>NC_134407.1:33106008-34306008 GCF_038048845.1 Mixophyes fleayi | reverse complement strand
CGTGTTTAGTCCGTGGACCAATCAGACACTCTCACAGCTGAAAGAAAACACTAAAACATAGCAGGTGCCGGGCACTGTAGCAACAAGTTCCAGAATTATAAGCATACAGGGCTCACAGAATACTAGGCTGAGTTTATAATACAGAGGCATTGTCAATACTAGGCTGTGTTTATAATGGGCGATGAAATTACTTCAAACCCTTCAGCTTACCCAATCACGATGTAAACCTTTTCAACAACTGAAGTCACAAGAATAGCAACCATCAAACAAGAGTTTATTACGTATACTGAAGACAAATTTTAAGTGAAATAAAAAAAATGCATACGCTAGGCATTAGTTTCATGCTCTGCACATATTTTGGGCATGTGACAAATTAAATTAGCCAGGCTGTATATGACAAACTACCACTTTTACAACAGTCCTACAGACAATTGCAACAGTCTGACAAAGTTGCAGCACACAAATTAGGTAGACAAATGATTAAAACATTGTATTTTCTTTTAAATACTCCAATTGTTCACCCACCAGGGGTTCAACAAGCTATTTAGAAAGTACCACACACTAAATCAATGATCCCTCTCAGTCTAAGGCATTGCACACACTGTGTAAAACTAGAACATTTTATCTTTGGTCAGCTTTGTCTACCTCAAGGTGATCACACCAAGAACTCCAGTCACTATAGAGATCATCGATCTCTATGGTGAAAGTCACATCTGGGGGTAAATGTATCAAGCTGAGAGTTTTCTGGCGGGTTTAAAAAGTGGAGATGCTGCCTATAGCAACCAATCAGATTCTAGCTATCATTTAGTGGAATGTTCTTAATAAATGATAGCTAGAATCTGATTGGTATTTCAAACCGGACGGAAAATTCTCAGCTTGATACATTTACCCCCCTCACTAAGAGCAGGTCACACCTGAAATGCAGCATGTTCTAAGGAGTGATCCCTGCTCCTTAGCAAGTTTCAGGGTGCATTTACCAGAGAGATCACATTTGGACACAGCTGACTGCACCAAAGGTAAATCCCTTTGATGTTACAAACATCAACCTCAACACATGGAAAGGGAGGGTGAGATCAAGCAGACGCAAACTGCTATAGAAGTCATATTTTTCTCTCTTAGCGATAGCTGCACATAACTTAAATTTCTTTCTGATATATTCAGACTGCAGTGTTCCTAGGTGAATGCTGGCTAGTCACACCCCATATTGCATACAGGACTGTGTTATGGGACAAAATATTTAAATGAGCTTCTAGCAGAGACTCTGTATTTAGGGAGCCCATCCCACTAGTGGGTGGTTGCCAAAGCTTTTTACCTCCCACAAAATAACTATTTTAAACCTCCTCAGACAGTCAACAACTGTCTTCAGCCTAGGTTCCCAAAGGGATCTCTTTTGTATAATACAGGTGATCACATTTATTCAAGTGAAACAAACATTTAAGTGTACACATGAAATTAAATCAACCTTCTTCTCTTGATGAATTTAAGCTATAATTGGGTATCCTGTGGCATTGCACTTAAGTGGTTCTAATGGAGGTGTCACACTGACTTTTTAAAACCCATTAGAATAGTGTCTAAAATTATATATTTTTTGTCAATGACTCCCAACACCCACGTAGGCCGAAAGTGGCCAGTTCATTTGTAAACCAGCAACACATTTGATTACGAATCGTCATGCTAGTATTAATTTCATGCGTTCCAAGAGTCTCAGCTACCCAAATAAAACTGTATACAATCTCAACTGTGCTCCATTGAAGACCGCCCTCAGTATTCCATCCGTACATCACAAAACGTAATATACATTGTAACAGTTATATAGAATGCTCTGTGACAGAGGTGTCCAAGTTCAGTCCTCAAGGGCTACCAACAGTTCATGTTTTCAGAATTTCTGTCTGTAGAAACAGGTGGGATAATTACTGACCCAGCCAAAAATAGATTTAACTCACCTGTGCATGATTAAAGAAATCCTGAAACATGAACTATTGGTAGTGCTTGAGGACTGAACTTGGATACCTCTGCTCTATGAGAAGAAAGTTATTTTCAATAAAACTTATTTAAATGCCACAAATGCTCTACTCCCTGCTAAATTACACAACAATTTTGAAAATTAAGCTTCCTAAACAAAAACTCCAGTCGAGTCTCCTCCAGTGTAGCTGTCAAGTGGGAACACCTCCCCCTTGTATACACACACCCCAATTACCTTACAAACACTACTGAAACAGCTCCATTCAAACAATTGTCAATGGAGTGTGTGCGCTGAAAACATTTAAATTGGATTTCTGTGGCACTTGTCCAATCAGATCCAGTGCACGCAGGGCTCAGAAATGGCTCCTGTGATGATTGCAGATGCTTCTAGGAGAACAGGATGGTAAGGAAAAGACTCTCACTAGAACCTTATAATACTTTACCCTCTTGACGCTCTTTAAAAAATTACTGTACTTTAAAGAGAGTTTGACTAGGGCCAGAACCCCTATTTGGTTCAATCTTCAAATGAAGTGACACACAGAAGAAGTGGGTGCGGATTGCATATCTTGTAGCCAATCAGTATTTCAGTTTAGACAAGTTTGAATTGGACAATTAGAATAGTTTCTACCGCACTAGGTATTCAAAATCCCGATCTTAATTATAACTGCCACCAATGTAGTAGTACCTAATATCAGGTGGTACACCCTGTACATGTGTAATTAATATGGATACCAAAAAAGCAAAAGAGGAGAAACATGTTTTAATGGCGTGCTCTGTGACTTGTGTTTTTATACTTTGGTATTAAAAAATTATTTTTATTAAGTTATTTAAAATAAATATGAAGAGTGTTCCCAATATTGTCCTGAGTATTACTGGTAACAAAATAATAAAAACAAAATAATGAAAATGATAGACTTAGTTAAAAGATTGTCATAAAATGGCAACTATGCCGCCAGGCCTCTCTGCATATGTATTCAAACAATATATTGATTTATATAAGCATCAGTGTTACCTATTAGTATCAATTCCATTAAAGTCCTTAAGCTGTGATCAAATATATCTCCAATAAAGATTTTTTATCCATCTAAGTAGTCTTGTATCAGTTCTTATTTCAATGCACAATTTATATTAGGAGAATGTTAGCATAAATAGCCCATAAGTATATTGGCTTAAACAAGATACTCCTGAGAAATGTCTATGCATAGGATCTGACTAATATCAGGTCCATACACTGATATATTATCAACCTATGGTGGACAGATTCCCACCTAGGTAGATATCATTGATGGTAATACAGAGGGTATTAATGATGACTGAACGTCACTCAAAGGGTATAGGAGCCAGTTCTATTCAGCTAATGCTATATGTATTAGAAATGGCTGGCATACAATAATGACAGGCTCTCTATCTAGCTTAGCAAGCTGGCAGCGAAGACAATGTGAGGCTATCGTTCTAAAACAGCAGACGCTTAGAGTGGTTAAATCCTCCTCTACCTATTATTTATCAGACCCCCACATAGCTATTAAAATATTTCTCATGAAGACAACATAGGAAATCACATTCATACACATCACTTTGTTTTTATTATTTCGCTACTAGTAATACTCAGGACAATACTGGGAACACTCTTTTCATATTTTAATTGACTTACTAAAGATAATTTTTCAATACCAAAGTGTAAAAACACAAACCACAGAGTGCCCCATTAAAAGATGTTTCTCCTCTTTTGCTTTTTTTGGTATCTAAGTTTGAATTGGAATAGACTAGGTCAATAAAGTTAACACAGAGCCATTTCCCACACACATTCATCCATCACAGGGATTTCTGGGTTTAGAAATATGCGTGAAGGACTTACAGCTATAAATATGTACGTTAACAGATGTACATTTTCTGGATCTGTATTTGTTTTAAAATACTAGTTTTACAGGGACGAGAGTTGAAAAACCCACATCACTGACTGTATTGTATTGACATATGCACATTAATCATGAAGTGAGTGTTTACTCACAATTAATGAATATAATTTACAATTCACATTTTTGAAAAAAAATACATGTGTTAATTAACTGTGAAAAGGTTCATAGAGTAGTTATGTCAGGCTCTTGTCAAACTGGTGCAGCACTATTATTGCATTTAAATACCATTACATGAAACAATTTTCATACCTACTTTTTTGGCTACAATTTTAGTAACTTACTATCCTTCAATATCAAAGCCCAATTTGACAAAACAAGTTACAGTATTCCACATAAAAATATGTTGTACTAACAATATCTATTTACATTGTTACAACTGTATTTGTGCTTTGCATATGTGATGATGCACACAGCCCTTTCTCTGCAATCCTTTTCACATTATTTCCCAAATTCAATATGATGGGCTTATAATTAATTTGTATAAAACACATACAAAAAAAACAAAAACAAAGGATCACAAATTCAGCCAGGCTCTTTACAACTAGATAATAAGAGAGAAGGCAGGTACACAATATTATTACAAGAACAATTGGTGCGGGACAGCACTGGGTATGGTATACACCAGTAGATATAAGCGATAAATTACAGTCCGGATTACAGCAGGTACAGGCAGTGCTCCAGCTGGTGTGGGACTATAAGTCTCAGCACTACAGGTACAGGGGTCTCTGTGTCCCTCTCCCCCACAGATGAGTAGTAGTGACATACACCGTCTGTACGCCATGCAGGGGGAGCCTCACCTGTCATCACACGCTCTCTTTGTGTTTGGAGAGCGCACCTTTCGGAGCTCCATCCTGGGATACCTATAGACTAGGAGCACATCGGGTCATCCCCAGGTGTACCCCGGCCACAGCTGAGGTCCTCTCCCGCGCTGGGACCTAGCAGGGTAATGGCTAAATCTCCTACAGCCCAGTCACTCTGTGACGGCACAGAGGCTGCAGTAGGTCATGTGACTCCAGCAGGTCACATGGTACACAGTGCGGGCGGGCTGTTGGAAATCTTCCTGTTCCTGACTGTCCTGTGTAGTGGTGGAGAAGGGTTGATGTGATGGGGAGGGTACATGTATGGCTCAAGCATGTGGGCAGAGAGGTGCATGTGATTAAATCATACGTGTGACTAAAGCATGAGGGCAGAGGGGGGGGCATGTGTGACTAAAGCATGTGGGCAGAGGGGGGCATGTGTGACTAAAGCATGAGGGCAGAGGGGGACATGTATGATTAAAGCATGTGGGCATAGGGGGGTGTCAGGATAAAGCATAGATCTGATATGCTGAAATAGAATATTGGATGTCAGGACCCAAATAAATCTTTGCATGAATACCTAAATTCACCTGATGTTCAATTCAGATAAAGGTGTGACCGAATGAGCCCAGGAACAGGTAATTGAGTTAGGTAAACCCTTTGTGCAGAGACCAGCTTTAGATATGCAGATCAGACATCCATTGTATTTGATCATGTATTTCCCTAGCTAATTTACTTCCCTTCAATAGGTAGTATAAACACAAACTAACCCCTAGGTGTAAATTAGAGAGCTTGCAGTTATTTACAAGGGATAATTCATAACTGCAGGGTAAATAGGTTGTATCAAATGAATCCATTGATAAGCTAGTGTAACAGTAAAAGACGCAGAGTCTGATGTAATGGTGTTTGGAGGTTTTTACATCCCAGTGTGAGGAGATAAGCCTGCCACTGTTAGCAGCTTCCTGGACATAGCACTGTTTGCTTGTGACACTTGAATAGACTTGTAGGTACCGCTCAGCATGTGGTCTGGCTCAATGAGGCCAGGGGATAACATAGCCTATAGGTAATACTGTATAGACAGAAAGAATTCCGTTTTAAAATATGCCACTTAAAATCAATAAAAGCAGAGATCAACCACCTATTCCTCAATAGCATGAGGAAGGGCAGCTCATATGTTAAATTAAGAATTCTGCCCCACAGAAAAATGAAGAAAAGGAGTGGAAGCTCTGCGAATGCCCTGTACTTAGGCATGTTTGATATGAAAAGATGTACAAAGTCATAGGGGATTGGTTAATGATAAAATTGGATCGCTGTAACGCTGTCCAGGACAAATATATCACATTGTAGAATTGGTTAATAAATCAGTCAACAGGTAAATTTGGTTTGAAAAGGTGTCCCAGGACACAACCCCGATTAGCATTAACCCTGCCCCTGTGAATGCCGCACCCATTTGAGGTTGCTTAAAAATCTGTGTTCTGAGGGAACAAATTGTCAGACTTTTGGGGATCAATCTAATTGAAGGACTGTCCATTATTTCTGCCTGCCCCAGGCATACAGATTATTATATGTAAGTAATGCTCTGTAGGTTATCTCTTTTATTTTAAACTGTTTTGCTTGTTATGTCAAATTTATTATTTGTTTATTCCTTATTTTTCTTTATATCTGAATGCCCTGTACCTTTTGTATATTAAATCTAAAATTTAATAAGTTGCGTCCTTGATACTCTAAATAATCCATAGCCTTTGTAGAGAAGATTGCTCGTCCAGGTAAACCCTTGGAATGCCAGTGTGTGATTTGTTGATACATTTGGTTAACAAGCTGTGTGTGCTTGTATGTACATTTGTGTAACAGTCTGGAGGTGTGAAGAGTTAACCCTGTGTGTGCTGGTGGGAGTCTTGCTAGTTTGTGGAACTAGGAGCCTGTGTGCCAGTGTGAGATAGTATATTGGGGTCCTATTGCCCGTACCCAATAGGTGGTGGCTGTACCTGAAGTGTCTGGGGGTGTGAGAGCGCTGTGTTTGGGGGCGATTCCGTAGGTCTAAGAACCTGTGTGATAGGTGAGAGAGACTGCGGGCTGAAATCGTGTGTGACCTCATACAGCAAACACCCCAACGTCAAGGCAGCTGGGAGCGTGTTCGTGACAAATTGGTGGCATAGCGGTGGGATGATTTAATTTCTTAGAGTATTAAGTGCATGGTTTAAGCAATTAACCCTTGCACTTATAAACTGATTGTAACCTTGCGAGGAATACAATAGTTTTACAAGGACGAAACTCAGGGCTATAATTTTTGAAGACATACGTGCAAAGCAGTTCCCTTCCCTTCTCTCTTGTTTTTCTTTTCTATCTTTTATTTTGCAAAGTGACTGCAAGGATGGCAGCTGCTTACAAGAAAAAAGCCAAAGAAGTTTTAATTGCCCTGTGTGAGCAGCGAGGTCTCGACTGGACAGATAAAACTAAAAAGGAGCTGGTTCACGCATTATTGGAGGATGATGCAAAGAAGCAATGTGATATGGAACCTGAGCTGGGGAGCAAGACAGACCCAGAGGATCAAGGTGTGGATAATGTCACTGAACCAGAGGATCCAAGTAGGTACATTTTCATAAATCCAAAGAATCCACTTGTCATGATGAGTATGGCAGAGCTAATTGAAGAAGCTCAGCTGCGAGGTTTCTCCTGCCACAACAAGACACGCAGGGAGATCATCGAACACCTCGACTGGGAAGAGGAAAGCCCGATACATCCTTTCAGCGAGTATCGCATGATGGTCCTTATTCCGGGCTACACGATGAGTCTTATGGAACGGCTGGACTACCTGGAGGAGAGTTTTGAATACGCTCAGGAAGAGGTATCTTTCAGGGGTGGACTTCATACCCCATTCTGGCTAGATCAGTGTCGCCGGGTGGCTGACGAAAGGCAGCACCTGCAGCAGCTTCTTTCACAAGCTGGAGCAGTAATCGCCCAGCCTGTAGGGGTGGCCCACGAGGAAAAGTTACCCCTGCCAGCTACAGATAACATGGAATATGCTACCGAGATTTTGCATCCAGAGGCCCCTTTTAATCTGCTGGGGGAAGGTGATGATGCTAGCAGCATACTACCAGATGCTGCACAGAATTTGCTATTGGAGGAGGCTGATTTTAAAGAGGACATAATTGTTGAGAAGACTATTTCTGGGGGAAAAATGGAAGTGCCTGAAGATATTCCCACAAATGTTTTAGTAGTTACTGATCTTGGATGGTTAAATTCTCAGTATGTTCCCGCAAATGTTGTTCCTACTATCTCTAATTCTGTTACACCGTGTGACTCAGCCCAGGTAGTATGGGATAATGCTGAACCTGCCAATGATGTGACTTTGTGTAAAGAACCTGAACTGTTCTGTAATCATTTTGCATCTGGTGCTGTGCGAGTGAAATGTGATGATGAGAAGCTGATACGTGCCAGTGTTAACTCTGGCAATTATGATGATTTACGGGAAGAACCCGAGGTGCCAGGATGTGATAAGGAAAGAGAATGTCTTATTGGACCTACTGCCTATAATAAGGATAATGTCAATAACAGTATTGTGTTAGAATCCAAACCTGTTTTTACACTGACATCTTGTCATGGGATAGGGACAGCGGACATTGTTATTGCAGATGTTGGCATTAATACTGGTGTAGATAATATGCTTATTAGAAATGGGACAGATGACAATGTGATTAATTCTGTTGTGCTAGAGAAAGACAATGTTTCTACCCAGGTAATGTGCTCGGAAGATGCTGTACCAGGTAACTGGGAGGGAGGGCAGAGTGAAGATGTATATTCTGTGCCTGAACCAGCTGCATACAGAGCGATTGAGCATGTGGGGGAGACACATAGTCCTGACCAACGGGAAGTAGCGAGTGACAGCAATTCTTACTTTGTTGCTGGGACCTGTAGTTCGAATGTTCACCACTCAGATCTACATCTGAGTTCTGACCATTCGTCTGAGTTTTCCATAGAGACAGGGGGGTCAGTTGCTAGCCCACACTCACTTAGCCAGCCGTCTAACGGCTTAGAGGAGATAGATGAGGGGCCCATACTCCCGGCTACTCTACATCCCCAGATAGATGAGTCCAAGGGGGAGGGGAGTGTACTGTTATGTAGGCCCCAAGATAAGAAGTGCATAGGGTGTCCCACTGACAGGGAAGGTTGTAACTGGGGAGCAGGGCAGAGTGGAAGTAGGTATTCTGCTGTGCCAGCCTTAAGGGGTTCCCACTTAGAAGTACAGTATCAGGAATTCCTGGCCATTTTTTCCCTCAGGCTTTCACTTAGAAGACATGAGGATTAGAGACAAAGTGCACACTGTAACAGGGTTGGTACATGAGAACGTGATGCAGGCCCAGACCAGCCAGAAGCAGTGGTATGATTCCCCTGCCAGGATGATAGAGAGAAATTTTCATGATAATCGGTTGAAGGCTCATAATGACAGTGAGAGCCAGCTAGCAGCTATTACAGTGGACCCAGGGGGAAATTAGATGAGATGATCTTGGGCACTGACCTGTCAGTCAATGCCCATGCCATCTCTTGAAGGGGGGAGATGTCAGGATAAAGCATAGATCTGATATGCTGAAATAGAATATTGGATGTCAGGACCCAAATAAATCTTTGCATGAATACCTAAATTCACCTGATGTTCAATTCAGATAAAGGTGTGACCGAATGAGCCCAGGAACAGGTAATTGAGTTAGGTAAACCCTTTGTGCAGAGACCAGCTTTAGATATGCAGATCAGACATCCATTGTATTTGATCATGTATTTCCCTAGCTAATTTACTTCCCTTCAATAGGTAGTATAAACACAAACTAACCCCTAGGTGTAAATTAGAGAGCTTGCAGTTATTTACAAGGGATAATTCATAACTGCAGGGTAAATAGGTTGTATCAAATGAATCCATTGATAAGCTAGTGTAACAGTAAAAGACGCAGAGTCTGATGTAATGGTGTTTGGAGGTTTTTACATCCCAGTGTGAGGAGATAAGCCTGCCACTGTTAGCAGCTTCCTGGACATAGCACTGTTTGCTTGTGACACTTGAATAGACTTGTAGGTACCGCTCAGCATGTGGTCTGGCTCAATGAGGCCAGGGGATAACATAGCCTATAGGTAATACTGTATAGACAGAAAGAATTCCGTTTTAAAATATGCCATTTAAAATCAATAAAAGCAGAGATCAACCACCTATTCCTCAATAGCATGAGGAAGGGCAGCTCATATGTTAAATTAAGAATTCTGCCCCACAGAAAAATGAAGAAAAGGAGTGGAAGCTCTGCGAATGCCCTGTACTTAGGCATGTTTGATATGAAAAGATGTACAAAGTCATAGGGGATTGGTTAATGATAAAATTGGATCGCTGTAACGCTGTCCAGGACAAATATATCACATTGTAGAATTGGTTAATAAATCAGTCAACAGGTAAATTTGGTTTGAAAAGGTGTCCCAGGACACAACCCCGATTAGCATTAACCCTGCCCCTGTGAATGCCGCACCCATTTGAGGTTGCTTAAAAATCTGTGTTCTGAGGGAACAAATTGTCAGACTTTTGGGGATCAATCTAATTGAAGGACTGTCCATTATTTCTGCCTGCCCCAGGCATACAGATTATTATATGTAAGTAATGCTCTGTAGGTTATCTCTTTTATTTTAAACTGTTTTGCTTGTTATGTCAAATTTATTATTTGTTTATTCCTTATTTTTCTTTATATCTGAATGCCCTGTACCTTTTGTATATTAAATCTAAAATTTAATAAGTTGCGTCCTTGATACTCTAAATAATCCATAGCCTTTGTAGAGAAGATTGCTCGTCCAGGTAAACCCTTGGAATGCCAGTGTGTGATTTGTTGATACATTTGATTAACAAGCTGTGTGTGCTTGTATGTACATTTGTGTAACAGTCTGGAGGTGTGAAGAGTTAACCCTGTGTGTGCTGGTGGGAGTCTTGCTAGTTTGTGGAACTAGGAGCCTGTGTGCCAGTGTGAGATAGTATATTGGGGTCCTATTGCCCGTACCCAATAGGTGGTGGCTGTACCTGAAGTGTCTGGGGGTGTGAGAGCGCTGTGTTTGGGGGCGATTCCGTAGGTCTAAGAACCTGTGTGATAGGTGAGAGAGACTGCGGGCTGAAATCGTGTGTGACCTCATACAGCAAACACCCCAACGTCACGGCAGCTGGGAGCGCGTTCGTGACAGGGGGCATGTATGATTAAAGCATGTGGGCAAAGGGGGGCATGTATGATTAAAGCATGTGAGCAGAGGGGGCATGTATGATTAAAGCATGTGAGCAGAGGGGGCATGTATGATTAAAGCATGTGAGCAGAGGGGGCATGTATGATTAAAGCATGTGAGCAGAGGGGGCATGTATGATTAAAGCATGTGGGTAGAGGGGGCATGTATGATTAAAGCATGTGGTCAGAGGGGGCATGTATGATTAAAGCATGTGGTCAGAGGGGGCATGTAAGATTAAAGCATTTGGGGAGAGGGGGCATGTATGGTTAAAGCATGTGGTCAGAGGGGGCATGTAAGATTAAAGCATGTGGGCAGAGGGGAGCATGTATGATTAAAGTGTGAGGACAGTCAGTTTTGATCACCTCACAAGTCACATTACTATTTTCATACACTTTCGGACAACTACTGCAGTGACCCTGCTTATTGGTAAGCGACAGAGCAATGACTCAAACACACGGCAGTTCCTACCACATCTGGGACACATTGGCACACAGCAGTGGCAGAAAAGAAAAGTGGTGCAAGATGGAATTGGCCATAAGAGGTGGATTTTGTGGTATTTTGTCCAGGCATGACAATGGCCTTCTTATCACGTGCAAGAACTGCTTCCACCGATGCAGGACTTACACAAACAACATCATCCTCATCAATATCCTCATTAGTGCCCTCGCGGCTACACAAATATCCCCCTCATCCTGTTGCAATTCCAAAGTGGCATCCTCAATTGGTGTATCACCGGCTACACTCGGGCTGTTCAGGCACACATCAGCAGAAATGCTGAAAGGGGCCTTCTTTATGGGTACACTATCAGAATGGTCACGATTACACATAGCACTCATGGATGGACTCTCATCAGGGATTTGTGTCATTTCTGAATCTGAAGATACATTTTCCTCTAATGCCTTACTGTTTTATTCCAGCTCTGCTTTTACACGTAAAAGTATTTGGGCACCACTTTTGGAGTCCGAATAACAAGGTCTTGCTTGGTCACGACTGACCTTACAAGTCGATGCCTCAGTATCAGTTGCAGAACTCGCACTCTTAGAGAAAGGTGAAGGCCTCATTCTTTCTTTGCCACTGCTTGTGTAGAATGGCATGTTGGCAATTTTATTTTTTTCTGCAGATAACTTTTCCTGGATTACAGCTCTTTTTATCTTGACCAAGGTAAAAAGTGTTTTGTTTGTTTTTTTGTTTTTGTTTTACATTTTTGTTTCCCTAGCTTAAAAACGCTATGTACTTTTACATAGGCTTTACCAGATGACGTACAGGGATTACTATCATCATGACTGGTGGCAGCAGATGCTTGGTGCTCCTGCTCTTCTGTGTACTGCTGTGAATCCAATTTGATAACGCCATACACTTTGACTGCAAATTCAGAAGAAAAGCCTGCTAGGCCTAGTATTTGTATTTCAGCAATGACAATTAGCAATGGAGCTCTCCTCTTTGTGTGTTACCTATATAATACAGTAGAATGTGACTGCAGAATTACACCAAGCCTGCCAGCACTAGTATTTGTATTTTTCTGCAATGAGAATTAGCAATGGAGCTCTCCTGAATGTCACTGTAGACTTTGTTGAACACTGCTACACCCTTATCTTTCAATTCTATCTATGTTGCTGCCCAACTGCTCTACACACTGTGCTACCCCTTCTATGTCCCTCTTTGAATGGCGCTAAATCGCCGTGAAGGGCGGTATTTATAGATTTCAGAACTCCCGAGATCCGACAACGTAATGATGATGTTTTGCCTCGTTTTCGATTCCGAAAAAGCGCGAAAGTACTGCTAAGTTTGGGTGTGTTCGGTTCTTGAGGAACCGAGCATGAGCATCTCTACACTGACACTGACCAGCTGTTTTCTGATATTCCCCATGACACATGCTCATTATTTTTTTTTCCTCAAAGGGCCCCTGCCCACAATCCTGTCTCGCATGCCACTGCTGTCCACCAGCTTTTCCCTCACATGCTCTGCTGCCTCAATCCCGACACCTCTCTTACTTCAAAATGAAAAGAATCACCCTTTATGTGAAAACCACAACATCTATTTGCTATAGATGTTGTGATTTATCTTTTTCTTACTACAGTAGCTAGTCAGATGTTGTTTTCATTACAGGCTGCCTTTTTTTCTTTCCAAGTTATCTCCGCACTAAGGACTACAACCCTTCTTGAATGCTGCCCCTGGAAATCTTCAACAGAATGTCTGTCTGTCAATTTTTGTCTCTAACTGCTGGACCCTGCTGAAAGCTCACCTGTTTAAGCAAGACTTCAAATAGTGCTTGTGACTTGCCTCTCCCATGTCTGCGCTCAATGGGTGAAAGTACACGTGCTGGAGGACTGCTATGGGTTTTCTTCTTTAAAGCTCATCAAGAGATATTCGCGAAAGAGAATGCAGAAAACATAATAATGCAGACAGTTTATGAATTATTTTATTTGTACTCCAGAACTTCATGTTATTATCCCATCTGATAATGCCTGATTAAGTTAACTATCACTCTTGGCGTTATGTTGTCGCTTGTTATGACAAGGACCAGCAAGTGGAATTTATTGTCTGATATTGTAAATGGACATTATCAGACATTTGTGTGTGCTGTTGCATACTACGGACAGCTGAAGTTTGTAATATCTATTTGAATATTTTGTAAAAAGTACATAATTCGAATGGATTGGATAGAGACTTCCTTGCAAAAAGAGTCTAGAGTAAAACAATTTTTTAACACATGGGAGAGTTTTATAGACCTTTTACCTCACGCTATACGAACACAACTCTGGAACAGTTTCCATAATACTGAATGGTATGAGTTGAGAATGGTTTCTGCAGACCCCCCAATCAATATATCTATATCTAATGACAGTTAAGTCCTGTGGAAAGGGGGATTTTTGGAATGGAATGACATGTAATGGTGATTGCACATTGGAATGTTAAAAAAAAAAAAAAAATTGTGAATACTTACTTGTACTTTATAATGCATTTAATTGTACTTGACATATTTTTCTTTTTACCGCAATAAAAAAATTTTGAAAAAAAAAAAAAAAGTACATAATTTAATATGTGATGTAAACAACTTACTGAAAGCAGTTTTTTTGTATATTTGAGGGGTAAGAGTTGTTATAAAGTAGTTATTTATATCACCATTAAAATTACTACATCTTTATTTTTGGTTTGCCTGCTATACTTTCCTAAAAACCTCTTCATTTTTAGCATATCAAGTAGAGTCTACTTGATATACGTACATTGATGTATATTGATGTAATTGCTATGCCAACCAAGGTTTTCTCCCCGGCAGTGGAGGAACCAGGAGCGGGGGTGAGTGATCCAGGCAGTTGGTGCGCTCATTGTCTTGCACTGCGAGTGAACTAATTATTTCAATAATCTAGTTAGTGCTGATATCATGCCTCTCTGTGAAAATGGTGAAAATAATTCACAATGTACAGTAACTTGGTAGGACCACTGACCAAAACTTTAACAGAGACACTGCTTTTTATGTAGCACATTTTATTTTGTTTACAAGTCACCAGACCTGGAAGACAACCCCCTCCTCGTTTATATTAGATATTTGTTAAATGTCTATATGTGACCTGTGTGGAAGAGACCTTCACGCTTTCTTCTTCTGTCCTAAAAGCATGTCAAAATATTAGATAAATGCATAAAGTATAGCCACTCAACCAATCATTGTAAAACAAAGAATATACTTCTATATATTCTCTTAATTATCTTTTAAAAAAAGTCATGACATAATTTGCCAATATATTATGAGAACCATGTGCCGCATATTAGGATTGTTTATTTGAATTCCTACATTTTTTAGCCTGATAATCATTACATATAAAAAAAATTACAAAATGTCCAAAAACAATAATGTGTCTATTACACCACATCTAATTACCAGAAGGGTCCATGCATATTTAACTTCCATTTTGCACCTATATCAGGAAGAAGTACTGCATTTTGCAACTGATCTATAATAATCCCATTGGCCCACAGGCGCTTATTTGTATAGTGTACCACTAACTACATCTCTTTTCAGTGCGGGTAATTTTAACTAGTTTAATGTGCATCTCAGTGTGGTTAATACATCTCGACATCTGATGGGAGGTGGTTTATACAGCTTCCCATTGCTGCGGAGAGAGAGAGATTAAGATCTGACTCCCAGAGTAGGAATTGGAGGTACTGTTACCAGAATGTTATCCCGCCCCTATTGGAGACTTTTGTCAGTCTATCTAGCAGCGGGTCTGGGGGCAAAGACAGGGAGTGGGGGGGGCCTGGAGGCCGCTCCCAGCCAATGGCCAATTTGAGCATATTTAAATATGTCTTTAGAGGTTATGTCAAAACATTCCTGGAGGAGGGCGAAGAGAAGAAAAAGATCCTGAGCGTATAGGTCTTTGAGAGAGACCAGTCCCCTGGAGTGCCAGGATGCAAGATTAAGGTCCGGGATAAGTTTAGAAAGGGCTTGGAGGGATACATTGCGGGTAGGGAGTGAAAAATCTTTATGACGACCCGTAAGTCGGTCCCAAATCAGCAGAGCATCCGAGATGGAGAGGAGTTGGTGAGTAGGTACTGGGCGAACACCCCTGGGAGTCCACAACAAGTCTACTACGGTATAGGCCGGGGAGCAGGCCCGTTCCAGATCCACCCATGATTTAGTGTTGGAGAGGTGGGACCAGTCCCTGAGGTGTGACAATAGACATGCCTCGCTTCTCTGCCTTTTGGCTAAGATCAAGTGCACTTGGTCCTCTGGCTAGGGGGCTGGAATGCAGCTTTGAAAAGCTGGGACAATTGTGCATCCGAAGTGGCAATCCGGGGGGCCATAAATCATGGGTCAGGAGACCTTAATACAGATATAACGTGATTATGTTGTCACCCACACACCTTTGACCACTTTCTCTAAAGCATCGCTATATTTTTTGGCTGGGCAAGACATTCTTTATGCCCAGCCCTGGGTGAAGCTTCAGTGGATCCCAGGGGCTAAAGGGCCCCACCTAGCCTTGCAGCCCCCTAAGGGACCTTTTGGTTCCGGGGGTCGGGAACTAGGGCCCTTCCTCTCGAGGAGGGCCACGTACTGCATCCCTTGTGCATGTTTTTTAGGTTTTTACCTATTTTTTTCGTGCACAAGGGTACGAAAGTACTGATTTCGGGCTTTCAATAAAAAAAAAAAAAAAATTGACATGCCTCCTGGTATATTGCCAAGTTGGGAAGCATTAACCCTCCCTGCCACTTTGAGAGGGTCATAAGATGGCAAGCCATAAGTGGGCGTTTCTGTTTCTAAACATATGTTATCATTAGTTTGTACAGAACCATGTATTTTTTGGGAACAATATAGGATATAGTACGAAAGAGATACATCAGTTTTGGGAGAAGCATCATCTTAAAAGTAGTAATACGACCCAGCAAGGAGACCTTGTAATTGATCCAACTCTTTGTCAAAGCAGTAAGGTGCTCAAGTAGCGGGTAATTTGGATTCAAATATATCAGCAGAGGTGACAGGAATGTGAATGCCCAAGTAGAGCAGGGATTTTTGTACCCATACAAAAGGGAATTTCTGCTGTAGAAGCGTAAGAGTGGGTAGGGGAATGTTAATGGGCAAAGTCTCAGATTTTGGTGGTATTAAGTTTATAAAAGGATGCAGCAGTATAGAGATCCAGTATGAGCTGGAGGGCCACCAACGAGGTCCCCGGGCTGGTGACAAACAAGAACACATCATCTGCAAACAGACATAATTTATGAGAAGATGAGTATAGAGTGATCGGGTGCTGATCTAATTGTTTGGGCCAAGGGTTGAATAGCCAGGGTGAACATAAGAGGGGATAAAGGGCAGCCCTGTCTAGCACCATTTGAGATAGAGAAGGGAAGTCCGTACTAAAAATTCTAGCTGTTGGTCCTTGGTAGAGGGTTAAAATAGAATAAAGGATGTCCCCCTGAAAGACAAATTGAACTAGGACTTCTTTCATGTATAGCCAGTGAAGCCTATCAAATGCTTTTTCAACAGCTAGAGATAACAGGACTAGTTCTGTTGCAAAGTTCTGTACTAAAGCTGGGTACACACTACAGGTTTTTCGTCCAATAATTGGACAAATCAATCGACATCCGACTGTTTGGTCAGATATCATGTAGTGTGTATACTTACACAATGATCTAAAGTCGCCCCAAAGTGCCGATCATCGTGTCGTTTGGTTGGTCGTACTGTTTAATTTTTGCCGACCAATCACCTTCCAATCCTGCAGTGTGTAGGAATTCACCCGACTATCAGCCAATAATGTATCTCAGAGTGACAGGTCTCATTCACCTTGTCTGCCTGCTACTGATCTTGTCATGATCCACGGTTTCTGTCAACTGTCTGCAGCTGTTTTTCTTTAGAGAAAAGACTGATATTGATGGTACGGGCTGCTCCCCCCCTCTCCACCTGCATATATAGTCTTAACCCTCTGTGTGCTGGCTGGAACGGATAAGATTAGTGCAGTATGAGGAGATTAGAGCAGCATCCGTTCCTGGGGTTAAGCTTCAGCTGCTGGAGATAAAGCTGTCACACTGAATTTACAGCCAGCTTACAGTTCTGCACTTGGCACAGTGCTGTGTCAAGACAGGCTGCCCAATACAATTGCCGGGCTGAATGTCTCTCAATGAATGAAGACCTGAGCTGTCACTTTCGCCTTTTATGGACTACCTTGCAGTCGATAATTTTGACAGATGAAGAGCAGAGATCTGATGATAATCGTGTATAGTGTGTACACGTCAATCGGTATGCTGATCGGGATTTTTTTTATTTATTCTGTCATTGGTATATCGTTAATCGTTTACGTTTCTGTAGTGTGTACCTAGCTTAAGTCTATCACATTTAAAATACGTCTAGTATTATCTGATGCCTGACGACCAGGTATAAATCCCACTTGGTCCGGATGGATGAGGTGGGGAAGAAATGGGTTCAGCCTTGAGGCAATTAATTTGGTGAAGATCTTTATGTCTGTGTTGAGTAGGGCCTTAGCTCTAGTTTTAAATGCTTTTTAACACTATTTGAATGAAATGCAGAGACATATTAAGTGATAGCACCTACATTAGAGCTCTGTGTCCTCCACCTCTCCCATGGCACACATACATATACATATAAAATATGTTACGTTATGATAACTTTCCACCCCTCCCCCCTGCTGGGTACCATTAAAGGTTTACCAAAGTGCCAATTAATTAGGGCCAGGAGGTTAATTTCAGATTGTGTGCAGCTTGATGTGAGAATTAATGAGCTAAAATAGTGCTTGGCCTACATCACAAAACTTACCCGGATCAACTAATAAAAAGATATGTTACAGGTTATAAAGGAAATGAAAATGTTTCCGAGGGCGTCACTGTTGGGTAAAGACAGTTAATGGAAGAATTACATTTGTAAGTTGATAGTAAGCTTAAGTCTGATCCGCAAGATTGTAAATGAATAATGGCTCCTTGCCGAGAGAAGATACTGAGTCGTCTATTTATTAAGACCCCTCCAGTAACTATATTTTCTACCGTTTCTATCATTACAGCCACCTGTATAATGTAATGCAGGTGGTGGGTCCCACCATTGCCACTTTAAAAGCGCCGTTTTCAGTCTGACCATTACCAGTGATGTCATTTGAAAGTATAGATATTTGTCCAAGTCGCATTTTACAGATGGAAGTAATTAAAGGTGGCGGAAATTCTCCCTGTTTGTTAAATAGTATGTCGATATCTCTATGTTGTCAGTCTTACAGTAATCGCTATTTTTCAGTCGTTGTAAAGTGTGTCGGCATTCTCAGTGCCGATGACACAACTACCACCGGATATGTCTGTCTATATATATATCTTTCTTCCAATTGATTCAATTCATTCAGCCCATGAAAAAGTACGATGGCAAAACGTGTGTCAGGGTACACACCAACAATGTGTTTTCCACTCTAGTTAGTGCCCATTTCCAACAATGCCACTTTAATAGATTAGGTCAGAGAATGCTAGCTTTATTAACATATAGGAAGTGGAGAGTCAAATAAGGGAATTATTATTATTATTATTATTATTATTAATTTTTATTTATAGGGCGCCACTAGGTATCAGTAGCGCCGTACAGGGACAGACAGAAACACGATACAGGGTGAGACAGCACAGTACAGTTAACAGAAAGCACAGTAACTCAGAAGCTCAATGAACAGCTAGATTAGAGGTGAGAGCCCCCAGCGGGGGGGGGGGTAGAGACAGGGGCCGGAGGACCTCACGGAGGAGACAAGGAGCTGGAGAGCAGAGTTAAGGTGGTGGAGAACAGAAGGAGAGGAGGCCCTGCTCGGAGGAGCGTACAATCTAAGGGGAGGGTAGGAGGTAGGGTAGGGAATGAGTCTGTAGGATGACTAACAATCCCATGAGGATATGGTGTGTGAATGATATAACAGACTAATAACTGAATGGAGGCAGTTGCTTATATTGGTATACTGAATCCAAGTACATTTGACTATATTGCCCTCAGGTGGTGGAAGAAGAGAATAACATTACCATGGAGTGACTGGGAAATAACTTGTCTTATATAATACTATCTGTGATAACACACATCCACCAAGATATCATTCATTGCCCTGATAAGAAGCGTATACTGTAGATGCCATATTTGGCAGAGTTATATGATGATGATTTAATGGTATTGAATTGATCTTAAATTAATAAAAACTCAGTAAACATTGTGCGTATGACCTTATTATAAACATTCAACAAATGGAAACATACTAAAATTATTCCACATAAAGCGCGATAAGAAGTTGGATATTACAACAAATTAACAAGGCGCAACAGATCATTATATTTAAATTGTCTTTATATTAGAGTGCACAGAGCGTTTATTACAAGTTTTAATTTCGCTCTAAGTCTAATAGAAAGTTCGGGACATAAAAATAAAATGTTTTAAGAAATTAAATAACAATGTTATTTTAAAAGAATGTGGTCTGGATCAAAGAGTGCCCCAATCAGAACCTTCTTTCTTCTTCTTCATTATTTGAGTGATTAAATTGTTACCAGCCAGTTCAGCTATTTACAAAATGTCTTTGTGTTTTCCTACAGAAATAAAATATTCTTATTCTTCGCTGTCTGAACTTCAAGAAAAATGGCGAGCGCTTTCATAAACGGGGACAGGTGTTGTTGTACATTAATTATATTAATTTTTTTCCTGTACTTTTCCCTCTAAATAATTGATCTCTCAGATTGTCCTGCATATAAAGTAGAACAAAGGAAATTCAGTGGCGTGTTCAAAGTGATTGGCAGACTGTGTTGAGAGTCCGGGAGATCACCCACTATTTTTTGGGAGTCTCCCAGACGTTTCCGAGAGATTTGGAAAGTATTTTGCGCCCCCCTCAGTCGCTTCAAAATTGAACCGCTAATCCATTCACAAACCAATAGAAATTTGCAGCTTTAATATATCCACTTTCAACTCAACTGGAAGCTAAGTAAACAATACTCATTTTTGTTTAGTGCTCCTAATTCTAAACTAACACTAATACAATCAAAACTATAATACAATAGTTTGATATTTTTAATTAAGCTATAGAGGGGTCATATATAAGAACCTTCATTCACAGCCTTTCTATGTTTAGCAGTAGACTGTATTTGTTCTCAGTGCCCCTCCCTGGTTACCAGAGTTTGCGGTGCTGAATGATTAGCAGACATGCTAACATTTACTTTATCTTCTATTTGGTTAATGTCATTTATCTAACTTTGTTTCATGAGCAAACACCAGGCTGCTATGGTAAAATAAAAATATATGTGCACAGTTCACTACCTGAGATCAATCTAGACGGTCTTGTCTTAAGGGAAAATTCATATTTTATTCAGATACAATAGTAAAATACAGGAATTTTTAATTATGAATTGCCACATCACTGTTATGCTTTTGTTGGACTTTCACTAAGGCTGGGTATACACTACACAGTGTTTTCAGTCGATTATAGAGTCAATCACATAATAAACAATCGCTCGGCCCGATATCGCATTAGTGTGTACGTTGCACCGATGAAAGATTATCGTCTCAAAGCTCATCATATCGTTTCATTTGATTTTTAAACTGGACTAAATATGTTGTTCAAAAATGGAACAATGCTGTTCCAATCCTGCAGTGTGTATGTACTAACTACTAGCCGTGTCCATAGATCTCTATAGAGTGTGTAGAGTCACCATTTTTTCAGCCGATGGTTATGACAGATGAAGAGCACAGATCTGAGGGTAAATCTTGTAAAGCGTGTACAGAATGTACACAGAAATTTGCATGCTGATCAGGACTTTTTTTTCTTTTTATTGTCAATGTATCTACTTATGCAATTGTTTAATGCCTATATATAATTGTTAAAGGACATGTCCACCTACAGGGGTCTTATCTGTCAGCAATAATGCACAGCAATCATCATCATCACCATTTATTTATATAGCGCCATTGATTCCACAGCGCTGTACAGAGAATTCATTCACATCAGTCCCTGCCCCATTGGAGCTTACAGTCTAAATTCCCTAACACACACGCACACACACGCACACACACAGAGAGAGAGACTAGGGTTAATTTTTATAGCAGCCAATTAACCTACCAGTATGTTTTTGGAGTGTGGGAGGAAACCGGAGCTCCTGGAGGAAACCCACACAAACACGGGGAGAACATACAAACTCCACACAGATAAGGCCATGGTCGGGAATTGAACTCATGACCCCAGTGTTGTGAGGCAGAAGTGCTAACCACTTAGCCACCATGCTGCAATGTGATATTCCATTAATAGTTCCACCCAGCAAGATTTAATATGCCAGTGACAATGCCTATCAAGCCCTAATGCTATTGTTAATGCCCAAAAATATCTAAAATACTAGGGATACCGTGCAGCAAGCACTAATATACCAGTGAAATTGATATTGCCCAATATATGTAATGTCCATTAGTAACTGCAATGGTCAGTAAGATGTGCATTATTAGCAGTAATGCACAATAAGATGTTCAGCAGTAAAATGTCCTTACGTGCTCACAAGAAGCAGCAATGTCCAGTTAGATGCATATTATATTAGTAAAGGCCACTAATCATTAGCAGCAGTAAATACCCAATATCATGCCCATTAGTTACCCTTTAGCTGTAGTAATGTTCAGAGGAATACCCATCAGTAAATGTAGAAGGCCCAGTAGTAATAAGAGCCAGCATGATGAGTAACAGTACAGTACTCACTCCCTTGAGAGCGTGCACTATCACCTTCTAACTGGACATCACCAGTGGCAGTAGGCGCGCACTCAACTGTGTGATTTTGAGTGCCGCCAGCAGTTTGTTCCCCCCTTTCATCCCCTGGTAAATTATTCCAGTGGGTTGGAGTAAGGAACAAAGTAAGATAAATTAAGAAAGTTTAAAACAGTTTATCACAAACCCAACTCATAACACTAAAATAAACCTTGAAAGTAGTGATGAAGCACCAACTGAACTCGAGGGGCCTGATTCATTAAGGATCTTAAATTAAAAAGTATCTTATTTAAGTCTCCTGGACAAAACCATTTTATAATACAAGGGGTGAAAACTAGTTTTCTGTTTTGCACATAAGTTAAATACTGACTGTTTTTTCATGTAGCACACAAATATCAACTTTAAATTTCAGTGTACAAATAAGCTATCAAGTATTTGTGTGCTACATGAAAAAACAGTCAGTATTTAACTTATGTGCAAAACAGAAAACTAGTTTGTATCCCTTGCATTGTAACATGGTTTTGTCCAGGAGACTTAAATAAGATACTTTTTAATTTAAGATCCTTAATGAATCAGACCCCAGATTTTATTGCCATGTGTACCGTATTTCATCTACTACTCTTAGTTTTGGCAATGCAAGGGTAACCAATCATTATATTACCTACCCCTAAAGTACTATGTACTCGCGTTATATCAGCTGAAAAGACGACCACTAAATACTCGCTATGCAGTGGGACGGCTAATCAGCAGAAGCGCAATTAGATTCTGAACAAAATAACTGGTGTCTTTTATTTCTTTCTTCCGTGTCAACAGAAGTTGCCATTTTTTTAAATAAAATTGTTGAACCGGTATTGCTGGTCTTATCATAGTAACCTGCTGGGAAGTTATGTTAGTGAGATACACTGATGACTGGTGTCAAAACACAGGGCCGGACACAGACTCAACTAATGACAAACAACAACAACTCCAGAAGCCTGCTGAAATATGTAGAAAAATAAAATAACAAACAGGAGTATACTTAGTTATTTGCCTTCAATTCCAGGTAAGTATTCCACTCCGTTGACCATCCGTCTGTGATCGTTCGGGTAATACCATTTGTCTGGTTCCATAAATATCTATATCATTGTACATATTATTACATTATTATATATATTATATAAGATATTAATATTAATTGATGCATACATATGTAAATACACTTACAAAATAAGATAACTGAATAAATTACTGTAATACATTATGTGTTTGGGGAAGTATAGCAGGAACATGTCAAAAATATAGTACCCAGATTTGTCAGTGAGGTTTGGAGATGCAGAAATGTGCAGTTAACTTGGCTTATAACAATGTAGGAAGATGAGCAGGTTACGTATTAATGATCTTTTCTGCTGCGGACGGTGGAGGTGAATTGGACTGCCAATTATGTATTTGTAGATTGAATTGGTGCCAAAAGAATGAGTTAGTAGCCCAAAAGTCCAATTGTCATATTACTGGGAATGATTAGGACAGTGTGTGCAATCATTAACTGGGATTGTACCGCCAGGAGTGTGACGAAATTGGAATCAGATCTGGTCACGCAGCTCAGAGGCCAAGCGAATGTATCTGCCTGTGCATAGGCAGTTTAAATCAACATGACAGCTGCTATATTTGATTTTAGACTGGTAACAGTGTCTGGATCTATTTGTAAACGAGGAGAACATTCCTTAAATCGTGTCAAGTGTCCAGGAACACAGGCTGTTTTATAAAGAACTGTATAACTCCACCTTCACTGACGACTGGCCATGAAATATTACAATACCACAAACGGTGCACGTTTAACAATAGAACACTTTGATCATTTTTACACAATGCAAAACACGTAAAAAATGTAATTGGCGTCAGTTATATATGCTTAACTGATCATTGGCAATGGGGTCATGGAATTAAACTCTGGTATAAATGTCTGTTCCCTGTTGAGGTATTAATGAACAGTTTCAACGCCTGGATTTTCTCTTTCTTCTTCTGTTTTCTTTCTCATCCCTCATGCCATCTTCTGAATCTGTAGGAGTCGGCTCCCTTCGGATCACTTTCTTTTCGATAGTATACTCCTGCTCACCCACCTTGGGATCTCCCTTAACAATGTATTCACCATTCTGGTAGGTTATAGCAACGAAAGTCCTTGGGTAAGTACCGTAGACTCTACGAAGGTCGTCCTTGACAAAATCTGGGAGCTCACGCTTTATACCAAAAACTCTCTCCAGTTTTCCCCACTGAAGTTCTCCCTTCATAGTGAAGCCTTCTGGCCATACATTAGAAGCCGCTTTATGGTGAGTGTGAGGATTACTGTTCATCCATGGACCATATGCGGGCATTGCATTGAAACTGGGGTAATGCCAGCTTGGCAGAGAATATAAAGGGTTAACGCCATAGAAATGATGATATTCAACATGTCCGTTAGAAGAACTCTGAGGATAGTACGGTTCTCCAGAAAGGAAAGAGTATGGCCGGCTGCTAAAGTTGTGCATCTGTATAGGTGGAAATACAAATCCATTGTGCATTTCCGCATACGGTCCATAAGAGTAAGGCACTGGGGTATTTGGCTGAAGAAACATTATCGTATAGCAATCCTGAGGCCGAAAACCATAATGGTACATGCTCTGCAGACTTCTTACTGGTCACTCATTGTTACTCTAGAGGTTTCCAACCTGTTAATAGAAAAATAAAAAGTGTCAGGAGCTTACAATATTTCAACTAAGGTTTTGATTATAGGAGATGTTTTTGTACAGACCATCGGCCTGTAATCTCATGGAAGATGGCTGCGATCGAACACTACACTTGACGTGTATTTGTGAAGAAAAGGGAGGAGAAGGAAGGTGCCTAGTAGCATGTTGGGTAGTTGAAGTTAGTCTGCATGTAAATGCACTATACATACATGATGTGAACGCTAAGGTGGCTTATCTGTTGGAACAACAATATTCCAGCTAGTAGTAGATCGAAATGCTGTGACTTTTTTGCTTTTGTGTAATTGCTTAGTAAATCTCCGGCCAACTGACTGGCTTCGGTGACCTCGCCCACAAACAAACAGTCTTTTATTCTTCCCTCAAGCAGTAATTAACCAGTAAAGAAAATAACAAACTAATTACGCCCATGTGGTGCACCTGTGTGCAGCATGAAACATGAAAGCATGAGTGGGAATTTACCCGTCTGCAGCCTGTACCTGCAGGCTCTTTGGGATTTCACCTGTCCTTATGCATGAGAGGAGTGGCAAATAAATTTTTGTCACTATATATATATATATATATAAATAACATTGATTATCTCGCTACAATGACACCTGTCAAGGGGTGGGATATATTAGGCGTGGGTAAGCGTAAGGATCTGAGCGACTTTGACAATGGCCAAATTGTGAAGGCTAGATGACTGGTATCTAGTATCTCCAAATCTCCAAAATGGCAGGTGTTGTTTTCGGTATGCAGCGGTTAGTACCTACCAAAGGGGGTACAAGGAAAGACCACCAGTGAACCAGTGACAGAGTCATGAGTCCATGCCTCGATGGGTCAGAGTTGTTTTGGTGGCACGAGGCGGACTTACACAATATTAGGCAGGTGGTTTTATTGTTGTGGCTCATCCCTATATGGACTCTCCTACAAGAGATGCCTTGACGTTGGCAGGTGAGCTTATCCCCATAAAGCTATATAGTGCACAATATCCTCCTATATATGTATATGTGGATACATTGTGATATATAAATTTTATGCTATAGAGCACTGGACAACATTTTCTTTTGTTCTCACATACACAGAGGTCTTAATTGTCCTGGCTGCACTTTTTTATTGATTTTATTCATTTGTACACATTTAATTAACTTAAAGAAGTACACCTTCTTCTTTTTCACTAGTTTGTAGTTTTTTGGGTGCTGACCACTCAATCCAGGTGCTGCATGCTTTAGAAATTGGAAGTTCAGGGAAGACTTTAAATGTGACACCCTGAATATATATTTATTTCACGAGCTATGTACTCACCTACAGGAGATGACTTGACGTTGGCAGGTGAGCTTATCCCAAATATCTATTCTGTGCACAAAATCCTCCTACGTTTGTATATGCTGACACATAGTGATTTATATATTATATAATCTTTGCTTTAGAGTGCCAGACAACATTTTCTTTTGTTCTTTATTTATATATATATATATATATATATATATATATATATATATATATATATATATACACATACACAGACACAAATCTGTTATGTTTATAACAGTAAATAAGATATAGGTGCTGACATTGAGTACTAATAACAGCTTTCTATATTATACTCTGTGTGTTGTCCATTAAAGGAGACAAATTAAACATGTAGTGAAACACTACAAGTGCATGCATGTCTACATGTCTACAGCTTGCAATACACTTTCCATATAAAACAGTGCCACAATCTATAACACAATGACTGCCATGTGAACACATAGGACACCCCAGCATTCATGTGAATATGCGTATATAAAACAAAACTTCGCAACATATGGGTCTCCAAGCCATTTAGGACCAGTTCCCATGATCCTCCCTATGCAAACCTATTATATTCTACTAAGTAGTATGCTATTTACAAGTCATGTTTTAGTGTCACTATTGTAACATTTACTACTATTAATATACTTAATCTTAACATACTAGTTCCTAGGAGCCTTCGGGGGACCAACAAGATCACAGGAACTTTGCACCACCGGTAAGTTTACCTTTGCATTTTAGTGTAAGTCAAAACTAAAAATTTTGAGTTCTACTTGAGTGTGATATTTTATATTTTATGATGACCAGCTGCTGCTTATTAAAATTAGTGTTGCTTTATAGGAAAAAAAGTATTCAAAACATTCACAAATAGATATTTAATATAAATTCATAAATTTAATATAAATATTCATAAACTTACTAGAACAGAAGATATTTGAGACTTTCATCTAAATGGAAGCATTTTTCATAAGCACACCAAGCTTCTTGTTAGTAAGTGTATTGAAGAACAATGCTGGTAGCCTTAAAGCTCCTTAAATAACTGGGATAAATAGCTTGAATACAATGCCCAGCACATTGCCTTTTATGATGGTAAGGATATGTACCTATATATCTAAATCATATTGGATTAAATTGTACTTTATGTTTTGTGACGCTTAAATTATCACTTATAAATTTAAAATTGCAGTTTTAATGATTTTCATACAGCACACGGCGCATAAAAGAAAGTGCTAAAATACTGCAGTATTTCTTTTCATTGTAAGTACAATAAATATACACTATGTGACATTGGTTTAACCAAGTCCGGACTGGGACTGTAAAGCAGCGATGGCAGAAAATTCACACCAACCCTACATGGCCCTTACAGACATCCATTGGTCAACTCATAATTGTGTCTATCTATTGCCACCAGTGCTAAGTGCAATAGTACAGAGTGTGCACTGACTGCAACTCAAGGCCACATGATTTTATTAAAGGCAAGACGAGGAGACTGACAGAGACTGCAAATGTCATTTACAAATCAAATGTTTTTTGTTCGAGATGTATCGGGCTACTTTTGCACAAATGCACCAGTTTCGAGAGCCAAGAATGTGGCTTGTGCAGGGGTATAAATGTTTGAATTGTCAGAGAAAGTTCCAAATATCTGAGGAAACGTGTAGGGTCCTGTAGCATTAGAGAGCATTTTCATTTTGTATGCATTCCTCTCCATACCCTTTTAATATTTTGATATTCTTAAATTTTATAATTTTCTATATGCAGGCGCTTCCAGGGTATTTATATATTTTACTTGGCCCCTACAATTCAATATATCTTTGTCTTATTTTATTAATTTGTATGTAAAGCCCACACCTATGTATTGCACCCTCTTTTTGTGCCTAATACTTTTTATTTAGTAATCTGAGGCATGGAGTAGGACCATTGTCATCATCGAGTATGGATAAGGTGCATGAGTGCATCAACTTTTGCACCATCTTGTAAAACGAGAGTTTACTTTGCGGACAAGAATATTTAATTGAAATAATAGGAGCACTTGTACAGGGACAGTCCCAGCTTTTCAGGAGGGCAATTCGGGGTTTTTTCTGGCACCTCTATGTGCAAGAGATCAGATCTTGTCCTATACTTTTAATTAAAGGCATTTTGTACTTTACACTTGGGGGTATATTTACTAAACTGTGGGTTTCAAAAAGCGGAGATGTTGCTATAGCAACCAATCAGATTCTAGCTGTCGTTTTGTAGAATGTACTAAATAAATGGTGACTAGAATCTGATTGGTTGCTATAGGCAACATCTCTACTTTTTCAAACCCGCAGTTTAGTAAATATACCCCCTTGGACTTCTGCAGGAGTGCGCATTTCTAAGCACACTTCAACCAATGTGATAAAAATGATCAAAAGTGACTCAAATAATAAAGATAGTGTGAGGTGACATTGGGACTAATAAATAAACTGAATTAAGGTAAACTGCGCTATAATTTTGGAGAAAAACTGGAGAGTTTAAATGAATGAAGGGTGTCATCCTAATGTGTTATAAAATAGTTAATTAATTAACCAACAAACAAAATATATATCTACAGACAAACATGTTTCATATGTAAATGTACACTGCCCCCAATAACATCGCTGTACAGCAGGGAGTTAAATTACTGTAGCCACCTGTTATAGCTCTTCTGGTATAATGTAATATAAAAACTGATATAAACAAAATAAAAATTCACTATAACAAACATAAATCTTTCCTTAATATTGTATACCAAAAGTATCCCTACAGTTATTTTACTGTAAATGCACGGTGTGTTTGTATCATATTATGATCATACCTGTATTCAGCGAGAGATCTCATCTTCTGCCTCCAGTCTGGTAATAACATTATAACAAGCAGCAACGTGACTAGTAAACAATGGTGTTCAGCTCAATTGACTTCCAACTGCACGATGAAACTAGTGCCCTGAAGTGGTCAGTGCTCTAGTGATCCTGTCCAGTGAAACATGCTGCATTAGTGTAAGCGTCACACCCAGATAAAGCTGACATCCTCCTCCCAACTGACACACGGTTACCAGGAACACAAACATGTTCAGTAGCAACTGCCTGCAGCCATGGCAGAGCTAGAGATTTAACGGAGACTGCATTGTACCCATTAAGTTGTCATCTCACTTTTCTTATTATTATTAAATACTTGGAGAGTGCATACTAAGCTCTCACATAACATTCTAATTCACGTATGTGGGTGGTTCCAAAACAGTTAAGGTCACTAAGATAAATATGAAAACCTCTGTTTCTGTTTTCTTTTTTTAAATCTCATTGTTTAATTAAGCAAAATGAAAAAAAATAAACAAAAACATTAGTGACTGAATAAGGTACAAACATTAAAAGCAATTAATACAAGATTATAACCCCCAGTCCTTTGAAATTTAGCTGCATTACAAATGCGCGCAATGAGCTGTCCAGTTTCAAACGGGCTTTAAAAACCCACCTTTTTCTTAAAGCCTTCCAGTCTCCCACTTAACTACCTACCTTATCCTCTGCCTCTCCCCATTCTTTCCCCTTCCCTGCCTCCGTCCCTCTACTCTCCCTCTCTCCCCTGCGTTTCTCCGTTTGTCCACCCCTCCGCTTAGATTGTACGCTCCTCTGAGCAGGGCCATCTCTCCTCCTATTTCCACCACTTCTAACTCTGCTCTCCAGCTACTTTGCCCTCCTCCTCGAGGGCCCTCCTCCCCCCTCTGGGGGTCTCCCTGTCTTCCGCACCCTCCTTTTGGGCCCCATCGTTTGCGGATACTCCCCCCGCCCTCACTAGCTGTGCATTGAGCTTACTGAGTTACTGTGCTTTATGTTTACTGTACTGTGCTGTCTCACCTTGTATTGTAACTCGTTTTTGTCCCTGTATGGCGCCACGGACACCTTGTGGCGCCCTATAAATCAAAATTAATAATTATAAATAATAATAATAATAATGAGCTTATTCTGGTATTAGTTGATGGATTTCAATGGTTTATTCAACAATATCCTAAGGAATCATGGAATGTAGTGTATTAGACCAGATATGAGAAATTATTGGACATTCTCACCAGATGAGGAGAAAAGTTCCATCCTCGCCACAATTTTGTCAGCATAGATTGGAGGATTGAGGCAAGATATTATGGATTTTAGCAGAAACGAGTTACCATCCGGAATATATTTTAAATCATACTTGCCATGCTCCACTCTTGTTCAGGAGACCTTGCAGGGGAAGTCAATTGGCAAATGATGGGAAGCGTTGCGTTGCGATGCACGTCACTTTGGCCAAACACCCCGTGGGGCAATGTCACGATCGTGTCATTATGATTCTGGGGATGGGGCCAAAATTATGCAAATTAACGCAAATCGCGTCATCAAGGCCCCCATCCACAGGATTCTGGGAGCACTACCTGAAATCCAGGAATCTGTCAGACATTCCAGAGTAGTAGGTAAGTACATTTTGTACTCAATGTGTTGAGGGCAATAATCTAGACATACACTCCTTTCCCCTTTCTTCCCTTACTAACACCTTCACCAGCCCTGTCCTTACTTACTCTCCTAGACTTTGCTTACTGTTCTTTGTTGTTGTTCTGAGCTTGTCCTCATGTCCACGACCTTATTTGCGCTCTTCATCATTATCTGCGATTACATAATTGATGCTCAATTACTGCTCTCCAACTGGAGCAATTCAGGTGATATTGATAGATTGCTGTTATCCCCTCCTCCATCTGCTTACCCCCCACTTGCCCCTTCCCTCTTATCCTTTGCTCTCCTTTCTATTTCGTTCTATTAAGTTGTTGTTTTTCTTTGCATTTTGTAAAACTCTCTAAAAATGAATAAACACATAAGTGTTCAAATTGCGTTGGGCGATTTAATCTGAGTGTAATTGTGATTGTATGAAACTAAACAATTTTAAGCCATGAAAGCGGAGTGTACATGGTAGCTGATATTTTTCATGCATCTCTGTAAAGCAAGATGGTGCAAATTCTCCTAAAATGTTTTTGAATCAGTCAATGACTTTCCCGGCCCAAGGCTGTGCAAATTTAGTAGTATTTCCTGACTGAAATAATGGATGTTTCCATATTGGGGAAATCTTCAGTTGATTGTTAGTTTTGTCCCAAATTGAAAGTGTGAATTGAATTGTGGGCACTACATTGAATTGTGAGGCTGGCCTGTGAACCTTAAAAAACTTAAGCAGAGTCATTTTGTTGCATCGTTAATGTCCACCCATTTTTTAAGTCCCGGTTTATAATTCCAGGATTTAATATGACTTAAATGTACACCTTGGAAGTAATTATGAATCTATGACTGGTTTCTCTAATTTAGATATAATCAACCTAGGTTTTCTTTCCTCCCCAAATAAATTTATTACACAGTGTTTGTAGGGAGGGGAGTGCTTGGTTTGGAACAGGTATTAGAAGCGCCTGAAACAAATATAGTAACCTGGGTAAGATTTTTATGAAACAGATATAGTAATCTAGGCAAGATATTCAATTTAATTCAATGAATACTTTCAAACCATCCAATATACAAGGAACGCCACTTAGGCAGATCATGATTCATAGAATGAACTAAAGGAGTGTAGTTTACTTAATAAAGTTGGGCATATTCTTTGGTTATAGCCCCTCCAATATATTGTATTGCTACATGGCACCATAGAAATTTGACTTTCCACGCTAGTCCTTTTTGAACTGGATGGGGGAGATGGTGCACTAGAACTAGGGTTTAGACAGGGTTAAACTACATCATCATTAAATAGAAATGTTTTATATTGCAGAGAGCCATGAGGATTCTGTTATTATCCTGCTTGGCTCTAATTTTAGCTGCTAGCGGCTCAATACACAAAGTGAAGACAGAGGACACCCATGTCTACTGCCCTTACCCTACTTGAATGAGTCCAAGCTCAGAATCTTTGTCATGATCATAGATGTAGTATTAAAATATAATGCTTGAATAGCTTGTAGGAACTTCCCCTGAAACCCATATAAATTCAATGTACAGAACATAAAGGACCAAGACATACGATCAAATCATCCAGCGCTAAGATGAAAGAGCGAAGCTTCTTTTTGTTTATGTGATGAGTGAGGTTATTAGTTCTTCTAGATGTATCTGAAGTTTGCTTCATGGGGATACATTTTCTTTGGTCTGGATCAATCCAATTGGTCAATAGCATGCCTATTAACCAAAATGTTAGCAAATAGCTTCCGCTCTGGGTTCAAGAGGATATTAGACAGTAGTTAATATTCAAAGTATACAATCCATACATTATCTAAGAGGTCAGCCTGCACTGCAAGCTGAATATTGGCAGCTGAAACATTTTTCCATAGAAACATGGATAACACTGCATTGACCAAGTATGTAGTAATGTTTTAAATCACCAGGGTACAAAGTAAAGAATGTTATCAATCATTAAATATTCCCATTGCCCCACCTTAAACTAATCTGCAACACAATGGCTGCCCACACTTGCCTTCCTCTTTCCAACAACACCCCATAATGATTCTCTCAACTACCCATCCCTCCTTGGTTCTCTCTGCCAGTATACCCCCTCAGACACACATCCTCTTGGTTCTCTCCACCTTCACACCAATACATATAGCATATGCAAAAATAAAATACACAAAACTGGCCAACTATATCCGGATACTGAAAAGATCATTATCTACTTGCACCTGCAGCTTTGCTTAGACATAGCTTTGTTTCCTCCACAGCCTTTTATAATAGTGTCTCTCTCCATAACCTGCAAGAACTCACAAGCTGTCACCTCTGCTTAGGCAGAGGTCTGCTCATTGCCACATATACTGTCATAGCTAGGCCACAGCTATCACAAGTACTGTAATTCTGCCTGGGACATGAATGAGTATGGACTTGACTATGGGATGGATTACTAACGCCAACCTTTCACATGTTGTGTTCAGAGTTAATTGGAATTAATTAAATCCTTTTTCTGTGAGTGTTGCATGTTCTGTATTAAAGGTATTTGTTGGACTATCTGGGCCTATAAACAATACGTGGTGCTGTATATTTTTACGAACTGATATTGTAGCGCCCCCTCTCCCGATTTTCTATACCACCCCTACATTATTTACCTTACCATAGGGCTTCTTCACTCCTCTTAACTTCTTCTTCAGCAGGCTCCTCCTGGCTCCCTCCACTGATAGTGTCTAAGACGTGATCCAAGCATTAAGTGTATATTGACAAGGAAGCAGCAAGTGTTTAGTGATATGGAAGCAATAATGGTCTATTAATATGGAAGCAGTAAGGGTTTAATGATAAGGAAGCAGTAAGGGTTTATTGATACGGAAGCAGTAAGGGATTATTGATACGGAAGCAGTAATGGTCTATTAATATGGAAGCAGTAAGGGTTTATTGAAAAGGAAGCAGTAAAGGTTTAGTAATAAGGAAGCAGTAAGGGTTTATTGAAAAGGAAGCAGTAAGGGTTTAGTAATAAGGAAGCAGTAAGGGTTTAGTGATAAGGAAGCAGTACAGGTTTAGTGATAAGGAAGCAGTACAGGTTTAGTGATAAGGAAGCAGTAAGGGTTTAGTGATAAGGAAGCAGCAGGGCCGGATTTACCGCTAGGCAACCTAGGCACCTGCCTAGGGCCCAACGGCTCTCGGGGGGCACAGCTGGGGAAGCAATTTGAAAAATAAAAATAAAAAATAAAAAATTCGGCCTCTCCCCCGTCACTGCTGATCATCACCGTGCTGTACTCACCTTCCCCTACCGCCTCTATGACAACATTTTACCAGTGGAAAAGGAAGAGCGCTCCAGACTGCGTTACCTGACAGTGCTGTAGACCCATTGATAAAACTGACTAATATTACCCTGCCCGCCACCAGTCTATTGCCTGACATGTGCATCATGAAAGGACTACACATTCCAACGTGCAGTGCAGCATACTGAAGTGGCTTTTAACTGGAGAGTACTACATGTCCCAATGTGCAGCGCGACATTACAGTCGAGGGAGCGGATAGCGCTATTGTTCGTGATGGCGGCAGGATAGTCCTGGATGGAAGTCGCGCTCAGCGCTCTTCATCTTCTCGATCGGTAAATATACAAGGCGTCTCCTGGTAGCGGACATGTTAATGTCCTTCACATACCTTCTAGTGTCACTTCATGTGCCTGTCACTAGTGTGTCACTGATTGTCACTATTGTGTTTCTGTCCATTGTGGGTGTGTTATTGTGTAGATCATCAGTGTGTTACTTACTGGTGTGTTATTATGTGTTACCGGTGTGATTTAGCGCCTTTGTGTTACTAACAAGTGTGTGTTACTGATTTGCTGTGTGTTACCAGTGTGAGTTAGGAGTGTGTCAATGTGTGGATCACCAGTGTTAAGAACATATATTCTTAGCACACTCCTTTTTCACTGCTGGTGCAATAGGTACATTATATTTACTCTCCATACTACACATGATTGCGCCTGGGCCATTTGTTTTACATATATTCTGGACATGGAACTGGGAATATCAGTATACCCCTTTTGACAGCATTTGATGTGACATAAATTATTAGACATAGGGATAATTGGTAGAGGATGCACAGTTCCCTTCTTTTGCATTTATAATTCTCTTAGACATCGGCCTTTGATTCCATAACACCCCCTGATGAGTTGCTCAACTTTTCAACAGCTTGCCAGGAAATAGCTTTACAACATTACCAGAATAACTGTATGTAGTTTATCACACAGACATGAAATACATATATCAGGAAATGTCAATAGTCACTGTGTCGTGAATTTTCTGCCACTCACAGACTGTTTCACAGCCTGGCATGGAAGGCGAGGGGGCGCTGCGGGCATATTAGCCTAGGGCGGCCTGAACCCTTAATCAGGCCCTGGGTGGGGTAGTGTATTAATAGTGTGTCTGTGTGTATTATGTGTGTGTGAGGGGCCACTGTGTATGTGTGAGGGGCCACGCTGTGTGTGTAGGGGGGGGGGCCCAAACCGATATCTTGCCTAGGGCCTCATGAGGTGTAAATCCGGCTCTGGGAAGCAGTAAGGGTTTGGTGATAAGGAAGCAGTAAGGGTTTAGTGATATGGAAGCAGTAAGGGTTTATTGAAAAGGAAGCAGTAAGGGTTTAGTAATAAGAAAGCAGTAAGGGTTTAGTGATAAGGAAGCAGTAAGGGTTTAGTGATAAGGAAGCAGTAAGGGTTTAGTAATAAGAAAGCAGTAAGGGTTTAGTGATAAGGAAGCAGTAAGGGTTTAGTGATAAGGAAGCAGTAAGGGTTTAGTGATATGGAAGCAGTAAGGGTTTAGTGATAAGAGTCTCCATATATTTTTCAAGGCACCCCTAAGCCAAATTAATTACCAAGTAGCCACCCACCTTGCTTACAACCGGCCCTGGCTGAGGCACCCCTGGGAGATGGGCACAGCACCCCAAGGAGCCGCGGCGCACAGTTTGGGAACCACTGCAGTAAGGGTTTGGTGATAAGAAAGCAGTAAGGGTTTACTGATATGGAAGCAGTAAGGGTTTGGTGATATGGAAGCAGTAAGGGTTTACTGATATGGAAGCAGTAAGGGTTTACTGATATGGAAGCAGTAAGGGTTTACTGATATGGAAGCAGTAAGGGTTTACTGATATGGAAGCAGTAAGGGTTTGGTGATAAGAAAGCAGTAAGGGTTTACTGATATGGAAGCAGTAAGGGTTTGGTAAAATGGAAGCAGTCAGGGTTTACTGATATGGAAGCAGTAAGGGTTTACTGATATGGAAGCAGTAAGGGTTTACTGATATGGAAGCAGTAAGGGTTTGGTGATATGGAAGCAGTAAGGGTTTACTGATATGGAAGCAGTAAGGGTTTACTGATATGGAAGCAGTAAGGGTTTACTGATATGGAAGCAGTAAGGGTTTGGTGATATGGAAGCAGTAAGGGTTTGGTGATATGGAAGCAGTCAGGGTTTACTGATATGGAAGCAGTAAGGGTTTACTGATATGGAAGCAGTAAGGGTTTACTGATATGGAAGCAGTAAGGGTTTACTGATATGGAAGCAGTAAGGGTTTACTGATATGAAAGCAGTCAGGGTTTACTGATATGGAAGCAGTAAGGGTTTACTGATATGGAAGCAGTAAGGGTTTACTGATATGGAAGCAGTAAGGGTTTACTGATATGGAAGCAGTAAGGGTTTACTGATATGGAAGCAGTAAGGGTTTACTGATATGGAAGCAGTAAGAGTTTGGTGATATAGAAGCACTATTTATGGAAGCAGGGGTTTATTGGTATTTTTCACACATGGCTTCTTCATGTCTCTTATTTTTTCTGTTCAATAAATAATGACAAAAGTGAAATCTGTTATTTACAGATAATTTTAGGACTTGGTAAAGATTAAATGACTGCTCGTTAAATATTTCTTATATAATTATTTTCTTAAATAAATTTGAAAAAGTATGTACCTTCTTTTTCACATAACTGTACACCTAATTTACCTTTACTAAAACATTCATGTTATATATACTTGCAAAAGTGCACTGAGGCCAAGCCTGCAATTATTTTATATATATATTGTGAGAAATAAATGGAATTAAAAGACCTATGTAAGTATTGTATAAAATAGTATGTTGTCTGGTGACTGAAATCATGTTTACAAGCTGCTGAAAGTGGAACTGCCGATAATGGAAACTACAATTAGTGCAGTTACCCAATGCCCAGTTATTACCTCTCTGGCCAAGATTATTAATGTAAATGGATGGCAGCAATCCAAGTGCACAACATGGCAAGAGTCATTCTCTTCTCGCTATCATTACTGCTAGCAGAAGAGAAAACAAACCCATAGCAAAGTTTGTGACACGGAGGCCGACCCATATGCAGTGAAGCCCCATTTGGCCTTTCAGTCCTGGAATTGAAAGCCCAAACAAGATTTTAATGTGGATGCGCTGGCTCCCACACATGCCCAGAAGAGTAGAGTAGGTGTCCACTGGCATTGTGGGCACCTCTTCACCTCCCGGACCCATAGTCACCGTACCCTCTGCAATGGAGATAGTTCTACAACAGGGCTAAATTGTCTCTGTGGGCCCATACTTGCTGTAATTTGCAATCAGCTAGCATTAATTTAAACACCATTAAAATGCAGTTAAAATCAGTTGCACTCACCTCCCAGGTATAGGGATTTACATCTAACAAGGGCTGGCTTGTGAGCTACACCCAAATGAGCCTTACGTAGGCTTGATAGACAGCTGTTAAGGCAACATAAGGCAATATTTTGAGACAAAACCAGAAAAGAAATAAGACCACGCTTGGTATATCCCATATTATATATGGTACCAGCTGCATGGTATACACAGATATGCAGTGTTACGGATAAGTGCTGACAACTGTCTTTTTTGTATACATATATGTGCATTTATGGTGTAGTGGTTAGCACTTCTGCCTTACAGCACTGGGGTCATGGGTTCAATTCCTGACCATGGCCTTATCTTTATATATTATATATTATATTATGTTGAGTTTGTATGTTCTCCCCGTGTTTGCGTGGGTTTCCTCCGGGTGCTCCGGTTTCCTCCCACACTCCAAAAACATACTGGTAGGTTAATTGGCTGCTAACAAATTGACCCTAGTCTGTGTGTGGGTGTGTTAGGGAAATTAGACTGTAAGCTCCAATGGGGCAGGGACTGATGTGAGTGAGTTCTCTGTACAGCGCTGCGGAATTAGTGGTGCTATATAAATAAATGGTGATGATGATGATTTATATTGCCAAGGAGCTGTGAGGTGAGTGCATCTGATTTTAACTGCATTTTAATTGTGTTTTAAGCAAATAGGTCAGTGTAGGACCTGCATACAATGAGTTGCCCTTGTCACTGGAGTGCAGGCTTAAATGTTTTGAATGAAATATGAACCAATACCTCGTTTTCATTATTGCTAGATACACACAGATATGCAGTGTTACGGATAAGTGCTGGCACCCCGTGCATGATACTCATGCATTCTAGTCAAATCAAGCTACTTAAGGTGTTAAAAAGGTTCTTGTCATGCATTTGGGCCATAGCCCAGGCCTCAACCACCAACCACTCCCCACTGTCACCCCCGGCAACCACCAACCACTCCCAACTGTCACTTCTCCTTCAAGAAATATATATATATATTTTTAAAATCTTTATAAACACTTTTAACAATTAACAAATTAAATTAACAAATTAAAAACATCTTAGTATACCAAATTTCAGCCCTTTCTGAATTTTTTTTCCCACACACACTAAGAATTTAGTAGGTCAGTGTATAACTCCGCCCAGCAGGTGGCGCTGCAGCTTGGTTTTATTTTTTCCACACACACACAGACAGACTAACACACGCCACTAGACATTTATATATTAGATGCAATATACCGAGAGTGGGTTCATTTGTTCTCTAGTTTTAATTTGCCTTATTGACTGTGAAAATCGCAGCATTTATGGCCACCAATAAATGTAGCAGCCTTCATATTCCATATACAGTAACAGCTCTTGATTTATGAGCTACTATCTTTTGTCTCTGGCACCTGGGTGTTATTGCTATTTCCGTACAATGTAAATGGAAAATGATATAGGTCTACACTACTTGCCCTGCTAAATGTTCCACTAGATGGTGAGTCTCGGTGATTATTGAAAGGATTTTTGAATTTGAAATGACATGCAATCGGGTCTATGGGGAACAACATTGCTGTGTGAAATTGCATGTTTCTGATGACTAATTACCCATTCTGATGCCTGGGAAGAAACAGATGTCATACATTGCCTTTCCAGATCTTTATTTTTAAAACAAAATATTTTATGAATTTTTGCAAGTCAACATATAAAATACACACCATACAATATGTTATTGAAAGAGTGAACTGACAATTAAAAAGAAATAAATAAACAATGATGGAAGCTCTGATTTGTTACAAGAAAGTAGTATGTTACTACAACAGAGACATGTATTTTAAGGGAGACAAACGGGAGTAGAAAAGGGTAGGGGAGGAATGACAGGGAGATGTGGGAGGTTTTTTATATTTGGAATGATAATGTTGAGGAACGAATGCAGTTATATTCAGGAATGCAGAAGGCTATGTAGGTAATGTGTATACACCCTTCCAGATCTTAAAGCAGCACAGGGACAGTAAATAGTCCCACAGCACTTGAGTCATGAGTTTGACTCCCGACCAGGACCATTTCTGTGTGGAGTTTATATATTATTCCTGTGTTTGCATACTGGGAGGCTAATTGGTTGCAAACTAAACTGGACCCTAAAGTGTGTGTTGGGGAATCTAGACTGTAAGCTCCTATGGGGCAGGGCTGATGTGACTGACACATATTCTCTGTACAGCGCTGCACAATATGGAGGTGCAATTCAAATAATAATAACAATAACATCCTCCTTTCAATAGATACAGCGAGGTCCAATGAGCAAGAAGGAAATGCTGCTGAACACTCTGCAGGATATGAAATAGAACAAGTTACGTGTGAAAACAAACAGAAACATCTTCTAGAGGAGCAGCTGCATCTGTGTTCAGCTGTCACTCACAGAAACATCTCCTTGGCAACCACTGTCCGAATATTACTTTTTTTTTAGCCTGTAACAGATTTACATAATTGAAGTTTGTGGACAAGGCACATAAACATTGCTACCTTATGTGCCTCTCTATCCACAATCCACACCCCTACTCAGTTCTTGTTATTATTACCATTTATTTATATAGCGCCACTAATTCCGCAGCGCTGTACAGAGAACTCACTCACACCAGTCCCTGCCCGGCTCACAATCTAAATTTCCTAACATACAGACAGACAGACACAAACAGACACACAGACTAGGGTCAATTTAGTTAGCAGTCAATTAACCTACCAGTATGTTTTTGGAGTGTGGGAGGAAACCGGAGCACCCGGAGGAAACCCACGCAAACACGGGGAGGACATACAAACTCCACACAGATAAGACCACTCAAGACCCCAGCGCTGTGAGGCAGAAGTGCTAACCATTGAGCCACCGTGCTGCTGTTACTCAGGTGAACCCCCACCCCACCACTTAATTACAGGGAAAGAAACCTGCCTAATGCCATATCTGGTCCTGTCTGTAGCCTTTTAAAGCCTGCTTGGAGTTTATTAGTATTATTATTTTTCACTTTTATTATTACATGGTTACGTTGTATTGTACTGCCACTCAGTTCTCAATACTTTCTATTGACCTTGTTCCACTGCTTATTCGTAACATTTTAATCCTGCAGATTACCTGCCCGGCTGACTGTTTAAACCTCTTTTCTTGTTTCACACATAAGATCACAGCTGAGGCATCAGACAAACCTGGATTCAGCACTATCTAAATCTCAGGTGGTTGGTGATGTCAATATAATGACACAAACACTTGAGGTTGCCAAGCAAAACTGTTGTGGTGCTAATGATTTCATTGTTCTTCTCACAGATCTGTCAGATTCCTTCTTCTTCCAGTAATAAAATGGGAAAGGAATGGCAAGTAGTGCAAACCATACACTTACCTTAATACAAAACATGGCCTACCCCATGATATCTTAGATGGTACTGTGCCAAATGACATAATCAAGGTGACAAGGGTCAGCATCTGTTAACATCTGCTTCATTCCCACTTTGATTTGTTTCAGATCATTGTAAATGGCTATCATTCCACCATCCATGGGTTAATAATGGTATTGTAAATTCCTCTTCTGTTTTTTGCATGGTTACCCATTTAAAATAAGCACCACAGTGTGCTAACTGACTAATTTAAGAAACACTGGTCTAGACGCAATTCCTGTTCCCTTTTTGCAGAAACCAGATCCTAACAAGCTCTCCATATTGTAGACCTGCTTTGGGCATTTGTGACTATTTCAGATGAAGACATGTCAATGCATTTTTATTTTTTTTAAACAACTTTTTATTTGAGTTTTGTTTTTGTTTTTTTTTAAAGGGGAGTATGGGTACGGAACAAAGAGAAGGGAAGGGGGAGGGAGAGGGATCAAATCAAAACATCACCCCAAAGGAAAAAAAGAGAAGGGGAAATAGAAAAAAAAAAGGGGGTATAGGAGACATCCCGTCACATGCAATATTAGGGGGAAAAACAAAAAATGTAAAACATAAAACAAGCATTCACATGGTGTCACACATGAGCCCCATATCCTAAAAAGGTAAGAAGGGCGGGGGGGGGGGGGGGGGGGGGTTAAAATGAGGTAGCCAGGGTTCTTAAATCACCTTAAGTCTCCATTGAGAGTTATTAAGAATACATATTCTATGTTCCATTTTGTGTACAAATCTGATTTTATGGAAGAAAGGATGGGGATCTTGATTTTTCAACAGATCACAATTTGGCATTTAGGGGCTTATATAGAGTTGGAAGTAGCCTTATTTTTTGGTGTAAAATACACATTAAATTTCAAGCGGCGCTGCATTGTAAAGGGAAGTTAACCCTTTACAATGCAGCGCCGCTTGAAATTTAATCGCGGAAGAGGCTGAACACGCGGGTGTTGAAGAACCCGCATATTGATACATTTACCCCCTTGTGTCTAGAGAGGCGGATAGGGAGAGGGAATGGGCGTACAAGCATAGGTCAATTACAGTAATGGCGTATTCACATAAACGCTAATAAGTCTGTGCTAGACACAGATGAATCTGTCAGGAGGTGGATCATTTGCACCTGTTATAGAACTAATGGTAAATACACATTTATGATGATGAGAACATCATATGCTTTTGAGGCAGACCAGCATACTGCACAAATTATGTACGCGTTTTTATATAAATTGCTTCCACCTCTTAGTTGTTGTGTTTGTTTAGGAATCCTGAGGACTGAGCGAGGTAAAAAGGGTGAATCCAGTTTGTGCGCACTAGTTCTTTTATTAATCAGTGGGTTTATCTCAACCCACAAAGGGACCAGTTTTGGACATTTCCACCAGAGTGTTCTCCTTTCCACAGCCCCTTCAGCAGAGATTGGAAGTAGTAGGGTAGATCCTATACAGCCTTGAACGCATAAGGTACAATCTTAAAAATATCTTTAAGGCATTTTCTTTTATACAGACACATATCAAACACTTTGGGCTAGATTTACTAAGCTGTGGGTTTGAAAAAGTGGGGATGTTGCCTATAGCAACCAATCAGATTCTAGCTATCATTTTGTAGAAGGTACTAAAGAAATGAAAGCTAGAATCTGATTGGTTGCTATAGGCAACATCCCCACTTTTTCAAACCCGCAGCTTAGTAAATCTAGCCCTTTGTGTCATTCAATCTAACTCTGTCCCATTGAGAAAGCCAGTTAGTAAGATGCCTTAACTGTTCCTTTGGCGGTTTGCAGCCTTGTTTATTAATTATTCTGAGGGCACTTAGAGACTAGTTGCAAATGGTTCCACACCTCCTAGTCTATAAGTACAATTCACAGACAGGGTGTCAACATATACAACACAGGGGTGTCAACATATGTCTTTGTTCTCTTTAAAGCTTATATTTAACATTGAACAAATCAACTAACTTCTCTGTATACATTGGTCATGGTTGGTATACAAAAGATCCATGGAATCATACAAATATTAAATAGAATTACTGTCAACATCCTTTAAAAAATAAGATACCATGAGTTCTCAATCTGTTTACTTATTGGGTGTAACACAAACACAGGTGGTGTGTAATTTAAAGGCAATGCTAATCTTATGATTTAGATATTTAATTAGGCAAGTACATCAATCTCTAACACCATATCCTATTAACCCCTGCATTACAACATGCATACGAACAGTTCACAGTCTGAAGTAAACTTAATATGAGTACAAAGAAAAGTCTGGCTTCATAGTGAACAGCCTCCTAGCAAACCCGGTAAAGGTTTATATAGTGAGAATGTTTTTCTTGTTCAAAAAAGAGGAATGAAACTACAAGCAGTTTGGTTTCATAGTCTGCATCGGTATTTTGTCACTTGCTAAAATCAAGATCTTTGAGGTTTGTATAGATGATATATTGGCTCATTGATTGGCAAGATACACAACAGCTCTTTGATACTTATTAAACTCAAGGTCTAATGAGAAGCATAGATAATACACCTGCGTATTAGCGATATTTCTAGAAATACATTGAAATATCATTATACCCATATCTAATGTATTTTTTCTCTAGTCTACTTAGCCTTGAGATATGTACTTTGCTATTCGTTGGCATAATGCTATATATTATATGTATGTGCTATTGTGAAATGTCTACGAAATCTGAACTTCAAAAACTGATATCTTTGTCTTACTAAACCAGAGTTTTTGCAATACCAGACCTATGTGTGTTTTACTGACTCTCCAGCCGGCCTTATTAATCGGATACACCTTATCTGATTACTGACCAATAATCTGATACACCTTATCTGATTACTGACCAATAATCTGATACACCTTATCTGATTACTGACCAATAATCTGATACACCTTATCTGATTACTGACCAATAATCTGATACACCTTATCTGATCACTGACCACTCAAGAAATATCGCTGACCATAGTGCATTTCTATATCTTGCAATCCACACAGCACGTCACCTGAGATTGCATGTACATACTCCGTATAGCAAGCTATAATAACATTCAACAAAAAATTGATCTGGAAATTTTAGCAATCCTGTAAAGATATGGAAACACTTACCTATTTCTTTTCTTTTTCCAATGTTTGTTAGATTCTGATGAACACATGTTTAGATATATTTATGAGGCTTTCTAAATATGTAATCACCTGCATTTTAACAATAACTTGCCTGTAAAAAACCTTTTGCCTAGCCTATAAAAAAAAACTAATTTTATCTAAAAAAAATGCAGAGGTAAAAATCTGCTGGAAGAAAGGTACCATTATATACTTAGTCTGAGTTGTATGTATCCTAAGTTAGTATTAAAAATCAAAACTCTTCAAAGGTACACGCTATGACACCATGTTATTTGGCAATCTGTTAGAAAAATAATAATTGAACACCATTGTAAAGTAAAAAAAAAAAAAATCATGATTACAAAAGGAGCCAATTGGAGCTCCTCTTGTGATGTTGCCAGGGAGACCCGAGCAGACCCGTGTTCCGTTCACTGTGAACACCGTCTACCCGGGAATTTGCTGGGGTCCAAGGTGCAGTGTGAACGGGGGTCGCTGAGCTGGGATGCTCTGTGACATGGCAAAAACCCAGGAAATTGCAGGGGTGGCAATCTGAAAGTGGTATAATATGTGCTGATTAGATATAGCCTTGAAGCCCAGTGTAATCCTATAGCAAACTTGCAACCTGGGTAAATAGACTCTGAATGAGAGATACATCATTAGGGGCTCGATTTACTAAACTGCGGGTTTGAGAAAGTTGGGATGTTGCCTATAGCAACCAATCAGATTCTAGCTTTCATTTATTTATTACCTTCTACAAAATGACAGCTAGAATCTGATTGGTTGCTATAGGCAACATCTCCACTTTTTCAAACCCGCAGCTTAGTAAATCTAGCCCTAGGTGTTAGTAGTTTGCTAGATTATTTGTTTCTGATCACCCCTAAAGGCAATTTGCCAAAACATAAGTGGTGGAAAAAGCTGAAATTCATAGAAATTACAATCTACAGACCACACTAGGGACATTATACAAAACAACTATTATTACTCTACAAGAATTTAGGATGAACTAAATATGAGGGTTGAGTTATATTTATTAATCAATTGAATAATGGTGCAATAGGGACATAAACAATGAAGAACTGAGATGCACTAAGGGATTTTTATCAAGTAATAATCCTCTCATGTTATATTCATGACATATCATATTCTACATCATTCTGTAAGAATAGAGGAGGAATTTCATATGAGGGCTCAGTGATATATATGAATTGATTGAAAAGTAATACTATAAGTATACTACTGTAATACTATAGAGACACTAAGACCTACAATACTATATCACACAAAGGGACTTTCATCCCAAAGATATTCTTCTCATAATATGTCAACCAACAATAGATAATTAAGGTGCATGCATCCTTAGATTAATCATACAAACAAAACATCCATTGGTTTAGTCTTTTGATTCACAACATGGTCACATTTAACTTTGTTTTCTATTTCACTGCACAGTAATTTGGGCAAATTGATTATTTAAAACATATATAATAACGGTTATGTTTTAAGTTAGTAGACTCCTGAGTGCTCCGATTAGAAAATTCTTTCCTTCTTTTTGTGCTATGTTAAATGCATATGTTGCATGAAGATACATACAAAGCATATCGTAACTGGCGCTTGTCCTTTATTGCCATAAAATGGATAGAATTTAGGTATTTCTCCTCCAGAGTATCATATTCGCCAACTGGCCTGTTTTTCATTGGACCATTTTGTATATCAATGGCAAAACATAGGTGGGGTCTAATAATAAGTGGGAGTGTTTTAAAGATTAGGGGTATGGCCTGAGTAGACTAGGGGTGTGGCCAAAGTATTTCGCTTTTTACTTTAGAATGTTGAAAGATCTCCTATACAAACGGCTGAGTAAAAAAGTAACTGGCTTATTCACAAAGGTTTGATGTTTTAATTAGATTAGATTAGGGAACATCTCCTGGTTTTAAGGATTGACTAACAGTGGTTAACTCAAGACCCCTGGGCAAAATCTAAGCCAGGTACCTTAACCTTGCAAAAACATCACCTTGACCTCTTTAGTAGTCCTGAAATATTGAAGAAATGCTGCGCAGTGATGTTATCCCACACTATTCCTAATTTATAAACCTCATAACTGCTAACCAGGCCGTGATGGTGCTTCCAGAGTAGTAAATGGACAGAAAGAATCAAGTCTGTGTAGAATATTTGGGATACAGCGGGGCCCGAACATTCCTAACCCCAGTACAGTTGCCACTGCAGAGAATTTGTAACTTGTATTATTTGCTTACATAACATGTAACATACTGATACACCTATGTTAAGAAATTAGCCAGGAATCGGTTCCTATAAATGCTGATTCAAAATAAGTTGCTTTTATAGACATTATTAAGTTGTGTCCTGGCAAACTAGATTTACATCATTGTAACCTGCAGTTACAAAACCTTTGGCATCCTAAGTTGGACCCATCTGCTAGGCACATTATCTACACAGAATATACTGTAGCTCTGATGGTCTTACCCCAGAGCAGAATATACTGTTATTACCCAATGCAAATCATCACTACCTCATATAAACTTACATTCATTTTTCCCTTTCCATTAGTTAATTTTTGCATTGCTGAAAAATAAAAATAAAGTTTCACTCGCAGGCTTTGCAAGAACAGAGTTAAGTTCCTTCTGTATCTGGATTTTCTCTTTCAAGCAAATCGTAGTCCTAGTATGCAGGTCATGAGGGGAGGGTGGTTTGAATATCTACATTTTGATTTGTATAGAATTTTAGAGGATAATAATATGTAATGTCTTTGTGCAAAGAAGTGAATAAAGTTTATAACAATAAGGTGGTTATATAGGATTCTGCTAAACCAATATTTACACCCAGTTACAGGAATGTGTATTAGTGAGATGTACCTTTGTTTACATTACTGACTGCAGATTTAGATTACCCTTCAGCAACCAATATGCTCAAATGCAGTTTACCCCATCAACTTAAAAATTCACACTTTTAGTCCAATACACCACTTGATTTCCCGATTCATGTTCAACTGGGCCGCGTTATTCTAGGATTAACGCGGCCTGCGCACTATTACCGTAAGTACAGTAAAAGTGTGCAGTATTACCATTAGTACGATAATGTTACTGGTGATTTTTGCTTGCACCTCTCTGGGCCGTGAGTAAAAATCCAGGTTAAAATTACCTTATTAACTGTAATGGTACTAACACCGCGTTAATCCTAGACTAACGTGGCCGAATTGAATCTGCCCCTTAGGCTCACAATTGCTTTTATAATTATGAAGGCACTATGTTGGAAGTTTGATAAAAGTTATTGTTCATAAACATCTGCTGGGTTGGCAGTTGGTGTAAGACAAAGAAAACAGAAGGGTTAATACATTGTGTATCTTAATGAGCAGCAATGTCATACAGGTTCAGGTGCGCGTATCTGCGGCCTAAAGATCCAGTCAGTGAAAGGATACTTTGCCAGATTCTTGAGTCTTCCTGACCAATGTACCCGTGTTTTGACCCGGTTTAGTATTGACCATGGTTGTTTGCTGCTTGCCATACAGACCTTGATATTTTTCCTGACCACTACTTGCCTTTAGCTTCTTTTAATTTGGTTTTCTGGTTGCTGATCACCTGTGAATTTGTGATATTGTGTACACTATTGCTGTATAAACTATCGTCAATACTAAATGTTGCATGAACTATTGAAACTCACTTCTGATTCGGAGTGAATGTTTTACCTGTTTCCAGTGTATTACCTGATCACCTGCTGTATACATCGCTGTTCCGATGCTGTACTCAATTGCCGATTTGGCAACCCCCTGTGTCCAGACTTACTACTGTGTTTCTGGGTTCTGTGAGTTTACTAATGCAACTTATTGGTTAATCAATAGTGAAGCCAGTTTCTATTTTTATCTACTGTCACCTGTTCACCATTGCATAGCGTTATTCTGGTGCTGTATGCACTGACAAGTGAATGTTCAGTGATATTGTGCTCAGGATATTTCTTGCTGGGTTCAGGTGTATGAATTGCTATATGCATTTAACCTTGACACTGTTTAGACAACTCTGTTGCTGCTCTTTTTAAATGAAACTGTGACTTTATCCTGTACTTGAGCTGGAGATTGGAGATTCTCCCAGAATCCTTTGGGAATTGTATTTGAAAACAGCTGGCCGCTCTTTCTATAAATATTTTAGTAGGCTACAAATTGATATCTATAACCTATGGAATTTCAGTCCTACCTGCAACTGTGAACCAGACCTATGGTTCCTGTTCTTTCAAAAGTATTACAATGTATATTACTGCATTTCTAGAGACTGGTTAGTGGGGTTTAGAGGTTACTAGCCATTGGGGTCTTATCCAGCATGTATATCTTTTATATGTCCTGATTTTCACCCAGTTCAACAGGAAGACTAAACAAGGTACTGACGGCACTGGATGTCAGGTTAATGAGGAACAATTTATTTTACTTACATGGTTCAAATCTGAAAATGTAAATTTTGGGTTTTACTGGTACTTTAATATATGTCCAAGCTGGAGTATGTTTCTGCACATGTAAAATCAGGATTGTCAGCATATGCAGCATCCAGCTCTGCCAGTTCTATAAATATCTCATCATACAAAATTAAAATTCAAGTTTACAAATTTTGCACATGGCTAAGTGTATAATTGTGCCAATCCATTGGCAGTGAGGAATGACCCCAATCCAACCAGCGTCCTGTGCAATTCTCTGCACAAATCTATTACCAGGTCTGTAGAAATAGGTACGTAACACAAAGGTATGTAAAGCCTCTGATCTGCGTAGCCATATGTAAGACCTGTTTCTTAATACAACGCACCTCTGCACCAAGAGTTCCCCAGCAGATGACTGGATACAGACTGGATGCAAATATAAAGGGAAAGAGTGGAAACTTGCCTTAGCACATATTTAGGGCATTTATCCTACGCCTCTGGTTCACAAAATGCCCTAAAGAGGTGTCTATGCATAAGAAAGTTAATATTTTCAAAAGAAGACTTATGTGCCCCTCTTTGCCCTTTGGGAGTTGATACTGTGGTGTGTGCTGTGTTCATGGCTGCAATTAGCAGATTATTGCCATGATGGGCTCATGCACCAGGCATCACAAATGACCACTGCTGACAATAGCAGACATTTTCCCACTGTCCCCAATGCACATTGGACAATCCCTTAATAAGTTATTAAGCTTATTTAAGTATAATTTAAAAAAGCGTTTGCAACTTAAAAACATAAAAGAGCATCACAAATGCATATTACAGGGAATAAATTCTGTTCATACAGGTCTGCAGTATGTACCGGTATATATCAGTTCTGATCAGTGAAGTCTGAAGAACATGGCTGGAAGTTGCCAATGATTCCAAGAGGTTCTGCAGCTGCTGCCAGTCACACAGAGACCATCACTGCCGGTGACATTACTACACTAACACAGTGATTGATGGATGACTAGGTCTGAGTACGTGACAAGTAACCGGTGTCAGAGTGAGCACTATGCCACCGTGGCAGCCAGCTGTGCTCCGTGCTGAGCTGTATGTGAACACTCCGCCCCGCCCGCACTAGGCCGCAGCTCAGCGCTGCTCTATGGGGGCTCTGCTGTGTGTGTAAGAGAGGAGGAAGTGAGGAGATATCCGGATCCCGTGCTGCTGCTGCTGCTGATCCGATCAGTGCCTGGACCTGATACTAACATATGACAGGTTAGTGTCCCGTATGTTATATATGTGTTATATAGATGTTATGTCCCTGGGGAGATAGCTCTGATGTCCCTGTATCCCAGTGTGCTGCTCCCACCGGCTGCCCTGTACTCCTATTGTCTCCATATGGCTCCATCCACTACCAGGCTACTGAGTGTTCTCATTAGGCCAGTGTGAGATAGAGAGATAGATATAACAGTTCCTGTGAGGTTAATATATGTACAAAAACAATAAGAACAACGGGGGAAAATTATATATATAATCTTCCCCCCCATTGTTCTTATTGTTTTTGTACATATGTAAATCTCTCTTCTCTCTTTCTCTCTCCTCTCTCTCTTCTCTCTTTCTCTTTCTCTCTCTCTCTTCTCTCCCCTCTCTCCTCCTCTCTTTCTCTCTCTTTCTCTCCTCTTCTCATTATCAAAATGAATCCAAAATAATAGAAAGAGTATTTAGTTAAGACCACTGTGCAGGCTTCATATCAATAATTTGTTTTCATATGTTCAAAGTAGAACAAGCCAGCACTAGTGCACACAATATCAAAAGAAAACACAAATGTATTGCAAAAATAGAAAAAAAAAATACAATTTATATGTAAATGGGTTCTGCTTCTGCCCCTGAAACAAGTCAGTACTTCTGAAACAGCCATTGGGCTATGTCTCTGTGATACTTACTCAGTATGTATTCTATTTTTGTAATAAGTTTTTTCTTTTGAAATTGCTGGTTTGTTCTATATATGTAAGTTTTTTTTTCAGTCATAGTTTTTTGTTGACGCTTTCGTAGGACACAATATATATATAAACCTCACAGGAAATGCTTTTTCCAAATATTGCCACATAAAAGACAAAATAAAGTACTCGCTAACTGTTGCTGCTTCTAAGGATGTGTCACTGAAAGTGTCCCTAGTTCTGAATATTGATCATCTGTACAAAGTAATTTCTCCACTTCTGTATGCCTTATTATCATTGCCCTTTATTTATAAGGCACCAACATACATTGTAATGCTGTACATTCAACACAGAATGATCTTATAGAATGTAACCGCGGCTCTGCCCAAAGGAGTTTAAAACCTAACTAAGAAAGCAATACTCTGTTAATATTATTATAAGTACAGTTTTATTGATGGTAGGTGGCTGAAATTCAATAGAAATATATGATGGTCCTGTCCTGTTATATTAATGGGTGTGTAGTACTCTGTATGGTGTGGAAATTTTAATAAAGGCTGTAATCTGTCAGATTGTGACCTTTATGTTGGCTCTTGAGTTTTTTAATAATTGAAATGATTCAGTATTAAAATGATTGTTAGTAAGATAACTAATATTCCGACACTGATTTTATATTTGTATCAAAATATATTCAATCGCACCCATAATATGCAGTAAACTGTTTATTGCACAGCGAATGATTGATATGTGCTTCAGACAGATCAGCGACTTGTTTGTTGGTAATCCATAGACGTTTATGCGGCATATCTTCAGCTGCTACACTGAATAGAGATCTGAATACAGTATTTTGATCATGAAATAAGTGACACATGAATGGCAATCTATTAGAATTGTAGTGCCTAGTAATTTGCACATTATGGTTGCAAATTAATATATTTTGATAAAAATATAATATCACTATCAGAATATTATTTATCTTCCTAACCATCATTATATATTATCTAGCTCTTAATCCATATAGGGATGTAAGAGAGGATATTAACACCTGCTCTTTCTGGGGAGATACATTATTGAAACTCATACATTGTGATTATTAAGAGATAGGGTTCATTGGCAAATGAGAACAAATACAAACTACCAAGAACAATACACATTGGACCTGATTCATTAAGGAAAGTAAAGCCCAAAAATTTGTAACTTTGAACCTTGGCAAAACCATGTTGCAGTACAAGGGGTACAAATGAGTTTATTATTTGGCACATAAGGAAAATACTGTCTGTTTTGTCATGTAGCACACAAATACTTGATAGCTTTTTTTTACTCTGAAATTTAATCTGTCCCAACGTTTTAAATTTAGCTCCCCCTCCAATGCAACATGGTTTTGCCAAGGTGCAAAGTTACGCATTTATTTTGCTTTACATTTCTTAATGAATCGGGCCCATTGTGTCTTACTATTGTTTATAATTGAGAATCAAATATATAAATACAATCGATAGTGCATAGCAGTAATACTGCTATTTTAAATTCCGTTTGCACATTTAGCGCACAATACACTTGTATGTTTTTTAATATTTCGCTATAACAAGATTCATGTAGTTAGGAAGTTGATGTATACTTTTGAATGCATTACTAAAAAAATATTTTTAAACCTGATTTCATATCCCAGAGCCCCCCTAGCTTCTGTTCTTTATTTTTGTATATTGTAGGCATTGATGTGTAAACATGTATGTAACATGAGCCCCTGCCCAGAGTGCAAAGCCGAGGGGGGCGCTGGACACGGTTGAGGAGAGGGTTGGCCATTCCCCCCTCTGTCGTAGACTAGTGGCTGGAGCTTTGCCTAGAACAGGCTTGGCTAACCTGTGATACTCCAGGTGTTGTGAAACTACAAGTCCCAGCATACCCTTCCAGCAATAAGCTGCTATATATTGGCAAAGCATGCTGGGGCTTGTACTTTCACAACACCTGGAGTGTCACAGGTTAGCCAACACTGGCCTAGAATTACAACAACAGAAGGATACCACTTTACATAATGCATAGCTCTTGGCAGTTTTAGGTGACCTGTATATTAGAGATCAATCATGTTACTGGAGGCTTTGAAAAATGGATTGTCCTGACATGCAGGTGGCTGACTACGTTCTCCTACCTCCAGGATGAAGGACAGTGCATTTCTGTCAGGAAAAAATTCTTAGATGGCTGAATATATTACTTTAGTGTGTGGACACCCACATGTTATATAGCTTCACAGAAGTCTCACATCATATTAGCGGTCATAAATGCCAATGTAACATATCCGTAACCTACAATTATACAGGACTTTTTGAAATGTGTCTTGATGCTTCCTAAAACAACAGCACTCAAAGCACCTCTTAAAACGTGCATTTTGATATAATTTTCAGCCTCCGCATTTGAACATGGAAAACTATCTCTGCATCATTTTGTACATCCCTTAACACCTTAGGCACCACTTTCTATAGTCGTAAACTGTCTAGAATCAATAATAGTTCTGGAGCCTGAAAGTAGCATATAATATTGCCTGTAATCACCAATTACCCACAGCCAGCAACTAGCATCTGCGTGTAATCACCATTAATCTGCCAGGATCTAGCACATTACCTGTAATCACCAAATAACTAGAACTAGGGCTGTGCCTGTAATCTGCAACTGTCCAGAGCCAGAAACTGACTATGTACCTGTAACCATCAACTGCTAGATCCAGATAGCATAGTGCCTACATGATAGAGAAGGATGCCCTTTAGACCAGCTATGTGCACTATTTCCCACAAATCATCTTCTTACAAAGATCATCATCATCATCATTTATTTATATAGCGCCACTAATTCCGCAGTGCTGTACAGAGAACTCATTCACATCAGTCCCTGCCCCATTGGAGCTTACAGTTTAAATTCCTTAACATACAGAGAGACAGAGAGACTAGGGACAATTTTGATAGCAGCTAATTAACCTACCATTATGTTTTTGGAGTGTGGGAGGAAAACGGAGCACCCGGAGGAAACCCACGCAAACACAGGGGGAACATACAAACTCCACACAGATAAGGCCATGGTCAGGATTCAAACTCATGACCCCAGTGCTTTGAGGCAGAAGTGCTAACCACTAAGCCTCTCTGTTCCGGCTTTGGTCATTTATGGTCCTAGCTTCAGCCACCACAACTTCTGAAAACATGGTAAACAAGTGTCCTGCCTCTGTGTTCAACAGTGAGCATGATGCCAAATTCCAGGCACACAGCTATGACCTCTCAGATAACTACAGGAGTGCCCACACAGAACAAGAATGAAAGCAGAAGAGGAAGGAGGTTCAATTGAGATAAATGGAGGACAGTCATGTTTGCCAGCAGCTGACTTTCTTGACATTTCTACAGTGACATCTGTCATGTCTCTACCTCCCACTTTCTTTCCTCATTTCAACCTTATCACACCACATATAGCTACACAGAATTGCCAGTCGCCATGACTGCTTTAACATCGGTTGCTAATAATGCTTCTGCCTTACGTCAGTCATACACACTTCCTTAACCCCAAGCTACAGTTCTTGTCCTTCTACATTATGTATCAATTGTTCCCTGCACCTTACAGCAGTGTAAGCTCATCAGAACAGGTCTACCTTCACCTTCTTGTTCATATCATTGTATATTATGTATTTGTATCACGATCCCTCAGTGAACAGCACTAAGTAATATGTTGGCACGTTATAAATAAAGGATGTTATTTAATGTATCCCCACCAACAGCTATAGTTATTATTCCACTACCCTTTGTATCAAGTCTACCCTACACCTCTTAGAAGAAAAAGATCAGAAACGGGTATTAGGGACAGTTGTAGAGTTTAATGCACAATAAACCAATCTATATATTATGACCACACTTAGACACCATGCAATCTTTTCTTGATGGGTCTGTGATCTTCCAAATCTGTACTTGACTACCTAGATTATAGGTTATTGTTAAACAGTCTTCCTCTCATCTGTTTATAGTGTCATTGTTCAGTCTCGCGAACAAACAATGTTCTAACATATGCTACCTTCCGTGTAATTAAAGAGTCATTGGACTAAAAATAGAAGCTGATGTATTCTGAAACATCATCTTGATACTCACACGTTTTTGGAAATATATTGGCACTTTATAAATAAAGGATGATAATATAATGTATCCCCACCCTCAGCTATAATTATTATTCCACTGCCCAATGAATTAAGTGTACTCCACACCTCTTAGATTTTAAGCTCATTTAGGTGGGGCCATCTGTACCTTCTGTTTTCACCAGAAAATGTTGCAGGCCTGGTGGCATTAAGAAACAACCAGGGGGGGGGGGGGGCAGTTGTAATATTGGAGGCTATTATAAAGATTATAATACTTGGCATGTCTTATACTTGTGATTTGTTTTTACTATCAGTATTTTTTTAACTATTGTCTTCTGCAAATATGTTCATTCATATAACAATGCTTACGTTTTGTGTAAATGGATCCGTCTTTATGTTGGCGGCGTTTTGATTTCTCAATATGTGACCATGCTGCACGATACTTTTAACAAGTGGATCATCAAGAAAAAGATCATAAAATGGTGTTAGGACCAGTTCAAGAGTTTAGTGTAGAATAAACCAATCTTTATGTTATGATCACACTAGATTATAGGCTATTGTTAAACAGTCTTCCTCTCATCTGTTTATGGTGCCATTTTTCTTATGAACAAACAATATTCTAACTTCCGTGTAATTAAAGAGTCACTGAACTGAAAATAGAAGCCGAACTGTTCTGAAACCTCATCTTGTGACTCAGATATATATGTAATAAGTTCCTATAACAGAATGGGGGTTTAAAGGGGATTTTCTACATCAATATTTAGCTCTAAAAAAAGCAACTAAAATTTTTACTTATGTTCATGGAAATTATATTATTCGCTTCTTTAGATAAAGAAACTTTAAGTTTGTCTTTTAAATGTGTTTTAACAGCTACTGAGTGTAACAATGTACTGTGTTGGAATTTCACAGAAACACAAAAAGGGAAACACATTTGTTCCCACTAGCAAAATATTGTAACACTGTAACAAAGTGAATCACTATGAACATATATACACCAGCTTATCTTCACGGTTTTTCCAGGCAAGGACATTTATTTCACATTCTAGGGTTCTTTTTCAAGCTGGAAAGTTCAGCCTTTGTATTGTTCACCAATATGATATGCAGATGGGTGGCAGAGGAATTTGAGGCAGTTACATACTTTTTAAAAAATGTAATAATGCAAAACTTGCAATCTTGTGCAACTGGTCTGTACGTGTTCTTTCTCTGGTTGCTAGTTGGATTGCTAGAGCTCTTCGGGGTGACATATATTCTGTTCCAATAAGTGACAGTGCTGTCGTAATCGCCCATTATTGATTCTAGGGTTCATTCACTTCTCAGGTGATGTTTGCTCTTTTGATTCTTATAATCTGTTAAGTACTGAGCTGCCAGTGGTAGATCTCGGCAATCAATTGTTTTATGATATTAACAAACTTCTATTTTGTTTTGTTGTTTTAGGACGACAAATGTTGTGGCCATCCTGTGACAGCAGATGGTACGGATGACTGGATATGCTGAATAACTTAACATGGGCTTGAGAATTGTTGCAGCGGTTTTTCACCTCCCCACAGCTGTCCTCTATGGCTCATTGTCCTTCTTCCTCTCTGTCCTGCACAATGTATTCCTTCTATATTATGTGGACACCTTTGTTTCCGTTTACAAAATCGACAAGCTGTCCTTCTGGATTGGAGAGGTTAGTTACAAAGATGGTCTGTGTATATGTATGGTGTGAGATAGATAGAGATATATATATATATATATATATTAGTGCCTTTAGCCTTTTCATATGTTGGGAGAAAGTCAAATTTCGTTATAATTGCTTTGTTTTTAGGTAAATTATGCAGCATGAAAAATGAAACCGTGTATAGTAAAGAACAGTGCTCCCTGAGAGAGTCTGAGAGATGCCCAGTTCAAAAGCTATTGTGTGGCAGTAAAACATTACATTGTGGTAGTACCACGGAGGCACCGTGATACAGTGGTGGCACAGGCATTGCTGTCTCAGAATGCTGTACGGGTTTGACCCCAACCAAGTCCTTATCTGTATGTTTTCCCCGTGTATGCGTGAGTTTGCTCCAGATGTTCCCGTGCCCCTGCGTTTGTGCATATGCACCCATTTTTCTTGGTCAGGGCATGGATTTGTGGGCCAACAAGAGGGGCACTTTCCCATGGCCATATAGGGGCGTCCGTTTCTAAGTGTAGATTAGGTGCACAATTGTGGCTATGTTTGCACTTAATTGCAAAACGGTATTATTTTTAAAGATTAGTTAAATGATCTTGCTTGGGGGGGGGGGGCATTTTTGGAGACATTACCAAATTTACGGATACTGGAATTTCCCAACATTACCCAACGGATCAGAGGTGCCAGAGACCCAGTCTATACAGTTTATAGATGACCTTTAATGTATCCAGTTGGCGGCACTATTTGTATGAGAACTCCTACTACAGAGACAGGAGATTTCCTATCCATGTGATTTTAACGTATATCCAGTTTATAAGCAGGGGTTATATCTGTCCCTACAGAGAACTGTCATCTACTTGCATTTCCCACTTTCAGTGTAGAACACAGGAGATTGTAGGTGTGTCTCGCTGACTTGCAGAACAAGTATTCTGTCTCTAACGTCATCAGTCAGCCAGGCAGGTTCTTTTCATACACAAATGGTGACATAGTGTCTGTGACGAAACTTTGTCCCACTGGACTGGGGACTCTTTATTCATCACCCGTTTCGCACAGTTTCATGTACTTTTTAATCCTTGGTCCAGTCTAAGTATATACTGCAGAGCATCGGTATATTATGCGTATTGTTATTTCATGTTATTAGGTACATTTCGTCTTTGTTATTACCTGAAATATTGTTTGTATTAGAAATATAAAAACTGTTGCCATAGTGTGTGAAATAGCAGGACATCACATGTCATTTTGCTTGTGTTAGCTAAGGTAATTATCTAAATGTCCAGTGTTATGAGGTGTGGCTTAGATCTGGGTTCTTAGTAATGTAATCAGAATGATGTCTGAGTGACTGTTAAGATAGCTAGCTGGCAGCCCAAGCTAATTAGCTAGGTAATCTGGGAGGTAATTAGGTTACAACTTCCAAATAATTTACGGCACAGTACTAAACTGGCTGAAATAGCATTGGGAAATGTGTTAATAGGTATCAATATAAATGTTATTCTATCAAAATGTATCACAGGCTCAACTCCTGTAATGCTGCAGATACAATGTGTCAAATGTTTTAAAGTTTCATGTATATATGTATCTAGCCAAATAGCTAATTCAGTCAAGCCTTTCCATTGTATAATAAAGGTAACAGAGAAGGATATGTCTTAAAGTTAAATAAGTGTCCACTGATAGACCCCTGCTGTAAGGAGGAGGATTGAGACATCTTGACCCTACTCCTTGAGTAGACAGCCAGGAATATAAGGAAAGCAGTATGTATTTGGATTCATTCTATTTTGGAGGATCCTGGTGTACAAGACATCAGCACGAAACCTGCAGGGCCAGGAATCGCGGTGCCGCCAGAGGAAAACCCTACCAGGACAGGGTCTGTGTGAGCCAGTAGCCTAGGCACAGAAGCGATAATACTGCGGGAGGTTAAGACTGTGAGGGATACTGAGATCGTTACTTTAGAGTGCTGACTGCATGAGGCTGCTGGGGGAACACGCTCATCGCCACTGTGCATGCGTACAGCAATGTGGGGATGTTTATAGGGTAGGTATAGGGAATAGCCTAATGCTTCAGAGGGGCAAGACCTGCTGCCATTATTTAGTGACCAATCATGTGGCAACACCACTCATTGTTCATAATGTCATGATTGTGAAAAGTATGATTGTGGGTGGCGTGTAAATCTATAGTGGAAAGACAGACGAATACTATCATACAGTATGTTTTACCCTTTAGGTCTATATATGCAAATTCAAATTCTGGGTTTAGAAGTCCCTAGGTCCTTGCTATAGTGTGTGCTGCATTTTTAATGAGGGAAACAGCTTTACATTGTACCCACCACCGTCAGACACTAACTGCTTCCTTGTCCATGAAATGTAAGTTTAAATTTCTGGGGGTAAATGTATCAAGCAGCGATTTTGAATTTCCAGCGATTTTCTCGGGTGAGTTTAAAATTGCTGATTTATTATTAACCAGCGATTTGATGTAAAATCGCCAAAGATGTGTTCATTTCAAAATCGCGACAAATCACGCTCTCAATTTTTTTTTGGGGGACGCTTTAGCTATACAAATTGACAAATGTATGAAGCTGCAATTTTGCAAACTCGCCCGAGTTTGAATTTAAAATCGCCAGATGCAACACGCTTCTTCCTATAGGCGAGATTGGCAAACACATCACTATTATACTGCAGGCAGATGTTAATATAACAGGAGGCACAATGCAAGTTTAAATAAGACATCTTTTTTGTTGTAGAGGGGCAAAAATAATTATAAATTTTCATATAGGGGACAATTTATTTTAAGAATAAATTAGTGGCCCAAATGTAATTATGGATTAAATGTAACTGATTTTATATATATATATATATTTATTACTATTTCATCAGCATTGAGGCAATATTTATATTTTTATGATATGGCAACACTTAAAATTTCCTGTGTGTTTAATCCCTTGTGAGTTTGACTATAACATGGGAGAGATAGGTGTTTTAAATTTGACAGAAATCACCAGAGATTGGCTTTAGGAAAGTCAAAATCACTGGTTAACGCGTATGGCGATTTTCCACTTCAAATCGCCGGTTATGTCTCGCGATTTGCCGCAATTTTAAATCGCCCAAAAAAAATCGCAGCTTGATATATTTACCCCCTGCAGTTCCTAACCGTATTTCAGGAGCCTCTCACTGCTAACCAAACCCTGTGGATTTATCATATACTGTCTGCAGCATCTCATCCCTTCCTATCACATTGTCATTAATAATTCATTTGATAATGTTATGATTATTGTAACGATTCTTAGTATGGTGGAAGACAGATCACAGTTTGCAAGCAGTCTGTGATCCCTGGATCCAACTTCATATGATTTTATTCCTCTCATTACTTATGACAGACACCAGCCTAATCCTAATCTCCTTTTCACCCTCTTTTTTTTTTTCTTTTTCTTTCAGTTTGTGATTAAGTATTATATTTGAAATAAAAAAATAAAATGGAAACTGTTTGCAGCATAACATCCATTTAAAAGTGTTTCCCAGTAAAATGACTAAAAAGACAAATCACACTGCGATATGAGGAGCTCACCATCAAATTGTTAAAAAAAAAGTATTGTTCCTTTATTGCAGACCGTTTTCTTAATATGGAACAGCCTGAATGATCCTTTGTTTGGATGGTTAAGTGACCGCATCTTCCTTAACACAAAACAGTAAGTCTAACTGGTTCAGGAAAGTTGAAGACACTCAGATATATTAAAATGTATTTTTTTCAATATAGGTGCACTGTTTGCAAACTCTCCAAGCTCGGTATAGCAGAACGGTTAATCTATATTCTTCGCTGATGAGATCTAACAAGATTAAACCAACTATCTAAGTTTTATTTGTACCTCTGTTTTTTTTCATCATGATCAATGGTGGAAAACCAGCAATTCTGAATGCATGCTTGGTTGGTAAGCAGACAGCAATCTGTATGTCTTCTGTGTTAAAATACTATTATTTTTTTTTATGAACTACCTGTAAGCATGTCAATGCTATCTGTTAGTTGTAGTCTTTCTTGCATCATGTATTATGCAAAATTGTATTGACAATATATTTAATTAGAAAATAATATAAAACATCTAGTTTATGAGTCATTACGGAGAGCAAAGCATAAAAGGGAGTAAGTTTGCTCCTGGACAAACCATGTTATAATGCAAGGGGTGCAAATTAGTTTATTAAGTTAAATAGTAGCTGTTTTTTTTCATGTAGCGCACAAATACAAGATAGTTTTTTTTTTTTTTTTGGGGGGGGGATGGGGGTTACACTGAAATTTAAAGTTGACCTAGGACATGTCTTATCCCAACTATAAATCTGTCCCCACATTTCAAATTTACCTCCCCCTCCAATGCAACATGGCTTTGCCAAGGTACAAAGTTACTCCTTTTAATGCTTTGCTCTCCTCGATGACTCAGGATCCTAATGTTTTTTGATTTGCTGTTTTCCAGGTCACGGATTTGGAGAATTGTCAAAGTGAGTGGGACGGAGACTGGAGGTCGGTCACAGCCATCTTTCAGCTGTTTGTCCAATCCCTACACTTCAGTCCCGCTCACTACAAAACAAATCTACAGACTTCGAGGCCGAACAAAGTTTTACCTAAACCTATTGGGAGATTGGTCTTTTTTAGTAGATTATCCAAATCCAATTTTTGAAAACTGCTGATGTAATTGCTAAAAAAAAAAAAAATTTATTCTATATATAAAGCAAAACACGGCCACTATTTTGCCTAAACATGTTCACAACAAACAGTATTTTTAAATGACGATATCGATGAGTAGATTTTCTTTTTGCAGGTCCAGTGTTGATATCTCGACTCCCGAAGTGGTGCTAAAGAGGCTCAGCGCTTTGAGCAGAAATGGACCATTGTTTGCACTTTCATTCCTGGCATTCTGGGTATCTTGGGCGCACCCTGGTTTACAGTTCCTCATCTGCCTCTGCCTGTACGACAGCTTCCTCACTATGGTAGACCTCAACCACAACGCCTTGCTGGCCGACCTCGCTGTATCGGCCGTGGAAAGGACAAGGCTGAACTTTCACTGTTCACTTTTTAGCGCTATTGGTTCCCTATCGGTTTTTGCATCTTACACCGTCTGGAACAAGGAAGACTTTTACTCTTTTAGGATATTTTGTGTCATCCTAGCAGCAGTATCTGCCCTGGGTTTTACAGTGTCAACATGGCTACTTAGACAACGTTTTCAGACAGAAGGAAAAGCCTCTGGGGGCCAGGACTCCATATTGAAAGAGTAAGTGATGCATTATTATTGTAGCGATGCAAACAGTAAAATGTGGTTTCAAAGTCCAACTGATACAGTCCAAGTGGGAGATTTGGATCAGTGCAATTTAAAGTTAATCCATCTCTTAAGCTCAGTGGAGGAGGCTATTTTCCCCATGCATCAGTGTTTTCCCTCATCATCATCATATATTTATATAGCGCCACTGATTCCGCGGCGCTGTACAGAGAACTCGCTCACATCAGTCCCTGCCCCATTGGAGCTTACAGTCTAAATTCCCTAATATACACAGAGAGAGAGACTAGGGTCAATTTTGTTAGCAGCCAATTAACCTACCAGTATGTTTTTGGAGTGTGGGAGGAAACCAGAGCACCCGGAGGAAAACCACGCAAACATGGGGAGAACATACAAACTCCACACAGATAAGGCAGAAGTGCTATTTACTAAGCCATCGTGCTTCGTGATCCTAGTGAAACGTTGGCTCCATTCTGCTCAGTGTCAAATTTGAGTAGTCCAAATGCCACAATGCTGTGGAGAGCAAGTGTTTAATGATAACAATTTAGTTGCATTGTCATAGAAATGGAGATTGCTGTCTGCATACAACAAATTGACGCTTATTGAATAACATGGTGTACTGTACACAAATGTACTGTAACACATAGCAGCTACATCTTAACTGTCTATTTTTTCTAGTTATATAATACAAGTAAACATCTGATTAATTGCTATGGGTTACATAGTATTTGTGCACATAACACCATACTGTTACATAAACCCAAATGTCTGTCACTCATAACTCACTGTCACGTAGATTTTTATGGCATCTACTACTTAAGATAAGACAGCACTAGAGGTATGAAATGAATAAAATATAAAAATAAGCGTTCTTCTAGGGCTGGCAATACCATTAGGCAAAAACAACTTTCATTCCAATGTTTTATGAAACATTTTTGGAAAAAGGCGAAGTAAACTTTGGGGAATATTTCCCCTCTAAATGCCACCAGGTGATGTATGTAATAGTCCAGAGGCATTTTGTATTTTGTTTATAGCGCTAGCCGTTGGGTCCCTCTCCACTATCGCCCAGCACCACACCTTGGGGTGCACCTGAGGTGTTACTGTGAACCGCTTGACTGCAAAGCAAAGGATATTTCTTTACTCTACTCATCCCCACACTTGTCTATAGTGTTGTATAGAAGATCAGTCGTTTGTTTGCAACAGAAATGGCAATGCTTGAGTGGCAGAGCACACAGACACCTGGTTGCGGGAACATTCCCTCCCATGCCATTACCTGTGCTTTGTGCTGCAGAGAGGCCTCTTCACCAGGGTTTCCGCAAGAGCCATTATTTACAGCTCGCAAGAGAATAAAGCGGTTTCCAAGAGATTATAGCAACGCACACATAAAAAAACATACTTAAACTTTTACAATGTTGTGTTTGAATAAGGAGTTAAGCTTAGATTTCTACAACCTCCCCTAGAACCCAAGCTGTCTGTTACGGCTACCTATAAGTGACAGCCTAATCCTAGCGTATCAGTTGAACTGTACATTACACTCCTGCAAATGCCATCTCAAGAGCTTATTGATCTTAATATTTCAGACTTGTTTAAACTTACTCTTGCACAACAGAGGAATCCTACATGTATTAATGTGTGTGTACCCTGGCCACTTCTCCTCTTGAAGCCTATAGGGGGTATATTTACTAAACTGCGGGTTTTAAAAAGTGAAAATGTTGCCTAGCAACCAATCAGATTCTAGCTGTTAATTTGTAGAATGTACTAAATTAATTATAACTAGAATCTGATTGGTTGCTATAGGCAACATCTCCACTTTTTCAAACCTGCAGTTTAGTAAATATACCCCTAGATGTTTTTTTTATACAGTCAGAAAAGATCTAGGCCAGTAGTTGTCAACCATTTAATGCTCTACCACACTGACAACATGTTAACAGTGAAGCTGGTTAAAATTTTAAATTGTAGGAGTAACTTAGTACTAAGGCTTTCTGGTTTTTGTTTTTTGGGGGCGAACAAATCACAGTGCCCAGCCCTATTGGTATGTTTGGTGTATAATACTCACCTCCCCTCTGGTAACAACGTCTCATTGCCACCTCCAGTGTTTCTCCTGTGCTGCTCCCCATCGTTCTATCGGATTATCTCCTAGCTTGCAAAACTTCAAATGCTCCCTAAAAACCCGCCTCATTATAGGCTACCCAATCACAGCTTACCCACTCCCCGCCCCCCTAATACTTCCCCTTTGTTTCACGTCTATATAACCACCAGGGGTAGGCTGGGCAGGGGGGCATCTGCCCCTCCTGTTCCGGTCCCATAGGGGGCTACCTTGGGTTAGGTCACTGGGCCACCTGCATTTTTTTTCCTTTAAAATGTTCCTAATAGGCTGCCGAGTCGAGTTTTGCCCCCTGGGATAAAATTGGCCAGCCCTCCCCTGATAACCTCCCCTCTTTGTGTCACCCATTCTTATTTCAACCCCACTGAGCAGGGACCTCCCTGAACTTGTAGCTACCCCCCCTCCCACTTCCACTGTGTGCACATACACTAATATCTCATGCTCTAGATCTCACTTGCCCCTCCATTGATCTTTAGCATGTCTGCACTCTACTTTGTAACCTGTTACCCATGATTTGCTGTCTTGTCATATTATGTCTTGTGTCTTGTGACATGTCATGTTTTGTTATCGGTTTTGCCCTACCAATTGTACGTCCTAGTAATAACAATATCATGGACTGTAAGGATGTGGTTTTTCTCCCTTAGATTATATGTGAATGAACCCTCAGTTTCTCCTGAGAAAAAGATCACTCTTTTAGAATACCTCAAACAGCTATCAAAACACCGGAATTTTCTTTGGTTTGTCTGCATGAACTTGGTGCAGGTAAGATCAAATATTCTGTCATGTCAACAAGTGAAGTGTATGCTCTATATCTTCATTGTGTATGTTTTAAAAGTGTAAATATACGGTAATGTTATATACATAGTTTCCAGCTTTGTTCACTATCATAACCTATGTCAGATTGATGATGCCCAAGTCGCAGAATATGACAAAATGTGTAGGGTGAACCAATTATCTTCGGACATCAAAGATGCACTGATTTCTGTCAGACACAAGTGAATACGTGTGGTCAAATATGAATGACTTGTCCAATGGCCCCGAGCACCATAAGGCCTGGTGTTACGTTGTATGGCCAGACCGTGACTATATATAAGGTCAGCTGTAGTCATTGATCTCATTTACTATCCAACAACCAATGTCTGATAGATCCTGATCAAATGTTTTTTGGCCTCAGCAGCATTTTTATACCCATGTGTGCTGTAATTTGCGTTCACTTATGTTTAAAGTGACCTAATTGGCATCATAATTAGAGCACACATGGATATATACTTTTAAGTGAACTTTTGGATTTGTTAGAGAAATGTTGGAAATTCTGATTCGTTCAGCTAGCAAGATCCAGAAAGTTGGCTACCAGGTTTGGGAAGACACTGCCTTTTTATAATTTGTCAAAAATACACAATGTGCTGTATCTTATTCACAACCTATTTGTTAAATTGAAGCAACAGTATGTTTCTGAAGTTTCAACAGTTGAATTCATGCATATTTCAAACATCTGCAGTTATTCCTAAATTCTAGGGCCAGCGTAAGGATTTTAAGAAGATAATGTCCTTTTTTTTTATAGAAACCCACCCTAGTTAACTTCTTCTTTGTGAGCAATACAGCTTGGGGCTTTCAATGCAGCATCTGGCTAAACTGACCAACTAAATCATTTGAATAACTGGACACTTAGGACATGGTTTGCAGAGAGTTTTTTTTATGGTCTTTGCAGTACCTTATTGAAATCTGATGACCTAAGAAAGACTGCAGTTTCATTTGTAAATTAAGTAATATTTACATTGCAATTCCTTTACTAATCAGCTGCCAACCACTGCTTGTTTACTTTGCAGTAAGCACATGGGATTTAATTAGCCTGCCCTATTTCTGAATGAATATAAGTGAAGCCTGTGAAGATTGTTCTCCATTAAATGTAGGACTCGTTACTATAGATTATAGGCATCAAACTTACCTGGAATGACCCCATTTCCTCTCCTTTCCCTACAACTGTATCAATATAAAGGTTGATATTGTTTTCTCTATTGCAAAAGAAACTCTGATTTCCAATTAAGGAGTGTGTGCTTGAGCTGGTGTTTAAATTTGTTCTTTGTCTGCTTCTTAAAAAGACTCAATCAGTTTATTTAGTGTAAGGGAATATCCACAACCATTCTAGAATGGACTCTCCTCCAACACCTACAACTAGATTCCTATAGTGTCATATCTGCAGACACTACAATAAAACATCGGTGGAATTGCATTGAAGCTTATTAGTGTACAGTATCCATAACGCTGCTATCTGAAACACTGTAATACCATTATATACACACCTTGTTTACTTCTATCCCTGTATCTCTTTACTCAGGGTGTGTTCTGTTCAGACTCACTCTGCAAAATGCAATAAATGTGCTGTAATAAGGGCTGTGTTGCTAAGTTTCTTCTTTGTTTCACAGGTTTTCCACTGTCATTTTAACAGTAATTTTTTTCCGCTCTTCCTGGAGCACCTGTTGTCTGACAGAATCTCTCTTTCTACTGGGTCTTTTTTACTTGGTAAGTTTAACCTGCCCACTTGACTTTTTGATGCCGACCTGTATGGCTAAATAGAGGCAATGGGGCATATTTAATAAACTGCGGGTTGGAAAAAGTGGAGATGTTGCCTATAGCAACCAATCAGATTCTAGCTTTCATTTATTTAGTGCAATCTACAAAATGACAGCTAGTATCTGATTGGTTGCTGGCAACATCTCCACTTTTTCAATCCCGCAGTTTAGTAAATATACCCTAATGCCCTGTAATGGATAACAACACTTGCTGTTAGCGGCAGTTGATTTAGTTGTATCATTATATTACAGCACCAACATTTTATCAATATAAGTAAACATACAGTACAAACCCACTTCCCCATGAAATACATTCCGTCTCCAGATATTTTGCTCTAAAGAACTAATGCAGTATTCCAGAATAACTATATTTTAAAGCATCAAATTTATTCTGATCCAAAATGAAAAAATATGAAGTAAAATGATCATTAGGTCTAAAACAGTCCATTATCCCATATTACACCAAAGAAATGGAACCACATTCATCGAAACACTTTCAGTCCTATGTTACATTCTGTTTGCCATTTTGAAATGAAGACAAATAAAGCCGCCACTTAGCAGCAATGTGCCCGTCTTTATAATTTGGAGAACCGTAGTTACACAATTCTTTAACTTTGAAAATGGTTCCTGTCTTTTCCCACGCTAGCCCTGGCCGTGCCCTCCTCGTTGAATTGTTTTTAGGAAGAATCAGCGATTAAGGCTGTTCATTACATTATTACTTTACAGCAACAATTATTTTCTAGATTTTCTTTCTAGCTGGTAGTACTTTCTGGATAAAGTGTACCATATCTGTTTATTAATGCTTATTAAATGTTAGGAAGAGTAATAGTTTTTTTTTTATCTTCTCTTTTTAGGTATTTCTTATATAGCCCCCCATCTAAACAATATGTACTTCCTCTCGCTGTGTCAGAAATATGGCGTCTACAGTGTGGTGCGCTGCCTGTTCATTCTCAAGCTGGTTCTTAGTGTGGTGATGCTTCTAGCTGGGCCTGACCAGATATACCTGCTGTGTATATTTATAGCTAGGTTCGTGCCTAATATTTGCTTGATATTTGTGTAGAATCCAACATATAACAATCATCTTTTTTAAGAGCTAGTTTGACATAAAAACACCTGTGGCGCCTGGTTGACCCGTGAATCAGTTCATATGTACTGAATAATGACAGTTGTAGAAAACCTGAAATTGAAATAGGACCAAACTGAATTAATGCAGAATGTCATTGGAGGATTACAGTGCTGTCCAACTTTTTCATAGTGAGGACTATATAGGCCTTATATTTGCATGTGTGTCACACACAGTGTTAACACACTGTAATCTCAACAATTTTTTTTGCTTTATTGTGACCTGTATATGTTAGACATAGTTATATGCCGTCCTTCTCTACAGGCAGAGAGCGAATGAAGGGGGGTGAACCTGTCTGACCTATTCCTGCACTTTTTCATTATTGGTGAAATAAGGGGATTATGGGCTTTCAGAAAACTATGGGCTCTGTCAGAGCTGCAACGTAAAATTTTAACACCTGGGTCGTGAAACAAAAATGCCCCCCCCTCCCTAGTCCTCAAGTTTAACCAAATGAACCTAAAATATTCAAAAACTGTGCCCCCTTCAGCGTTGCGCCCAGGGCGGTCGCCCCTATTGCACAGCTCTACTTCCGGCCCTGGACAAGCTAAACTCTGCAATTACGCTTAGTTACACTTTTATTGATAAATAGGTGATAAATTCATATCTTAGAATTTATGACATTGAAAATAAAAATATTGGATTAGTGTGTCTTTCAAATGGTCATGTAATAGATGCTATGGATTTAACAGGGAAGATTAATAAAAAATCACTTTACTCTATGGCGTGTTTCCTGAGGGAAATGTGTTACAATGGGTTATGTACAAAGCAAGAAATCAACCAAAACGTATCCCTCTTCTGTTGCAGCAACCGTGTTTTCACTGAGGGAACGTGTAAACTACTGAACCTGGTGGTCACTGACTTGGTGGATGAAGATTTTGTGCTGAACTCCAGAAAGCAGGCGGCTTCAGCGCTAATGTTTGGAATGGTTGCCTTGGTTACTAAACCCGGACAGACTTTTGCTCCACTTTTCGGCACATGGTTGCTTTGTGTCTACACAGGTAAATGGTTAAGAAAGTTAAATGTTTCGACTTGGGGTAATTTTTATGTAACGCTCTATCACTTTATGTGGTGTTAAAGTGCCTGGATTAGGTAGTGCCCTGGCTAGCCCTTGGGCATGGGTGTAATGACCAGAGGGTCCCTGCACATGCAGGTTTTACAGCAAAGTCTCTGTGAAGGTGTTGGGACTTGGGTGTGCAGTACAAACAGATGTCTGAATAATGCGGGTGCCAGATAATCTCTATATTGCAATATGATATAAAAATTTATTTACACACCTAATCCACCTCAGCATAATATTTGAGCTGCAAACAGTAAAGCAAATATGATCAGCTCCTGTCCTCTCCAGCACAGTTCCTAAACAGGCAACATGGATAGTGGTGTATAGGACAGTCACATTTAAGATGGTGCCACAGCACACACCTATCTCTCAACAGAGTTTGTTACCCCTCCTCTGCAAGGTTGACATCACTTGTTTGAGCTCTGACACTTACTTGCTAGAGTTCTCTCAGCCCTGCACACCTCTCCTCTGCGAGAGGTGACTAGTCACAGGTTTGCTGCCCCTCTGCTCCCAGCAGGATGTCTTTGGTTTCACTCACTCAGATGCTGTGTCTCTCGGTCATACCGTTATATTCTGAGGTAATGCAGTATGTTCCACGACTCTGCTTTCCTCTCCTCTCTATACAGCCACATTCTGAGGTCCTTTCTCCCTCATATAGCAACTAGCGGCTCGAGCTTTAAACAAACTAATATCACAACGTCGTAATCGTAACTGGGTAATAGAGGTTGTGATATATACTGTGTATTGGCGGGTGTACTATTCTATTACATTGATGTCTTTGTATTGTAGGATATGACATCTTCCAGCGGGATGCTATGAATAATATAAGTACCGAGCCACAGATGGATTCCAGCCGTGTACTGACAGCCACTCTCCGGCAAGGGTGCTTTTATCTCTTAGTATTCATCCCAATAACTTGCGCCCTCCTCCAGATCTTTACCTGGTCCCATTTCTCTCTACGTGGAAAACGCCTCTTAGCTGTGAAATCGTATCGCCAAGCTCAGCCTCAGAACATACTCCCTCAGGACGTCAAAACTATATGATGGACAGCTGCATTACTATCAAGGCAATGATTATTTATTTTTTTAAAACCTTTGTCGGGCTCAGTGGTTAGAGGTGTCGGCTCTATATTTGACCCAGTAACTTCCTTACTATGGCACAAGGCAGAATAATACAGCACAGCCTTCCATGATACTATGTATCTGGCCTCCTTAAGGCAGATGAGCTTAGTAACCATTTCGCCATGTAAGCAATGGACTGGTCGCTATCCCGTTTTATATGCTACATGTTTTTAAATACAAAAATGGCAGAAAATCTGCCATTCACTCTATTTAGCAGAGTACTCTGCTGATCGGCAGAAGAGATCCGAGACAGGATCTACTGAAAAGCTAAGAGGTGTTTTGTCAGATCCGTCCTGTTACCGAGACACTCAACCGGCGCCGGAAGTCATCGGCAGTAGTCCTGGCAATTTGTGGAAACCAGGACTCTGCTACATAGAGTGAATGAGGAGGGTCCCAACAAAGTACAATTAATGGGAAGGGAGACGTTTTACTACAGGGGTTACTTGGAAGTGTAAAATCCCTTTAAGAAACCGCGTCTGTCAGTTACAAAATTATAGAACAAGTTGCCAAAACCAGAGCTGATATCTATCTGCTGGTACAACGTTCTCTGCCTTTATTAGATTCACATTACAGCAGACACTCGTGTGGGCCAATGGGGAGAACCAACGTTTCCTCTGGCACATACTGTATAATTTTTCCATTCCAAGGTTTTAGAATTTATACTATGTAACCTAACGCCATTATACTATTGCAAATAGAAGTATGAGTTCCAGGCAGGGAGCGAGAGATGAGGAACTGAGAGTTGGTGTTCAGCACGATTATAAAGATATAGACTACTTTGTATAACAAGTTGTTTTGTAGTAAGGACATTCCAGAGGTCACGTGTGATGTATCTTACTTGCTGGCAAGTAAGATGTCTGCATTGTGTGAATGATCACAGTGGAGGAACGTCAGCTAGGATTATGTTGACAAGGGATAAACCACTTGAATGGCGTTGTGATTATTTAACATGCACCTTAACTGTAGCCACTGCCATTATATAAGGATCTGAATCACCGGCTCATAGTGTGATACTATGGAGACTATCCAAACAGTTACCTGAAATCACCTTTACTAATGTGAGCAACAACTGCAATGTGGCTTCACCAAGACTATAATTACAGCATTCAAAGTCTTTTCTTATCTGGAACTGGACTTTCCACCAATGGTGCAGATTTCATTTTCTGTGTTTCAAACATGATCTATTGTTGGATAGATCTGCCTTAAAGATGAATGTAGGATTTGATGTTTTTATATTCTGGTACTAATATCAAACAGTCTATTCTACTGTGCTGCATTGTATGTAGTTACGTATAATAATTCACTACAACAAAATGGTTATCTCAGCATGGATTGGAAAACGAATCACCAGATCTGACTTATTATTTATTTTCCTACAGCAAAGTTTATGTAAAGTATTTACCCCTATTATGGAAAAACCCCAAAACATACTGATTGGTACGTTTGGTGCCACCTTACAGCATGTATGTTTGAAATGCATCATTTACTGTATGAATTTAATTATGACAACAAGAAACCTATTTCAAGATCACACTTAGGGCTAGATTTACTAAGCTGCAGGTTTCAAAAAGTGGGGATGTTGCCTATAGCAACCAATCAGATTCTAGCTTTCATTTATTTAGTACCTTTTACAAAATGACAGCTAGAATCTGATTGGTTGCTATAGGCAACATCCCCACTTTTTGAAACCCGCATCTTAGTAAATCTAGCCCTTAGAGTCCATTCAGACATTATCCAGAACGGAGGACGTCATGAACAAAGTGCTGTGAATATCACAGACATCGGTATCATTAAACCCACAATATTCATGTCTACTGCTCTGACAAGCAACAGTGAAATCAGCACTTATTTAAGGTTTGTACCTTAGGAGACAATAAACTACAGTGACATTGTGAGACTGCACTGGGTAAATCCTGCCAGAACTAGTAGTTTAATGACAACATTCAAGTTTTTAATACTTCCTACTCAAGTAACCAGTCTTAGACGTGTGTGAATGTATACCTCATTTCATCTCAGGACTCCCTTATTCTTATAATGGACCAGCTTCATCACTGCCATGTTCTAATGTGACCATAATTTACCATAAAAATAAAAGTATATTTTCTCCTCGATATTGTTGTGTCAGTAAATCCATTAGGCACGCGCTAGAACTCATCACACGACAATGGTTGAATAAGATTTTTTTTATTTTAGGATTCTGAATGTGTTTTTGGAGTCACCAGCTGACAGTTTTACTTGTGCACGGTACAGGGTCAGGCAGATATTACAAATGACAGAACTACAAAAAAAATAAAATAATAATAATTGCGAGCTGATAAAACGCTACTGACGGACATTGAATAGAGATTACTAGGGAAGGGCTCAACTGAGCACATGGAGTCAATTTAGGATCTAGATTCACCATAGCATGGATTTCACCTATAACACAGCGTACTGCCATTTCTTTACAGAAGCCCAGACAGTCATTCAATTTTAATCTTTACATTAATAAATAATAAAAAAAAAATTCTCTATCACCCACTGTCTAAAATAACTGGAGGACCTGCTCCTGGGGAGCTGTTGCGGCACCTGACAAATGTTGTTTCAAAGGGAGTCTACAGACAGCGTGTGTTTGGGGAAACGGTTCGGACGACCACTCTGAACAATGGTCCGGGCCCTGGCAGTAGAGCAAATGGGTTCCAGTGTTCACCTACCCCATTACTTTATTAATCCCTTGCTTTATAACAAGGGATTAAATAACATACCACCTGGAGTTATTCTTTATTAATGTGATTTCCCTTAACCGGTTTGAAATCAAAAACCAATATAATATACAACACAGCTGAACTAACATAAGGAAAGTAGATAGATGATCTCATTGAGATAATGAGTGACAGCAACACCTTCCCCGATGCTGCATTGTTCGTATGCAATATTATGACTAATATTAAACTGTGCTGTGCACTATGGATCATAAAGATCTGATCTAGTTCCGCAAATAAATTAAATACAGACATGAATATATTGTTTTTTTAGAATTACAATACAGAGGAGGATTTTGGCATGTACTTCCTTTTCCCATCTTAGATCAATATTACTTAAAAACCATTGAATATAAGGGTAAATAGCAAATTTATCACATGACACAGCTACGCCATAGGTAATATAAACCTTGCTGATTAGCGGTACTTTGTGTAAAGGTACAGGCATAAACTGGTGAACGCATTCCACGGGGTAAATGTATCAAGGAGAAATTTCTGTCGGGTTTGAAAAACCAATCAGATTCTAGCTGTGATTTATTTAGTACGTTCTAAAAAATGATAGCTAGAATCTGATTGGTTGCTATAGGCAACATCTCCACTTTTCAAACCCGCCGGAAACCTCTCAGCTTGATACATTTAGCCCCAAGTCTTAGTGCCGTACCACAAACCTCAGCATGTTCTAGTTCCACTGGGACTAATGGCATGTGTAAGCATCTCTTTACATCATAGCTTGCGTGGCTGATAAATGCTTGATGCCTACAATACTTAACACCATTAATACTGTTACATGCACAGAAATATTTAACAGGTCATGCTGGATGAGACTCCAATATCCAGAGAGCCAGCGACTTATTCTAAAACGTGAACAGGGGAAACCAATGTTCTATAAAAGGTGACAACAGCTGCTTGATATTCCATTTACTTCAACCTGACGTAGACAGGAAATGCACCTGAGCTCATGTGTAAAACTATAAAATGACCTCAATCTCTTAGGTGACAAGGCAGATTAATGTCCTGTATATCCTGTGACCCCATCAAAGTATGATAAATTATAAAGTAACCACTACAACTATGTACAAGGCAAACTGTAACTTAGCTTCAATAATATCCGTATTTAGTGTTGGAATATGAATGCAGTAGTTGGGTAATAAATACAAACATATGCAGTTACAGACACAGAAGGACATTGCTATATTATACAATTTAGTAGCATTACAAGATCACTGATGTAGCAGGTTTTGCTGGCACCTATTTGCTTTACAGTAAATTAGTCATTGGGAGAAACCAAGATCCCTCGGAGCAGTATAATATAAACTCTGCTGCTAATGTTAGGGAGAATCATGGTGCATGCCAACAGGTTATAATGCTCAGAAGCCTTGCTGGATTTGTGTTTCAGGAATATATACAAGAGAAGCTAGGGTGACGTAAAATAAAGAGGTGTACTAAGCGTTGCAGATAGCGTGTATGCTGAAGGGTCCTGTGTGTCAGGAGTCTGTATAGTGTCCTTATAGTTATATAGTAATGAACTACATTGATGTTTGAGGATTAAACTGTGGCTGAGACAATACAGTGAATGTGCTCTTTCTGTAGATCTGTACTTTCAACATACCACCAAATTACCCCTCACAGAGTTAAAAGAGATCAAATAAACAGTGATAAAGGCAAAGAGAATAAGATAAAGGCAGATATGTTAATAATTAAATTGTACATTTTCTAAATGGAAAATTTGCACTAAATTATAGTGGTTTTACTTATGTGCTTTAAAAAGAACAGAAAAAATAAAAATCCAATAAAGACACTAACTCAGAGCTAGGCAGTCTGTAGAACTACAAGTCCCAGCATGCCTTGCCAGAAGCCAGGGAATTCTGGGAATTGTAGTTCCACAGTAAGTGGAGTTACCAGATTTATTTATTTTTTTAGATCTGCTTTAATTACTAACAGAAGCAACAGATAATTACACTTTCCATCTGTATGGTGACCTACGTTGACCCGCAGAGGCTTTGTGACAAGGATTCCCCTTTATAACAAAAACAAACTCCAGATAACTATCTATATAACTATATACTGTGTTCTTTTATTATCATGCAATAGAAACATTTCCAAAAATCATGTCCCTAGTATGACATGTTACAACTTTGAGAAACTTTTCTTTTCTTTCGTAGAATCAAGTAAATGCAATTCTGGAGGCCTGTAAGGCAACATTAAGTGCAGGCTCACGTAACGGGACAGATCTTAATCCACCGCCACTTGGATCCTTAATAGATCCTATGTACGGTTATCTGTTATGGGTAAATTGGCTACAATACAATAAAATATTATCCGCAACAGACCATGTATGAACCCTGGTGCAACGTAATACACATAAATAGGAATGGGATAAAGGCTTTCCTCTCCAGGGATTTCTCTCATGGCCTTTACAATATCAGATCTTTCCCCCTGGTTTGACCACTTCTTGGCATGCTGGAGAGCGCATACAGACACATACATACACCCACCCACCAGTCACCTCCTGACGATACTCTCATACTCAAAAAGCGAGTTTTAAACTGAAGTGGACAGATAGAGACTTGGTCTTTCGGGATGTTAGAAGGTTTTCCTGTGGATCGCTCTGGGTCCATCCTCTTCATATTCCTTCTTTGAGACCCACATTTTCTTGAAGGTGTCCAGTGAAGCCAAAATAGATCCACTAGAAGAAGCAGAAATGTTTATTGTTACAAAGCAGCATTAAAGTGTTGCACAGCTCTGAGATACGCTTACAAGATGTTGGTTCGGATATTCCTTAAAATGTGTCGTACCCTGAGGTAGGTACGGTGCACACCTCACACTCAGTATTGTCACGGATTGCTAAGCCGCACCCATACATTAAAAGAGAACACAATGTTGGCAGCAATTAAAGGGAACCCAGTGACTGTACACGTGGAAGGCAGTCATTCCTGACAATGTAGCCTGTCCATTCACTACAAACCAGTGATATCACAAAAAACAATTGTCAATGTTCACAAGGTTCTGGTACCATGGATAGGTTGGTCTCATAAATGCTGCATCAGCTCACAAAATGGCCCGATTCATAAAGGAAAGTCAAGCAAAAAACTGAGTAAGTTTTCTTACTCAAGTTTTCTGGACAAAACCATGTTGGGTGCAAATTAGTTCATTATTTTACACATAAGAAAATAATAAACCAATATCTGTTTCTGGGTGGAGATCTATAAGCACCTACAGTGTGGAGAGACTGGACGACCAGCTTTACAACCACGGACCCACGTATTACCCATATTATGCTTAGTGGATATTACACAGTTAATTCTTGCTGCTTCCTACACTCCGGGTTACATTTATAAATGGTGGGCCTAAAAATCATGGTGGACTGGAAAAAAACAGTTGCTTTCTGTTTAACAAATCATGCACCATTTCCTCTGTTGCTGACCCCCCCCCCCCCCACCGGCCACAAGCCATTTTGTGGTGCTTCCACTAGTGCAGTTTTCATTAGCCGTGTATTGGTTCAACACATTTATTGGTGGATTGGAAACAGTTTTTATAACAGAACTCCAGAAAACTGGTCAGTGTTTGTTCGAATAAGAGAAATGTTCCCACTGAGCGGGAGATAGGAGCAGATGAACAGATTGTACTGATTACCACATACATTCACCTACAGTAGGAGAACGGCCAGGTAAGAACTCGACATTTATAATATATCCATGTTTTATGCCACTAATGCACCAGAGGTTTAGACTTACGGTAACAAAACTCCTTTTACGTGTTGCTATCCCAATCAACCTATTGCCTCAAGTTGACAAGAGGCTATATATAAATTGCTAACAAAATCTACATTATTTCATATTTAATATAAATAAATAATCATTAAAAAAAATATTAGCTTCTCCTTACCCGATCCATGTAGAATATAATCGTTCTTGCGGAGCAGATATCTATGGCGAAGAAAGAAAACACTTATGGTACAAAAAGACCAACTTCCAAGGAAAATATTAAACGTTATAAGTAAAAGTGGATACCAGAGAGATGTATGACAAGGATAAATCTGGCTATTGTTGAGGCCACTGGATACGAAAACAGAAAAAGCTCATCACAGGGTATGTAGCTTTGCGGGAGAGGGACAATGTCACATCTTCTATAATAAAACGCAATTCATTTCCAAAACTACATAAATAGGACTACATAAGACTGCTGACCGGTATGTTACACACTAAAACCATCAGAGAGCCAAGCTATTGAGAACATTTGAAAACACAACATACACAAATCGCACAACATACCCTTATTTTTACATCCTTTGGTGCTAATTTTTTCACTTCACTTAGAAGCCGGTCCCCGAAACCTGAAACAAAAATATCGTTATGGTGCAGTGCAAGACCTGTAGTTGCCGGTGTAACAGATGTAGAGGTTTTGTTCAGTTTTGGCAAGATTTAGGTTTTACATTTTGTATTTAATAGTATATGAAGTGGGATTGGTCTTCAAAAATGTATTATGACTATAATCCAATAGACAGCCGACTACAATGTGTACATTTCTGTAAACACCTATGTCATCTGGGGCTAGTGACACTCATGTCATTAACAAACGGCAAGAAACAAACAAATGCCGATACTGAAGCTTATAAACATCATATGACTTTCTGTAAAAGTACAAAAGAACCGTCAGAGCCCTTCTAATAACTCTCACTATCCCTATAACTACAACTCTTCTATACTCTGCATCAATGAATGTCCCACAATAAAAGTACATGTAGAGCAGCACTGTACTAATATAGAGAATAATGTACAACAGTTCTCAGTGCACCTTTAAATAAGGTGGATCCCCCAGAGAGCACTATGTTGGAGAATAAAGTTCGCCTCAGGTCCATGTCTGACTTCTGAATGGCAAAGACTAAGACTTCGTGGATTCCCTCACATTCCTCCCCGATTAGATCTGGCCGGAACAGCAGTTCAGGAGCTCGGAATCGGGCTGGGCCAATCTGAAACGATAAAACCATTGGAGCAATTTACAGGATTGGATATAGCAACATCTCCTATTTCATAAAAGTGCATCTGTCCTTTCTACCACACCCATTTATTACAAACAGTTCAGATGTCCACATCTTGTCCACGTCTAGAGGATAAACACTTCGGTGTTCCATTACAATTTCAACATTAGATCAGACTTGGAGAGCTACAACCCAAAAAAGCTGCTTTATGTAGAAGTGCTACTTAGCAAGATCCACCACAAATAAATATACGTAAGAGTCCCCAAACCTTGATAGGACGTCATATATCCAACACTGTATTTACATTTGCAATGCAGCCGACTGCAAACTATTGTTTTGTTAACAGCTATTTCAAACAAGAGGCTGAGCACGTAGCCTTTATTATGGTTACAACACAAAGCCTGGTATGCATTGGAGGATGAGAGAGGGGCGTCTCCAATATCACTATTATCTCTCAAACATCGTCATTTGTGATAAGGTGCTGAAATTATTACATATAGACGTGTAGATGTTACTTGGATGTTTTGTAAAGTTTGGCCAACATGCCATTTTATTTGCGTATCACCTGACTGCAAATATTAGCGCCTCAGGGTAATAAACGCTCCAAGATATGAACTCAGGTGTATGAGGGGAAAATACATACATTCATCAACGCACTTCTGTGTGTGTTTAATTGTCCACAATTTCACTAAACAGATGCAGCACTGTAAGACAACAAGGCAGAATAGAACGCAGACTATAAAAAAGACAAAAAACAAACAGCACAAAATATTCCCACTGATACTTCCATGGATCATCCAAGCACTTTGTAGATCTGCCAGTGACAGAAGCCCTGTTATTAGTCATTCTATAACTGCTGCAGAAGAGGTTTCTCTTCGTACCCTTTCAAATCTAAACTTGTAGCACAACTTTCATAAGTCATTCAAGAGGTGCAATAAAGCCGGATTTAAGAAATGTGTCAGTCTGCACAACGATGTACATACCTCAATAGTGCTTCCATCAGGTAAGTAATACTGAGCTTTTTCTGTCTCCAATGTCTCATCTTTTTGTGGATTTATGGACAGGTAACATGCGCGCTATACAGTTATAGAAAGGAGAGAGAGACAACAAAGTCACAACCTAATCAGTTCTTCTATTGTAGGGTCATACACCAATAGGGTGGTAAACACGAAGTATATTGAGGGCAGAAATATCCCTTTCCATTACTCTGTCTACCAGGCCTAGAGGAAGAGAAGGGCGATTCACCAGTAGCTTCAGTGGTGAAGAATACTCAGCTGCTTGCTGATGTTTTCTAAGAAATAGTGACTAAAGTGAGATTAATCAGAGGGAAAGACATTATCAACTAGAGCAGCGGTTTCAAACTGCTCCCTGCGGTGCCGTAGCGATCTCACGGGTGCCGGGGCCAGGGCTGGTGATAAGTGGGGTAAGCAAGGCAAGCTTATGGGTGCATCGAAAAATTATGGAGACCCTACAAAATTAGTTTTGGGAACCACTGAACTAGGGGATAATGTGGATGAAATAGATTTTGGGGCAGTGAATTAGGCAGCATATTCCACTAATATTAATAATACAGGGTGATTCAAAAGTTGCAGTACACCCTTTTATTTCAAAAACTCTACAGGAAATTGGGAAACCTGAATACTCCAGTAAGGTATGGGTGACGTGGTCTATCTTTTACAGTATGTACCAAACATGGGCGCCATCTTGAAATCAGCCAATCGGCCCAATTCCTGTAGAGTTTTTGAAATAAAAGGGTGTACTGCGACTTTTGAATCACCCTGTACACCAAGCGATTAATTTCTTGCGGAAGAATGGAGTCACCTCCAATGCAGTTCCAGACCCGTGTAGAATCTAGGCCAATGTCTCCAGGAGCTGTCACAGTGGCCAAGTGACCTAATGAGGCCCTTTTCTAGATTAATTTTTTTAGTAGTTACCTGTAGAACTTTTCATTGTACTGAATAAAGCACACACAAGAACAGAAGAAGACAAAGATCTGCACCTCTTTGATGGTTTTGACAATTTCAAACTCTGCTGATGTGTGGAAATCGTAGCCCTCCTTCCGAAGATAGAGACGGAGGAAGCGAGAGACGTCTCGGCCAGCAATATCAATCCTCATGATGGAGTGCGGCATGGCAAAGCCTTCATAAATTGGAACTGCATGAGTAACTCCATCCCCAGAGTCTAACACCACACCTGTTGTTCTCCCTGTTGCGTATCTAATTCCAAAACAAAGAAAGCCTGAGTTATATTTACTGACTGCTGTCAAATACAAAATGGCCAAGTGAGAAGGACATCAGTTATGTCATACACGAGAATAATGGAGTGTTTTCTAGGGGAATGCACCAGGGGGCGCTACACATTACATTTTCACAGCTGTATCATGCAAAGCGGACTCTTTCTCTATTTAAATAAGAATAAATAAACTTGTGAGCCTGTATGAGCTTGAGATCAAAAGGTAGGCGAGGAACTCATGTGTATTTATAAACTACCTGCTTGTTAGGTTTTATATTCTAGCAACATTTTTTTGTGACCAGACGGAGCATACACGCTGCAATATCAGTCAATATGAATTAATTAACCTGATACTGCAGAAAAAAGCAAAAACCTTAATGTCTGATGGTGACCCTAATTAGGTTGATTGGTTCATTATGTGGCTTGGAAGATATATAATTATCTTTTTATCCACCTAAAAGGGCAATGAGGGGGAAAAAAAACCAACTAAAATACAGAAAACAATAACCTGGGTATGGAAAATCATAACTCCAATAGCGAAAGCGGACTCATAGGGGAGCCGGACTGGCACTGTGCCAATGCCAGCTACACCAGAGGTCCACCCAGAAGACCCTATTAGACCTCAGACACGTGGCACTGAAGACAAGGGCCTACAGTATTCCTGAGCCCAGCTGAGATAAAGCACCATTGTGTGTGATCAGTTCTAGTTCTCTCAGTGCTACAACAGAGTAGAGGAATCCTTGTCACAGTTTATACTGTCTTTTGGTAAGTGCACTTAAATTTCATCCACTGCAATAACTAAATATAATTACAATTGAAATGGTCAGACTAGTTGTCAGTGGTAGAAAAACAAGCTAGATATCAAACAGCTTCACATAGATCTGCACTGGTTACATTAGACATATGTGCACATTTACTTATGGGTAAGTAAGAGACGCTGTAAAGTACTGACCCCTAGTGGACCTAAGTGTTTCCAAGTCCCCAGTCTTAGCAGCATGTCCGTGTTATTTACAGAAGTAAACATATATTTTACTGCCAGTAAAAGGTGCAATATTGGTTTTAGTGAAGCAACTACAAGAACAGAGGGATGCACCAATATTTTAGGATTTGGCCAAATCTTCAGAGATTAATCAATCTGAAACCTGAACCAAATCCTTTTAATGGATAAATGCAAGTATGGGGACAGCATCATATATAGCACACTACACCCAACAATGACCATGTTCTTCTTAGTTATTCCCTTATGCAGCAAATATCAGACATATATTGCACAGGGATAATCATTGTAAACTACAACTACATATTGCAGAGAAATACCTACTCTAATTTCAGACACCCTCGCCCCACGTCAGGCCCCGCGGGGCAGAGACACCCTCGCCCCGCGGAGCAGAGACACCCTCGCCCCGCGGGGCAGACCAACAGTTAAACATTAAAACTACATGTGCAAAATACTATCCACACCATATAGCTCGGCGGTTCTCAAAGTGTGCGCCACGGCTCCCAGGGGTGCCGTGGCGCTGTCTCTAGGGTGCCGCGGGCCAGCCATAAAAAAAAAAAAGAAAGAACACAAAAACGTACCAATCCGCGCAGCGCCGGGACTAAGCATCCACCTCTCTCCCGCAGCTGTCACTGAATATCGACGCCAGTGACAGCTGCGGGAGAGAGGTGGATGCTGGGTCCCGGCGCCGCGCGGATTGGTACGTTTTTGTGTTCTTTCTTTTTTTTTTTTATGGCTGGCGCGGGGCAGAGTGAGAAGGATCGTGACAGCGGAGGGGGACAGCGGGGCAGCAGAGGGGGGCAGAGTGAGAAGGATCGTGACAGCGGGGCAGCAGAGAGGGGCAGAGTGAGAAGGATCGTGACAGCGGGGCAGCAGAGGGGGGCAGCGTGACCGAGGGCAGCAGAGGGGGGCAGCGTGACCGAGGGCAGCAGAGGGGGGCAGCGTGACAGAGGGCAGCAGAGGGGGGCAGCGTGACAGAGGGCAGCAGAGGGGGGCAGCGTGACAGAGGGCAGCAGAGGGGGGCAGCGTGACAGAGGGCAGCAGAGGGGGGCAGCGTGACAGAGGGCAGCAGAGGGGGGCAGCGTGACAGAGGGCAGCAGAGGGGGGCAGAGTGCCTGGGGGCAGAGGGGGCATTTTTGTATACAACTAAATAAGTTTTCTGTCCTGACCTAAATACTTATTACAATTTTTGGACCCAACTACTTCTAAAACAGGACTGCTCAGTAATTATTTTGGAGGGGTGCCTTGAAAAAAATTGGAGACTCCAAGGGTGCCGCGAACTGCAAAAGCTTGGGAACCACTGATATAGCTATTAAATATACAAGTTTCTCAAGATTATGTTTACAAATACATTGACATTATATGATTTTGATGATCGTTCGTTACAAAACAAAAACATGAAAACCAAACAAAACATCTTGTAAACTACTAGTTTATATACAGACAAGCGCAGGCTGGGTAACGCTCCTTTTATTGCCCACGGCCACAGGTAGGGTGAAAAGGACACTCCCAGCCTGGCTCATCAGCGCACCATACTGTCAGTTTTTAAGATTAAAACGAAACTGTACAGAACATGACATTTTGAAACAACAGATGGACCCTGTAAGGAGTTCACTAAAATAAAGTAGAAATGTAGAACTAGCAAATGTAAGCTGTCAGTATAGTGACAAAATCTTTTGAAAGATGGTAAAAAATATAAAGACCGTGAAACATAAGGAGTTTGAATGCTCATTACCCAGTATATCTGTCACCATTAAAAGTTATTTATTTTGAAATTGGTGTGATTTCACAAAAGGGTGCAGTCATTTTGAGCACAGTGAAAATTTATATATCTGCTGCTTTAACTTACATTTTTGCCAAACTAGTATCCGAGATCAGGTCCCTTTCTATTTACTTTATCCCTCACCCTGCACTGTAACCTTCCACTAGGTGCTATATCCCTCACCCTGCACTGTAACCTTCCACTAGGTGCTATATCCCTCACCCTGCACTGTAACCTTCCACTAGGTGCTATATCCCTCACCCTGCACTGTAACCTTCCACTAGGTGCTATATCCCTCACCCTGCACTGTAACCTTCCACTAGGTGCTATATCCCTCACCCTGCACTGTAACCTTCCACTAGGTGCTATAACACTCACACTGCACTGTAACCTTCCACTAGGTGCTATATCCCTCACACTGCATTGTAACCTTCCACTAGGTGCTATATCTCTCACACTGCACTGTAACCTTCCACTAGGTGCTATATCCCTCACCCTGCACTGTAACCTTCCACTAGGTGCTATATCACTCACCCTGCACTGTAACCTTCCACTAGGTGCTATATCCCTCACACTGCACTGTAACCCTTCCACTAGGTGCTATATCCCTCACACTGCACTGTAACCCTTCCACTAGGTGCTATATCCCTCACCCTGCACTGTAATCTTCCACTAGGTGCTATATCACTCACACTGCACTGTAACCTTCCACTAGGTGCTATATCACTCACGCTGCACCGTACCCTTCCACTAGGTGCTATATCTCTCACACTGCACTGTAACCCTTCCACTAAGTGCTATATCACTCACACTGCAGTGTAACCTTCCACTAGGTGGTATGTCATTCATACTGGCACTGTGCCCTTCCATGAGTTACTATGTCATTCATACTGGCACTGTGCCCTTCCATGAGTTACTATATCACTCACGCTGCACCGTACCCTTCCACTAGGCGATACATCACTCGCGCTGCACCGTTACCTTCCACAAGGTGGTACGTCATTCATACTGGCACTGTAACCTTCCATGAGGTACTAGAACACTCACGCTGCACTGTACCCTTCCACTAGGCGATATATATCACTCATACTAGCACTGTAACCTTCCATGAGGTACTATATCACTCACACACTGAAAGACACTCACAGACTCAGGACGGCTTGCATGGAGATGAACAGCGCTGGAACATTGAATGTCTCAAAGAAAACTTCTGCCGCTCTTTCACGATTTTTCCGAGGATTCAAGGGGGCTTCTGTTAGCAAAACCGGATGCTGTTGAGAAACCAGCAAAACAAGTGTGAATCTTACAGAGTACAATCTGTTCACATTTCCTGTATATGGCTATAATTAAATATTAAAATGCAATGATTCTTATGTTTTATTAGTAAGTTGTGTATAATGAACCATAGGTCGACATATGCGGTAGAGTGAAGGGTGAGAAGGGTGACTATTAGAACAAATCACATTTTCTTGCTACCATTATTTGCATTATTGGCTCCTTTATTCATGAACAATACAATAAACAAACGTGATACTTTTCCTCTTTCACTAAACTATACAAATCGGTTTGTCAGGAAAATTAACAGAATTATTTCAGAGAGCTCCCAACAGATGCAATGTAAAGAGTGAGCTTAATACAACAACATTACCTATACCCAGGGCCGGATTAACCCTAGGACTAACTGGGCTACAGCCCAGGTGCCTCGGGCATCCAGGGGGCCCTTGAAGGTGCTGAGCAGCAGTATTGATCGGTCGGGGCGCCCCCGGCGCGATCAATGCTGCTGAGCACTTTCACTGCGGTCCTTCCCCGGCGCGCTGTAGTCTCCTTACTGAGGAGATCTCGTGAGTCTCACTCTCACAAGATCTCCTCAGTAAAGAGCGTACAGTGCGCCGGGGAAGGACTGCAATGCCAGGAGAAGGAGGTAAGTGCCTTGGGGGCGGCTTGGCTCACTGGGGGAGGGAGGAGCGGCTCGAATCACGGGGGGAGGCCCTCACGGGGGAATGGAGGCCCCCTTAGCCCAAGGGCCTCCATTCCCTTAATCCGGCCCTGCCTATACCTAATGTTTAAGACCAGTAAACATCATGAAATTAGAAAGGTTTACACTATAGATATTACATGATGAACACAAAATAAAATTTACAGAGGATAATTCCTATAAAAAAAAATGAATTACTTAAACAGTAATAGGACAGGCCAGGCCATGTAATAGCATCACCTACGTAGACAGTTTACATTAAGAAGCTGTTAATAGTTAGCTGGTTGCAAATACGCAAAAGCCAACAAACCTACCATGTATGTCTATGGAGTGTGCCAGGAAACCCATGCAAGCACATGGAGAACATGCAAATACCACACATAGGGGTCCTCGTCGGAATCGAACTCATGACCCCAGTGCTGTGAGCCAGCAATGCTAACCACTGTGCTGCTCTTATAACAGCTGAATAAACAAGTCCCAATTGTTGAAAATAAATGTTTTCCACTAGTAATTCTAAGTAAGAGAGACAGGCTTTTACTGCATATAATTATGGTTAGGCTGTAGGTATCACCCTCCCAAGCCTTACAACTGGTAACATTTCTCATTAACAGAGGCCAGTAAAACTGCAGATTTGGCATGCTACAACCTCAAATAATGATAATGCTACATTTACAATGGATGGGTGGAGAATGTAGTTCCTGAAGCTGCTTAATTGCCCCCTTCTTTCCTAATCTCTCCTGGGTGTAGGAATTACCCCTGGAACAAATGCAGTGGATGAATTACTTTCACTTATTAAAACTAAACCTTATATGAAACAAAATGTTATTCAACCCACGAAAATACAGGAATGATTTGTGTGATGGCAAGCTGATTATTTTTTCTATTAATTATGTTTTCAAAAACAACGTATTACACAAGTATGAAAATAAACCACACACACCTCTTCAGAGAAAGTCTGGAGCTGGTCCTTTGAATAGACATATTGCCAGATACGTTCCATGTCATTCCAATCCTTTACAATGCCATGTTCCATAGGGTATCGTATAGACAGCAGGCCCCTGTGTTCCTGAAGGTAAAATGTTTATAAACAACAATATTGCAATAAAATCTCAAAATACACCATGTGACTAAACTGTCGACAACATTTACCTCAGGTACATTCACTGCATAACTGACTAGATCCCCCCAACACACACCATTTGTACAGATATTAGTGTATGCTTCACATAAAATTATGTTATGGATAATGTTTTTATAAAATGTTGCTACTTACACATTAAATCACAGACACTGTGTTACAGCAATACAGCGTCATACAATATAAGTCAGCTACTTTCATCCTTTAGAAAATAGATACTCTAGTGTAGTAAATTGTGTCAACCTGCTTACTGCCTCACCTCTGCCTTTGGTCCGATAAATAAATCTCCTTCCAGGGCACCAGCCATGACTCGAATATGCTTAGGCCGCCCCACACTAAGGGGAAACACAAAAGAGTGTTAAACACCCTTCAAACAGCGCATAGACAGTGCACAAGCCAGCAGTGAATCAGTACTCACTAGTTGGGAAAACAGTATTTTGGTATCTGATCACCAGCAAATCCAGCTTTAATGACTCCGGAGCCCTAATGAATGAAAAAGTCACAATATAAGTACAATAGTTAAGTAAATAAAATACTATGTTCCACATAAATTTATTTTATTATTGTTTATTTATAAAGTGTCGCCAATATTAAACAGCGCTGTACAGAGGATATATAATCAATCAGTGCCTGCACCAGTGGAGATTACAATCTCAATGTCCTACCACACGCAGGTTTATTTTTGTAATCGGCCAATTAACCAACCTGTATTTCTTTGGAGGGTGGGAGGAAACCAGAGCACCCGGAGGAAAACCAGGCAAACACAGGGAGAACATACAAACTCCACACAAATAGGGCCCTATGTGTAATAGAACTCATGACCCCAGGTGCTGTGAGACAGCAATGCTAACCACTGTGCCACCATGCTGCCCTGAACGTTGTAAATTACAAAAAAGAGCGGCTCACAGGAATAAGGTGCACAATAGCTGTAAACGAAAAGTCTACTGATCCATCGGTTACTATAGAAGCCTAGTAGTCAAATAGTGCAAAAGTGTGATAACTAAAAACAATGCAATTAGGATATTCCTAAAAATAACTTAGTATTGTGATGTTGGCATTATGTGTATAGTAAAAGTGGTACAGAGGTGACAAGTCTCAACCCATGAGTAAGGAATTAATATTTTAGTCTAATAAATAAAAATATATAATTTGTAATACATATTCCAGACTGGAAACTAAACTACTCAGATGATCAATAATAATGTTATTATTACTAGTGTAATATTATATTATATTATTAACAAAGGTATGCAAAGCTGTATATAGATTAATCATCGGGGGGGGAATGTCCGATTTAACCAAGCAGCACCACTATTTAAATGAGCTTCCAAATTGGTGTTTGCGTGGATAAATAAAGAATTTGATTAACATTATATATTTTTATGGGGCTTATGATAAATTGAACAAGTTGACAACTGGATGCAAGCTGTGAACTCCAGTTACAGTTTATAGATCTTTCTAACATGGGAATGACATCCTATTAGTATGGAGATAATATGAGACACAAACAATTTGTTCTTTAAGCTGCCCCCACACAATAAGACATTGCTTGGTTAATTTGTACAAACGCTGTACGGGGTGTGGGAGCATCATATTAAATCAAAATCCTATCATATTTTGGTCCCTTATATAAAAATCCAGCTCAAGTGGCAATTCCACTATAATGTGTTTGGTGGTCATCAGTCAACCCGGAAACACAGATGTGAGCACTGTGCTCTGGTGTTCAGCATGGTGCACGAATGAACAGATCACCGCAATCTGGCCACAAATATAAAGCTACATTGCTCAACCAGATGACTGTTTGAGTTAGACAGTCAGACTAACGATTACTCAGTAATCTTCAGGGCCTGTACACAAACATTAATAATTTCCACGTTTCGGATATTCTGTTTTTGCCAGCAGAACGGAGGAGAAATGGAAACTCACAAAGATATCACTGATCTTTAAAACATATCAGTCAGTGCATGTGACTGTCTTTCTAAAACAGATGAGTAAAGGTAAATCACATTCCACATCCCTGCTCATTCATCCCACTTGCAAAGTATGGGTTGCACGATGCACCAGCATCTCTCCAAAGAGATCAATGATCTCTATCCCTCCATTCTGCTATCAAAAACATAAAGGAGGAGCGATGGAATTAATAAATATCCACATGCAGTCATTATGAAATGATACTAGGTCTCCAATTTTTTTACCCAATATTCTGCCGTCAATATTAATTATTCTATTTACAATTTGTCAGTATACACATCCTACATGTTGGCAGGTCTCATACATATAAAGAAGCAATTAGATTACTACCGGTACCTTTAATTGGTCCTGGAGATCACCAACCTCTTCACTGCCATGTTCAGTTAGGAAGCTAAATTGATATGGTGGTTCAGCCTTGGGAAAATGGCTGCATGTAGCAGACCTGAAGCTCAGGTTAGTGCAAAATATTTCACCTAGGTGGTAGTGCAGCTTTAACTACATATCTACCAAATAGAATATACAGCATTAATGGTCTGTCTTCCATTTACGTTAATGGTGTGTGCATTCAACAACTGTCTTGCACATACTCAATAATTGCAATGAGACCTATCTGGGCATCGTTCACAGTAACAAACTCTACACAGCCTGGATTGAACCACAACTGCATAAACCAACCAGAGATAGTCATAATTTAAATGGGATATTGCTACTGAATGTTTCTTCAGCTGCCAACTGTCCTTAATTTGCAGGGACAAGCCTTGGTTTGCTCCTGGAAATGTATATTTTCCAATATTGCCCAACTGCATAATAAAATATTTTTCTGAATGAGAAATGGGGCCATGAAAATGCTTGAAAGATTATGCAATCAAATTCAGTAAACATGACAAGTGTTCCTAGAGGCACAGGCTCAGCAGTCCTGTAAACTAAAATAACATTTTGGGGAACTATGGGCTTTATATTGTAAAGCATCTCAGGATCAGCTTCTTTACAAAGCTTCCAACTCCATCAATCAGGACACGTTATTTTGAAGTCCAAAGCATAGCCATTATGATATTGATTAGCAAATTCAATCTCCTAGTGTTGGCTAACCTGTGACACTCCAGGTGTTGTGAAACTACAAGTCCCAGCATACCCTTCCAGCAATAAGCTGCTATATATTGGCAAAGCATGCTGGGACTTGTAGTTTCACAACACCTGGAGTGTCACAGGTTAGCCAACACTGTCCTATCTGCAGCCAACCAAACCCATAGAAATAACAGGCTTGGCCTATTTACACCAGTCATCCCCATCCTTCCACACCCAACCAACATCTCCTCCCCACCCTAAAACGCACCTATCAGCCATTACACATCAGATGTCAATCAAACCCCTGTCCAATCAGCACGCCGGGTACGGCTAGCTGAGATCATCCAGATCCAGCCCTCGTGCTCGCTTTGAGTGACATTCATAGCGTCCAATCGGAAGACAAGAAATGCCGTCTGCCACGCCTTTTTGGTCCTTGAGGCGTTCTCAGTCACGGCAGCAGGTTAGGTTGCGTTCTCACAGCCTCATCCTCCCTAAACACCCGTCAAAAATAATAAACTGAATCTATATGTGTGGCTCCCGGGCAACGTGTCAGTCGCTGCCCGCGGTCCGCAGGCCCATGACTCTACGGAGCTCCACAGACGCTCCCGACTGTGTGACAGCAGGGGCGCGGTTGTAATGACAAAGGGAAAATTAATCCCCGTACCGCAAATCCGCCCCGTTCTTAGGAGGGCACGGCATAGGGACGGGTGCACAGCTATGTGGTACTGGTGGGGTCCTGCAGTTTTACTCACATTATCAATTACCACGGGCTGGTTCGCGATCACATCGTAGGACTCCATGACGGCTACCTCCTGATCAGGAGCTGTCGGGCCGGCTACAGCTGTTTCTGCGCCTGCGCAGCCAACGAATTGACGGGACGACGCTCGTAATCACATGAACATGCGTGAAACGCTTGGCATAGGCGAGCATGCGCAGAAGGATAAGTGACGTTAGTAATACTTCATGGTCACCGCCAGGCCACGCCCTCTCACGCTCATTGGCCAATTGGCCCGGTTATTGCTGGCTAACGCGAAAGGCAGTGCGTGAAGTCAGTCTGTACTGATGACGGCGGGTTCTAGTGCGCATGCCCAGGAAATATGTGATGTTGCTGCAGTGTACAGAGTACTGTGCATCCATAGTTGCCAATTGTCCCGATTTTCCAAGAACAGTTTTTGTCCCGTTTTTTTCCACTAAGTGAACAGAACAAATCCTTCTATTTTATATGCTTAATATATTTCACTGTCATTTTTATTAGAGCTCTGTAAGTTAATATTCATTTACTGCAGTATTTGAATATAATCCAGGTCTGTTCTTGATGGGGCGTGTAATACACGACTGCCTATCTGCCTAGACAATAGTGATTCTACTTAGATGTTTGTAATTGTAGTTAGTCAATCTTTAAATGCATATATAAACAAGAAGACTTTGATTTGTATTTAGCACCGGACAGATGAAAGGTATCCAGCATTATCTTATACACTTGGGGCTTGATGCTAAGTTAGGAGCAAAGAGAAGGAGCAAATTTGCACCCTGGCAAAACCATGTTGCATTGGAGGGGGAAGTAAATTTTAAAATGTAGGGACAGATTTATAGTTGGGATAGGACATGTCACAGATCAACTTTAATTAAAAAGATAAAGCTATTGGGCAACTATGTGCTACATGAAAAAGCAGCCAGTATTTTCCTTGCCTGCAACAAAGAAATCAATTTGTATCGCTTGAATTGTAACATGGTTTGTCCAGGTGCACATTTGCTCGGTCCTTTGCTTTTCTGTAACTCAGCATCGGGCCCTTATTGAGATGCATTTTGGTGCTTCCAGTTGCAGAGTGGTGAACTTTAGATTTCCCACTTTTACCCATACCTGCCTACTCTTCCGAAATTCTCGAGAGGCTCACAAATTTCGGGGAGTCCTACCGGAAGAGTAGGCAAAACTCTTGAAATTTAGTGACATTAACGGCAGTGAATGGAGGGGGGGGGGGGCTTAATCGTGTCACCAAATCCTCCTCCTGCCCCATGTCACATGACTTCTCCCCCGGATCTCCCGGGGGAAAAATCTTAAAAGTGAGCATCTATGCTTTTACCTCATGAATGGCTATCACATAGTGGTACTGGAATAATTTAAGGCACTTTGACCACTATATAAATACTCCAGTATGGGAGTTCAGACCCCTGATGAAGTTCACGGATGAAACGCATTGGTAGCTGTGTTTCTTGAACCTCTGGACTGCTCTTGCTTGGATGGAAGAGCTTCCACAGCAGTCGGAGATGCCACTCAGGTCTGGACCTGGGATACAGCAGTAACACAGTGGAGTTGCCTATATCAGTGTTTCTTAAACCTGGTCCCTAGGGACCCCTAACATGTTTGCCATAGCTCCTTGCTTTAGCACAGATGTATTAATAACTGACTGACATACATCACAGGTGGTATAATTATTTCCCTTGTCACCTGGAAAACCTGCACTTTTAGGGGTCCTGAGGACTGGGCTTGAGAAACCGTGCTCTATATAACAATTCATCATTGTCCAGCGAGTTTTAATATTTGATGAGCTTCTAAAATTAAAATCTGTGTTTGCTAAGTATGCGCATTTTAAGTGAAATTATTTAGCTTTTTCAAGTCTGGGGAAGGTACAGGTGTGGAGGGCACAGGACTGTGGGTGTTAATACAATTCCAATGTTCACACTCACGCTCCCTTTATACATTTAGGACAGAGTCTTCTATTTCTGGACAGTCTTACACTAAGGGGTAAATGTATTAAAGTCAGTTTTTTTTCAACTCGCCGGAAATCGGCGAGTTGACAGCTAAAATTTAAAGTGCCGCTGCCTTGTAAAGGGAAACTTGCCTCTACAAGGCTGCGCCGCTTTAAATTTTAGCTGTCAACTCGCCGATTTCCGGCGAGCTTCTGGCGATATCATTATCGCCACCCCAGTACAGGGTCCCTCTATCTTGGGCTTCCAGTTCCAGATTCAACAAAAAAAAAAATAAGTTATTTAAAAAAAAACAAAAAACTTTTAGTTAAAAAAATGATAAATGCCAGTTACCCTGTGGGCACCCATGGCTATTGGCATCCTGTGATGGCATTTGCAATCACAGGAAAATTTGTGTACTTGTGCTGCTGCTCTCTTGTTAAATATGCTTCCACATAGGAAGCTCTGCTAGACAAACCAGGCAATAGGTGGAGAAAGTGATCTCCCAAAAGAAGGACTTCATAAATAGGAAGAACCCCAGAATCTGACGAAAATGTCTATTTTTGCTGGATTTAGGGCCTGGCTTTTCACATACTTGCCAACTTTTACTAGCTCCCCTCCAGGATCTCCGGGAGGGGAGGTTAAGCACCAGAAACGGTGGGCATAGGCAAACCAAGGGGGGGTTTTCTAGTGGCTGAAAACCCCCCTTCAAGCCTAGGGCACTGTATATTTGAGGTGGCTGGACCCTGCTCCTGCTTCACACAGCTCTGCTTGAAAAGGGAGAGCTGCATGCACCTAACAGTAGTGCATGCAGCGTTGCCCATGTATATTATGGGGATAGGAAGAGTTGGAGAGCAACCAAGCACTGTCTAAAATTATAGCCATGCCCCCCATGCATGCTGGTCACACCCACTGGTGGCGTGTTGTGGAAACCCCCCTCTACAAATTCTGCGTTTGCCCCTGGTGGGGGGCTCAAAATTGCAGCATATGGTCTCACCCCCTGTGGCTAAATGCTGCAATCAGGGGCAAACGCAGGATTTGTAGAGAGGGGTTTACATGCCACACCACCTGTGGGCGTGGCCAGCATGCTGCAGGGCGTGGCTATAATTTTACACAGTGCTTGGCTGGTCTCCAACTTTTCCTACTTCCTATCCCCATCATATACATGGGCAATGCTGCGAGCATTACTGTTAGGGACACACAGCTCTCCCTTTTCGAGCAGAGCCGTGTGAAGCCAGACATATCTCCCAACTGTCCCTACAATCAGGACAAGTACTGATTGAGTGTGTTACAACAGTTGACAGACTGTCCTGCTCTCTCCTACCTGTTCTTGTTGCTTTCAATACTTCATCATCATCATCATTTATTTATATAGCGCCACTAATTCTGCAGCGCTGTACAGAGAACTCATTCACATCAGTCCCTGCCCCATTGGAGCTTACAGTCTAAATTCCCTAATACACACACACACACACACACACACACACACACACACACACACACATACACACGGACAGAGAGGGAGACAGACAGACAGACTAGGGTCAATTTTTGATAGCAGCCAATTAACCTACCAGTATGTTTTTGGAGTGTGGGAGGAAACCGGAGCACCCGGAGAAAACCCACGCAAACACAGGGAGAACATACAAACTCCACACAGATAAGGCCATGGTAATACTTGTTGGGGAGAGATGGCTGTGAACAGTGCAGACAGAAACGATCTGCACACAATCTGCAAAGTGGCTGGTCCCGGGACAGGGTCCAGCCACCTGAAGCATACAGTACCCCAGGCGGGGAGGGGGGTTTCCAGGCACTACCCAAAATGCAGGAGTCTTGACATTCCAGGAGAGCAGACCCCCTTATGTATGAATTGCAAGAAAGGGAAGACTTAAGTGAGTTGTTCATCTTAACGTGTATTGAAATAGGTAGAACTAACATTTTCTGTATTTAATACGGAGTAAAGTTTTAATACAGAGTATAATTTAAAGTAGCCATAAAAGCAGTGAAAATGTTTTTGGTGACTGTAGAGGATCAGTGTCTTTGTGTGACACCAGGTGGTCACACTCGCACCTCTTTTCAAAATCTATTCACATCCCTTTGCAAAATCTATCTATTTTGTCTTTTATTAAGAAATTCTGATGAACTCGTGAAAGTATTGTTTTTAATATTTCTGATGCTGCCATCGAATAGAACAAACTAGTAGTGTCTGTGTCTTCTTTGCCAAACAATATAAACAAGCGCTCTGACCGTGCTAAATTGAAAACATACATATTTTTTTATCAAACCATAAAGATGTCGCTGAGCCCCCTCAGTGGCGACGTTATTGCAGGCTCTCTCTGTGTGCATTGATTCGCTGAGACGTCGGCCAATGAGCAGCAAGTAAAGTGCGGGCGAACCAGTGAGCGGACCTAACGGCGCTGGTTATTGGCCGACCAATGGGGAGAGTCTCGCAGTACGGGACCACCGTCCAGCAACAAGCTGCGGCCGCTTCTCCGGATACTTCTCGCGGGGGCCGGCGGCGCTGCGGCTGCTGCTCACCCGGTTACTGAGCAAGAAGGACGGGTGTAGTGTTCTAGAGCGGGCCGTCCCCATCACTCTGTGTCCCGACGTTCTCTCCTCTCTGCTGAGTGTTCGGAGGGGATGGAAGAGATGCGGCCTAGCGGCGGCCCCACGCCCCAGACCTTCCCGGCTCTCTTCCCCCCTGGGCTGCATGCTATCTACGGCGAGTGTCGGAGGTTGTACCCAGACCAGCCCAACCCCCTCCAGGTCACCGCTATTGTCAAATACTGGTAAGATCTGTGCTGTCCCGATTTTATCTGCCCACCTCTTCTGCTGGAGAAAGTAAAATACAAGTAGTATCGTATATACCTCGGATTACCTGCACTGTGCTCCCACTCTGCACCGTGCTCCCACTCTGCACCGTGCTCCCACTCACGTGAAGGGTAATATATATGTATGAATGGCTGCTGGTGCTTTGTGTATTAACAACTTCCATCTGTCAACTCTAGGCAACCTGTGGCTTATTAATTGTAACATGCCTTACTACTGCCTTCCTGCTGGGACTTGTAGTTCCACAATAACAAGATCACAAACTGCTTGCAGCTTCCCGACAGCCATTGTTTTCTTCATTCATATGCGATATTTTTACATTGAAATGAGTTTTTGGAAAGTATTGCTGTAACTTTTCATTTACAGTGAGCTCAGCCTTGCTGGAACTTACTGTAAATGAAACTGAAAAACATTTCCCAATTATTACTACTGAGTGGGGGAGTGTTAATTGGGAAAGGTGGCCAAATAAGTTTCCTGTGGGCTTTGTTTTTATTTTTTGTTTAAAGCATGTATCTTTAGCGCACAGTTATATCTGGCTGTCCCTTTAATTTTGAGCTTTTTTTTTTTTATATGATATATGTGTCTGTCTGGCTATATTCCTTAATTAGTTACCAGACATTCTCTACATGGTTTCTAAGTTTAAAGTGTGAGGTATTATATACATGTTGTTCTGTGGTAGTTTGAAATGTTGGGAAGTATTCATATTTAAAGCATCTGGAGTGGCCATTTCTTATTTGACTATGTAAGTGGATGGTGCCCAAGTAACACCTCTGTTTATCTGGAATATAGGAGTACATACATCTACTTCTGCTTCCGACTGTGGACCTAATGAGGACCACTTTCTATTTTATTTTTTATATTTCTCTTTTTTTATTTAGACTCCGGGGAATATTTACCACTGAAAAGAAAATCTACCTAAAAATGCAACACAACTCTTTTTTTATTCACAATCTACCTGTTTGCAAGACAGTTTTGAGCAACAAACAGTATTTATTCTGTTTCATGAAATCATGGTTGGTTTATATGCAGAGTGCAATGATCTCTGAGACAAATGTTGTTACTAAAACAACTTGACATTAATGTGCTAATTATTAAAGTTGTGAGAGTTCAAAAACAGTGGTTCCAAGGCACAATACAGTCGTTTGCTAAGCAACTCTGCATAATGTGTATAACATATACTCAGAATGAGTAATTGATTTAATCCACATAGATATTTAGGGAAGGCCTGTTCTGTTAATGGTATGTGAGAACTCCTGTTGAGAATCTTGCCCCAGGATACTAACCAGTTGTACCTTTTGCATATGTCCACTATTTGAAATTTGAGCTTCTTAATTGTCACAGTTGGAGATAAATTGGCCCATGGTGATATATTTTGTGGCCAAACATAATTGAAAATCACATTTGTTGGATTCAGAAGTCTAATTGCAGCCAAAGTATATACGGATTTGAGCATTAGGGACTGACTTTCCTTATGCAGCGTAGGCTGCCTAGCTGTAAGAAGTGTTTAGGATTTATTTATTTATTTTGCCTGAGTAATGGAAAAATAATACTGTTTAGTATAATAACATTGTGGCATAAAATGTGTGTAAAGTAAATAAAATATATTTTTTACCCGATTTTAAGGATTCTTTTATTTTATTTTTTTATTTTTAAGAATTTCAATCACATTTCACCTCTTCTATGAATAAAAAGTGACAATGGTGTTCCATCAAGATGTGGCCTAATTGACCTTTCTGATTAAAATATAGGTAAATAAACGTTTAGGAGACAAAACAGTGTTCTACTCCAGTAAGGTGAAATAGTAGCTTTAGATCATAAGGCTTTTTTTTTTTTTGTATAATTTAGTGATGATTTAATTCATAGCTAAATATAGTTTTCAAACAAGAGGGCGTTGTCATGAAGATTTTAGATTATTTCTTTAAGTTTCTATTTTTTTTTAATATAACCCAAATAAAATACTGGACATGTTTAAGTTCCAGAATAGTAGATTGCCTGCCTCTCTGTCCTCCTCTCTCGATATCCTCCTTTCTCCCCTTTCCTCCCTGGCCTGCCCCAACCAGGCGGTCTCCCTCTACAATCACACCCTCACCTCCGCTCTGGACGCGGTCGCCCCTGCCCACTCCGTCCACCCCCGCTGCTCCAAACCCCAACCCTGGCACTCCAAATTTACCCGCTTCCTCCAAAAATGCTCCCGTTCCGCCGAACGTCACTGGAGAAAATCCCGCTCCCTGGCTGACTTCCTCCACTTTAAATTCATCCTTTCATCCTACAGCTCTGCCCTCTCACTCGCTAAACAATCTTTCTTTAAATCCCTCATCTCTTCCCAGTCCTCTAACCCCCGCCGCCTCTTTGCCACCTTCAGCACTCTCCTGGCCCCCACCCCCTCCTCCCTGACTGCCTCTGATTTCGCCTCCTTCTTCTCCTCTAAAATCGAGGCCATCCGACTTGAAATCTCCTCCTCCACTCTCTCTTCCACCCCTCCCACTCTTCTGTCCTCCCCCCCCAACCGCCTTCCCCTCCACTCCTTCCGTCCCACCACCGGCGAGGAAGTCCACTCTCTCATTTTATCCTCCCCCCCCCCCCCCCCCCACTACCTGCCCCCTGGATCCCATCCCCTCCCACCTTCTTCGCTCCCTTTCCCCCACCACCTGCTCCCACCTCGCTCACCTCTTTAATCTCTCCCTCTCCACTGGCATCTTCCCCCTCCTCCTTCAAACATGCTCTCGTATCCCCCATTCTTAAGAAACCTAATCTCGACCCCACTTCTCTCTCGAACTATCGCCCCATATCTCTTCTCCCTTTTGCCTCCAAAATTCTTGAGAGGCTCGTCTGCAGCCGTCTCACCTCCTACCTTTCTGAATACTCCCTCCTTGATCCTCTCCAGTCTGGTTTCCGCCCCCTCCACTCCACTGAAACTGCCCTGGCTAAAGTCACCAATGACCTCCTCTCTGCAAAAGCCAGGGGCCACTTCTCCCTTCTCATCCTCCTTGACCTCTCTGCAGCCTTTGACACCGTTGACCACCCCCTCCTCCTTCACACCCTCCAGTCTTTCGGCCTCTCCGGCCCAGTCCTGTCCTGGTTCACCTCTTACCTTACTCACCGTTCCTTCTCTGTCACCACCTCTGGGTCTCTCTCCCCCCCCCCATCCACCCTTCCAGTCGGGGTCCCTCAGGGCTCTGTTCTGGGACCCTTACTCTTCTCTCTATACACCTCCTCCCTGGGTGAACTCATCAGCTCCTTCGGCTTCAGCTACCACCTTTACGCTGACGACACTCAACTATACCTCTCCTCTCCTGATCTCTCTCCCTCCCTCCTCTCTAGGGTGTCCGCCTGCCTCTCTGCCATCTCCTCCTGGATGTCCTCTCGATTCCTCAAACTTAACCTTGCCAAAACTGAGCTCATAGTTTTTCCTCCCTCTCATACCCCATCCCCTTCTGACCTCTCCATCACTGTCGACAACACCTCTATCTCCCCTGTCCCCCAACTTCACTGCCTTGGTGTCATCCTCGACTCCTCTCTCTCCTTTGGCCCCCACATCTTCTCTCTTGCTAAATCCTGCCACTTCCAGCTGCGCAACATCGCTCGCATCCGGCCCTTCCTCTCCCAAGATGCCACCAAATGCCTTATCCACTCTCTGATCATCTCCCGCCTGGACTACTGCAACCTCCTCCTCACTGGCCTCCCCCACTCTCATCTCGATCCCCTTCGATCCGTCCTTAACGCTGCAGCTAGGCTTATTTTCCTCTCTCGCCGCTCCTCTTTTGTCTCCCCCCTTTACCTAGCCCTTCACTGGCTCCCATTCCCCTTCAGAATCCTCTTTAAGCTCCTCACACTCACCTACAAGGCCCTCGCCAACTCCACTGCGCCCTACATCTCCACCCTCCTCTCTATTCATGCTCCATCCCGCCCTCTCCGTTCTGCCTCTGACCGTCGCCTCTCTTCCCCCCTTATAACCTCCTCCTACGCGCGTATCCAAGACTTCGCCCGCGCTGCCCCCCTCCACTGGAACAAGCTCCCTCCCTCAATCAGAACTTCCCCTAATCTGTCCAGCTTCAAACGGGCCCTAAAAACCCACCTTTTTCTTAAAGCCTTTCTGTCTCCCACTTAACTTCCTACCTTATCTTCTGCCTCTGTCCCCCTACTCTCCCTCTCTCCCCTGCGTCTCTCTGTCTGTCCACCTCTCCCCTTAGATTGTACGCTCCTCTGAGCAGGGCCATCTCTCCTCCTGTTTCCACCACTTCTAACTCTGCTCTCCAGCTACTTAGCCCTCCTCCTCAAAGGTCCTCCACCCCACGTCCACTTTCGCTCCCTCCTCCCCCCTGGGGGTCTCCCTGTCTTCCGCGCCCCCCTTCTTGGGCCCCGTCGTTTTCGGATCCTCCCTCCCCCTTCCCCGCCCTCTCTAGCTGTGCATTGAGCCTACTGAGTTGCTGTGTTTACTGTACTGTGCTGTCTCCCATTGTATTGTGATTTTGTTTGTCTCTGTACGGCGCTGCGGATGCCTTGTAGCGCCTTATAAATAAATATTAATAATAATAATAGATTATCTTGGTCCTCTGTCTTGGAGCTATGTACGTTGCTCTCCAATGAAAATTGCATGTATGATGAGTACAAATACCGGCTTTCTCATAGGTTAGATTGCCATCATATATGTACCTCCATACTAGTTGTGTGTTTTTGTTTTTTTGTTTGTTTGTTTTTTGGTGGGTTATTTGATTGTTGAGCTCTTTTTTGTTTTTATGTTTGCACCTGAGTTGGGCTGTGTACTATCCAAAGAGTTACTGTATGTTTATATACTTTGGCATGAAATATCTCAACACACAAACGTTGTTGCCTACATCTGGGTTAAACTGTTTTTTATACTGCATAGTTAATAGAGCTCTAAGAGACCTAAGTATAAGGAATGCTTTATATAAACAGTAAAACCTGCAGTCCGTATACACTTTGTAGCAAAGTGGATGAAAATGAAATATCATCTACTATTTATGTCCATGGTGCCTTGTTTTAATATAGGGATCTGTGGTCCTTGATTTTGCTGGCTTAACACTCCGTTCACTTTGCACAGGGTTAATGAGGGTCCAAGCAAAGGTTTCTTGTTATGTTCTTTTTCTTGGCTATCAAAAGCATGTTGTGTAATAAATATGGCCTATTCCTTTAACAGTGTACATGACGAGGACCTGTTCCGTGCACCTGTAGTTTACATGAAATATGGTAAATCATTTTGCATAGCTAATTTGAAAAACAAGAATAATGATGGATAATCATTAAAGTGGGTCAGGGGCCAAGAGTCAAGGCCATGTTTGGAAATGCAGATTTATTTATCTGGCTATGGAATAGTATCCTATGTTGAACTGTTTGTCATACATCACAGTTGTTACTATGGCTTTTGTGTTGTTTTGCGTCTCACTTAAAACTTGTTTGGAATGTGACCAAATTCTGGGACCTCTTGACGAAGTCTTGTGCAATAAGCACACAGTTTATATTTTATTTGTGACAACCGTTGTTAGGTCTTAGTGCATTATCCTATTGCATTGAAAGATATGAGGACTTAACTGTTACTAAATGTTTATAGGGTTTTGTTGTATTTGTTTCTTTGCTATTTAAGACTACAATACCGACTTCTCATATTTGATAAACAGGTTTGCAGATAAGAGAGTATATAATGAATAGGTCAGTGTGGGAGATTGAGCTTTAGGGCAATAGATAAGGAGGTGACAAGTTATGTACTGATGGAAGGAGACTGGGGAGAACAGAGAAGGTAAACTTGCATATCAGTGGTGGAAGTATGGTAGTATATGGTAGTATGCCATGCTGTCACTTCTCCTACCTCCTTCATTGTACAACTTATCAAATTCCATTCACTTACATTCCCATACCGTCACATGTAAGTTTTCGCTTCAACCACTGGGAGTCAGGCAATCGGCAATACACTATGGGAGTTTGGCAGTGATGGTTCTGTAAGAGGTCCAGCCTTGGATGAAGACCAATGATGTAGTGTAGGACTCTGTGGTATAATATGTCCAACTTACCAAGGTGTGAAGTAGCACATTGGCTGTAAATAAAATCAGCATAGTCAGTTAAGGAAAGGAGCATGGGCTGAACTAGCTGTCTGACTCTAGTTAGTAATTAGTTTAACCACTACTTACTAACTACAGAGCCAAAAGACGGCTATCTGCGGCATCTGCTCTTCTTATAGGTTCTCTTCCAACCAGGGCCCAATCTGTGTGGAGTTTGTGTGTTCTCCCCATGCCTGCGTGGGTTTCTTCCCACAGTCCAGTAACATACTGTTATTATCTTTCCATTATATGGCGCCACAAAGGGTCCGCATTGCCGTACAGAGAGCATCTGACGAAATAGAACACTGCATACAGGGCAATACAGGAACAAAGCTTAATTGGCTTGTAACATACATGGAATCTAGTTTGTGTGTGGTAAGCTCCAGTGGGGCAAGGGGGACCTTGTGAATCATTACAAAGCAGCAGCTGGCCGCTTTACCTTCTGCAAAATATTAAGTGACTTGAGACCTATTAGGAGTAAAGCTCTGTATAAATAATACATTTATTATTAAGGCCCAGCTAAAGATAATTTCTTCTAGTCTACATTTTATTATGAACCTCATTGTGAATTTATGTCCTGTGCTATTCCGGTCTTCTGTTTGGCTATTCATTCTCACCCTACACTATGTCCCATTCTCCATTTCACTTTATCTCTCTGCTTTCAATCACCTCCTGTTCCTGGCTGCTGACATTCTCTGCTCCTCCTTTATGAGGATTTCATCCTCTCTAGGAGAGACTGCTTGCACCTGATGGCCTTTTTCCTTCACTTCTCTTCCACACTGTATGTGTCACTTCCCTTCAGCTGTTGTAAATAGTTTTATATTTATTACTGCAGAATAATAATTTTTTTTTTTGTAAACTCTTTATTTAAAGAGGAAACAACTGGAAAAATACAATCAACATATTGAACATGAGTATTAATATACAAGAAGTCTCCTCTGTTTTATACATTATATCAATAGGGTAAGGGGGCAAGAGGGAGAAGGGGTGGGAGGGAGGTAGAGGGGCACAAATACTATTAACGATATTGCTAATAAGTATACATGGAACATAGCTAGGAAGAACTAAACCAAACCATTAAATAAGTGATTAAATAACGAACATGTACTACTCGCCAACAGCGCGCCGTACCCAGCCTGGGGGATCCGGATGCGGCCCAAGAACTATATCCCGACTGCAGGAGGGCAGAATAAATATTTTAAACAATAAACTGCAGCTATTATAGCCAAATGCCACCCTCAAAAAGGTTCAAGTTAAAATTCTGTTTGCATAGCAATTGACTGGCTTTGTAGAAAATGATGTAGGTTGGGCTTGGTGACCAGTGTTCCCTACATCTATGGACATAAACCTATCTGTAAGACTGTGACTGCTTATGTTGCTGATATATTCTTTAATTTGTCTTGTTTTTCAGGTTGGGTGGACCAGACCCATTAGATTATGTGAGCATGTACCGGAATCTTGGCAATCCTGCGCTTGATGTTCCTGAACACTGGCATTATGTCAGCTTCGGACTAAGTGATCTGTATGGAGACAACAGAGTGCATGAGTAAGTGCTTAGAGGTTTTTGTTTTGTTTACGAAAACCACTTGGAAATATATATTTTTTTTATTTTGTGATTGGAAGTATACTTCCAAATTCTGTATTATATACCTTTATTACAGTAGAACCTTGCCATATGAGCCCAACAGAGTGTACTTTAAGTCAAAACAATAGGTGGTGTTATGTGTTTGTTCCAACACATTCTGCATTTTCAGGGCTGTCCAAGTGTTTCCTTGTGGTGGTCTCATATTTTAAATGAAATCTCAAGGGCCAGACTTCCGTTATCTGGTATTTTATCTATAGCTGTCTACTTCTATTAGCTGATCTCTCCGTGGTTGTCTTTTCTTCTGGAATGTCTGGGACACAAGGGGTCGAATACAAAATGTTAGACTAAACAATGTGTCATTTTACAGCAGAGTATATGCTGGTTTTCATTAAATTAATAATTTGCCAACTCCAGTGTGCTTGACTTCCCAAGTTGAAATTGTGCTTTCCTTTTGCAATTTTTAACCCAGAAGAGGGGGTGTGAGATCTGTGTGATGCTTTGGGACAACTTTGATCACGTTCTGCAGTATAGAAAAGACCCATGCTAACATTGTCGGTCTGAGTTCATAGTAATCATTGCCAACATTTAATATATGTGATGTTAAATACTTTTGTGTCAAAAAAGATAAAAGTATTTAACATCACATAAAGTGTTCTGGCTAACACTGTATTGCAAAAATAATTAAAAAAAATATATATTTTTGCTACACATTTCAACATTTAATAATAATTTGTAGAGATGCGTTTCTGCTGGACTTCTGTATAAATATCTAATGCATCCCTAGATGTAATAAATGTAACTGGATGTGATTGCAGTCCTGTTTCGCTTCGTTCTTAACTAGTACAGAAAATATTTCTGGGATAAATCTTAAACTCTTGGGGCTGTCCCTGCAATTAAGGGACAGTTGGCCACTGTTGCATATACAGGGATATGCATGATTATGTATACAATGTAACACAAGACCATTCATAATTATTTTATGTTTTAACTCTTAATACCCATTTCACATTAAGCAATGACTGTTACCTTTGCTAGTAGGAACAATAGTGCTACTGTTTTAATATACAACATTTTATATAATTAGATGCAGGCCTTATTTCTCTGATAGGGAACTGTGGGCGTCCTGAAAGTGAATAGAGAACCATGCAATCCAAGCCTGGGGATCATATTGCAGCTCTCCTCTTACTTTAGACCTCCTTCCCTTTCTTCTATATTGCCAGTACAAGTCTCTGTAGAGTTTATCTAACTGCTCCTAATTATGCTGAAATTGAAAAGCCTCTTCTGATAGCTTAGGGCCTTCATACATGACCATTGCATAATCTGTTTACCTTAAGTGGTTTTGAACACTCCTGGTGAGAATAGCGTTTTGCACTCGGAATTTGAAAGCTGCAAACATCAGCAGATACTGCAGCAGTGTGAGCTGGCAGATATTTAGGTCTGTGTGCCATGCCAGCTCCATTAAGAAAGGGTGCCTGACTATAGAAAATGAGGAGCCCTATTAGATACCGTCTGATGTGTGTCTAGACCACAATATAGGGTACCCATATGGTCTAATTTTCCAGTACAGTTAATTCAGACGAAAACAAATGTCCACAAAGGTGGGCATGTCGTTTTTAAAACCACCTGCCCACCAGCTTCTGGAACACCGTATTATTAGTATAAAAATGGTGGTCTCCCATCACCTTGTGTACCTGTGAGGACACTTCTTAGCTGACGAGACGTTTGGAAGCTGTGTTTTCTGTCAGGAGTTGTTACGAAGTACTGGCTGATCAGTTGCCCGAAGCTTAACACATGAAGCATTCAATGTTTGTACTTCTTTCAATCTGTGCAGAAATATGTTGGGGTTTAAGTTTGTACTCTGCGGATGTTGTTTTCCAGGGAGAGATTTCTAATTTTATTTTCACACTTGAATTCGTTTTTAAAATTAGACAGGCACTGTTACACACTGTGGACTTCACTCTGCTTCCCTTTCTCCCAGTGACATCAGACACAGTCCTGCCACCTGGTTACACCCCAAAACATTTTGTATTGCGAGAGGATTATCAGACGTGGGATCTGGAAGGGCTATGGAGGTTATGGGACAGATAAAACAATGGCTCTGAAGCATGCGTAACTCTTCAAGCAAACTCTGTAACATTATAACATTATACTTTCTCCCCATAAAATAGTGCACCTTCAGAGTTTAAAGGGGTTGCCCATTTTGTATTCAGTACTGCAACATGCTGGTAGTGATATTACCACATGTATATATCGCTTCTCAATGGATCACAGCCTTTCCTACAAGAAATAACTTATAATTAATAGAGGACATTATGGGGGAATTTATTAGATTGCCAATATTTGGGGTCAGGAAGGAATCTTTGGGTTTTTATTTTTTATTTTTTTCTCCGGGCTGTGCAATAAGATTTATTTTCTTTATTTTTATGTGCATAGTTCTATATAAAGTGGGAAAACCTCTTTTAAGGGAAAATCCTTCATATAGACTTGCTTCAGCTCAGGTTATTCCATTTAAAAAATAGCTGGGGGAGTATTGGAGCAAATCTCTGTCCTGGGTGAGATGTGACGTATTAGGAGGGATATGATCTTAAAACATGTAATGTTATGTCTTACAGCAGGTAACACAGTTGTATTAAGTTATTGATAATCATGAAGGTTAAAGTCTTTCTAATTAATATTTCAGATTTGTTGTATGTGGGCATCCCCCCCATCCTTTTATCTTATAGATATTTCTATACATGTGAATGCTTGTGTAGTTTAAACGTTGGCCGCTATTCCAGAGGTGTCTGCAGGGGGGAATTGCTGGGCGTTGGCTGCACCAGGTTCTTGTGTTCTGCAGTGAGTTGCTCCGTGTGTGTCTCTCCCCCTCTCAGAAACCTGGCACTCCTCCGCTGTCAGCTCCTACACAAAGCTGAAGAGGGGGTGTCAGATGTTCCTGTGCATTTCATGTAAATTGTTAGGGCTGCATACATATTGTAACATGATGTTTATTTTATGCTAAAATTTTTAACCATTAAATTATTTATATGCAGAACAGTAGTTGATCTGTTTTGCTTACAACCTGGTGGAATCAGAATAATGTAGCGTTACACCTTTTAGAAACAGGCAGCAATATGTTTCAACTAGCCCTTTTTGGAACATTGACCAATATGCTATTTCATCATCAGCAGCTATTTATATAATTCTGCAGCGCTGTACAGAGAACTCGCTCACATCAGTCCCTGCCCCATAGGAGCTTACAGTCTAAATTCTAGCACACAAACACCCTCTCTGAGGTCAATTTGATAGCAGCCAATTAACCTACTAGTATGGTTTTGGTTTGTGGGAGGAAACCAGAGCACCTGGAGGAAACCCACACAAACATGGGGATATTCCCTCCCAGCAATATCCCGAGTTCATATACCCGGAACGTTGCCTGGGCGGCAGTGTGAAAGTGGTGTAAACCACCGTGCTGCCCATAATTTTATCTGTGTGGAGTTTGCATGTTCTCCCCATGTTTGTGTGGGTTTCCTCCGGGAGCTCTGGTTTCCTCCCACACTCCAAAAACATACTGGTAGGTTAATTGTCTGCTATTAAATTGCCCTTACTCTCTCTCGGGGGAGTGTGTCTGTTAGGTGATTTAGATTGTAAGCTCCAATGGGGCAGGGACCGATGTGAATGAGTTCTCTGTACTGTGCTGCAGAATTAGTGGCGCTATATAAATAAATAGATGATGATGAGCTATGGTTGGGAATTGAACTCATGACCCCAGTGCTGTGAGGCAGAAGTGCTAACCACTAAGCCACAGTGATCCCCATTTTTTAATTTTATCTGTTTTTGTCTTTGCTTCATTTTAATTGCTATTGCTACCATTAATAGTAAGCACACTTAGTATTGGGGTTGGTGATCCCTATGCTTACAGCGATTTTTAGACGTTTCCTTGGTGTGTAATCTCTTTAGAACACGACATTGATGTAGGGATTCATTCTGTGGGTCTGTTTGAAAAGTTGCTTCGTCAGTCGCCCATTAAAGCCGTGATGACCTCTCCTGTTACTCTGTATCATAAACATTTTTAAACAAAAGCTGTTGAAAAACACAATATATAGTCTAGGGCTCAGGATTGTTTAGTGTGTGGTTTTGCTGCACATGTAACTGGACTCGTGCATAAAGACATACGTGTAGTGTTATCCAGGAGACCTGTGTGTCTGGAGTGTTAAGCACATGTTTTGAAGCCTTTTAATTACTTTAGGTTATTTTATTTGCCTTGACTGGAGTGCTAAGTTGTGTTTTGTTAAGGTGTTTGTGAATGTGAGCGTATTACATCAATAAGCCCCTAGTAAATGAAAGCTTTATCTTGGGAAGGTTTGGGAGGGGAATGCCAGGCACTGCAGTGACTCCTCTGTGCTGGAGGTAGACCTCCCCTGAAGAAATGGGTAACACATGGAAACCTTTTCCCTACAGTGTATTTGGTTTCAGATTGTGATTTGTTTGAGCTAGTTAACACCATCAATAACACTGAGGCCACCAACAGACTAAGACTGGCTTTTTATTCTGCAAAATGCTCTAATCTCAAAGGATAAGCGCTTTTCAGATCCTTCACAGAGCACATTTCTTCTCCCAATCCGTAATATTTCATGCACTTTTCAGCAGTTCATTTATTTTCTGCAATCCCAAGTGAATGATTAAGAAAACAAAACTTAGAATTGCCTATGTGAGGGGATTTCCTTCCCATGTACATATATGAAATAATACAACTTAAATCAATGGTTGCGTATTGTTTTGATCTTACAGAGAACCACTTCTTCTGTGTCTCTACCTGCATCACCGCTATCACGGTAACATGCACCACATCTGACATGACCTGTTATTGATTTCCATTGAGAACGGAATAGTCTTTAGACATTGATGATACTGAAAATACACTACATACTTTGTTTTTACTCTGTGTGGGGAGCCTTTGATTCTCACTGTCCCAGTAGCTGCACTATGTGGTACATACCGAGTACCAGGAACTGTGCAGTAAACAAGTTATAAAGAGAATAAAACGGCCTGTGTGTGTCCTTATCCACTGTAAAGGTTCTAAAATATTTTTCCTCTAGGGGGTCTAATACCCCCCCCCCCCCTTTTTGTTTTTTTAATTAAACATTCCTAGCAGCAATATATAATCGTGCTAAAGCCGAATGTCCACCCTCTTTCCAATCTGTTTTTACGTATTGAAACATAATTATTTAAGTTTCAGAAATCACATTTAACAGTAAAAAATTTTATGGGTTATATTTGTTATTCTAAACACCAAGTATACTCTTACTGCTCCTATAGGTATAGATAGTAATTGAAGCCAGGTGCTGCCACTCTAGTACACTTTTATTTGATTGTCAGGAAGTTCCACCACTATGTAGAAGTAGAATCCTAAGCTGTGCAGTCTGGTGCATTCGGGTTTGTCTCAACTCCATCCCAAGGGGAAAACACATCTCCAATGTTCTTAGAGCAGCAACTATTACTGTTTATCAATCTGAAAGGGAGTAAAAGGTAACTTCCAAACAATTTAAAGTCCATCGCAGGGTCCTCCTCAGAGAATTTTGCCAGCTGGTTGGCAGTAAGAAGTAGCTGGGTGGAGCAGTGTAATATTTTGCAGTAATATTGAAAAATGTTGGAGCTTATAGCCCACACCTGCTAGGACTGGTAGTCAGTGGTCTAACACACACTGCTGGCTGTAGTACTCACATAGTGCCTGTTCTAATAGGAGAAACAATGGGTTTTTCCCCCCATTATAATAGGACTGTATTTGGCTCCAGAAATCAGGTAGCAAGTAAAACCAGCCGGGTGGCACCAGCGTATCCAGATCCAAGCCGCCCCCCCCCCTAGCAGCTGCATGTTTTAAACACTATCAGAGTGGCTGGCCGGCAAACTCTGTCTGAATTGTGTGGCTGTCAAAAAAGGGGGTGGGGCACTAAATCCCCCCTCCGCCCTATCAAAATAGTCCAGGATCGCCCCTGCTGGGTGGAGCACCTGGGAAGTAGGTGCTGGTGAGAACACTGCATTGCTCTACAGCGGGAATATTTATTTGGAACTAAAGAACGCTAAAACAGTGGCCAACTTCGGTATGGCTCAGGTTGGTTAAGCTACATCTGAACAGAACACAAGACTCCTCTGGACAGATGAGACCAAAATGGAGTAATTTGTACTTAATGTAGAATACTATGTATGTCAAACAGGGTGTCGCCACAAGACTCTCATACCAAGCGTCGAACACTGTGTTGGAAGAGGTTTTGGAGTGTTTGTGTTCTAAGGTGCAGTGGGCCAAAATTACTCATATGATGTAGGAGGCTGATAAATTCTTAAACTGAGATTACTTTAGGATATTGCTGCTAATGGTGGTTGCGCAAGTTATTGAATCATACGGTGTAATTACATTTTCACAGATGGCTGCTTTGTGCTGGCTTTTATAAAGACAGTCAAATATTTTGTCTTTATTATTTTAGGACTTGGTGTGCACTAGATAATTGTCAACGGTGTCCTGCTATGTAAAGGCACAGGTTTGATAGAGGATGTGTTGTTGTTAAATTGTGTAATATATGAGGGTGAATGGTGGTGTTCCATACCGCTACTTCTCCTACTGCCTTCAATGTAAAACTATCACATTCCACTCGCCTATATTCTTTTTACATTTTTCATACTGTGACTTCTAATGTTTCTCTTTAATTATATTTATTGCACATACTCTATATGCCTAGATTGCAATGTTTTTATGTATAAATCCACCTCTAGGTGGACTACAAAACAAGCTGGTCACACAGGCTCTGGTTTTGTGTTGCTCTATGGTGATAAGTTAGAGAAGCACCAACCTCTTAAGCAGTTTATTTTTTTCCCATTTCAAGTGCAGTGCTATGCGCAATACAACATAATTGTAAATGCTTTAGCTTACAGACACACTCTCCACTATAAACAGCCCTGTGCCCACCTTAAGGCTAGGTACACACTACAGTGTTTTCAGCTGATTATTGGGTCAATCGGACAATAACCGACCGTTCGGCCCGATATCTCATTAGTGTGTACACTGAAGAGGTGGACGATTCTCGTCCCATTGCAGATGAGATCATTGAGATTTTCAAACAGACTTGAAAATCTCATTCAGTAATGGAACAATGTTGTTCCAATTCTGCAGTGTGTGCAGTCACAATCAGGATCTCCATAGTGTACAGAGTCACAGTCTTTTCAGCCAATGGGTATGACAGATGGAGAGCACAGATCTGAGCGTAAAATGTGTATAGTGTGTACACATGAATCGCTATGCTGATCGGGACTTTTTTTTTCAAGAAAATTCCTGTAGTGTGTGCCCAGTCTAACAAGGAGCGAGTAAATGAATCCGTCACCGAGACCGCTTCTCTTCAAAGTGTGTAGGACTAGGCAGCATTTGTTTTGTGTGTAATATTTAGCTTAGTTACACATGGGCTTTGGTCATATAGCAGTGGTGACATGTGACTTTATTCGGCTCTGTAAATGGTCACTAAACCTAAACAATTTCAATATGAAAGTACATTGTAACATATATTAAAATATAAATAAATTTGAAGTCACTGCATCCACTTTTCTACAGGTCAAGGTCCAATTTATTCATTTTACTATTTTCAATGATTTTTATTGCGGCTTAAAATTTGCTTTGGCAAGACATGAATTTTTTATATATATATATATATATCTCATACCCTTACCATATAATATTTAGGTCTGTTACTTGATGGTTTTTAAAATGACTGTCAAATGATACCCCCTGTATAATTAGCTACGCCATCAGATTACGGTATAACACTTACAGACTTTACATACGTTGGACACAAAGCAGGGAAGAGTAGCTGCAACAGTGGAATCTATTGCTTACATTGTCTAAATCTCAAAACTTAATTACTTTTTAGATACACAGGAGCGGATGGCCCAAGCGGTTTTGGTTTTGAACTTTCCTTTCGGCTGAAAAGAGAGCCAGAGGAATCGGCCCCACCAACATGGCCGGCAGAGTTGATTCAAGGGCTTGCAAGATATGTTTTCCAATCGGGTAAATATCAGTTGTTGTTGTTTTGTTTTTGGTTTTTTTTAGTTTCTGCTGGCTAAATTAAGACTGAGTGGTATGTACTTTGTAGTTTTCTTTGTTTTTTTTTTTTGCTTGTTTTTTTTTTAAAGAACATACCCACCTTTTCATTACCAGAAGCTTGATTTGTACTGGGTGCCTTAAGTTTGTATTCTCATGTTTCTGAAGTCTGTAGTCACAACCACCATGTGGTTCTACTGAACTGTAATAAGGCAACAGTTCTACATACAAAAAAACTCTGTGTCCTCACTTGTAGGACCTCTGCCCTCCACTTGTTACTACCTGATAACAGATACCGTCTACCTGTAAACTGTGCAGAATAGTAATGATCATCTAACTTGATTAGTTTAGACGTGAGTAAAATCACTGAAATGTGGTATGGAGTATCATAGTTAAAGCAGAGACATTAGAAATACAAATAACATCTGTCCAGTTTACAGTCTTTATACCCAAATTGGAGCCTAATTAACATCTGCTTAAAACCTTTTTATAGTGTAGACTGGGTATAGACTAACTTGGGCAAAGTTTAGACTGTGTTAAAGGGGATACAGAACCTATCTGGGTTTGAAAATACTCCTCCAGGACCTTCCTAGAGAACAGCAAGCAAGGCGGATGGTGTTCCTAGAAGTGTATAGAGTGGTAAGGGGAGCTGCAGTAACACTATTATTACTATTGTTTATAATAAGTGGTTGAAGTGGCGATATGGAAACTATAATAGGAGTGTAACAATGAAGGCAGTAGGTGAAGTGGCGGTATGGTATACCACTGTATACACCCACTGGTTTATATAGCACCCCCATATTACACAGTGCTTTACAGAGCTTAGATCAGTCCCCGGCCCACTGGAACTTACTATCAGTGTTTTCTACACAAACCCATGAAGAGACTAAGAATATAACAAAACTCCCCAGCGCTGTGAGGCAGCACTGCTAACCATTGTGCAACCGGGCTGCATCTGGTCATCAAATTTTCTGGAAGCTTGCAGCTCTGGCCTGGGTGCTAGCAGTAACTGTGAACGGTCTGTCGCCCTGTAGCCTCTTATTTAGAGCTTTCTAAGCTGGTGCTTGTGTCACATCAATAAATGTGACTGCTGTATGGGGGTCTTGGGCATTACACTTATTACATGTTGAGGTTGCTTAGTAATTTACTACACTTTAAGTCTGCGCCTGGGCTACTCTATTCCTTGTAGTATTCAGCATTCAGAATTCCATTAAAAATACACTTATCATTGTGTTTAGGATTCTAGATTTATGTGTTTAAATATAGCGTTAGAGATTATGTGGTTATTTATTGGCAGCTTTTTGCACATGCTACCTGTTCACTTGTTGAAGTGTTCTTCTGTAGTGTAGTTGTAGGTTTTTTGTTTGGGTTGTGCCTTTAATGTCTTCTCACTATGCTCAGGAAGACTGTACTGTCCCCGATCAGCTGATAGTGGAGTCTGCAGCAGAACGTTTTAATGATTAGAAGGATATCTAAACGTATTCAGGGGGGATTTGCATGCAGGTTTTATGAGTAGAAAGATCCTCGGCACTCGCTGTATTTTTTTTTTTTTCAGAAAACACCTTCTGCAGTGGAGATCATGTATCATGGCATAGTCCATTGGACAACAGTGAGTCCCGCATTCAGCACATGCTTCTGACAGAAGACCCTCAGATGCAGCCAGTGCAGACCCCGTTTGGTATTGTCTCATTTTTACAGGTGAGCATGTCCCATGTACACTTGTGCACACACTCAGACACCCCAAGCTGTTAACTCCTATTGTAACAATGTAGTTTAGCAGTTGGGTCTGCCCAGTCATAGTCGGTAGGGAGTAATTTTAACTTCCTTGGATATATGAAGTATATGGGTACAGTCACGTATACAGATTTAGTCATCCGTGTTTTGCATCATATGTGTAGTGAAATTTTGTACTTCACGTAATGGAAGTCCATAGATATTTGTCTCTAGATCCGACGTTGATTTTGTTGTCTTTAGTGACTTCTGATCCTCAAGACTTCTTGGAGTTAAACTTACACTTATCTCTCTGACACCTTCTTTGGACCCACTACCCAACACTACACAGAGACTGCACCGACTAGGGTGGTCGCTTCTAGTTTTCATGGACCCCTCTGCTGCATTTGACCATTATCTTCTCATAAAAACTATTTATTCCCTAGGTCTCCAGGAGACTGGCCTGTCCTGATTCACACTCCTTCAGTGTTTTGTTTCTCTAGATCCACCTCCTCTCTGCTTTCTCTGTCAGACTACTGTAAGACTCGGTCCCTCTGCACTTCTCTGTCCACGTCACTTCTGTTGGAAAACAAGAGAACCTTCTTTAGATTTCATTATCCTTCCTCTGCGGATGATGCCCTAATTTATCTATCCTCTCCGGATCTCTCGCCATTTGTGTTGCCACACCTTGTCTTTGTGTTATTTCACCTTGGATGTTATCTCATCACTTGAAACTCAATCTTTGAAATACTAAGCTAATAATATTACCACAAACAGAAGCTGCCTGCCTGACATCTCTATTTTTGTTGAAAACATAACCATAAATCCTAGCCCTCATGCTCGGTGTCCTCCTTAACTCAGAACTGTCCTTTATTTCCCACATCCAGTTTGTATCCATACATCTAAAAAACATTCCAGAAAATGCATCCATCTCCCGTACGACACTGCTAAAGCTTTAATTCATGTACTCCTTGTCTCCCGCCTTGACGGCTTCAATTCCCTCCTTACTGGTCTTCCTTAACTAAACTAATTTTCCTCACAAATCGTTCTTCTGGTTTGCTCTGTCAGTCCCTACTTTGGTTGCCTGTATTTTACCAAATCCAGTACCTCTAAAATACAAGGCCATAAACAAAATTGCATCTACATAGATCTCTTCACTTTTTCCAAAGTATGCCCCAACTCCACCCCCACTCTGAGCACAATCTGTGTGTCCTACACTCTGTGCTCTGTACCCACTCTGTAGATTTCCCTCCCTCGACCACGAGAATTTCCCGTTACCTCCAAACCATTTAAGTGTTCCAAGAAAACTCCTCTACAGACAGCTTATCAAGTTCCAGAGCCACCTCCTTAGCCTCCCTAGCTATCCCACCAGATTACCACCACTCTACATATTTCACTAAAACTTACATTTATTCTCCATCTGTACTTCAGACATCCAACACATCTGTAAGACTGGATGGCATAACACCACTTTACCATGGCTCTCTGGTTGGACCAATATATAATATGTGGCACTTTCCATCGTGTATCAAATCCCTATTGTCCTATAGATTGTAAGCTCTCGGTCTGTAATACCCAGTCTCATTTTATTACTGTTTGTTCCACATTGTAAAGTTTAGCAGAGCATGCTGGTACTGTAGAAATGCATGGTAATCCTTAGTTTCCTCCCATAGTAACTATATTAAGTTAGTCAGTCATCACTTGGCTTTACACATCCCATTTCCTGTTAGGTGTGGCCTCGCCCCCCCCCCCCCCCCCCCCCTTCCTACCTTCCAGCGTTTGCAGTTGGGAAAGCTTGGATAGTTTAGGTCTCGTCCCAAGTCTGGCTAAGACATGCCCAAAAGTATGGAGCTGCCCCTCAAATTGTAAGACCAATGCCCTCCCATCACTGAAATGAGGACTGTCCTGTGAGCAGGGGGTATCCTATTAATTTCTGCTTTATTGTCTTGCACTGGAGAGATTGTTATCCAAACTTGTAATGAAATCTCCATCAGAAATTAACTAACATATTGGCATATGGCTCAGTATGTTTGGTGTCTGTTCATGAAGTACATGCTGGACAATTGAGATATGTTTATTGGTGTAGTGTGATCAGAGGAGGACAAGAATACTGGGTTGGTGCTGCGATGTATGATCATGTCCTCTTTGCATGTTGGTTTTTCTGTTAGATAGTCGGTGTTTGCACTGAGGAACTACATGCGGCTCAGCAATGGAATGGACAGGGCATCCTGGAACTTCTGCGGACTGTACCTGTGTAAGTAAAATGTTCTGATCCGGAGGTACATTTTCAGGCTCCAATAATTGTTTGATTTTGCGCTACAATGTGTCCTTAGCTATTTAAATAAAATAAAGTACTTTTTTCCTTTCTCCCAACACATCTGTTTTGCGGCATTGTGGGTTTTTCGTGTATGTGCACATGTCTGTATTGATAGATGGGGAGAGAGAGAGCTCTCGCATTGTTTTGCTTACATCTTGTGGTGTTTGTGATGCATTCAGAGTGTTATTGCTACTTCCTTTCCCACTAAACTGAACTAAGCCTTGGCTGTAGTCACTAAGTCGGTGAATATTAAATCATGGTGACGGATGTACAGTCTGTGTACACCTAGTTATACAGTCTACGTAGTGCTGGTGTGTGATGGTGAAGGTGTACAATGGAGCACTACAGCTTGTGTGTTTTCTTTGTTAATGAATAGCTGGTTTTCTGATGTTGTATTAATGCAGATATATTATAATTATTTCCTTCACACATTGTACTGCGCACTGCTAATGATAAAATATTTTTCTCTTCAGAGCGGGTGGACCTTGGCTGATAACAGATATGAGAAGAGGGGAAACCATTTTTGAGATTGATCCTCATTTGCAAGTATGTTTACCTGCTAAGACCAGAACCGGTGGTTGTTTAGTTCTTTGGTCTGCGCGGTATGGGAAATCGCTGTCATCCCCTAGTGGTAATTGTAATATGTAACTGAACCTATCATTGCTCTTTACAGCATCTTGAATGCTCAATTCAAACTGTGTATATTTTAATGCAAGTTTCAATCAAATCTAGACCCCTTGAGTTACACTCCTGAAGTGATCATGAACCAGATGGGGAGGGGAGGGTAGCTTATTTGGATAATGTTATTGTTTTAAAAACATGGCCCTGTGACCACACCTGGCTGTGGCATCATGGAGCTGACATTGGTCTAGGACAGTGTTGACTAACCTGTGACACTCCAGGTGTTGTGAAACTACAAGTCCCAGCATGCTTTGCCAATATATAGCAGCTTATTGCTGGAAGGGTATGCTGGGACTTCACAACACCTGGAGTGTCAGAGGTTAGACAACACTGGTCTAGGAGAGCAGTGTGCTGTTCCCCATGTACACTCCCACAAAGGTATGGTTTTATTCCCTTTTATTTTTAAGCAGGAGAGAGTTGATAAAGGAATTGAAACAGAAGGCTCTAACCTCAGTGGCGTCAGTGCCAAATGTGCATGGGATGATTTAAGTCGCCCACCAGAGGATGAGGATGACAGCAGAAGCATTTGTATTGGAACTCAACCACGACGGTTGTCTGGCAAAGGTAGATATAGAATACTGTGGTGCCATAAACGTCGCCACACTCTGGCTGTAGAACACTGACCGCTAAATAATCAGTGAACTGTAAATTTGAGACATTTTCTGATAACTGGTGCACAGGATAAAGTGCTATCTCTCCAGCGGTCACATTAACCATGTTTCTAACACCGTCTATAAAATGAGTCGATTGCGGATGATTCACATAAGTTTCCCCTGTTTTACATATTTGCGTTGGTCTCTAAAATCTATCTCTTTAATTAGTTGTTTCTAAACTTGTACAATAATTTTCCTATTTTGTAAATGGTTGTGTTTTTTTTAATTCTATTACAGATACAGAACAAATCAGAGAGGCTTTGCGAAGAGGCCTAGAAATAAACAGTAAACCTATCCTACCTCCAATCAGTACACAGCGACAGAACGGCATGAACCACGACCGGGTGCCGTAAGTAGGCTCTGTAATGTAACGTCAGATGGGCTGTCTTTTTGTATTGTTTTTTTCCTATCCAATCCAGATGTGATTTTTATGGGTATCTACTAAATTGTATAAATCCCCAGCAGTGATATTTGTTGTGATTTGTATCAGAATACGCGTTTTGCTCCGCCCAATTTTTATTCTAAGTCTTCCTGTCCGTTTTACAATTGCGGGGAGTGGCAGCAAGTCAGAGTACGGGCGGTGTTGGGCAGGTGTCACTACTGACACACTGCAGCGGTGGGGAAAAGCAGCATAATCCCCCCCCCTTGTGACAGGAGGAGTGTTTTCCCTTTACTCTAGTGTATCAGCAGCAGAGCCCTGAACCCTATTATTACGAGGGCTGGAAAAGCATTTGTCTTGAACCCATGTGCCCAACTGTCAATGCAAGTAAATCGGATATTGTAAATCTGGTTTGCAGCACTCGGTGTGTTACTTTATAGTGAGGAAGAGACACGAGAATTATTGCTCTACCTCCGTACACCTCTAAAAATGTGTGCTCTCCACCCCTTATTTCAGTAATCCAACTCTGCAAGCTGTAATCTCACTTCTGCACTGCTATATAAATGTCTGCACACTGCAGCACCTACTTTGCAAGGAATAACCACACTCCACTCAGCTCTTCCCCTCTGCCCGTGCATATTCCTGTTCCTCCATAAACACTCTCCTATTGTCCCGCAAACTATTTGGACCCATATGCTTCAGTGTTGCATGCACTAATTGCACTCTGGATAGATGGACAGCTTTCAATTTGGCCAAAAAATCTCTGGACAGCTGCTTTTGTTCAGTACTGCATGCATGTGAATGGGCACAAAGAGCAGTAGCTGTTGTTTGGATTTGCCACTCATGATGAAGCAATGCTTAGATGCTGGTGACCTTTATTCTCCCAACCTGAACATTTTCCAGTGATGATTAAAGGCACATCCCAAATTATTCACTGAGAAATCGTTCCTTGGAAATCGTCCTTATTCAATAATGGGCAGCTTTTTTCACCATAAATTACTGATTCGGTTACTACGACTGCTTTTCTTCAAAGTATTTAATAAAAATATATACTTTTATTATCACAACTTATGTAGTTTTGTGTTTTGCTGATTGATCTAATCATCATATGTTTGTTTCATCTTAATTTGTCTGCTTACTAAGGAGCCGTAAAGACAGCTTGGAAAGTGAAAGTTCTGCGGCCATAATTCCTCATGAATTAATCCGTACACGACAGCTGGAAAGCGTACATCTTAAATTTAACCAGGAGTCTGGAGCACTCATTCCACTTTGTTTAAGGTGAGTTGCACCCCAGATTTAATATGTATGAAAGACTCATTATTCTGTTTTTATCAGCAACAGGAGCTGTATTTATAGATTATCAATTTAGTCACCGAAAATGTGGCTCTAGGCACATATATGAAGGTTCTAGTAATCTCTTCCCATCCTCCCATTGGTTCTCTCTCCTTACTCCGCCCTCTTATCTGCCGCCACATTTCTTCCTTTGCATATCTGTCCTGTTGTCCACACACAAGCCCAGGTACGTGGGAGGTGAAAGGGGGACTCGGGGGTCGTAGAACACAGAGGAAGGGGAATGAAACTATCATCCACGCACTCATCATCTCCCGCCTTGATTATTGTAACCTCACTGGCCTCCCTCATTCCTCCCTCTTCCCCCCCCCCCCCCCCCCCCCCCCTCCGCTCTATACTCAACGCGGCCGCAAGTCTCATCTTCCCCTCACGCCGCTCCTCCTCTGCCTCCCCTCTCTGCCTTGCCGTACACTGGCTCCCCTTCCCCTACAGAATCCTTTTCAAACTCCTCACCACCACTTACAAGGCTCTCTCCAACTCTACTGCCCCTTATATCTCTAACCTCCTCTCCATTCACACTCCTGCCCGCTCCCAGCGCTCGGTCAACGACCGCCGCCTCTCCTCCACTCTTATCACCTCTTCCCACTCCAGAATCCAAGACTTTTCCCGTGCAGCCCCCCTTCACTGGAACGACCGCCCTCGTTCCATCCGTCTCTCTCCTACTCTGTGCTCCTTCAAACGTGCACTCAAAACTCACCTCTTCCTCAAAGCCTACCAACCATCTACTTAACCCCCATCTCCTCCCTTTAGCTCGTCCTCCCTTCTCTCCTCTTGCCTCAACTGGCTCCTCTTGTGCCTGGTCTGTTTACCCTCCCTTAGGATGTAAGCTCGTATGAGCAGGGCCCCCTCCCCTCCTGTCTCCATACCTGTTCTTCCGCTCCGTCTTTACTGCATATGACTAGTCGGAGTTTCTGAAGTATTGGTACTTTTTGTTCATTGTTCTGTATGGTTTCACCCTGTATAGTCTACTGTTAGTACTGTGTGCGGCGCTGCGGATACCTTGTGGCGCCTAACAAATAAATAATAATAATAATAATAAATGAACTGTAGACAGATTTATTACTTTTTTACTTGTATATAGAAGAATAATACATTATTATCCTTATTATACAATATTGTAAGTTATATTGCCTACTGAGCTTCTTACTTTAATTGTTTTGCAGGGGTAGACTATTACACGGACGGCACTTTACATACAAGAGTATTACTGGAGACACAGCCATCACTTTTGTGTCTACAGGGGTAGAGGGAGCATTTGCTACAGAGGAGCATCCCTATGCAGCGCACGGGCCTTGGCTACAAGTGAGCAATCTACTTAATGCTTTGCTATAGAAGAATAAACCATTACAACATGCGCACCGTAGGTGGGATGTGAATCCAGCAGCGGAAAGACGCCACTTGCATAGGCTGTACAGAGACGTCTATAGGGCTCCAGGCTCCCTTTTTGTGGTACATTGGTCATGTTACACGCACATCCTGTATTCTCTTTCTCACACTCCATGGCAGCCCCCATGAATGAGTTAATCCGTAATCAGCTGAGTAGCGACAGGAAAATGTTGACACCCCCGGAAGGTAAATAGTGTGGGCCCCTTTCCTTCCTGGTTTTTTTTTTTTGTTTTTTTTTTTTACTTTTTTAGTCTCTCTTCAAAAGCCGAGTAAGGCAGTATAGCAGTACGGTCTTTATCGTTTTCTAACACAATAGCGAATATCCGGAATGGTCCAGTTTTGCTTCCACCGGTGCATAGGTTGGCTGCTCTCAATGTTACCCACCCCCCCTCCAAAATAAATAAATAAATCACCTACTCTCAGTGGAGGCAGCAGTTTTATGAGCTCAATGTTCTTGAGAATAGAATTAGGACCCAGTGACATCAGACATCTCTTCATGACCAATATACATGAGGCAGCGAGTAAGTAAACTGATAGGCTGTAGGCTCCATGAATATTGTCCAAAACATTGCTACCATCACCGTCCATAGAAAAAGGTGTTTTTTAATAAAATAGAGGCCTTGTTGTAAACCTACTGGCATACTTCAGTATTCTATAAACATCCCACTATATGTAGAGTTATTATGCAGTTTTTACTCCTGCCGACATTCACAGTGATATAAAATCCTCTCTGTCTGCAGAAAGGGAGAGGAAATGCCAATTACCTGGAAGACAAAATAAAAGGCTGAAACTATTTTCTCTCCTCAGATTTTGTTGACAGAAGAGCTGGTGGAAAGGATGCTGGAAGACTTAGAAGATTTAAGCTCTCCAGAGGACGTAAGCGCCAGCCTGTGTGAGGGGTTGTGGGGGGTGAAGGTTTCTCCAAACTGCCACAGCCCAAGGCTATTACATCAAACATGGGAACTTGCTGCAGTGTCATTTCCTGTATTCAGTAACCAACAATGGTTCATTTATTAACCCAACTTAAAAAAGCAATCTAGCTGGAGTCACAATCCTGGGTATTTTCTGAGCAGTCATGTTTAACAGAATATCTGACTGCTTAGGTAGCTCTTTAATGTAATCCAGCCAAAAATATACTGTATAGTTACATATCAATATATATATATATATATATATAACACACGCACTCATCTCCCGCCTGGATTACTGCAACCTCCTCCTCACCGGCCTCCCCCACTCCCATCTCTCCCCCCTCCGCTCTATACTCAACGTGGCCGCAAGACTCATCTTCCTCTCACGCCGCTCCTCCTCTGCCTCCCCTCTCTGCCTCCCCTCTCTGCCTCCCCTCTCTGCCTCGCCTTACACTGGCTTCCCTTCCAGAATCCTTTTCAAACTCCTCACCACCACTTACAAAGCTCTCTCCCACTCTACTGCCCCCTATATCTCTAACCTCCTCTCCATTCACACTCCTGCTCGCTCCCTGCGCTCAGCCAATGATTGCCGCCTCTCCTCCACTCTTATCACCTCTTCCCACTCCAGAATCTAAGACTTTTCCCAAGCAGCCCCCCTTCACTGGAATGACCTCCCTCGTTCCATCCGCCTCTCTCCTACTCTGTGCTCCTTCAAACGTGCACTGAAAACCCACCTCTTCCTTAAAGCCTACCAACCATCTACTTAACCACCTCACCTCCTCCACTCTCTCCCTTCTCTCTGCTGGCTCCCCTTGTGCCTGTTCTGTTTTCCCTCCCTTAGGATGTAAGCTCACATGAGCAGGGCCCCCTCCCCTCCTGTCTCCCTACCTGTTCTTCTGCTCCGTGTTTATTGCATTAACCGGCCTGAAGTGTCTGAAGTATTGGTATTTTTGTTTTTTGTTTTGTACTGTTTCACCCTGTAGAAAGTTTGTACGGCGCTGCGGAAACCTTCTGGCGCCTAACAAATGAAGGATAATAATAATATCAAATAGTCTATGCCAAAAGTCATTACACCTCTGTTCTGAATATAAAATTTAGCTAGCTTCTACTTCACAGAAACTCATTGTTATTGTAACCTGGCCTGCTGAGATGATTGGCAGGTAGTGTGTCTACACTAAAGCGATCTTGCATACATTGTTTTTCCTGTTAATATAATACTGAGAGTTCATAAAGATAGTTAATAATGAAGAGTGTTCTGCTGAATGAATTCACTACTTCTAAATTGTTCAAGCTTCTACAAGATTGTTTTTGACTGCTTGAATTTTTTTTGCCGTCCCCAGATGAAATTGCCAAAGGAATATAGCTGGCCAGAAAAGAAGCTAAAGATCTCCATTCTCCCAGACACAGTGTTTGATAATCCGCTGCATTGAGGACAGGGCAAGATGATTTTCCTGCTATACAAGAGCACCATAATGTACTCTCCAACGCTCAGCACAGTTTATTGCTGTAAACCAAAGGAAAGCAATTACTGCACAATCATGGCATCAAGAGACCAGCACTGATACTTGACATTTCCACTCTGATTCTGAATATTTAGAGTTATTGATGATTTGGGTATCCGCAACCTGTAGTACACAATGAATTAGAGGAACAATGTTCTTTTTAGCCTTGCAGGACTGTCCGACGGTTAATGGCTTGTTACACAAGTGCCATTCATTTGGGTTTGTTGTTAGCCCCTGAGTAACAGGTTAGTGTTCAACAAATGCTGTATTCCCAGAATACATGGTTTTATATACTACTTATGACACTGGAACCCAGGAGTGGCTAGAATGCTAACTGCAGAAAGGTTCCTTCGCTTTGTTTTCCACGACCAGTGTTAAATTACGATGGGTTTTGTTGAACATTTAATATATAAAGTGAGCGTGTTGTGGCCAATAGGGGAGTTTTATCAGTATTTTCCCACCCCTTGTTCTACTCATGGCTAGATTTTATATTTAATAACCCTGTTCTCTAGTACTTGTCATTTGCAGTAGAGATAACTTTTCTCAATATGTTTTAATATAAAAAGAAAGCTTCAAGATTTTTTCATTCCTTTTTGTAAATTGAAAAGTGTGAAATCTATTTATCAGGTATCCCAGATCGCAATGTTGTTTTCTATCCAGCAGTCATGTCACATAGCCAGTAGAAGCCTATGTGTGTACATGGAATGGTAATACTGTCCTCTATAATGGTGAGCTGCTGCCTTCTACAGCATCACATTCTATTGTCTAATGAAGCAACTCTATGGATCTGCTTGTTAATGTTTGGTTGGCAGCAGGGAACTTGCTGAACTGCATAATGTTAATTGTATGTGGGTTAGTGGAAAGGACCAAAGCTGTTAATTGTCCATCCAAAGTCCCTGGTTGATCCTCCAGATTTCATTACAAATACACACATGTTGTAGGGTATTGCAGGAGTGCCTTGGTGACCTCCCCTGTGCTCAATAGGCAAGGCAGCGGTGATGCTGGACGAAGCCACCAGGGGGCGAGTGTTAGTCGGTCTACGCAGCAGACATTCAGCATTTACATATCATTCATGTGCTCTGTCGCCATCTCTTTAGGTAAATAATGCAGAAGCCATAATTATAAAAATGACTTTTATCCATTTTATAGGTCCTCTTTACATCTACCACTCACAGGACCTCAGGTAACGTCCGCACAGTCCTTTACATGAGAAATAACCTACCCCTGACGGTGTGGGTATGTAACATTTACAGATGCCATTGTGGTACATGTTCAGTCTAGGTGACGTCATAATGCAAGTTTAGGGGAAGAAAAACACCTGAGACATCAGTATTATCTGTCTTGGAAGTTCCAGAGACCAGATGATGAGACATTTAACCTGTTTTCAGTTACTAATTTTTATAATAGAATGTAAATCTTTCTGTGCAAGACCAGCAACATTCATGACGTAGTTATATTTATTATGATTTCTCCTAACAGAACTCTGTATGTATTTTTCCTATAACCTCTTTATCTGCATTTGTAAAACTCTAAAATCTGACTATATTTGTTTACTATTTAAATCCAAATGCAATAGAGACCCCCCACAAAGTACTATGTTTTTATGGTATTAGTTTTCATCAGTGTGTAGTTTTATTTTTATTTTTTTAAAAAAAAGTGTGTATAATAGACATTATACTCCACGGACATGTTTAGTGCCCATTATATACTGTACTTCCAGGAAGAATAAATGGAGTATTAGTACTGTATTTTAGCTGGGCAAAGAATAAACTACGTCATAGTATAAAGGTTATGGAATGTATCTATAGTAAACTGTAAGAATGACACGCTAAAGAACTGCATACACCTGGTTAAAAAGTAAAGGAAGGGCTTTTATACACACATGATAAAAAGCTCTGTGTTGCAGAGGTTGGGATTGCTTTCAGTCACACAAAGGAACGCAGGACCAGGCTGCCTGTCTAGTATGGTGCCCTCTGCTGGACAAAGTGCAGTACAGATCAAAATGACCTTGCAGTTAATAATCATGATTTTATAAGCAACCAAGAGTAGATGCTGTAACTTAAACAATGAACCATTGCATTAATCATTAACTCCCTATACCCTGACACTAGGAAAGCCCGAATTGTTTGAATATGTGACGCTAACCTGCAACTTGGTGCCTATTAAGAAAGCTGAGCATAAGGTCATAGAGTACTCTTGCACTATAAGCATGACTTGGTTTAATACAGACTTAAATTTATGTAACATTTGATACCATATACTAAAACGTGCTTGCTACAAGAAAATGTAAAAAAATAAAATAAAAAAATTACTTGTAAAGTACTGCAAAATCTGTTGGTGCCATGTAAATAAGGGTAGTGGCAATCTAATCTACATAGTATTTAGTCTTTGGCCAGACCTGTAAACCATGGGAGACAGACGGGCACAGTTGCTGGAGCCTGCTTTTTCGTGCTACTGGCAGAATGATTGCAGCGTCCTAAGTATTGGCCAATTATCACAATTTTCCCCAGTTGCGGACTGTAATTTATTTGAGGCAATATGTTATTTACATGTAGTATTTCTCCATTTTTTTTCTATTTTTTTTATTAAAATTGTAAGTGTTTCTTTAACACGTAGGTGAACTGGCAAGTACAAGTTGTCTTCATAGAGTATTGCTGGCGTCACACAGGCTGAGTGACTAAATTGAACAATTCCAATAATCACGCGGCTTTCAGTTTGGGTGGATGGATCTTATTGGGACCTGTTAGTGTGGTAGGCAGATTACTGCACATAGTTCAAGTAGTGGCCATCTGGCATTGGATTTTCGGGCACACATGAGTATTACCTGGTCTCTTTCCATTGCATTATTTTAGGACATGCTGATCTTTTTGGGGCTTCAAACCCACTAATATCTATGCATGTGACTTGTGTTGTTAAAGTATATACAAGGGTTTCAGGAGTCTCCAGAAATAAAGATCTTGAGATAAAGTTCTGTTTTTGCTATACACAGCAGACAGCCTGGCGGTAATCTCATTATAGGACCTGTAGGCAGCATTATTTGGGTGAAAAATGGCTGATAATAGCGTACATATCCTGTTATATCAAGGTACAGAGGGTGCCTGTTTTTATCTTCGTAGTAGCTTTTAGGTAATGCTGATAAGTGTTTTTTTTTAATTGCCAAGATAACAGCGTTTTTAAATATATAGGATGGTTACTGTTTGTTTTGGTACATAAGGTCATAAGATGACCGCTGATGGCCTGTGTGTTCTAACCACACTAGCAGGCCCGGTGACTTCTAAAGGAATCCAACTGCTTGGCCAACTGTCCCGATCGTCTCTATTTTGCAAAGCCCTTCAGTGGGAAAACATTACTCTCAGTCATGGGGATACTGTTGTTTTTTAGTCCTTTTTTAAGATGAGATGGTGACCTCCTATGTTTAGAAAATAATTCTCCAGTAATAATTGCATTAAAAGTGCCCTAGGTACCAGTTTCCAGTGAATCGATAGGCTGCAATCTTATGATTTTTAGGTTTTCCCAAAAATGTCTGCTTCTGCAAATGTCTATATATAAGCGGGTTAGTTTTAAAAGCTCTTTTAGACAGATAAATTGTGCACTGTGTTCTACTAAAACGCAAGACCTTGGTATATTTCCCCATGAAGAGATAAAATATGAGCAACTTTGTCTGTACGTGGATATCTTGGTTATTCATGTCAGTTGTCGGCCTGCGTAATGTGCAACAGCTAGACGAGACAGATGAAAGTAATTTGCTGATTTAGAGCCAATTTTGCATCTTACTGCATTGTTGGTGAATGAGCCGTACTGACCAGCAAATGGCATTTCTGCTGTTTTTAACGGTCTTGTCTTCAGCTGACTTCTTTTAAAATGTGACTGCAAAATAATTTAGATAAAATGAATTGTGTGTTTTGTTTTGTATTTTCTTTGTCCTATCCATATGTGGATAACCATTTTTGAATGATTTGATTGAAAGGCACAATTGTTATTTATGATGACAGAAGACTGGCCATGTCAGCAGCCCATATTAGAGGGTTCTCCCAGACACAAATGTATATTGTGCGTGGTAGCTGTGGTTATTGTGGCCTCGGACTGCAGCTGTGGGTGACCTGTCCATTGAATCACTGCACTGTCAGATAAATGCCCCCAACTTATTAGTTAGGAGGACCACACTAACCTTAGCACAGCCTTACACTTGTATCACTTCATTGAATTAATTATGTGAAGGGTCACACACATTGCTGCATCTGCTGGCCTCTCTATATTAGTCAATCTGTTATCTATGTAGACTCTTCTTTCTTTCCTTGACTGTCTAGTATTGGCAGTTGAATATGCTAGACATAGTTCTCGGCTATCCCTCTGTACAGGATGGTTTGTGACTGCTTTCCCTGTCCCTCTCCTTACTACTTTATTTTCTCACCTCCCTCTATAGACTCCCACATTGTGGATTATCAGATGTGAATAATATGGATAGGAAGGATTATGGGAAGAAATGGCACTGTGCTGGCTGAGGTTTTAGCTTGGTCAGAGTTTCTAATACTGTTTTATAGTAACTAGATAAAGTCCTGCAGCATAAACCATTATTTATCACGTGTTGACAATTCAAAGGGAAGGTACAAAACTTACATTTGAGTGCCTTTATTTTCAAGTAAACACACAAGTGAAATTGGTAGTAGTTGCTGGGTAACAGATACACCCCTTAAAGGAGAGAGAAACAAATCCCAGGAACCGCCTCTGTTCTCTAAAAATCAAGGTCAAGTTTGTAAATTGTATTAATTGTATTTAATATCCTATCCTTACCTAATGGTATGGACCTTTCCAGCACACATAGCACTGTCTATGCATACATAATGCTGCTCAAGAGACTGACCTTACTAACATTGTCATAGTATTTTGATGAGACAACAAAAAAACCAAACTGACAAATGTAAAAGATCTCTGAATCTTTAGTATGACCTAATTTGGTAACTTTTTGTTTTGTACAATTTTTTTGTATTTTCGTTACTGTAGTTTTCTATTGTACATTCTCACTGGTTTAGACTGCAGGTAGATGAGCTTGTAAATTACTAATCTGTAATTTGCAAACCACTAAATTTATTATCTTGTTTGTAACCTAAATGCATTAAAGTGTATTTGTATGAAATATCTGTGTCTACAATAATATACTTATGTTTATTTCATAAAGAGTCGGAGAGCCATTTTTGCCGGACTTTAGACTTTTTCATTCATTTTTATTAAGTCTATTTATTGGGAGAGCCACATGGCTATAAACTGATGCATCTTTCAACAAATAATATGTGCATAGTAAACAAAAGCAGGTCGTTTCATACTTTACAACTTTCATCCAGAACATGGTATATTAACTGCTATGCTGAAGAAATATTCCATTTAAACTGAAGAACCAACGCGCTCTCTGTGATTTTAGACTTTCTACGGCATTGGTTGAACATCATGTACTCTTTCATGTAGCCAAGCTGGGGAGGGGGGGGGGGGGGGGGGTAGATATAGCTCTGTGGGTGGTGCTGGACATATTTAATTCAATTTAACAATTAAATTGTAAATACATTTGAAGAAAAAAATATTTTGATACATAGTAGATGGATTACCAATACAGAAACTTTGAGAGAAAGTGTGCACCTGTAAAAAAGAGCTCTAACTCATCTGACCCTACTAATCCATCACACTCCCAGACCTGGAAACAGACAAGGTGGTGGAGTAGGCTTTCTGCTTTCTCCAAGCTGCACCTTCTGAGTCATACCTCTGAACCCTCCCTCTTATTCTCTTCCTTTTGAAGTCCACAGAATCTGTCTATATTATCCTCTCCACCTTCATGTTACTGTCCCTTATCACCCCCTCCCTCAGTTCAGACTTCAGCCCCCAACATTATACTGACACTGTTCTTGTAAAAGTGATCAATAATCTACTTACTGCACAGTTTAAGGATCATATATCCATACTCCTTCACCGGGACCTCTCCTGCTTTTGACACTGTTGATCACCCTCTTCTCCTACACACCCTTCACTCCATTTGTCTTTGACACAGTTCTTTCCTGGCTCAATTCCGACCTATTGAACTGCTCCTTTAGTGTTTCTACCTCTGGCACATCCTCCCCTCCACTCCCACTATCTGTTGGGGTTCTACAAGGCTCTGTTCTTGGCCCTTTTACTTTTCTCATTGTACACCTCTTCTCTTGGGGAACGAATTCACTCATTCAGCATCCAATACTACTTCTACACTGCATACACTCAAATCTATATCTCTTCCCCTTTACATGTCCCCTTCTGTAATATCTTATGTAACCAACTGTCTATCTCCACATGGATCTTTTAATGCTACCAAGGCTTGAAATGTCCAAAACAGATCTTATTATCTTCCCTCATTGTCAAGAACACCACTATTTCCTCAGTCTCCCCAGGCTGCTGCTTTAGTGTTAAACTTGACTCCGTCCTCTGCTTTATTCCTCACATCCAGACTCTCCCAGTCCTGACTCCTCCACCTTAAATACATTACCACAATAAGTCCTTTTCTTACCTAACGTACTGCCAAAACTCAATAATTCGCTCATGTCTTGACTACTGCAACCTCTTGCTATCTGGCATTCCGGACACCCCTGTATCCCCAAATCTATCAAAATACTTTCCTTCCCGCCCACTTAGATCTACGTCTGATCTGCATATTGTTTCGTCCCTGGTACCTCTGCCTACAAGTCTTCTCCTGTGCTGCTCCCTAGTTATGGAATTCCCTAACCAGCCCAAACAGCCTTTCCTACAGCCATCAAAGCTCTGAGCTACACACTCCTATTTATTTTTTGTTTTCAGCTTTTAAAGTGTAAGCTCTATTGAGCAGGGTCTTCCATACCCCTTTTTTTTTTTTTTTTTTTTTTTTTCTCCTCCATGGCTGCATTTATTTTGTCTACCTTGTGTCCCCCCGTCCGTCCGTCCCCTACTCTATGAGGCGGAGCCTTACAAGTCTGCGATATTAGAGGTGTTATTTATAAAGCACCAATATATTCTGCAGCGCTGTATGTTAATGGGATCATGATATAAATAAATTACATACAATTACAAGGTAAAGGTGGCCCTACCCAAATGAGCTGCTGATTGTAAGAATTGCCTATAAACAGCGATTGTGCTCTTTGCTGCAATAGGTGTCAGCAGTGGTTGTGGTGGATGTTAAGCGTCAACACTTTTTTTTTTACGTTCTTATTTTTTTGAACAGTTTTAACTGATCAGAATTTCAGGTACTTACAGATATTAATAACAGTCAACAATTAGGTAAACACTTTTGTACATATAATATTGGAGAGCTTAAAGGTGCTTCTGTCTCCTCAACTGTCTCGGAAGAACAATTGGGAAAGCCAAACTTCCAGTCCGCGCATGTGTAGTAGCGCAATGCAGACGGCCGGCGGCTGCTCCACTTCTTGTCCTCATTAGACCACCAGGAATACCACCAAGGTGTGAGATGCCTTTCTTTAAATGGCAGAGCAGCACTGGCTCCTTACAAAAACATAGATGGAGGAAACCACGTCTATTGTTGCACAATGTTCTAGACTCTGCTGTGTAACAAACAGCACCACCACCACTTTGAGAGCTGTTGTTTTAAAGGGGGCTTTTCAGTATGGGGTCACTCACCCCCTCCTCCATTTTGCGCTAGTACGTCAATGTCTGTGTCACCCCTGGGCCGCAACTACTTTTGATTTGGTTACCAGGCTGGCAGTACATAAGATGAGCCGGGACCTCTGCTGGCCAGGAACTACGTAGTGAAGTGTATGCACTCTAACCGCTAGATTCTGGTGTCCGCACACAGACATCCAATTACAATCTGTTCACTCTCCTGTGCCATAAAATCACTGATGTTGATTATATATATATATATATATATATATATAATCTCACACTTATTTACCTTTTAATAAAGGGACATGGCTGGGCCCACCAGCCCATCACTGCCTTTATAGCAGCAGCCCCTGAAAGCTTCTATCTCTGCCCTATGGTGTCACAGGAATAGAAGAGACAACTTGTTCATACAAGACAGACCTAACATTAACTCAAACATCGCCTTGTACTACTTTCTGGAGAAGGCTTTATAAGCACTGCTTATTGTATACTGCTGCACGCTCTCTGTGTGGTACGGGGGCCCCATTGGTGCCATAATCAAATATCTGTCCCCTCATATTAAACAGTATTTCACATTGTGTATAAAAGTTTCCATAACTTGACTGAACCTTTGTTGGAAGGTATATCACAATGTCCTGGAATGTGCTCACAGAAAGCATATTACCCCCAAACTGGTTACTATACAGCCAATGTTGACCTACCAAATGCTGCCCCCACACTGCCATTCTGCTGGTCAGCCTGAGAGCTGATTGACAATTCTGCACCCAGACATAGGTTTCCCCCTCAGATCCGCTCCTAGGTAGACCAGGGTGTGTGCCACAGATATGGCCAGAAACCAACAGTAATGGGAGAGCTCTGTTCTTGTAGGGAAATCCTGTGATCTGATGCACAGCTGCCAGCAGCTTAGAACTGAATCATATGATTAGAAAAGTTTAAAATAAACCCTATAAGTATGTCGAAATGGTCATAAAGTATACATATTTGGTACACTCAGAAGTAAAAGCCATTACTTTTGTACAGGTAACTTTCTGTGATTGCATTACTAAAAATTACTTTGTGGGGTTGGGGGAGGGTCCTTGGAGAGTGTATTTTGGTTATTGTCTGTATACTGCTCTTTCAATAAAACAATATCAATATCTCCCTGTCACTTACATACACAACATAGTACGTTACTGGTCACATAGGCAGTAGCATGAATCTATCATAACATTACAGGATTATACATGTGGACCAAAGAAAATCAGACCTGATGCTAAGGTATGGATTGGTCCTCACAGCAGCCTTATAAAGCCACAAAGCATTCACTCCTGATCATCTTGTTTGCCCATAAGCTTGACATCTACTGGTGAAATTGAGGAACTGCTCCCCACTGCCTACCCTTTGCCGAGGACAGCGTGTGTTACATAATGGCCTTCTAAAAACATTAAAAAATATGTTTTGCCCTGCCAGTGGTATTCCTTGGAAACAATTGTGCTTCAGCCGGGGAAAATTGGGGTGCCCAGTAATGTGACCCTAAAGGTACCTCTTACTGTGGTCTGTAGCAAGAGTTCTTAATACTAAGCAAAGAATGACATTCCACATCCCTTGTTGTATTTGTAGAGTGATTAAAGCATGTGCCTGTCAGTTCCTGTCTGTACTAGAGTATTGCTATGCTCCATTAAATAAAGCATTTCTGAAACAAACATAACTGTACAGACATAACTTACAAGCTGGTAATATGTGCTTCAATCTAGTTTGCCCCCAGCTTTCATACAATGGTAGCTTTTCTGTGTGTAATAAATAGATATATACATTTCTATATTCTTACATATTAATAAAAGTCTCGATAACATATGCTCCATGAGTTCAACGACTGTCAGTAAATGTGATGTGAATAAGATAACAAATGCTGTAGGATTGTTAATAAGGAATGCCTTCCCTATTTATTCATCTTCCATGCAACGAATACTAATTACTAATGAATCCCTTCATTAAGTGAGCTGGAATGTGCATTCTTCTCTCTTTCCTGCCCAATGATGACATCCAGCACAGTATTCCCCATCGGGTCCTGCCAAGAGGAGAAAACAAACGTACCATCCAGTGCCCGGCCGGAGCAGTCATGATGACTTCACTTCTGGTAAATGTAATGAAAATGTATTCTTGTAAAAATAAGTACGACATTCCACTTAGCAGGAACCAAGAGACCGTGATGAACTTGGCTGCGTGAGCCCTCCCGTGTTATTTTATACAGGCCCTTTTTCTAAACAGTCTGGATGTTCTCCTGCTTCTTCTAAAGACTTGATAGAATCACAGTGACATTTCTGAGGTTTATTACTAACTAGTACATGATTATGTCTTATCAATCGTGTTTACAATCTTGTATATTTTTGCCCACGCTTTAAATGTATTGAATCCTTTTCCACTTTATACCTTTATCTCCAGCTTAAAATGGACCTATCCTATTGCGCTCCATCAGTATCTTACAATTTATGTTGGTTGAGGTGTAGATTCTACGCTATACTCGCCTTTTTCATGTCTTCGTGAAGTTCAGTGATGGAATTATAGTTTGAACCTGCTGTATAATGATGGGGGGGGGGGCACGTTCCCTGTGCTTCTATGGGGCCTTTAAATCCAGTTGGGAGATGATGATTATTGGCCGGTGTGTAGAAGTCATGTGGTATAGTAATGATCTAGTCGTGCTCTGGGGGTGTCACAAAAATATATCTCATCCAAGGTGGCCTCCTATGAACAGCGTAAGAGGAGGGAGGAGCATTGTTTTGATAATTATTTTCCTAAGAATTATTGCAATCAGGTTATTAATCTGTATTACTAATTTTGTAATGTGTGGCGTATATTCTAAGATTTCATAATGATGTAATAAGGTAAGTGAGCATAAGCTGTTCTGTTTTGCTAAATGCATTGATACATGAGAGGCCTTTTTTCCCCACATGTGTATGTATATCGTACATACAATGTGTACACAGACATATGAAGGTAAGGTACCTGGTCGAAAGTATTGAACGTAGGTAACAGTATTATAGGGTTAGGGATTATATTGTCAACCTAATAATACTGTCTACGTTTCACTTATCGACCTAACAATACTGTTTGTCATTACTGTATAGTATGGTGTTGACCACATAAATGTCGATCATGTAACTGTTGAACTTATGTATCACAGCCCATATGAAAGCCAACTACACTTGACATTAGTGTTGTACAGTATGCCATGATTCTTCACTAGGATAATCATCAAACCAAAGAGTCCAAATTAAAGACAATGGTTTGGAGGGTTCGATGCAGTCATTATAGAAAAAGGTTTTCTTTATACCTTGTTTTAGCTTGTGGGAGGGCGGTTAGGTACCTGTAATCACGCAGATCTGTCACCTACCCAGAACATTTCTCTACTACAATGTCCGTTTATTTATCCTGTTTATTAAATGATCTGGCCACTGAATGAGCAAGTGTCACAGACCACCAGTCCACTAAGCTTCAATGATATAAGTAATGGGGTGTCTAGAATACCCTGAAAGACTAACCTGGTGCATGGGGCAGAAGGTGATCTGAACAACCTATGAAAATCAGGAGTCATTTAATTCTTTAGTCAAGGTTCACTCTGTATGTACAGACACTCACTTTGAGTATGGGGCTCTCTATGGGCACAAAGCATTGTTACTTGTAACCTGTAAATTGAAAATGTCTTGTATTTGGGGCACCAGGAATGACATTCAAAATGATCACAGATTTTATCAAAAATGTAATTTTAATATCGTATATCCACTGATGTATCCATACCGAAATTATGTGGGCCATTGATTTACTAGAGAACTGTACAATTAGAGAACATTACTGACAGCGATTATTATTATAATTATTATCTTTTATTTATAAGGTGCCACAAATGGTCCGCAGCACCGTACAGTGAAGCCATTTGTAAACTGATAAATCAATACACCTTGTTACAATGGTTTCTTAATCATCAAATTGAACTGCAAAACTAGTATTCACAACTTATTTTAATAATACATAAGTATTTATGCCACTGAGAGGGAGGGACACAGTTTAGTACCTGGGGTTTTTTTCTGGGGGGGATTCGAGGAATCCCCGGTTTGAGAGCGCCATCTTCTCGCTTAGCACCAAGGTGCAGCCGCAGGGGGGGTTAACAATGTTAAATATACAATATATTTACCAACTCTCCTGGAATGTCCGTGAGACTCCTGAATTCCAGGTAGGTCTCCCGGACTCCCGGGAGAACTGGCTATTCTCCCGCATCTGCCTACTTCCTAGTGAAGTGGGCAGATTTTGACCCTCCATGATGCGATTCTCTGGGAAATGCATCACTTTGGCCAGCCCCTTGTGGTAAAATGTGTTTGTGTCATTATGTCACTGGGGCGGGGCCAAAATGATGTGATTCACGAGCCCCACCCCCTCACACCCAACTCCCCACAGAGACTCCAGGAAAGGTTGCCAACTATGCCTTACATTGTAATAAATGCTAGGGTTACACTGTAAGTGACTGAAACAGTCATCAATGCAACTACAAAATTCAAATCTAAATGGCAAATGAAAATATAAGTTTTCAACATCTACACAAATATATTTCAATATAAATAGTACATTATATTATGCAATCAATACAAGATCAATTTAGATTAAATCACCACTGAACTGTTCCTGTGATCTTGTTTTGTGCTTCTGTTTCCTACCGATAACAACTGTGACTTGAAAACCAGTGTAATGCATTCATGTACTGCCACTCTCATTGTGACTATTCATAGATGACATAATGTGGGAGTTACTTCCTGTTCTTTGTCTGATGTGAGTGACCTATCAGTACTGATTAGCTAACTCTGCATTTGAACCTGGGGATAACAACTACTTGGGTGGAGTTCTCAAACTCTCAAAATAAAACAAATGACAAATGGAATAATGAAAAGGACAGGTAGACAATGGTACAGCTTGCACATGGCCAGCAATTAATTTATTTCCCATTTGGTTTTAATGTGCTTCTCAGTATTTCCTATGTGACTTCAAAGGGCTAGTTTGCTTTCTCCTTACAAAGGCACATCATCATGTCACTAACTAAACATGCTTGTGCCACTGGCACTGTAGCAAAATGTAATATTATCAACAAAAAAAAAACCTGTCAATGCTCTAGCAACAAAAAGAAACATTTAGGAACAATTATCTCCCTGAAACGTGCACTGCAGAATATACCACTGGAATGTGTAATACTGCTGCAGTACCACTTGTGACCAGCATGCTGCAGTACCTGCTATTTCATACTGCAGAACTACCAGAAATGCTTTCCCTTTATATGTTTGAGTGTATTTAAACATTGTGCAGCACATCTCAAAGCAATGTCGCAGAGCGTGCCGCTGAAATACTTTTCCTTACCTATTGTATTTTAGTGAGCATTCATATAAGGATACAGATGGCACACAGATTCTTCTGTATGTCCTATTTTTATGTGCATTAAGAAAATAATCTTTTTTCGGGGCAGGATTAGCCAAAAAATATGTATCCTTAGTGTAAGGGTCAAGATAGCAATGGCAGCAGGAAAATGTACCATTTTAGATGGATTCCCATCTTTGCCTCATAGCATCATCCCGGAATATATAGATGTGAGTAAATCAGTTGTAGAATCTTGGCCTTTGTTGACTGGTTGCCGTGACAGCGATCTCTGTGGATGTGTGGGGTGGCTGTAATGTATTCTGAGAGCACAGAGGTTTAATGTTCTGCTCTAATTATCTATGTTTAGAAGTGTGACATGAAATCTGTAAATGAAGTAAAGGGTTTGCTGCAATGCATAACATTCTGCTCAAGGCCAGACAAAGGAAAGACAACTAAAACCTATTTACTAGAAAATATATCCAGCCCTTATCAAGTAATAATAAAAACTGACAAACCTTTGATTTTAATGCTAACTCATGCTCCTAATGAGTCTCATTCTGCAGTGTGTACAAGCTGCACTGTCATCAGTGTAATAGACGACAGCTGCATGAAAATAAACTGTATATATAATCTTGGACAACCAAAATGAGTTAAATTTGTACACCACCTAATAAACGTCACTCTTGAGACCATGTTACAATATGAAGGGAGCAACCTTCTAAAATATAACACATATATTAAGCACATAGAAGTACAAAAAATACACAATTATTTTAAAAGCATTTCAAATCTGTTTTGCTCATGTGACTCTAACATCATAAATGAATGTTCGTAATTGTGCCTAGCACAGGGGAATGTATACAGGGGGTAGCTAGAATGGGGGGCATGGGAGCATATGCCCCCTAGTCCGGACCCATAGTGGCCTAACTTGGGCTGGGTCACTGGGTTAGATGCATTTATTTTCCTTTAAAATGTTCCTAATAGGCTGCTGAGCCGAGTCTCGTCCCCCAGGTTAAAGTTTGCCAGCCCTCCCCTGAATGTATACATAAGATTCAACACTGGCCTGCTGCAAATCAGGACAACTTTTGTGACGGCGCCTATAAAAAGAGGTGTGTTCACACTGCATTGGGGGCTTAACACACGCTAGGCTGTCACCTACCCAGCCCCACCCCTGAATACAACCACAAACTTCTGTGTACACCCCTACACTGGTGCCGACTGGTGGGATGAATGGATGGTCCCCTCAAATTGGGACATTTGGGAAGTAGGTGTAAATGATAGACAAAGCACAATATTGAGGGAGGAAAGCCAGGCAGCATCTTGGAACAGGGAGTTTCCAGTGTCACTATATTGATGTTAAGCGGAGGTGAGGAGGAATCCTGCGCTCTCCCGCACTACTTCCTATTGCGCTCTGATGTGAGTAGAGCAGACAGGTATGGATGGGGTCACAGTTCTATAATTATAAAATGAAAGACTATGGGCGTACCTCCCAACATGGAATCTGGACAAAACAAGCCCCGTCCCGCTCAGCACAAACCCCGCCAAGAAACGCCCACTTCCCATCCAAGGAATGACCACTTTGGGGCGACAGTGGGGAGGAAGAAATTAGTTTTAATGGTTTTAGTTTTAGTAATGACATCTAGCATAAGCTCACTGTGAAGCCCTTCACAAAGTTTATTGACTTGAGATAGGCAGGAAACATATCAAAGTGAATCTGTCACCTACACCCAGTGGAGACATCCATTTTGTGGCCTGAAGCAGTATGCAGCCTGCCTGTTTGCAGAGAACCAATGACATAACTGAGGCCCTGTATGACTAAAATTCATGAGGCCAGACCTATATCCATGAGGTACTGGTTTCTAGCAAGCTGATAGGCCGCATTCTCATACTTGTTGTTGACATGTCCACTTTTAAGTGAGTACACAGGGAGCACAATATCTTGATAATGTTCAACAATACGTTCTGCTATTATCAGAAACACATTGATTTCCATTTTATTAGTATACAAAGTATTAGCTTAGTACATAATAAAAGTGGTTGACTTCCCCCACCAGGAAATTGGTGCTTTATACAAGATAGAATAATTCATGTTGGCATACCTCCGAACTGTAGAGATATGAGGGCGCTGTCCCTCTATCCCGATTTGGACAGCTTTGCTCTGATTGGTGGGAGAGTTGGTAAGCATTCTCTGTTCACTGACACTCTGCCTATCAGCGCAACAGTGAACAGGGGCAGCGCACACTAGTGCGCAGGGGTGGGGAGAATAGCAAGCCTGGCACTTCAAAAGTGCTAGGCAAGCCCCCGGGGTGCTTTCACGACCCCTGTCCCAGGGTCACCTTCCCAAATTTGGGAGGTATGATGTCAGTGCACCTGCCATCTAAAATTGTAAAACTTGTATAGTGAATAAAACCTCATATATATTTGGTCTCAATGGCTGCAACAACAAGCCAAAGAGAACAGGGATGTTTTTACCAATAGAAAGTTGTAAGTGCGCTTAGTGTTAGAGACTTGTGTCTCTATTTAATGGCCAAAAAAAGGGCTGGGCTACAAAGGGGCATGGCTATAGACCTGAAGAAAAACACTTGACTATGGAAGACACAAAATAGTATGTATATATATATATATATATATATATATATATATATATATATATATATATATATATATATATATATATATATATATGTTTGGAGAGTGCAGAGTATCCCTGTTTTCTTGTCTATACAATGTGGGCAACCCCCTCTTGCACTATGTCTGTTTTTGTTTATACAATGTAAGTCCCATGACTCTTGCACCCCATTCTTTACATTAATTAATTCCAACTTGTGTCAGGTGAGTCCCAGGTCTCCGATGGCTGCTAGTGCTAGGGAAAGACTTGCCTTTAAAAGCTGTGTGCAGGTAAGCCTTAAGCCCAGATAAAATAGCATAGCATTTGATCATGTTAGGACTGACCAGAATGGGAAGACTTTGGCGTGAGTTGGTCAGCTTAACATATATTGCAATATGTGGAACTAACATTCCCTGTTTTTAATATAGAACAGTACTTGATATAGCATTAATTATGTGTTTGGAGAGTGCAGAGTATCCCTGTTTACTTGTCTATACAATGTGGGCAACCCCCTCTTGCACCCCAGTCTGTACATGGTGAGTGCAGAGGACCTATGTCTGTTTTTGTTTATATATATATATATATATATATATATATATATATATATATATATAATATATATTTCTTTAATTTTTTTTGCCTCTTTCTGTGCTCTAAAGTTTTCCTTTGGGTTGTTTTTACAACGGTAACTCCCTGGCTGAGCCTACCATGGTTAAACTGTCATGGAGTGAGACAAGCGATGACTTGCATGCTGTTTTGTTCAGTAATGTAGGCTGTGTAAATCAACCATGGCCAGGATCCTAATGAAAAGAAATAACATGCCCGGATAGGTTCCTGTGCTTTGATGTGTTCAGCTAATAGTGTGCACAATTGATTTCTACTTTATTTTTATTTTTAGTAGTGTATTTCTCTGTCTTGAGTTGTCTAATAATGTGTTCCACTCTAAAATTCACCCACAAACTCCTTGTTAGGGTTTTCATCTCAGGCAGATTTTAAATGCAAAAATATACATGTCGGGATCAGATGCTTTTTTCATAACTGCATAGGTTCAAATGTGGGTATGAAGCAATGCATCTATATGACTTCCAACACTGCCATGTAACACGTATGTTTCCTGCGTGATTGTAAGTGTAACCTCATAACAGCAAAATTGCAATTAAAGTGCTGTTTAATGACATCACAAAACTAATGATCACACAATTGCTCCGGTGTTTATGGGAACTTGCATAGAATTGTAGGCCAGACATTTGTGCCGTCTCATGAGAGGAGTGGCACTGGGGTGGGCAGGAGGAGGCGCTAAGTGTGGATTAATCACATGCGTGTAATCATCTTTGCTCTGAAATAACAAAACGAGATTTCATTTTGCAGGATCTGATTATTTAAATGAGATGAGAGAGGACACATTTGCATCCCTGGTACATGCACAGCCTTTTCTCTCTGCAAAACAACTTGAATTTCCCCGCACTTCCGAGGTCTCGGAGAATGCATCTCAAACCCGTGCTTTAATTTCTTTGGGAAAGCATGTTTCCAAGAGCACCTCAATCAATGTAGTAAAAAGTATCAAACACACAAATGTGAGACATATGAAAGACAGCCGCAAGTGTTCCCTCACTCTCTCTCTCTCTGTTTATTAGACAAATGTGAACACTTTAATGAACAATGGAGTTTTCACCATATGTTTTATTTATTTTTTTGCAGCATCTGCCAAAGATTGTGAAGTGGGTGTGCAGTGTGAAATGCGCTGTGCTGTGCACAGGTTCACTTACATATCTTGCGGGTCTGCATTTTCTGTGTATAGTAAACGAGATTTGTTTTGTGTGAGGCACACAGAACTTTAATCCGTGAAACAGATTTGTAGTAAATACTATAGTACAGGAATAAAGGAGTGACAAACATCAGGACATGTATTGGTCATGCGCCTCATATGCCCAGCCACCCTCTCAATTCACCCAGTCACACCCCAACTTCCCAGCTCGGCCCTTGTTTTAGTAAAACCACACCCCTAAATCTGTAAAGCTGCTGACTTTCAGTCGTCAGACCTTCTTAGCATAAGGTGTTATTTACAAATTTGCGTAAAGTTTGATTGTAGACGCACAAAACAGCTTTTGAAGGAAAAGTGGTTGAGGCCTAAACACTGTCAATCAAAACTGAATATCTGAATCTAAAACAACAGTAAAAATGGTATCAAATTTAAATTGGTAAATAGACAGACGCTATGATACATTTGATTATTTTTGTGAAGAATTGTGTGACAGCAGCTTTTCCTGTATGAATGTAGTACAGGAGGGAGTCCCCAATGGTTCTACTTTGGATCCATTACATACTCTGCACGGACCAATAGGAAGTTCTGTAAGAAAGTTATTCAGTTGGTCTCAGTATATCGGTGCTCATTATACTCTATCGTTATGTGAGGCAAAATCTTCTCTGAATGCTTTCTACTTTCCCTGACACTGGAAACTACTAGATACTTGTTAATTAAAGTTTTAGCACAATATATAATGGAACAGCAGCGAAAAGCTACATCCTAGCTACCACGTTACAGATTAATGCTTACATTAATATGACACAAAAGGCAAAGTACTGCTGTAATATCCTGCACTAGGACACACCAGTGTGGGGGATCGGATGATTTTGTGGTGGGGGGGGGGGAGTGTGAATGTTAGAATACAATGCAGAGAATGGAAGAGATGGGTAGAAAGCATTTTTTGAGATTGGTGGAGCAAGAAAGAAACCAATATAGTTACAAGGAAGATTTTTTTGGAGGCTTAATAAACTAATAAATATTGTAAACTTTAATGTCATTTAGAAGCCGAATGTTGATAGAAATATTATTTTGTCAAGTAATATATATACTATTACTCCTCAATTTACCAGTTGGCAATATCATTTTATCCTGGGAAAACTCTATTCTGAACCTTGTTGGTGTCCTTTACGTTCTTCAATGTTTCCATCATGTCCACTTTAACCTTATTTTTTCTAAGCTAAAATATTACTGCTAGCCCCCCCCCCCCCTCCCCTCTCCTCTAAAAGCAACTACCACTGTTCAGCTTGATATTCTGATAGTTGGGTCCCCCCAAATCATGGTAGCTAGCCCAGGAAGGATTGTTCAGTGTATGGTTATAAGAAGTCCACACTGCTATTTTAAATTATTGAAATATTATTATTATTATTATTATTATTATTTTAGTATATTATTATGCACATATAAGCTGCTCATACATTTGTCATGCATTTAATATATTACAATTCTGTATGAAACAAAGTCTATACATTACATTACACAAACTTGCTAAAGATTGTGCTAGAATGCCAAACCACTAAATATTTTCATAAGGTGAAAGTAATTGCATTCTAAACTTTTTTGTTTAGTTTGGATGTTAGGAGCACTCTAGTTTGTTATACTTGTTTTCCCCTTATATGTGATTCTAGCGTGGGGAATACTTAGCAATACTTTGCTGGTTGTGACTGATGTAGTCTGACACGTATGGTATGTGGATAACGAGCAGCTGTAGAGATGATTTCAAACGCGTTGGTTAACTGGAAATTAGTGCATGTTCCAGCAATGTGGTGATCTGGCTACTAGTTATTCTGCACTATTGAAAATTGCCTGCATGCATCTGGGGGTAAATGTATCAAGCTGAGAGTTTTCCAGCGGGTTTGAAAAACCTATCAGATTCTAGCTATCATTTATTTACTACATTCTACAAAATGATAGCTAGAATCTGATTGGTTGCTATAGGCAACATCTCCACTTTTCAAACCCGCCGGAAATGTCTAAGCTTGATACATTTACCCTGATCTGTTTGCTAGGTAAAACCAATGTGGATGGAATTATAATAGTTCAATTTAAAGCCCCCAAGAGGGAATCCTGAAGGTTTTTTTTTAGCTGGAAGAGGACTTGTCACAAAGGAAAGTAACATTTCTATTTAAGAGCAGCTTTGAAATGCATTTGAGTCCTAACCCATTAGACGGCATGTTCACAGGTATGTAGGATAAAGATGCATAGTTTACAATTGCTGATTTATTTTTTATTTTTGCTAATTTATTGGGAGGTGGCAGCTTTGATTTGTTCTGTTTATATAACGTGACACACTAAAGATTTGCATAGGGTGAAGGGGGGATTACACAGTCCTTTAGCAACCTGGAAAACACCTGGGACCAGTAAAATACAGTTGCAGAGATATAAAATTAAGAAATACCAGGAATTGTTTGAAGGCAGATGGGAAAAGAGCCCGAGGACAGAGCAGAGTGGAAGGTAGATGAAAACAGGTATAGAGGCAGGTGAGGAATTTAATTAGCTAATAAGGGAAAATTAGTATTGCCCATATTTTATCCTTCTATATCATGTTCCTTGTACTCATGCCTCAAGTCTGAGCAACAGTGTGAATGTAAAGCTTTAAAATGTGTCAATTTAGCAGAAATTCCTGAGGATGACTTGTGTTCCAGCCTTGAATACAGATATTGGGCTAATCTGCTATGCAGAGAATGTCAGTTACTTACTTGTCATGCCTTTGGCAACCCGTAAACTCATGCATATGATAATTAAGACTGAGTCTCCTTAATCAAATTAATGCACAAAACATGACTACGTAATTGTCATTTTAATCACATGAATTCTCAAAATTTGTCAGGAAAATTATGTAAATGATATTAAGATTTATTGTTGCTTATCTCTCAAAAAAAAGTCTTCCTCCCAAAAAATTCTTCTCACAAGATTGTCAAGTACAAAATCAAAATAAGATATAGAGGGTTCTTGTATTGGTGGTATGTTGTGTGAGTTGTAATGATATAGTATTTTAAACCTCCTTACCTTCTGTGGTTTTATGGTGGCCCACAGGAAAATTAACTAATGCAGTGCTTGGCTAACATTGGCATGCGCTGGTCTTTGTACATCTGCATACAAGACCCCCCCCCCCCCCCCTTCCCCTGGTCACTACAGTCCCCCACAGAGGGCCAAATAACCATATACACTCTAATCAAATAGGCCCTTGTCACTCAAAAAGGAAAGTCTATATACCATGTCTATCCTACTAGGTAAGGTCATGTATGGACAATGTGATAAGTCTTGAGAAGTCAGAATGAGAGACCTAGTTGCACCAAAGTTGCTTTTCATCTACAAGAGTGCGGGGAGGGTGTTTGCGGCATGTGCTAAGTATTAGCTTATCTGTGCTAGTGTGACACAAACCCAGTACTCATACTGCAGGTTACCACAGGCTTCTGTGGCTGATGTGCACAATATGCCAGCCTGCCACTACCCTAGGAGTCGAGTATTACTTTCTCAGCGGCTGCAAATGCAACTGGCCCATGGTTCTGGGAGACCCAGGCCTACTTATACATCATCCATGCAGCTGCATGGATGATGTCAACTTTTAGATCCCGTAAGGGAGGTCATATGGCAAGTGCGTGAGGGTCGCCGTGGTGTAATCGCGTCACCCTGCTCCCACACCCTGATGCGCAATGCCACGATTCATGGCATCACACAACAAGGGTGGGGAATGATGATGTGGATTGTGTCATACAGCCCCGTCTCTGCCCAGGGTTCGGGAGGGTGTCTGCTCTTCCGGGAGTCCAGGACATTCTGTGAGAGTAGGCAAGTATGCCATTAATACCTTTTGATATATGTTTTCTATCATGTACATTTTCCCTTCTAAGCTTGAAGTCTATCCTAAAAAGTTTTGTTGTGCAGCACATACACCATTTTAGTAGCCCTTGTCTTATTTTTCTTCTACTCTTATTCAATAATAACCCTGCTGCATATATAATAAAATCATGATCTGACACTGGAATACCATGGATGCTCACTGCAAAGTGTTTTGGTTAGATTGCACAATGTGGCAATATGGTCCATGTAGAGAATCATTAGTTTATTTTATTTTAGAATGTTATGGTACTTTTGTTAAAAAAAAATAGAGAAACAATATATTATTGCCTTTACAGCAGTGTGCGTGGGATGAATTGTTTATAGGTAAAAATAGTTTGTATCACATACTAAAATATTTAAAAGGGTGTGTAAATTAATAAATACCCACAGGAAATAGGTTATTTTTTTCTGCAACTGGTAGATGCATTTAGAAATTATTAATTTGAATTTAAGCAACTTGAGATACAGAGAAGCATGTTAAAAAAAAAAGTGCCAGGAGGTATGTCGCGCTCTGATGAGTGGGCACTGCCTGCTCCTCACAATGGTTTATGTGGTAATACAGTTTTGTTGTAGTGGGTGGCCTAATGCTTTTTATGCACTAAAGACGTCCCCAAAAAGATGTTTACACGCCCCCAATGTTGTGGCCCTACCCGCTTTGGTGGCTCAACCCTGCACAGCGGCGTTGCATTAATGTATCGGAGGCAACTATGTAGGGGGCACCAAGCAATTGCTGTACCAGGGTCTAAAATTCCTCTTGGCAGCCCTGTGTACTGTATGCGGCCGCAGAGCTATAGATCCATTTATCTCCTACTCCCATTCTCTCTGTCCCTCTCGTAAGCGGAGGTATAGAGGGTTCACTCTCATTCATTGCTAGGATTTCCATATTTCATGGGCCTATGCTTTTTTACAAACAGGCCCCCAACATTCCAGGATCCAGACAAGGAGCAACTGTACTTAAGACACCAGCAGCAACAGGGAGAAAGCTGCATTAACAGATAGGAGAGAGCAGGACAGTCCGCCAACTGAGTCCTAATATTGGGTGACTTTCCCGCTCACTCAGGACTTTCTGACTGCAAGGACAGTTGGGAGGTTCGACCCGCTTCATTTGGCTCTGTTTGTGAAGAGGAAGCTGCTCACACTACTGTTAGGTGCATTGCGATGTATTTGTACTGGATGGGAAGGGGTAAGAGAAGTACCTAGCACTGGGCAAAATGAAAGCTAAACCCCTGACTTGATGATCATGCCCACACTGACAGCATGTCATGGAGCCCCCCTCTGTTTTCCTCCCTGTATTCAGTCGCACGAGACAATCAAATGATCCTTTGGTGTCTTCCAATTATAAGATATGTATAACCAAATACCTACTGTAGACTCTGTAGAATTATGTATTTTCTAGTACCAGCAGATGACTGACTACCGAAGACACAGGGGTTCAATTAATGAGCAGGGGTTAAACTGGTGCTGTATTCCATTTGAAAGTTAATTCCATCTAATTAGCTAAGAGCATTTTTATTTTCTGATTTGGAGATGTACAATGAATTTTTATGAATTTTAGAATAGAGTCTGCAGGGAGCCATTAGTACACTCTATCTCTGTAGTGGTATGAAGGAGTTTGGGAGCTGTCCAGGGCGGATCAAGAATTTTTCTTGGGGGAAGGGGGGCGTAGATTTAGTCCCCATCCCTTTTTTTTTTTACCTCTATCAGTACAAAGACGCTATGTACAGGTCCATGTCGCCAGAGACAGGCAGACAGAGTATGCTGCCCGAAGGCTCTGATTGCAGCACACCCCTGCTAGGAAGGGCGATTGCCCCAATAACCCCTACCCCCCCCCCCCCCCCCGGATCTATCCCCTGGGGACTAGGAACTTACCAGAGAGTGTGGATTGGGTGTAGTATTAGGAAGGACAGTGCTCTCCCAGCAGGGGTCATGGTGCAATCCAATTGGAGTCGAGCCTCACCATTGGGATTTCACAAAAAATGGAGAATTGGCAATGGAGCAAGATGAGCAAATAAATAAGTTAAATAAGTCAATGTATATGATTCTGTTTATTGAATTGTAATTAAAAGGGGGCAGACAATGAGGTTTTTCGGTAAGAGACGAGAAGGGTAACTGGGTCTTGATGATCACCTTCCATGGCACGGATGGTGGGATCTAAGGACTTATCCATTGTAGTGGTGAGGAGAGATGATCACATGTGGTTGAGAGAAAAGGAGGCTGGATTTAGGTACCTCGGGCAGGCGAGTAGCTGTTTGGATACGTAAACCATTCTCAGGTGTATTCTGTGTGTCCTTCCCATGATGGAGTGGGTAGAGGAAATCTATGTAAAGTGCAGCCTGTGCTTAGGCTGCAAGTGTGACTGTGTATGATATGGCCGTCACTTGGATGCTCTTTGCATTGTATTGTGGTCACTTAGATGCTCTCTATATTGTATAGTGGTCACTAGAATGCTCTCTGTATTGTATGGTAGTCACTAGAATGCTCTCTGCATTAGCTACAAGTCCCTACAGTGCTCTCTGTATTGTATGGCTCTAACTATGATGCTCTTTGAGTCGTATATTGGTTCTCACTATGGCATTCACTAGGATGTTTTCTATTGTATATAAGCCATTAGGATGCTCTCTGTATTCGGTGGAGGTCAATTTCACGGTACTGACTACCTGACAGATGACAGCACGACATGAGGAGTCCCACTGAAGAGTAGGCCGACCTGCAAAAAAAAGTACTTACCGGAATGCAGATGTGTTCAGATGACGACTCGCTGTGTTGCAGGCTTCCGGAAATGACGTCATCCTCAAGCGCGACTTGCCTTTAAGGCGCCAATGGACGGAGCCGCCTGTCATTTATGACAGGTAAGTACTATTTTCAGGGTTACGGGTGTTAGGGATATTAGGGTTAGGATTAGGGTTAAACCTAATGATTAACCCTAATATCTCTAACACCCCTGACTCCCTAGAGTGGAGGGAGGAGCTACACATGCCCTCCATGATGCTGGCCACACCTCCTCGGTACAGCTCACAATAGGACCTTCATCATTTTCAGCTCCAGGCCAATGTGGCCCTAAATCTACCCCTGGTTTAGCATCATTTATAGCTTAAATGAATCACAGGAGTGAGATGACATCAGAACTATCTTTATTACATGTGACGCTTTTATGTGTTTGAAGTTGTTTTTTAATTTTTCTCAACGTGTGTCTAAAAATACATAAAGTGTGTCTCTGCTGCATTACATACGGAAGATGCAATATCTGACCCAGTTCTGAGAAAAGGTTCTTAGGCCGTCTGCGATTGTGAGTGGGAGGTTCACCGTGGTAGCTGCTGCCTGATGGAAGGTTCAGCGATTCTGGTCCTGTAGAGTTTCCGTGCTCCAGCGGTATCGTAGCTGTGAGTGTTGTGTAGTTGGTTTTCCTGTGAAAATCCCAAAGACAAGGGGGTTGGGGATGTGTGCTTACCAGTTGGGTGTGTTGACTTAGGCTGGTCGTCTCTTATGGAGCTTCTTTGTATGTTAGTCAGGGTCTTTCTGGTCTGGTTGGGTGAACGATTCTGAGGAGAGAAGAGAGGGAGGGATGGGAGAGAAGAAAGGGGGACTTACCTTGTTGAGGTCAGTAGTTTAGAAAAATGAATTGGTTATCTTTGTGGGTAAGTTATTGTGCGTTTCTTTCTGGATAAGTATTTGTTATCCTAGTAACCAAATACACAACACTCACAGCTATACTACCACTGTGCCACGGAAACCACAGATCTACTATTTCTCAGGTGGTGCAAATATCAAGTGTTTTTTTACGTGGTGAAGTTTTGTTTCATCTTTGTGTGGAGACGGCACTAATTTGTCTTGCAAAGTGCAGAGAAGTCTGCTGAAATCTCAACTCCAAGGTAAGTGTAGTTTCAAGAGGGGCATACAAGATATTTAATAGAAATCAAGCAATCGTATAATAAAAAACGACCCCCTCCCAAACTAGCTTAACCAGTGAAGTCCCGTGTCTTTGTCCTCCACAGATGAAGAGAAACACACCCCTATTGACACCATATAGTCTTCCTGTAACACTGCATCCTCAATCTCCATCTGCATCTGTTTATATGCAAACTACAGGCTGTGAGTCCTGGGGGTAAATGTATTAAAGTGCGGATTTTGCAAGTCGCCGAATATCAGCAACTTTGCAGGGGAAAATTAAATGGACTTTAGTACATTTCCCCCCTGTGGCAGAGCATGAGCCTACAGGCGTGACCTAGCTGGCTTACTCCATCTCTCTAACTAGCACACCTGTCTAGCATCCCTGCAGGCAGAACAACATGCAGAGACTTGCTCACCTTGTCCTCTGCTTTTGGTTTGGTTGTCTGACCAGACTGAAAAAAATAATGGAAATAGTTGGTACACAAAAGAAGGAAGATTCTGACCCTCTATATTTTTCACTGTAAGAAAGGGAAAAATAAAATCTAGTTTTACATATGCAGTATATTCTAGGCCAACAGTGCAAATCAATGAGAATCTTTACTGTAGATTATCCTGATGTTTTGGACCCCACTGGGACTTTTTTCAAATATACAGTAGATGAACAGTGGGCCTGATTCATCAAGGGACGTATTCTGAGCGCAACCCGCATTCCGTACTGTACACAGTATTTAGGCTTTGCGTCTGCCAGAATTTAGCAAGGCGCGGATCTCAAGATGCGTGGGGGTTTTAAATCAGGGGGCAGGTCTGCTGGGCTGTACTACACTGGACACAGCTGGATGCATCCAATACCTATGTGGATTTCAACTTCGCAAAAGAAAGCACCAGGGAGGAAAAACTTTGCATTATTGTTAACTGTTATTATTAATAATAAAGGTATTAATGTTAAAATAGTAGGAAAAAAAAAGTGTTTTGTTTTTTTTGTTTTCTTCCAAGAAATACATTTATCAGAATGTTGTTAAAGTCTACTGTGCATAGAATACATTTTTACAGTTGCTTGTGATTGCAAACACAAGTTACAGCATGCATTCAAGACTGTCATCACTGCTGATCAGGACTTAGGCTGGCCCTTTAGCTGGAGCAAGATATACTGCAGAAAAACACAGACGCACAGAGCTGGATTCGGCTGTGTTTCGGACGTTGCTGCGTGCGCTTGGGTTTGCCACGCCCGTACTGTATATTCACTACAGCAAAACGCCCCTTCCCTGTCTACTTCCCGAAATCGTAGACTGTAGTAAGGGTCCTTTGCGTGTGCTGGCGCATGTGGCAGAGCTGCGTTCAGGCCATATCTCCAGGTTCTGGGTATGTGCAGAGTGATTTTGCTTATGATACGCTCAAAGTCGGCAGATACACGCCTTGATGAATCAGACCCAGTGTGTCACATTTAAATAACATCTCCACCAATTACTGACCAGAACCTATGGCTCCAAAATGATGTGCTCATAAGAGTATTTGAATTTCTGATGTCATTTGGCACCATTGGTTCTATTGTCAATTACTCTACAACTTGAAAAATATGGAGGTTATGTACACTGCAATATCACATTGATTTCCATCATTGCCCTGGAGTGCAGTCTCTACTATTAATCTACACCATTGGTAGGGGATGGATTTAAACACAAACGTCACATCTGGTCAGGGCCTGATTAAGGGTTCTGGCCGCCCTAGGCTAATACGGCCGCAGCGCCCCCCCCCCCTCCTCCGAATATATAGGTGTATAGGAACACTCCTGAATATGAATGTTCAGGTGTATTCTCCAGCATTCAAATTTAGACAGATTGTGCCATTGTCTCTTACCTGTCCTTGCTCTTCTCTCTTGCAACTTTGTTATCCTCTCGCTGGCTTCTGGAAAGTTGGCGTCCTTTTTTGAAAATGCAAAAATGTATTATAATGCAAACCCTGAATGATTAGGCCCTTTAGTTAAAACAAAACACTCCATTATGGCCAGCTAAAAGTACCCCATTGGACAGGCATATATAAGCAATATCTGAATATTTGTTGTCAATCAAATACAAACCTCTACCAGCCCCATCTCACTAATATTTAGTATTCTAGTGATTGCTGAGACCACCCATGTGACCACCACACAATCATGAGATTCTGCCCCCCAAAGCCGTTCTATTTTTTAAATACCCCCTGCAGCCATTTTCCTTAACCACAACCCCCCCCCCGCACAGCCATTTTCCTTAACCCCTGCTGCAGCCATTTTCTTTACCTCCCACCCTGCATCCATCCCCCTTGCAGCTATTTTCCTTACCTCCACTCTGCTAGCTAGCTATCCCCCCCCATCACATCAAAACACCCCCAGTCACATATATCAGCCCCCCTCCTCTGCCCTCCTTCATACATATCAACCTCTCTACCTCCCTATAGATTTTCATGGCAGCCCCCCCCCACCCTATAGATTTGTATGACAGTCCCCCTCTCCCTCCCTATACATATGCATGACAGTCCCCCCTCTCCCTCCCTTTAGATATGCAGGGTAGTCCCCCCCCCCCTCCCTATAGATATGCAGGGTAGTTTCCCCCTCTCCCTATAGATATGCAGGGTAGTTCCCCCTCTTCCTATAGATATGCAGGGCAGTTCCCCCTCCCTATAGATATGCAGGGCAGTTCTCCCCCTACCTATAGATATGCAGGGCAGTTCCCCCTCTCCCTCCCTATAGATATGCAGGGTAGTCCCCCTCTCCCTCCCTATAGATATGCAGGGTAGTCCCCCCCCCCTCCCTATAGATATGCAGGGCAGTTCCCCCCCTCCCTATAGATATACAGGGCAGTTCCCCCCCCCTCCCTATAGATATGCAGGGCAGTTCCCCCCCCTCCCTATAGATATGCAGGGCAGTTCCCCCCCCCCTCCCTATAGATATGCAGGGCAGTTCCCCCCCTCTCCCTATAGATATGCAGGGCAGTTCCCCCCCCCTCCCTATAGATATGCAGGGCAGTTCCCCCCCCCCCTCCCTATAGATATGCAGGGCAGTTCCCCCCCCTCCCTATAGATATGCAGGGCAGTTCCCCCCCCCCCCTCCCTATAGATTTGCAGGGCAGTTCCCCCCCCCCTCCCTATAGATATGCAGGGCAGTTCCCCCCCCCCCTGCCCTATAGATATGCAGGGCAGTTCCCCCCCCCCTCCCTATAGATATGCAGGGCAGTTCCCCCCCCCTCCCTATAGATATGCAGGGCAGTTCCCCCCTTCACTTACCTGTAGTTGTGCCAGCGTCGCTCCTCTCCTCAGATCAGCAGATAGGAAGTGAAGACGTCCTGCTTCCTGTCTGCTGCACAGCAACAGGCAGCCTGGCGATTGGCTGTGTGTTGCTAACCACTGACCACCAATGCTTTTGATCGTCGAGCCCTCCACCCCCCCGCGGCGATCCCCAGCGGCGACCTCCCCCCCTCCCCCACCCCGAAAAAAAAATGAATGAAGAAAAATTTTTTTTTTTAAAAAAAAATAAAAAATACCCACAGTGCAGCGCCCCCTGGGACCCAGCGCCCCAGGCTGCAGCCTGGTCAGCCTAGTGGTTGATCAGGCCCTGCATCTGGTATTCAGCTCAGGGAAACATCTGTATATCTAGAACAATAAACCTTTTGGTATGGCACTAACATCTTGTATATACATTAAATAATGTGAGGTTACAAAGCCGACAAGGGTCTATTAATTAAAACTACAGCATAGTTGTTTTGTTTAGATTTTGAAGTAATGTTCTCACTTTTCACAATATTAGGATGAGGGAGTCTTGGTGCAGGGCCGTAAATAGGGCTGTGTGATAGGGGCGATTGCCCAGGACGCAATGCTGAAGTGGGGAGCAATTTAGGAATGTTTTAGGTTCATGTGGTTAAAATTGAGGGCTAGGGGGGCGGCATTTGTCTTTCTCGCCCCAGGCGCAAGAATTCTAAGTTACGGCTCTGTTTGGGGTGAGTGATTATATGTAGAGAGAAACAATTATTTATCAGTCTAGCTCAGGGGGAGGGGCTTAATGATTGACAGCAAATTGTGTCACATCCTGCCCCCCACACACACTACATTATGCCTGAAAATTGCGTCATTGAACAGTTTGGGGGGCTTAATGACGCGCACTTTGCTCTATCTCACCCACGCAGTCAGGCCTAGGATCTAGAATGATAATGTCGGCAAGTATGCTGTGTGCATTTGGGGCCTGCCGTAGGCTTTTTTACAGTACTAACAGTAGTTGTGCAGGGTTATTAACCATAGCCATAGTACTTGTGGACAGTCTTCCCTAATACCTCCCAACTTATCAAGTGGGGGAATTGGGACAACCGAAAAGGGTGCATTCAGTGCTTCCAAGAAGAGTTGGCTTGACCATGTCATGTCGTGTAAGGAGTAATCACTCAGCTCAGTAATCTCGTGAGTGATGGAGTGTAGGCATTCTTAGTGTAGTATTGAGTAGACGCACTGATGCAGCACATTTTACAGAGCATTACAGAGATTTCATTTTGCAGAGTGAGAGTATTGTAATGGGAGAATCGAGTGGACACTGCACATATTCAGGGGCCTCATGTTACCGGACTCTCATGAATAATATAAGCCATAAATGAGTCTAAACTGAGTATTATTTTAAAAGAAAAAGGAAAACGATCTAGTTTCCGGAGGCATACAACTTGCTGGGTGGACCATCAAAAAACCATTTTGGCTGCCCCTTATAAATGACCTTAAGTGAATTTTATCAATACAATAAACCTCTTCCAAAAAGTCACTGGTAATTTAATGGGTAACTACTACTCAAGAGAACATGTATTATTAAATGCTGATGATCTGTATACCAGGAAACATGTAATTCACTGAATCCAGGAAACCAGCCCTCAAATAGTCAGAATAATCAAGAATAGTCCAAGATAACTTTATTGATACATAACGATAGCCAAGAGTACAAAGAGCAGGCAACAATCATTTCAGTTTGTCACCATTATCAAGGAAGGTTTTTTTTTCTAGCCCAACTCAGTGAGAGCAAAGACAAATCGTAGCTCAATTGCTCATCAGACTGCTGGATAAAAATGATATTTAGAACGCTGCACAAATGCATCATTAGGATGTAAAAAATTGCAGAGATTATTCTAAAATAAAAAAAGTAATACTAATGCATTCAGATTTTTTTTTATATAAAAACAAAAAAATCAGGACCATGATTTACAATTCAGACAGAGAAAACAATATAAACCCCTTGAGATATGAATAATTCCTAAATTACACTCAGCAGATATTCAGACTATGACCAACATAGAGAGAGAGCAACTAACTGACTTGTTTTCTTTAAAGTATTTTTTTTTAACACAATGCTAAAAGCAAAATGCAGATACCAAAGACCAGCATAATAGACGTTGTACAGACTACAGATCAGACAAGCTGAAATTAGTATAGCTCGTGTAAACAATGCAAAAAAGAACATAAACAGCAAGTTGTTGTCGATATCCAGCAACAGTGAGAAGGAAAAGCACATAAAACTAAATAGGGAGAAATGTGCAACAATATATGGGGGAGGGAGGGGGTAACTGAGGCCAAAGACTGGACTCACAGTGCCCAGAAGGCTACTCTGGGGGGAACAGAAATGGTTATATTTAAAAACTAAGCAGACAGTTGGCTAAGACCAAAGGAAAAGGTTCGAAAAGTCTTGAGAAGGAGCTTCTTTTTTTTTTAGGTATTGTTTATTACATTTTTTGCATAAATGTATAAAAACAGTAAAAATTAAGCTAAAATCTAAGGGAGAGGAGAGAGGGAAGGGAAGAAAGGAAGAAAAAGAACAGGAGGAAGGGAGAGGATACTAAGAGCCAAACTATTGGGTAGTAGTTAGTGGGAAGCAAAGTCATTTGAAGACTGTTGTAATGAGAAGCAAAGGCACAGATGTAGGTGAACAAAATCAAAGATATCCAGAAGCGTGAAATATCTTACAGACACCAGAAAGCCGATGACCAATTTGTGAGAACGTCGGGGAGGAGCGTTAGTAAGGGAAATTATGGGGAGGGCGAGTTTCCGGATTGGGTTAGAAGGGTGTCTTAGGGTAACACTGTTTTGTTTTTTAATGTCAATTGACAGCAAAGATCATAGAAATGTGGATTACTTTGATATAATTGATTTATGCACTGAAGACCAGGGACATTCCTGTTTGATTCCAAGGGCATCACTTAGAATTGGATGAATTCTTACTCTTGAATCTGTCAGTGCTTCCTCCTGCTCCTTCACTTACCATTCAGCTGGAAATACATTACTCTGTAATATGCCACCAGCCACGCACAATCTATAACCTACCTAATGTATTCTGGTGATTCTAAGCAGGCCAATAAGTACACGTGTGTAAGGTGTACTGACACAGAGGATTGCAACACTCCGACTCTGCAGTGACATAGTAAACAGCTTAGGTCTGAAAATAGAATAGAAATAATTCCGTGGGTTAATGCACCCTTTAATATATGTTTATTTGGTTACATTGTATTTTTAATAATTCTATTGTTTTTATGTTATCACTCAAAATTAAAAGAAAAAAAAACCACAAACTGATCCAAAGGTCAACAATGCTGATCTGTCTGTCATGCCCTAATCTAACAAAGGTAAGGCTGAGCACACACTACAGAAATTTTCGACCAATGTATTATCTATAAGGATTTTACCAACAGTAAAAAAAGAAAGTTCCAACGAGCATGCCGATTCTTCTGTACACACTATACACAATTTACCTTCAGTTCTGTGCTCATCTGTCATAACCATCGGCTTGGAATGTTTGGAACTTTTAAGTACGTCCAAAATGTCAAATAACTGCAGTTCTCTGAAGATATATGCGACTGGATCACTTATAAATTACTTATGGTATAAATTTATTTAAAGGAAATAGCGCAGGGCGCTTATTTATATCATTGCCAATGCACTTACTTTTGATATTGTGAATATTTTGATATAGGAAATCGTTATTTCTGAGACCAGGGTAGAAAATGTTCTGTTTTAACCTTGCTAAAGGAAATGCCTTATTTCTGATGGAAATATCTGATACAATGAGCCTTTGTTTAGAAAGTCTTTTGTGTATCGCGATGTGGGGAAATGAGTTGTTTGGGGTTTGTACCTTTCTTTTGAAATGTGTATTTTGCAACTGTTGGATGAAAGTACTCATGATAAATTCATATTAATTGGGCCTTTTGGCTTGCTAGTAGACTTCCTGGCTCTGAAATAAGATGCAGGAAATCACAGCAAGGTTTTTAAGATATCACAGATAAGCGTAAATATTGTTAGTTTTGCAATGCATGTAAATCCATATTTGTGTAAACACATGGCATTCTGATTCTAAAAATAGCTCGGACTTCAAGGGGGCTGGCTTACCCTTTGAGGTTGTGTCCAAACTGTATAAAAAGTACTGGCTTATAGTGAAAAAATTTTCTTCTTGTTTCATCTGACCTGATCACTGGTACCTTTAACCAGTGAAGAGCAAATAAACATCACTTGCTTCAAAGACCTGCTTGAAAATATCTTCCATGCTGAAAATAGTGTGACCTACAGATTAGACACGAAATCTTATCCGTTTCCGGCTGTTTCTAAAGATTTAGACCCCGCATATCTGGTACCACCGCTCTGCCTGCTACCCTGCAGCTCAGATCAGTGTGATAGGTCAGGGGGGATCCATCCACAGCAACCCTGATTCATAGTAAGAGGTCAGGAGTACCAGCCCAGGTACACCATCAAAGGGGTACCCCAGTAGTGACAGTTACCCAGAAGAAACCTGGTACTGGATGCTGGTTAAGGAGTCCAGTGGTGGCAGTATCGAACAGCGTGTGATGGGCACATTTACTGCAGTACAGACATCACAATGATGATTCTCAGAGCGTTCCTGAAGGTTTAAGGACACTGACCATAGTGTAGAGACGAGTCCACTGCAAGTCTGCATGAAGCTGCAACTATCATACTAGAGTTCTATGGGAGCAGGGAGAATGCGTGGGAAGCGCAGAGTTTGCTTGGCTCCCATGGAAACATCAGAGAGTTACGTTACTTTACTAACCCGTGTGGAACCCGCTCTCAATTCTGGACCCCGGATCCCACCAGTGACATCCTTCCATTCTTGATCGAGATTTTAGGATCAGTTTAAAAATCTCTTTCAACAATATTATGTACTTTGGAATGATAATCGTTCATCATTCCAAGGTACACACTACTGTGATATCGGGCCAACCAGTCATCTGAACAGCCTGATTCCCAGCCTAATGTCCTAAGTCTACAGACCACACTGTTTTTGATGAATTGTTACTGCCGTGTAAAACAAATTGGGACTATCGGGGATATGGCACTCAGAACATATTAAACATGCCTGTGGCAAACCAGTAGAAAACGAGCTTTTATGCTTTTGCCAAAATGTAATAATAATATCCAATTTCTCGTTGTACTAGACATACAGCATGTGCTGTATATACAGACTGGACAAGATTTGACTTCATCTTTTTATCAGTGTTTCCACATAAAATTGAATACTACAGGGTTAAATCTGAGGAATGGTGGTATTAAATGGACGAGATTTGCCTTCTTCATACAATACTATGCCACAAATATATCTGATGTAACTGAGGGTTTGGAAAGCAGAGATGGGTGTTTGTATCATCTGCCCAGAGAGGGTAACAAAAGGTTATCAATTAATTAAAAAAAAGAAGTAGTTACGTCACAACCGATTCACAATGCCGTGTTTCCGAATCCTCCAATTTAATTTCCAGTTCAAGAAACCTGTGCCAAATGAAATAATATAAAATCCTGATTTTGCAATAAAAAGGAAAAAGAAAGGGAGCAGACCATATTGTAAACGGGAAAATGGGTCACACAGGAGGTTATGGTAAAACATTAAGGCTGAAAACATGAGGAACTTTAACAGAAACAAGAGAGCGTGGAGATATGTTAGGACACATTGGATAGAGCGGTTGTGTGTTGTTGAGGAAGATAAGACCCAGGACAGGACTTTTTCACATTTTACCAGCACAGAACCAATTGTGATGGGGGAGAACAATAATTCTTATATCTCCTGTTAGTTTCTTCTGTCTTTCGCAGTGTCGGACAAAGAGCCAACGTCTGTAAAGGAGCCTAAAAAGGTGCCATTGAAACCCAGTGGCTTTACATGAGGACCTATGTATATATAAATAAACTTGGGGAGATATTATTGCTGTTTATTGCAAAACTCAGGCATGGAAACAAGCATGTAGAGAGACCCCATCATTTGAGGACTGTCTAAGAGGCTTAACTCACCACTTGCCTCTTACCTGCATTCACATCAAATACACCAGTTGCTGGTGTTGATAGGAAATGGTACATGAGGCAGTAGCAACTTACTAAATGGGTGATTATTTTTGCTTTGCACCAAAAAAAGAAAACTGTGTTTCAAGAAGCAATCCCATGAAATGAATTACTCTAGCAGGCTATAAGAAGAATCTTGGTAATTCCGATTTGCCATTGGTTTAATTCTTCCGGCTGCTACTGATTTATGATTCTGCAGGGTTTGCATAGTGTCATGTGACTACCATGGCAGCCACAGTCAAATGGCACATGATATAGTGAGCAGAGTGGCTTTGGAACATTCACCTGTGCTCAGTCGGCTATGTGTAGTGTAATATCCCCTCCCTCCTTCTCTCCCCTCTGCCATCAAATTAAATGCTGTAAGTATTTCTTGGGATCATATTGTGTTCATTCGGCATTGATATGTGACTTGAATTGTATCTAATTTTCCATATTAGCTTCAATAAAAATATTTATTTAAAATAAAACCGTACAGAGATATTTTGAAAAGGAGATAATGATTTGCGGGAGGATAGCTAAGAAACATCATATGCATGCTTAAAAGAAACTCATAATGGCAAACGTTACTCCTCTCCTCTCTGGTGGGTCCCGGAGAGGAGGTCTGGTGACCAGTGAGGAGGGGATGGGGGAACGTGGCACCACAATGCATGTTATTTTGGCCCTGCCTCCCCACCCGTGGTGGAATGCCATGACCGTGTCATCATGCCGCAGGGGTGGGAATGCTGCTTTAAACTGTTGCCATAAATGCTGGTATTTATTTGTTCTTCTTTTAAATTAGCATTTATATCCATGTTAAAAAAGTGTAAATAAAGATATGCCTACAAAGAAATATGTTTGCAGCTATGGGCTCTGAATTTGTATCTTAATTTGTGTATAATATTGGAAGATATGCAAGGGAACTTTGAACCTTGAAGTTAAGCCTCTCCTATTCACAATAGACTTCTGGGTTATATCTTTTACATCATAGTACAATAAACAATGTCTGTGATTCTTCTCATTGTTTCAGTGACTGTCTCTATAGCGCACCACATACTGGATATTACATGTGGATAATCTGTGTCACCACAATTCTATGTCATGCTCTAAATACCCAGTAGGCATTGGGCTGCTGTGTAAAAGGCATTACCCAGAAGACTATTTTCCTGAACAGGTGAGGTTAATGTACAAACAATTCCTGGGAATAGTAGTTTAAAAATGTCTTCCTTGTCCCTTTGCATTGTTTTTGTTATAATACATAGGATATAAATACAGAATAAAAGAGACATGAAGAAAAGATCTGTGTCACAAAGAGCTTGTAATCTATGTGGAAGAGGAAACACATTGAGGCACATAAGGAAATCCTTTACAAATGGTATGACTCCTAAAGTGGAACTGTGCATTCATAAGAATTCTGCCAGCAACTATACGATTAGTTCTGGCAGTGAAAGGGTTAGCGCACTGTTTTTTGTAGTCGCTGGCCGTAGCCAGGAGCTGAATGGTTCAGTTCCAGGATCTAGATAGACGAGGGGGAAATGCAGAGAAACAGTGCACTGTTATGGATTGAATCATTTGCTGAACTAGTCTGACCATAACCTGACACTAGAGCAGGAAATGACTCACTGCGCTCTGCAGCTGCCTTCTCATTTGCATAGAAAGAGCCCAATGGTAATAAAGGCCATTTAGGAGTGCAGGGTGCCATTCCCAGCGTCCCTGGGAATTCATGTGAAATGTGGACTATGTATGTAATTGATAGTTTCTATGTACGTGACAGAGTAATAATGTTATGGCAACAGTATTGTATTATAATTCACATAATATTTATTGAAGTGAGCAGAAAGCAAAATAATGGGCAATATTTTAGGGCTATATCCCTTTGTAATGCCCTCCCTGATGGCAATGTATACTATTGTTACTACGGATCGGGTTTCTAGGTACCCAACTGGTGATCTCAGCGCCCCTCTATTTATGGAATTGTACTTTCTAGAGATTGGACTCTCCCATCTCTGATTTATAGTGTCGGACTACAGGCAAGGAAGATGCAAGACCTATATCAGCAGACCCTTCACTCACTGCTGCAATGGAACACAGTGACCACATTCTAACCCAGTGATACAAACATTCTGCAGGGATTGGTGTCTGGGCATCTTCAGACAGTCAGACACAGGACAATCCTGATATTCTACGCCAGCGACTAGATTAATGTTCAATTTGGACCTACCCATAGATGGCCAAAGTAGACAAACTCCAGCTGTTGGGCCCTTGGTTGCATCAATTCCAGTGTCATTGGGGCCTATTAGTGCAGTGGGAACTGTATAAGGATTCTATTGTAACTTTATAAGGATTCTATTGATTATTATTATAGAGCCTGTGTTCTTAGTCATCGTCTGGCCGCATCTACATAGTGGCTTTAATATAGGTAAGATTTTATGGATACAAAATAAAAGCTAATTTTTATTTTCTATAATTTGTGTCCGGGTTGGTCATTAAGACTGATTGTAGACTTAGCATTTGATCTCTAACTATATACCTCTCATGTTAATACATTAGGGATACTTTGAGCTATAAGTAGTTCTTTTTCTTTGTTCTTGATATCAGATTATACTACTATGAGGGCACCCAAGTATATTGATAGACAAACAAGACAACATTTCCTGATAATTAGGGGTTATTATATTGTTACTACTGACTTCTAGTGCGGAGGGATTTTCTACACTTTTCTTGCATTATCTACAAGCTGATTAAGCTGTTTGGGCTGAGGGGTAGGGGGGCTGCCATTATTTCCATTTATTGCCTTTTTATGGTTTACATCTATTTATTTATGTCAACATTTCAACCATGTAAACATTTTGTAAATGTGTAAACATTTTGCATGTCGACATTTTGAATGTGTAGACATTATGAACACGTAGACATTTTGTTGGTTGACGTTATAACAGTGTAGACATTATCACTGTCGACATTATAGAGCATATTCAGTTAGCCACGGTGGGCCTCCGAACATCGCGGCAGCGCACATTTGCAGGTACTATGGGACCTCATCATCACAGCTTTCTGCTTGCACCTCTATGGGGGGGAAAGAAGAGAAATGTTACATCGCTGCAGAGTATCTTCGCGTCCTCTCCGGGGGTACGCTGCAACTAATTGAATATGCCCCTAGAAATGTGGACACTTCATAACCAACCAGTTATTTTCAGTGTCACAAAAATGTATCACATTGCATCTGTGCATGTCTATAGATTGTAAGCTTGTGAGCAAGGCCCTCTTACCTCTGTGTCTGCTCACAGTATCAAAATGTTTAGGACTCATTGGACTTATGGTAGGCATGAGAACCAGACTGGAAGTAAAAGCATTGCCATTTGGAGGCTTTTTTGGGTACCTCTTCATAAGTTAGATCTCAATTTAAAAACACATATATGTATGGCCCAAATATAGGGACTCTCACTGTTTATAGATTGTGAGCTTTTGAGCAGGGTTCTCTTACCTCTCTGTCTGTATGTATTACCCAGTATTGTCTTATCAATGTTTGTTCCCAATTGTAAAGCGCTACAGAATTTGTTGGCGCTATATAAATAAATGTTGATGATGATGATGTTTAGAGTTAGAACCATCCTATTGGCAGAAGTACCGTGAAGTGGCGGGTGGCTTATCATGCATTTACAAATGTGTGTAACTGAGGCTTCTGCATTTTTATGCAGAAGTAGAAATGGCAGCTCCTTTGCTGGTTATAGCAGTACACTGGGGGATTTGCTCCTTTCAGGATAAGCCCACCTTATCAAGCACCTGCTATGAACCTATAAATTGATTGAGCAACTTCCACTTCTGTATTGGAAGTAAAAGCCACCCAGACACTCAGCGCACACCTGTCCATACAGATGAATCCATCATTTACTTGGTACCTGCCAATTGTGTCTATATACTGCGCAGTGCATAGGTGATTACAATCGCTTTACTATAGGCAATTTTCTGGGACAGGCTTGTATATTATTATTATTACCATTTATTTATATAGCGCCACTAATTCCACAGCGCTGTACAGAGACCTTACAAACCTCACGCACATCAGTCCCTGCCCCATTGGGGCTTACAATCTAAATTCCCTAACACACACCCACAGACAGACACACAGACTAGGGTCAATTTGATAGCAGCCAATTAACCTACCAGTATGTTTTTGGAATGTGGGAGAAAACCGGAGCACCCGGAGGAAATCCACACAAACATGGGGAGAACATACAAACTCCTCACAGATAAGTCCATGGTCGGGAATTGAACTCATGACCCCCAGCGCTGTGAGGCAGAAGTACTAGCCACTTAGCCACCGTGCTGCCCATGACACAATTGACAGAGTTAAGTCATTTCTTACCATTGCATAAGAAATAACACTTAACTGGGACAAAATGTGAAGGGTAATAATATGCAGTCCTTGTGTTTCACTTCCAGACACTGACCTAGGCCCGTCGAATGGGCAGCAATGTATCACTTACCATATCCCCGCCTGTACACTCATCCTACCACTCCCATGAAGCAGATGGACTCTGTTATGTCCGGTCATGTTTCAAGTGTGCACTTTATGAAGGATGTTTACAAACCTTTTGTTCTAGGAACATTTGTGATCTAAATGCAATTTTTGAGCTTGGTATTGACTAGATTAGCTCTTTAGGGACTGGGATCTGGTTATCTCGCAGCTAAGTAATTTAATTGTCACAGTAATAATTCTTTCAGTGTTGATAGTGCTTCAAAAGGATTACTAGATTATACAATATGGGTAATGCAGTCAAATTACCATTTTAATGTGGGACTCATTAAGAATGCAATTTACATGTCAGTAATTCAGCGGTTTGCAAACCGGGCCTTGAACCCCCAACAGTACAGGTGAGGATTGGTTGGTCCATATGCATTCAGGTCATTTTAAAGACTCTGCTACTAAGGCTAAGTACACACTATAGAAATTTTCTCCAGATGTGATATCTATAATGATTTTACCAATGACTGATAAAAAAAAAAAAGTCGCGATCAGCAGCCGATTCATGTGTACACATTATACACGTTTTACAAGATTTACCTTTAGATCTTCATCTGTCATAAGTAACTATGGGTTGAAAAGATCGTGACTCTGTAAACTCTATGGAGATCCTGATAGTGTGTGTATACAGTCATGGCCAAAAGTTTTGAGAATGACACAAATAATGGGTTTTCACAGAGATTTCTTTTTTCAGTGTTTTTAGACCTTTTTGTCAGATGTTGCTATGGTGTACTGAGGTAAAATTACACGCATTTCGTAAGTGTCAAAGGCTTTTATTGACAATTTTACATTAAGTTTATGCAGAGTCAATATTTGCAGTGTTGACCCTTCTTTTTGAAGACCTCTGCAATTCGCCCTGGCATGATGTCACTCAACTCCTGGGCCACATACTGACTGATGGCCGCCCATTCTCGCCTAATCAATGCTTGGAGTTTGTCAGAATTTGAGGGTTTTTGTTTGTCCACCCGCCTCTTGAGGATTGACCACAAGTTCTCAATGGGATTAAGGTCTGAGTAGTTTCCTGGTCATGGACCCAAAATTTAGATGTTTTGATCCCTGAGCCAATTAGTTATCACTTTTGCCTTATGGCAAGGTGCTCCATCATGCTGGAAAAGGCATTGTCTGTCACCAAACTGTTCTTGGATGGTTGGGAGAAGTTGCTCTTGTAGGATGTCTTGGTACCATTCCTTTTTCATGGCTGTGTTCTTAGGCAAAATTGTGAGTTTGCTGTAGATGCGATGACATGATTATATGATCAAGGAGCCATGTAATAGTTGAACATGCAAAAATGCTAGTAGATTTTTATATGTACCAACCAAACATACTTATCCCATACATAACCTCATAATTATCCTTTTCAGAATTAACCATTTAATAATCTATCAGTTTTTTTTAAGACATCAGGGGGTAAATGTATCAAGTGGAGAGTTTTCTGGCGGGTTTGAAAAGCCAATCAGATTCTAGCTATCATTTATTTTGTACATTCTACAAAGTGATAGCTAGAATCTGATTGGTTGCTATAGGCAACATCTTCACTTTTCAAACCTACCGGAAAACTCTCAGCTTGATACATTTACCCCCAGATATCCATGTTTATTTTGTAGGGAAAACACATTACAATGCTAGCAAAAATACAGTACAATAAACAAAATATGTTTTTAGTCGTTCCTGTAATAGTTTTTTTTTTTTTTTACAGGAACTGTATTTGTATCCCTGTTTGCTGTAATTGCTGATGATATCTGTTTTAATAGGATAGGAACAAATGCACAATATCTCCCCTACAGAGGGCTGGAATTACCACTTGCCTATTCACATTATTACAAAATACAATATCTTCCTATCAATGTTTTTCTATTGTGAGAGGGTTTTGCTGGGTATCAGACATGCAGAATCTATGTTTAAAGCAGATTTTTCATTAAGAAAGAGCTAAAGGTCTGTGTCTGTTTATTAAGGTGGGGGAGGAGGTGCAGGGTTACACATAATCAACCAAGCTATCCCCTTGGGGAAGGGGGGGGGGTGTTCAGTTTCCTTTGTATTTTACTATCGCTCCTTTACAAATTTCGATATATTGCGCCTCTCTAAGCCGGCCCCTTTATTTTAAATTGCATTCTTGAAACTGCCTGTTACCAGCAGTGACTTCCACTCAAAAGAACCAAGACCATTGTGTCAATATTGGGGTTAGGCCTCAGTGTTTTTCTTTACACAGAAGGAGGCATTATTGTCTGATTCTTGTCCGCAATCTTATACAATACAGCTCACACTCATTGCTTATATCTGAGAACTTCAATAATTGTACAAAGTGCCTCAGAAAAATGTGCATGATCTGCTTTTCTAGAATCACCTAAGGGCCTGGGGGTATTTTTACTGAACTGTGAGTTTGAAAAAGTGGAGATGTTGCCTATAGCAACCAATCAGATTCTAGTTATCATTTTGTAGAATGCACAAAATAAATAAAAGCTAGACTCGGATTGGTTGCTATAGGCAACATCTCCACTTTTTCAAACCCGCAGTTTAGTAAATATACCCACTGATTTGTTTCTTTCATTTGAATTCCACACGTTTTGCCTGCATGAACTCTGAATGAAAAATAAATGATATAAAGGTCAATGGGAATGTTCACACTTGTGTGGTTACAGGTGAGCGGGTTGGGATTTGTTTAATTTAACTCTTCACACGTTTGCTGGTGGAGAATTTAAGTAATAAACATTTGTTCCATCATGGAGGGGGGGGGGGAAGTTTCCTGTTTTCTTGGCTGATTTGTTGTGTTTGGATCCAGTGTCAGCTCAGGTTGCTCATAATTTTCTTTTCATACTGTGCCAACAAGGTAAATATATTTGATCTGAAACATATTACCTGTAATAAAAGAGCCAGGTTAGCAGTGAGTATAATAGGTGGAAGAAAGAGACAGATGAAAGAGATAGATAGCTAACATATTTATTATAGAAATAAACCATTAGTCATGAAAAACTATAAATGCAGCAGTCTTTTCCTCCCCTCAAAAATACATGAATTATTTGTCTTAGAGATCCCGTCTCATCCCTATTGCTATAATGGGATGCACTTTGACCCTTTCTGTGGCACTTCTGTGGGAAAGCGCATTTCTTGGCATAATTCAACCAACGCAATAAAAAGTTTTAAGCACACAAAAGTGACACCTGTAATAAATACTCCATAGCTGCCTACTCTACCGGAATGTCCGAGAGACTCCTGAATTTTTTGGGGTCCCGCCCCCTGCTATAATAAGTCAAAAGCGGTATTGTATAGCAGGGGGCGGGGCCTAATGGAGATCTCTTGGAAGGGTGATCTGCAAAGGTGGCAAGTATGAAATAGTCTCATGATTCATTTAATAAAGGGGGTAGTTCTACAGTGTAGTAGATTAGTCTTCTATGTGATGTTTTTTAATCATTCTACCCTGGCATTTTCCAAAGTATCCACCAAAACGAAAAACCTGGCACAGATTGCTTTTACAGGCTGTATCCAAAGACCCTGAGCTGAACAGGTGGACAGGTTACACACATGCGCACTGAAAGAAACACAACCGGTTCAGATTTTGTGGTTCATATATGACTCTTAATAGCTGGGAATGACTAATTTAATACATACTTGAATACTTTTTACACTTCTCCTCTGGAAGATCCTGGAGGAGAAGTCATGTGACAGGCGGTGGGAGGGGGTGTGGTCACGTCATTGTGTCACCGTAGCTCCGTCCCTGCTAGGAAAAGTCGTCATTCATAGCATTTCATAGCAGGAGGCGGAGCTTAGTGATGCAAAATCGCATCATTAAGCCTCACCTCCATGAGGAGGCCTGCTCTTCCGGGAGTCCGGGAGGACTCCCTGAAATTCGTTAGTCTCCCGGAAATTATGGAAGAGTAGGCAAGTATGATTAATACAACAGTAAGGACAGCTTATATTTACAAACATGCGTCTCCTTTGGATTTTTCTTAAGGTAAAATTAATCAAAACTAAAGTACATTTTGAAAGGCTCAATGCATTTTTAGCACACAGATATGATACGGCTCTTCAACTAAGAGGGTCACAGAAATGAGAAACATAGCAACTCTGCCACAATTGCTCCTCAATTTGCATGAGAAATTCATCCATTGTTCTAGAATTGTTACTGCATTTAGTGCATGAAAAAAAGCACCACAAATTATGAGCAAGCCATTATCGAACAGCATAATAATTAATTATCGTGGTTTTTTTTTTTTTTAAAGACGGCGCTCTTTTTTGCTTCGGTTCGTTAATGACGGCGCCTCCTCATCCTCCATTGCACTTAGGGGCACCCCTCCCCCGTTGTCTGCGTATCTTTTCCCTCAGCCTCTACTTGGAGCTGATAAAATTCTCTGGGCTGGTCCTCCCACCTTCCTCATAATGCACTTATCTCAGGTAGCTCTGCAGTGTTTGCCCTAAACTAGTAAGCAACACTCTGCTGTATAATTTAACTGCTCCTATGCTGGAGAGATTAGCAATGTCAGCCCCAACAGTCCTATTAACATATGTGCACGCAGACAGACCAGCGCGTATGGATGGTAAATAATGCATTTATGTAAAACGTCTCCGTTCCCTAAGGAACTAGGGTCAGTTTTATTTCCAGTTACCGGCCTCCGTAAGACGAAACCCCAAGCTCCCTTCCATCTGCTACTCCTGAAATAACCTGTGGTCACCAAGCGATGTTCTTTATTGCACTGAAAATTCAAATTTATAGGTAACTGCCAATATAATTTTATATATAGCAAAGAGTGTTTTATAGTATGTTATTTGTGGTGGAACAACAAACATTTAGCTCTGTCAGACGCACATTATACTGCTGTACAGATTTATCCCCTTGTTAGTCAAATGACACCAGCCAATAAAATGCACATTAAACTCATTTTTTTTTTAAGCGTTGCCATATTTATTTGATGGAGTTAGAAGGAAATATATTTCTATAATCATTAGTACAGAAAATCTTTCGGTAAAGATATCTGCTGCTAATAGTAAATTTGAAGAAGCACCTTTGTCTCTGTGTGTGATAAAAATTCCCAGCATCACCTCCATCTGCAACACTCCCCTTTTCCATATTGCAGATCTAAGTACTTTACTTTCTCATAAAACATTTGTTCAGAGGGGAGGAGAAAAGCAGACAGAGAATATTGGGAGGAAGAAGAGGCCACCGAGGACCACTTGTGACATTCTGCTGTACGTAAACAAATTATCTCCAACAATAATGTAAAATTAAACATTAAAACAGTCAGTATTTTTTTACATTTAATTTCCTGAACATAATACAAATAAAGAAAAATATTTAAGTTAGTTTACCCTTAAAACATTATTATAATTATTATTATTATTATCTTTTATTTATAAGAAACCACAAGGCATCCATAGCACTGTACATAGCAAAGCGACAAAGTAACATAAGTACATAAGCAATAAAATAACAAAAGTACAGAAAGCAAACTTACATAACTACATAGTAAATAAAATAGACCCAATACTGTAAATAATGTAGACCCCAGTCTAACCAACCCATAATATTTATCCATGCTGCAATATACCTAAGGTAGAGGATGATTAGGTGCTGTTAACTTAATGGTGTCTGGATAAAGTTGAAATTATCCAGTTACTGACATTATTGTTGACATACTGTATATGCAGTATAATAGATTGTGAATCATGGCCGGCATGACTCAGTTTATAGAGAGGCGACATTTTCCATTTCAAGATAAAGGGAAACACATTGAGACAACAGCTACTGACGAATGTGCTTATACTTATTTCAGGCTTTAGATCTTTCACTGTAATATAGCAAGAAGAGGATGAGCTGCATATGGTAAGAGGACAGACAAGGACTTTGATTATGTTGGCAGTCAGTATAAAAACCAGAGCCTAAGGGTGTCAGCTCCGGATTCAGAACAAAAGCAGCATGGCAGAAAATACTAAAATACCCCTGTATATAAGAGTTACTAAGATCATTCACAAACCTATAGGTTAAGGTCCCCATACCTTGGCGGAACTTATATTTAACGCTATATTTACTTTTACTGTGCATCTGCAAATGCTTTCAGTTCTCATAAGCTTCGTGGAGCTTTTACCTATATATTTGTGAAGGTTATTGTTGTGAAAGGCAACCAGTCCTGCACATGTTTAAAGTGGTTACTTCTTGTTTGTATGGGCAGGATCTGTGGAGTCAAGTCAGCAAGGAACCAATGGGGAGAACAAGGTGATCCTGAATACCAAGAACCACTCCCTCCAGATAAGGCCAAGCAGTAGGAATCATTTTCTGGGGAAGCTGAGCCTGTTATCCAGGGAGCCATAACATGGGAATCCCAAGAGGTATAGGAACCTCAGCTCAGTGGGAGGTGTTTAGGTGTTATTCATTCTCTCCTGCTTCATATAAAAGAGGTAGAAGAACTCTACTCGTTGGACATCATCATCAGCTATTTATATAGCGCCATTAATTCCACAGCGCTGTACAGAGAACTCACTCACATCAGTCCCTGCCCCATTGGAGCTTACAGTCTAAATTCCTTGACATACACAGAGAGAGAGAGACTAGGGACAATTTTGATAGCAGCCAATTAACCTACTAGTATGTTTTTTGAAGTGTGGGAGGAAACCGGAGCACCCGCAGGAAATCCACGCAAACACAGGGAGAACATACAAACTCCACACAGATAAGGCCATGGTCGGGAATCGAACTCATGACCCCAGTGCTGTGAGGCAGAAGTGCTAACCACTGAGCCACTGGCCCAATTGGATTACACTGGAACAAGATGGGAAAAAGGTTTTAGGTAAATATTAGTTATGCAGGGGCCCAATTGTTTGTTCGTGTTCTCCCCCTAATAGAGAACTGGGCCAGTGCTGAGTTGCACTGTGCTTTTAGAAAATGGAAAGGGTAAATCAGGATGTTTTTATCTGATACACACACACACACACACACACACAGACACGATGGGACTGAAGAATGGCATGTGTAGGCATAGTAATGGCTGAAATAGCACAAATTCTGGGAGTGCTCAGCAGCCCTTGGACTATGTAGTGTATTAGCCTAACTGACAGAACTGCACGTGAAAAATATATATTATTATATAGTAATGTCAAGAATATAAAGAGGAAAATTGAAAAAGATATAGGGCCTCATGCAGAGTTCGATGTAATTGAAGCGCAAAATGCACCAAATCTTTCATACTGCGCATACGCAGTAAAATGGCGCACATCTGTACGTATATATGAGAACCAATCATAGTCAATAATTAAACATGGCCCTTTTCTCCAATAGCGACTTCTATGTGGTGGACGCCATCTTTCCTCGTGCGAGTCTTCAGACTCCTGCATTCCCTATTGCCAGATTATTGCAGGCACTGGTGTAATTTTACTGTTGTATTATGGCCGGCTGTAACCAGTATAGTGCAGTGACTAAAGTCTTGTGGCCAGATCCTTCTATTCATATAGCCATAGGACCATTGTGTCACAAGGTCCATGATGTTAGCCCATGGAATGGGTATGACACAGTATGTGAAATGGCGTGACATTGGTTGCTTGGTGTGACGTGAGTGTAAAGTGTTGCCTAGCCAAACCACATAGGTGGAAAGACAGAGACTTAGGGGCCCATTTATCAAAGGTGCAAAGCTCTGTTGCCGCCAAAAATGGTTCTTTAAGGAAGGATACTACTGGCGATAACTCTGCTGGTGTTACGTATCACCAGGTCTCGCCAGTGAAGGCACTCCCATGCATTTATTAAGTATCGCAGCAGTACTTGTACTGCTGTTACGGCTCCCACTGGAAGTCAGATAAACTCTTAGAACAAGACAATGAGAAGTCTTCATCTATAGCAAGCCGCCTTTCCTGTAGAAAGCGATATTCTCACAGTTACTCAGATGCCCCCCAGGACTTGTATTCAGAGCTTATCTTAGAAACAAGGTAGCAATGGAAAATGGAGCCTGGGAGTAGTAGTACATCAGACGGTATACACAGAATAACTAGTACCAAAGTCAAGGACAGGCAGCAAATAGAAATAACAAGGTCAAGTCAGAAGGTCAGGGCAGACAGCGAGCAAGAAGAGTCCAAAAACAAAGTCAAGGGTTGAGGCGGCCAGCAGACAAGGAGAATCCAGGTACAAGCAGGGACAGTTAGCAGGCAGTCAATCAGAATCTCAGGTTTAGCAACACAGCAGGCTTCGCGAGTCATGCAGGGCAAGAACACTATAACTGGAAGGGGAGGCTAGGCCCTACCTGCCATTTAAACTAATGAGGACCAATCAGACGTCTCATTGGGGTCGAGCCCCCCCCCCCCCCCCCCCCCCCCCCTCACAGTACTATGTGATTTTCACATGACTGCAATCGCTGCATAGAGCGTCCCAGCTGCTTGGCCACCACTGGGACGGAGAGGCAGAATTGCGACAACCGGAGAAAGAGTGCAGAGTCCAGGCTGCTTAGCAACAGCTGGTATAAAGAATTAGTGTGAGCCATCGCGGGTACTGCTGCGGCTCATTTCAACCGCCACAATGCCTGTTCTGTTATCGCCATCTCAGGGTTAATTAAATAATTTCTCTCAGTGTATTCAAATTAATAGGGTTTTTCCCCAGACCCACAGAAGATTATAAATAAAATATTTCCTGGGAGGGGGTAGATATAACATCATATTATATTATTAACAATATAACAATAATAATATGTGCAGTATTTTGTAACATATACATCAGTGCTAATACGCAGGGGTTATTGCAGACTGAACGGTAGTTAAAGAACAAAGTTATTCTCTTAATGAGGTTGTTTGGATTTCTGTGTTATATATTCTCGGGTAACCAAGGTTCTAATAACTGGTACAGAGCAATTTAGGGACCAAATTTTTGAAATGATTTCGGGTACTCACGTTTCCCCCCTTCAACATATGACTGAAAAATGGCATTCATTGATATAGTTAATGGAATGCAGCAGCACGAATATTGGGAGTGCTCAAGAACCCAAAGAAATAGCTCTTATGGTCTAAATTCCTTTCATTAATTAACTAGGCTGACTTTATATAGTCAGCCTGATATTTCAGCACAGAGCCCTCCGCTTTATGACTGGAACACGTCTCCCCTTCTCACACTGCTCTTTATATGTGCCATAGGTTGGTCCTCTCGGCAGTACAGACAAAACAACAATGCAGCTCTCTGGAGTTATCACTGACAAACTTCCAAAGTATATTGTTGATTGTCTGTTCCCCAGTAGATGTCCTCAGAAGCTCTCCACTGGTTCCTCTAAAAGTGCCCAAAACTTCTAATGCGTTTTGGGAAAGTTTCCATACAATTCTTGTTACCATTACTCTAGAATGTGCTACAGAAATCTCAGAAACTAATTACTCCTGTTAGTATTGTTGTGTTTACTGTGTCTAAAAGAGCACACTTAAGTTACATTATAGAAGTCTGTGAAAAAAACTTCGTAGTTTACCACAACACCCCTGATTTTTCCATTTCCCTTTCTTCTTGCTGCACTGGATAACTTGTCCCCTAGGCACCTACGTATCTTTTACCCAAATCTCATTCTCCATTGCTTTACCGATTCTTTGTATACTTACAGCATCCCATGCCCTTTCTTACTAGTATTATACCAACATCATCATCATTATTTATTTATATAGCGCCACTAATTCCGCAGTGCTGTACAGAGAACTCACTCACATCAGTCCCTACCCCATTGGGGCTTACAGTCTAAATTTCCTAACACACACAGACTAAGAGAGACTAGGGTCAATTTTGATAGCAGCCAATTAACCTACCAGTATTATCGGAGGAAACCCACAAAAACACAAGGAGAACATACAAACTCCACACAGATAAGGCCATGGTCGGGAATTGAACTCATGACCCCAGTGCTGTGAGGCAGAAGTGCTAACCACTAAGCCACCGTGCTGCCCACTACCAATTACAGATACCTCACCCCCTCTTTTCCCAACGTGTTACCCAGTTCTCTTCACACATCTCATCCTCTGTACTTCGCTTTGGTCCTTTTAAACTGTACATATTTCTTAGTGCTCTTGCATCTACTGTATATTTGTCTGTATATTAATGTATTGTTACTTGACTTATAAATGAGCTTGCTCATTGGACTTTGCCTGGATAAAGAATTTGAAGACACCCCATTAGACACACCAAGGTCATAGTACTTCATCTAGCCCCAACATAAATATGCCAGGCCACACGTTATAAGCAAGAGTGAGCCAATTACAATACAGGGAACTCCTGTCTGTATTGTTATTGGTCAATACTGGCTGTTTATAATCCAATAACAACTAGCTCAGCAATGTCTCATGTGCCAAGGGGAGGGAGGAGAGAAAGGTCCTTGGACCCATGACTTAGGCCTTTTATCGAAATTACTATTAGTGCTCAACTTTGAGTTTTAAAAAATGCTATGCATCGGGCATGCCTAACTTTTTAAAATTATATTATATGTATATATAAGTGACTGAATGCATATTGTGTCCACGTACACACTATGGCCACATGCCCATCAGTGCTCACATACATGCTGTACTCAGAAGTGCCAACAGACACATCATGCCCAACAAATGTTATGGTTTAAACTGCCAATGGAAAATTTGAAAAATGTACAGTATATTTTAAAAGGCTGTGATCAAATACAAGACAGGCACTTATTAGTACAGTATTCAATGGATATCCTATTCTAATGATCAATAAAAAATACAGAGAGCATTCTGGAACATCACTTGTAGTTTAATCTGCCAAACAAGGCAGTCACATGACAAATGAATAATACTGAGAGCATTCTAGTAACCAATCTGCAATACAAATAGAATTGTAGTGACCAATATACATGTCAGTACAGTGTATAGAGTGTTCAACTCTGGCTTTGGAAACCAGAGCGTTCTAATTGAAGCTTGTGTTGGTGCCAACATTGCAAGTGTATGCATGCGATACTTTGCTTGTAATCTATTTTGCAAATAAAACGTTTGTGCTTTGGAACCACAGCGATCGCATTGGAGAATCTTCATTTAATACAATATATATGAACATATCATACAATACACAGAAAATATAAGTGACCATTATATCCTCTAAACCCCAAATCTCTGGTGACTAAACTGTACTAATCTCCAAAGGGCTATGCAATTCAAGACCTCAAATCTCTGGTGGTTACAGCCAACGCCTAAATCTAAATTTATTCCATATATGGTACTAGACATTAGCAGTATTTGTCTCATTCTGTATTTGGAAACAAAATTTTGCATGATACCCCAGCATAATTTGGCTACACCACACAGCAGAATGATTTGAAAGTTGTCATACCAGCTCTATTTATAGACTATAAATTCAGTGAAATGTAAATTTACTAATACAGTGGAACCCAAAGATTGCATTGCTGCAAATGGCCCTTTCCTTTTCCAACGCAAACTTGATTTACGTGTAATTTCACAGCTATTTCACCCACATGTACTTACATCAACAAGCTAATTTAAAAGAAGATTATATAGACACAGTACTTATTAAGGCTCCTTTAATTAGGACCACAGCTATCACTCTTCATCTCCTGCACATCCATGTGATTCTGCAGTTCATCGGAATGTTCATAGCAGTACAGATGACTTTAGGAGCTCAGTGTGCTGATCTTGTCGGAGGCAGTGTCAACACGTGTTCGCATGAAGCTGCAGAGCTAGATATTGGAAGGAGCAGGGTCCTCCAACTGCATGACTAACTGCCCCTCTGTCCTGAAAATGATCAGAATAGTGTCAACCCATAAAAAATGACACAACACCAAGCAATGGAGAGAATTCGCCAAAGCCTTTATTTAAATTTCCAACCTTTTAGCCTTGAGGCGAGGGGTGTACTGGGATACCACGTGCCCCCCAAATGCCACAGATCCCTTAGCCAATTTTCAAGGGTTGTATACGTCATTCCCAAGCAGCTGGACACTTGATGCTCTATCTCAGTGAGCATGGTTAAATGTCCACCATCCAGGACACTACATTTCTTCAAGGACAACCAGTAAGCTCCCTCCCTCTAAATGCAGAACAGGCTTTGACAAACAAGGAATGTTTTGTTTGATTCTTTGGCAAATTCTTAATTTTACTTTGGCTGAGTAAGCAGAATAACAACTCTATTTACATTTAAGTATAGCCCAGCTGTTTGGGACATCTTTATCAAAAGGGTGAAATGCCCCATGGCTGGCAAAAATGGGTATTTTTGCCAGTGATAGGGCTTTACCCTATCATGGGGTAACCACCAGAGATAACACTGCTTTGCATGGGGAAGCCTACTTAACAAGCATTGAGGCGGTACATGGATACCCCGGAATAACATTAACACAAGAAAATTAATTGAAAGATCCTTTATTCTTCAAATAAAGTAATTTTTTTAAACGGTCAATATTTTTTAGCCCAAGCCTGGGCTTTCAGTTCTACTGTGCATGTGTGAACCGACAAACCAGTCAGTAAATCCTTACGATGATAAAACATCAGCCTTATCACCGAATATTGACCAATGGGCCCTAAGAGCTGGAGAACAGGCTACAGTTTGACTGCAACCTCCACGAGTCCTTGATTATAACAAGGGTGCTTTGTTGAGACTTCATGGGTATAAATTGAAAGCCCACCCACAGAAGGGGTCTTGATGTTGATAAGAGTTGTGCTATTGGAATGATTTATTACAGTCATATATGGTAGAGATCAGAATTATAGTGACAGATCCTGGTGCAAGCAGAACTAACACATCGCTCAGTAATAGTCAAAGCTGGCATCTTGAGTAAACCAGAATCTGAACCACTGGGAACCAAACATTTATAACACGAAATAAGCAGCCATTAAGGTTAGGGCGAGGTGGACCTAAAGAAGAAGCCAAAACATTTTCCCTTGTAAGAAATATGATAAAGCTGCCAAGTAGTGTCTCCAGTAGGTTATAACCAAAATATAGCCAAGCTATAGTGTACTACAATGTACTGATGTCCCTCTTTGGTACACATTTTGCTATATATTTTCCTCCTGTTCATATGGATTTCTATTTTGATTCTACAATTTACATTTACATAGATACACTCAATGGAATAGTCTATCATAATGATTAAGGAGCACCTTTCTTGGCCCAGTCTGTAGTATTACTATTGTTATTCTGCTACCTTATGTATCAAGTGTTCTCCGCACCTTTTAGATTGTAAGCTCATTTCGATAGGGCCATCTTTACTTTCTGTTTCATGTCTTTGTATGTAATTTGTTTGGGTCATGATCTTTTTTAAATAAAGATAAAAGACAATAATAATAATAATAATAATAATAACTCCAATTGTAATGTTTTTGATGGGGCAGTCACTATTTTCATCTAATCAAAAGGTGGAATGGTTGAAAGATTCATAGCGGAATGTTTTGTTGCCTGGAGAAACAGAGGTAGTGTCAATATCATCCTAAATTTTTAACATTTTGAAAGGTTTGTTGCTTTCTCATAAGTTGTACCACTATATGTGTTGTGATGCTATATACAAACCCTGAATTGTCCTGTGCCATTACATACGGCTAAGGGGGCTCCACTGTGTGTTGCACTGGGCCCAAAAACTCTTGTTATACCACTAACTAGAACAATAGGATATAATGAGAGAAATCCACAGTGAATATTTTAGTCTCTGCTACACTACAAGCTTTATGAGACATGAAAGCTGGATAGCAGAGTGAATACATAGTAACATCGACAGCATATTCAGCAATTCTCTCACATTAATTTCTTCATGGAGAATAAATGACAAAGGTATACTCTATGTCAGCTAGGGATGATATGGTTTGAATGACAGATGAAAGTTACAGAGTCTGCCTCTGGGGACACTTTCCGTTGCAAATGCTCTCGCCAAACAGAATGTGGATGTATCACAGCGAACTTGCTTGACGTACAAATATACATTGCTGTAATGGAAAGTTCCAGATAAAATAATAGAAGTATCGAAGAGCTGTTTGTTGCATTCACAAGTATGTGTAAAAATCTTCACATAAGATCTTTGCATATGGCATTGCAGAGATCTTCCCTTTTGTTGCTGGGGATCACGGGGCAATCGGAAGCACCATAAAATTGGTGCAATCTACATAATTTTATTATCTGTTCCCAACAACGCAAAATGTCGAAAAATTCAAAGGTTCTAATGGAGTGGATCTGACCAGAAAGAAACACAAAATAGGAAATAATTAAGTTTATATGAAAAGGTTTGTACACTTTCAGATGACTTGAACTACCTGTAACTTACTATATACATAGAGGTCTATGTATTATGTCAAATGTGGAGAAAAGTGTGGCGCATTTCCACTGTTTGTTGATAACTGCCTCCTGTTAGCCTCTTTGTTCGGTCATCCGCCAGGGTGCCAGGAGGAGGAGTTGGGGTTGAGCTAGGGTGCACCCGCATAGTAATGAGTTTAATCATTGCCATATGGTGTGTGTGCCTCTCTCCCCTCCTGATTCAGTGTTTTTAATGCCCCTGCAGCACACCCACACTGAGCGCCGGATGCCGACATGGAGAAGCAGCAAGAACCGACAGTTTGTGTGTGAAGCAATTGGCTGCTTCTCCACCATGTCTGTGATAAGCTGGGAGTGTGGCGCTTGGTTATGATGTCACAGTACAATGCCACACTCCCAATCTGAGGACAGACGCCTGAAAAGAAGCAGCAGGGGGGGCATGTTTGGGGGGTGCAAGGTTCAAGTGGGACACCGCACCCAAAGGGGAACTTCCACCAGCCAAGCATATGGGCCATTCTGCTCCAAAAACAGAGCACTGAGACTGGTTTCCTTTTGTGCTTTTCAGCTATGTCTTATTAGGCAGGGTGGATTTTCATTGCACTTGATTATAACAGAGATCAGTGTGGTTTCCTATTTAGAGGCAATGAAAATAAACAACACTATCTGGTGATATTAATGCAGGGCCGATAAGGACAGAAGGAAGATACAAATAAATTGAGACCTGTATTTAGTAAAAGGTGTAAGATGGCCTTTACAAGCCAATAAATAAAAGTAATTTAAAGATTGAAATCCTGTTTATAGCAACTCAATGTTCTATAAATTTCTTTCCATTATAAAAGCAGATTATTTTTCATTCAGAAGTCCAGTTTTGTTTGTGTCTAATACTGAATAGGGACAAACATGGCAAAAAAATTACTGAAGCAACTTTATTATATGGGTACGACCATAGTCGGATCATCAATTAGACAATCTAGGCTTCTGCCTAGGGACTAGTGGGCACTCAGTGGTCCAGGATACCCTAAATCATTTTTATGTGCTGTGTTTTTGTGACAACCAGAGAGGAAAAGGGGTCCCAAACCAGTATGTTGCCTAGAGCCCCCATGTGCAACGGAATATGATGGCACTATGTAAATAAATGATGATGACTTTTATTTTGTTTATTTTTTTTCTCTGTGCTCTGATTATCACTATACTTTATTTATATGACATTAATATACAACACTGGTGTACGAGAGAATTTTATTTCCCTACCACAAATATACACACATCTGGGCCAGTTTAGGAAGAGTCAGTTAATCATCTAGTCCAGTGGTCAGGGAACAGGGGTAAATTACCCCAAATGGGGTAAAAATAAAATTCCTGGGGGTAATGCTGCCGATTCACATGCTGTCAGTTGGATTGTAGACCCCTTTAAATGTGAAGTTGCTGTTGTACCAGAAGAGCCTCAAGGGTTGGCAGAGGCACTTCTTGAGCTTCGATGCAATAATGAAGCATGTATTGCATTTGAAAACAATTTTTGGATGTCAACAGCTGCAAAGGCATTCAAAATTGCACATGAGGAGGCAGTCAAAAAGCTGCTGCCTTTTGCAACAATCTACCTTTGCGAACATGGATTTTCCACTCTAACAAACATAAAAACAAAGCAGGAAAATTGATTGGACGCTGAAGACTGTATCCAAATTACTCTGACATCAAAATGCCCCAATATTGATGCTCTCATATAAAAAATGAAGCAACATCATTTCTCCAAAACCTGAAGTTTTGAAGTTGAGAAATTTTGAATAGATTAAATAAAATTTTAAATTCCAGTAATTAATAATATATGATTTCCTTCCTTTCAAATCAAGGGGGTAACGTCGGCGTATCTAAATACATTTTGGGGTAAAAGGTTAAAAAGTTCCCTGACCCCTGTTCTAGTCCCTTCAGCATGAGAATGAGCCTAAATAGGTACATTTGCTAACATTGCTTAATAAAGCAGATCTGCATTAAAGCCATAGCAACCAATCAGACATTTGCTTTCATTACAACTTACACTAGACACAAAAAAAGCTAATTGCTGATTGGTTACTATGGTTAAATGCAGATTTTATTTCTTGGCAACCGGTCCTTAAAGGGTTCAATACACTGCCACATGCAAATGTTATTATACTCCAGTTTTGCTGAAAGGGTAAAATAATGTGAAGGTCCGGTATGTTTCTTTTGTACCCTCTGCCATAATGAATAATGTAATCCTCACACCTTCTTCCCACAGTTTTCAAGGTTATACAGGAAATAACCTGCTCTCATTGTCTTGTCAAGGGCATGACTATGAGTGATGATGCCATTTTTTCTGATAGTGTCACCATATACCATGCTATACAAGGACAGACGGGCACCGTAAATCAATGCTAGGCAGTCACTTAACCCAAGTACAACACCAGGGGGTAAATGTATGAACCTCCGGATTCTTCAACTCCGGCGAGTTCAGCGTCTTCAGCGCTTAAATTTGAAATGGCGCTGCCTTGTAAAGGGAAACTTCCCTTTACAAGGCAGCGCCGCTTTAAATTTAAGCGCTGAAGACGCTGAACTCGCCGGAGTTGAAGAATCCGGAGGTTCATACATTTACCCCCAGTGGCGTAATTTTAGGAGTGAACCATGGCACATCTAGAAATGAACTATAAATAAGCACATGGGGGACAGGGGGGTTTCAGCTACAGCAGAACAGTAGAGTGCTAAATGGTACATCTGGTTTAGCACCATTGCGCCAACCTTTGTGCCTAGCTTGCGCTGTGCTTCATGCCCCAGTGCACATAAAATTGCGCTGGACACCCATTGCGTCTCGTGCAATGGGCTTCTTCTGCGCGAAAGAGGAAAAAGGTGGAGAGGACGGACCATGCATGGCCTATTTCTCTATTTGGAGGCCCCCTTCATTAAACTGAACTTTTACACATTTCTTTCAACAAACTACTCATATGACTCTCACTAAGGGACAACAAAACCTAAAATACAAATAACATGTAAAACTATATATGGAAATGTTTCAGCAGCTAATCAGATAGGAGATATTGGTAGTAAAAATGTAATCATGGGGAGGGGGAGATACATTTTTCTAAACTTCCCATCAATAATCCCTTTGTAAAACACAATCAACCCCTGTTACTCCCATTGGGAAGAACAGAACTGATAACAGAGAACAGTGGCATACTCTCAACTGCACAGCAAATGTGAATAGATTGTTAAACAACTCCAGTTGTATAAATGTGTGGGAACTTTTACCTATGTATTTGTGAATACTACAAGTGGCTTGTATTTTAGGTTTAGTGCGCCTTTAACTTAGAAAATTAGGTGAAAACAGGGCTGTCTATTTCAAGTGTCATATTTGTAGAATTTAAATATTATATATACTGTTTTATTTTATAGTGCAAATGGCGTCTCATTGAAAATAGTGGTTAAACATTACACTTGACATGAACTGGAGTAGACATGAAAAACGTGGTCTTGTCTTGCATTCGATAGTAGGGATCGGACCGATATCCCCACCTCTTGTAGCTCTTTTCAGTGGCAGATCCAGGGGGGGGCGATCGGGGCATTCGCCCCCACTAGCAGCAAAAAGCTAGGTCCCAGCCGCCGATCAAAACGGGAGGGGCGGGGCTAAGCGCGAGCGGGGGGTGGGGGTGGGGCTAAATGTGGGCCAGCCAAATCAGAGTGTTCCCAGCCGGCGATCACAACGGGAGGGGGCGGGCCAATCGTGGGCGGAAGGCGGGGTTTAATGCGGGGCAGCCAATCAGAGCAAAGGAGGAGCGTGATTATGCAAAATCGCCCCCCCTAAACATAAAGTCTAGATCCGCCCCTGGCTCTATTAAATATCTCAAGTATAGAGATAAAATCATTTTGTAATACGCCTATTGTACAATTATGAATAGACTATTATGCATATGGAATGCCATGTCTAAAGAAATGCTGTGCGCTTCAGCAAAAGTTGCCATATTGGTTCAACATAAAGATCCACATGACATTATAAATAAGAATATAGCTTCTGCACTCTGCTGCACTGTGGTACTCCACTAACTATTCTGTCCAAGAATGGTTCATTAAAACAACAAGCACAAAGAGAATACAAAATATGCAATATTTTATAACAAATGTGTAATTCATGTACTTTGCTAGAAATATATATATATATATACACATACACATACACATTGTGACAAAGCCTCTAAGAGAGGAGTTACTTGTTACATCCACAGTCTACAGTTAAAGGCTGTAAAGTATTTAAAGCTGTATTGTGCACTGTTGTAGGGTGACCGATGCTGGATAGTGGCCGGTGTCTAGACAGAAGGACTATGTGTAGTTAGAGTTAGGGTGCCTGGTGTCATCATGATGGAAGGTGTGCGCTTTATCTCTGTGATTGTGACTTGAACAATGAATGTATATATATATATATATATATATATATCTATATATATATCACAGTGCACAACCAGTCATCGCACAACTATCTGAGCTTTCCAGATTTTAAAAAAAATGGCTGCAGCCAGAGGTGACCGTGGTCTGCAAAGATGGGTGCTGCCGTTGGACCCACAGACTTATGAAGCACTTGCCACCATGGTAGAGAGATTTGAGGCTTTAAAGTAAATGACCAAAGCACCTACATTCATGCCAAAAATGGTGCCACGTCAAAAGCCAGGCTTGACAATTGTTGCCATGGCTCTCTATCTCTATCAATAGCAGTTTTACCGTTGGGCCAATGGTAGAACTGCTATTGATAGAGATAGAGGGCCGGTTACAAAGTTGTCTAATCCAAAGCTTCGAGGGGAAAAAGGCTACAAGGGGAAAAAGTAGAACAGTTAATGGTTCCTCAGGTTTATGTAAAAGTAGCACATACACATGTCTGTGGGGACATCTGGGGGAAGATAAAACATGAGACGAGTTCTGCTCAGGTTTTACTGGCCTAGTTACATATTTTGAATTAGTTCAGAAGTATATTTTTGGGGATGTAAAATACAAGGGAAGAAGGTTTCATAATAGAAACTTCATAATGGTTGCTCCCTTTGAAGGGTACCACCCTTCATTGCATCAAAAGAAAATCATCAAAAGAAACACTGTACAAGCAGATAAAGAAGCTTTACTGATGCCGCCAAATAGGGAGCAACATCACACAAAATACTACAAACATAGTAGGCTGATCCAGGGATGCCCTCCAGCATCTCCAGGAAGTGTGGTAGGAAAAATAATGTGTCTATGTGATTTATTTGCTTGTAAAATGTGTGTATGGTTCTTGTGTGATCATTTGGAATTGAGTGAAAGCCATCTAGGTCAGTATTTATCTACACTAGTCCACCATGCAGCATCTCCTTGACGTGAGGTAGGACAGGAAGGCATGTATCTGTTCATGTGATTTACTTGTATGCGAAATATATACATGGTTATTGTGTGATAATTTTGAAAGCTGTCTAGTTATTATTTAATTAGTTATTAGTCTATTATTTCTTAACACTGGTCTCAGGACCATTAATAGTACATGTTTTTAAGATCTCTTCATGTGCAGTGCAGAAGTTAAGAAAGCAGTAAATGAGGCCAGCTGAATAATGGTTAGCCAGAATGGTAACGGTAGGTATAGATACAGAAGACTAGTCTAGCATAAGGCAACCTGTTCCTCGGGCACTGTGCAGAAGGCTTTAATTAGCCAAAGCAAGTGATGACAGAAAGCTTGCACTCAATGTCACACAATGCACCTTGATTGGCGTTTTTATAAATCAGAGAGATGCAGATATGAGCAGGCCTATGGCAGGGACATGTCAGATGACAGAAAGACCTGGAGATGTATGTGACACAGCTTTACTTCAGATAGGAGATATAGAAAGCCTGCACTATTTGCTGGCCCTAACTGATGTTGTTAGATGGGTTCATCCTATAGAGGTCAAGTTTATTGCAGTTCAGTCATGGTTGTGGTCACTTAAGTAGTCAACTTTCACTCAGGTGTTTGACCAAAGGCATAACTAGAACTTTGTGAGTCCTACAGCAAAATATTGAAGAGGCCATCAAAGTCTCATGTTTAGCGCCACCCAGTGTCTAGTGCTGTTATGCTCCTCCTCCTTCACACTTGTATTATGCTTCTTGTACAGTGGCTGAACTATCATTGGTGCGGCAGGTGCTGTGCACCGGGGCCCATGGAGATAATGGGGCGCACTGCACAGCAGATTCAGAGGGTCAGAACTAGCGAGCTGTGGGCACTTGGGCCCCTACCTACACAACCACACACAGGAATAAAAATGTAAATTATCAATAACATCAAGTTTATATTTATTGGTACCTGCAACAAAAATCAGTGCTTAAACATTAAAAAACATACTGTACAGATGTGCCTTCATACATGGGTGAATAGATTTTTTTTCTATTGAGTCCTGTCTATGGGGCCCCTGGGCAACTGAACAGTGTGCCCAGGGGGAAAGACAACCCTGGGACCCACAGCTCACTAGTTTTACCTCTGCCCACTTGTATTAAGCTCCTCCTCTCCCCATCTGTATTATGCTCCTCCTCTCCCCATTTTTATTATGCTCCTCCTCTCCCCATCTATATTATGCTCCTCCTCTCCGCCACTTGTATTATGCTCCTCTTCTCCTCACTTGTATTATGCTCCTCCTCTCCCCATCTATATTATGCTCCTCCTCTCCGCCACTTGTATTATGCTCCTCCTCTCCCAATCTGTATTATGCTCCTCCTCTCCCCACTTGTATTATGCTCTTCCTCTCCCCATCTATATTATGCTCCTCCTCTCCCAGTCTGTATTATGCTCCTCCTCTCCCCACTTGTGTTATGCTCCTCCTCTCCCCCATCTATATTATGCTCCTCCTCTCCGCCACTTGTATTATGTTTCTCCTCTCCCCATCTATATTATGCTCCTCCTCTCCGCCACTTGTATTATGCTCCTCCTCTCCCAATCTGTATTATGCTCCTCCTCTCCCCACTTGTGTTATGCTCCTCCTCTCCGCCACTTGAATTATGCTCCTCCTCTCCCGCTTTTATTATACTCCACCCGCACCCCTCTCGCTTGATATTAACTTACTGCTGCCTGCCTCGGGCTTCCCTCATTGGCAGGCAGCTGTGGGTGACACATCCTTTCAGGGCAGTGGCTGCCCACACCCTCTGCCCCAGTGCTCACTCTGCCCCTAATGTCATTTTTCTTACCACTTGCTTGATGATTTATGTCAGTAAATAAGACTTTATCGAAGGTAAGTGGCTGAACCATTCACACAGTTTTCCCACCAGGCTCTACCACAGCAACCACAGTGCATATTGTAAAGTCATTGGCTTTGTGTATTACCTCCTTGAAGTTGATTATTAACAAATGACTGATCCATTCACTGTGTATGAAGATTTTTCAGTCACTTGATAGCAGCCAGCTTTTGTTATTGTTCCTCTACACTCCAGAAACTGGTAGAACAGGCTGCAGTGCTGACAGGTGAAGTAGTGAGGCACTGCACCTGTGTGGTATGCTGGAATAGTCCTAGGTCAACATGCAGCTCACATTTCAGTGGCTGCAAGTCATTTTCTGATAACTAAAATTAAAGATGTAAATGATGACAGATAGGGATGGCCCTTTGGGGACTGAGAAAGGAGAGAGCCCCACCTACATCCAGACACTTGGGACTTATGGTGAAATCACTAGTTTCCAGTGAATTTATAAACTATATTTTAGTACCACCAACTAAAAGACTGCATTCACTGTATGTAGGCGACAGGTACACTTTAAAAGCTTGTATATTTTTCCTACTTATAAAATAGATAAATTTGAAAGTAAGGCCATAAGTTCTGACATCTTCTAGCTTACATTACTTGGATGGACAGAGAATATAGCAATTTTGTGATAAACTAGCAATATGCAATAAAGCAATATGTGTGATTAAATTCCAGACCTGACACTACACATGCAGTACAGAAAATGTTAATTATCATGTTACAGCAAAAAGGATAAACTAATTGTAACAAAACAGTGAAAATATAAACAATAACTAATTGGGTGATATGGCTAAAAAAGGAAATATTATTTGCTGAAAAGAAAATACAGTACTATAAATCTTAATCCTATACAGATCAGTTATTTTTGTTTTATTTTGTATAAATATCAAGGTTTATACCTTTTGTAATATGGAGCTGTTGGCATTTTTCGAAGATGTTCTACTCTTACTTAGTTACCCATTGGCAAAATTGATGTGTGCCGCTGCAAACAATCTATTTCATGCATACTGCTCCCCAGGAGCGTGTAACCTGATCTCTGAGTGATAGCCAGTCAGTCACACAGGTACTCATGGGTCATGTGATAGCAGAGGACAGAGAGGCCTCTGTCTGCTGAAAAGAGGGACGTTCCAAGACCTCTCTGCTCATTACATCATATGTCATGTGACTGTGGTTGCAATGGTAATCGCATGACAGTGAGCAAACTACATCGCAACTTAAATCACAACTCAAAAGAAAAGAAAACAACATGTCTTCCTATATTTATGTTAAACATACACACTAATTGTTAGTAAGAATTGCACCTGTATTAAAAACCCCATCTATACATAAAACAACATAGGGCTCAAAGCAACTGTAATACACAAAAGGACAGCATTAATATATTCATAGTTGAGTACATTTATCAGATACATGCCTAAGGTGTAGATAACATGTGGTACATTTTAGCCGTCAAATTGTGGCTATGTCCGAACATTTGGGAGGTACGTTTTCTTCCCTGATCCACAAGCCCCACCCATATTTATGCAACCCCCACCTATTTAGCATTATATCACACCCCTTTTTTGTGGAGCAGACCATGCTAATTTTGGATGCTGAAATTTGGGACTGTCCCATGAAAATTGACAATCGACAACAGACGTTATTTTTAACAGGTGGAAGCTGAGGCGATTGGGCTATTTGACAAGAAGGGGGAATGTGGGACAGCAAAAACAGGCTAGTGGGGGAACACTGATGTAACACCAATAATTATGCATGGTGAAGAGGAGGATGGTAGTTACTGTTTTATCAGCAGCGGAACTTATAAGGGGTTATTAAATGAAATCCCTGTGGGCCTCAGTGTTGCTTGGAGATACGACTTTTTTCCTCTACAGCTCACCTATGGGGGGGAATTCAATTGGGCACGTTACTGCCGAAAGAAATGCGGCCTGAGCACTATTACCATTACTACGGTAATAGTGCACATTATTACCGTTACTACGGTAATAGTGCACATTATTACCGTTACTACGTTAATAGTGCACATTATTGCCATTACTACGGTAATAGTGCACATTATTACCGTTACTACGTTAATAGTGCACATTAGTACTGCTACTACGGTAATAGTGCACATTATTACCGTTACTATGGTAGTAGTGCACATTATTACCGTTACTACGTTAATAGTGCACATTAGTACTGCTACTACGGCAATCTTTAACGCTGAATTTTGCTCGTGGCTCAGGGAGGCGCGAGCAGAAATCCAAGTTAAATTTACCGTATTAACGGTAATAGAGAGCAGGACACATTACTTTTGGCAGTAATGCGGCCAATTGAATTACCCCCTATGAATATTTGTAGTAAAGCAATATATATGTAGTAAAGTTTTCAGTTTAAAGGGCTGCAGAGGTGGGGTGTGAAGGACCAATAAGAAACCACAATCTCTGGAATTGCGGCTTCTGATTGGCCCTACCAACCCCCACTACAGCACAACCACACAATCCCTGGAAAGAGCAGCCCAGGGGCACAGATAAATGTGGCCTTGGGTAAGATTATTTTTTCACCCTACCTTTGAGTGCTGCTTTAATGCAGGACAGACTACTTAAGATATATTTGCAGACTACCCCAGAGGTACTTAACCCCACTAAAACCAATTCCGCTGCCATGACGAACCTAGAGATTTGAAATAAGCTCTCGTTGGGTAGCTGTGAGCTGTTAGATTAACAAACAACAAAATGTCTGCATTAAACATTACAGTAATTATTTACAAAGTGCAAGAGCCAACCAACTTTAAATTTAAAGCAGCGATGGTCAACCTGAAACACTTGAGAGGCCATAGGGAGTGGCCCTCTAACCTTCAAAAAGGACCTCACATTACTCTTAGGGGTATATTTACTAAACTGCAGTATTCAAAAAGTGGAGATGTTGCCTATAGCAACCAATCAAATTCTAGTTATCATTTATTTAGAACATTCCACAAAATGACAGCTAGAATCTGATTGGTTGCTTTACACAACATCTCCACTTTTTCAAACCCGCATTTTAGTAAATATACCCCTTAATCTCAGTAATAAGTTAAAACAAGACATTTAATAATATAAAGAGACAACTATCTGTAATAATATATCAGCAGGCATTTTAAACAAGTGTTACAAGCTGTAACAAACAAATCTGACCAGGAAACAGCTGTGGGGGAGAGATGCTGGTGAAGGCTTGTAGGGCCACATATTGACCATCATTTATCTAGAGGTTTACAAAATTAAAGTGAACGTTGCTGTGGGGTACCTGCTGTTTTAATAGACACTTTTTACTTACATTTAATAAACTCTTAACATATATCCCAACATTTACCCAGGCAAAAACTGAACAAATTCAGCCCAGCCCCAAAATAATCCACCCAAATGATGCATACTTTCAAGCAAACTCCGCCCATTTCCCCTGTAAGACCCGCCCCTTTTGTAGGAATCCTCTGTACCAAAAAATCTAGACTATCAGTATATCTTAGGCCTTGATGATGCCATGTTTTTTTTTTGCATGACTCATTAAAATATGTTGCATCTATTTCTGTGACGTCAGGTTTAAGATAGAGAGGGGGGGGGGTTCTTTTATAGAGTAAAGTTCAGTGTATTATTTGCAATGATTGTAGTCTACAGGAAATTATTTGCAGACTAAATAAACGTGGCTGTCAGTATGCCTTTAAGATCACGCAGAGAAAACTGGCAGCTGAACTAGGAGCTCTGGCAGAACTGAAAGTAAAGACAGGGGGCGCTCCAGAGCCATGTTCCAAGCCTACAGCCCTTTCATTGCATGAAGTGGGGGGGGAGAGAGGAGGCTGTGACGCAGGCAGAGGAGGGTGGAGCTGGCTGGGAAGCAATCTGCTGCTGGAGAGCTCAGCTCTCTTTACAGACAGGCTGAGGCGGTGACACTGGTTCGATCCCCCCTCCCTCCCTTTGGATCTATCTGCCCCTGGCCTGGGGGGGCACATCGTGCAATCACTGGCATCTCACCGAGGTCTGCAGACTACCCCCGATTGTTACCAGGACGCTGCAGTCTTCCCCTGGAAGGAGAGGTGCAGGACTGGCTGGGGGTTTCCTATGTGACTGGACTGGGGGGCATTTAAATCTAAAGGAATCAAGGTGGCTGCAGGCAGGAAGCAGATGTGGATCCCCCTTCAAAATCCAACAAGGGAAGCACAATAACTGGGACTAATTGTCTTTCTGATCGTTTGGATGGAGGAATTGGATGGTCTGATTTTTACTCTCCTGACATTGCAAGAACCATAAAATACTTCTTTCTTTTTTCCTTTTTCTTTTCCAGATCTCGTTTTGTAAAAACTAATTTCTTTGGAATTGAACACAAATTACCTGCTGCAAAAGGAGTCTACAGAAATATAAATCTATAATATTGATCATTTTACATGAATCAGGAAGGGCGTTGTGCTTGTTTTTTTTTTATGTTTGCATGCTCAACCTACATAAATATTTTATATTTAAATATAATATATTTTTATTTATGATCTAGCCTGTTTTTATACAGCCCCTCACACGCTGACAAGCTCTGTTCAGTTGTTCGTCAATTGAGACGGTGACTTAAGAAGGCTCTTTTTTTTTTATTATTATTATTGTTATTAAACAAGAACTGGGAGGTTGGAAACCTTTAGATACTTTTTATATCACTGGGATAGGGAAATAGATATATTTTATTAAACGAATTAAGAAACAAGATGGCTGAAGGTAGCTGTGTGTTTTTTGTGATCTGGTGATAATGCCAAAAGACTCAGCAGCTGTGAGATCAGTTTGAAGTTTCCTTCATTAAACAGATTTAATCTATAAAAGGGGCAATAGAGTCTGAATTAATCCATTGATTTAAATATATGCATTTTTTTTTTGTCTTTTAATTGAATTTTTTTTTTTTTTTTTTTGCATGGTGCATTTTATAAGTTCATAACAAGAGCACTTAAATATTCATGGTAAGGATCAGTCTTTTTTGAGAACAAAATGTGCTAATTTTTTGTGTCTGTCTCTCTCATTGGCCCCACTGACACTGCCCTTGCAGATTCGATGTAAAATCAGAAATAGCTTTCATGTCAGGAGGGGGGAAGACAGATGGGGGGAGGGCAGTGATTAGCTGTTGAGAAATTCCTTTTCAGTTTGATCAAGGCATGCGTAGCCTAATCCACTGATCCCTATCCAACTCTTATTTTTCTCCTTTTCATTTTGCATTTTTATTTTCTATTAGGCTTGGTCTACAAGTGCTAAGAAATAAAAGGTATATAGTCTTTTATGGCCAGAGTTTCCTTCTGCGCAGAGCATAAAAGCAAATTTTGTATGCTTTTTTTTTTTTTTTTTTTTTTCCTCTTATTTGCGAAACAAGGAAGAGGTGGGAGGGTGTCTCTGGCTCTAGGCTGGAATTTGATCTGCAAGACTGAACTGTCTCATTCAGGATCACTCTCTATGGAAACAACCTCAAGAATCTGGTTGCTTGGTTAATTTTAAAGAAGTCTTATTAGATTTTCAAATGAAAATCTATGGTCAATGAACGGCTGTTCTTAAAGCAACGTGGCTTACATTTGTTTCCTTTCCTTTATGGGTACTTTTATATTTTTTTTTTCTATATTAAAAAACATTAAGTGAAGAGTCGGTTAAATTCTGAAAAATTCCCTATGAATGGAATATGCGCTGTTAAGTTAAAATATCCTAAACTGATTATCTCGCTGCCCGATGACTTTTACTGTCAATGATTTTATCACTGGTTGAACTTCTGTTAATGATCTGTGATTAAAGAATAATATATATAAATTGCCATCCGTTAGAATAGGCATTGCTATATAGGTTTTTGTTTTTTTTAAGGGGAAAAAAAACCCCCTCAATTTGCTTTACCCGACCTTGATTGGCTTTACCTGAATCATTGTGTTCCAGTTCGTAAGCAAATAACGTTATAGCGTTAGACTGCCAAGCTGGAAATGGCGGAAAATTGGAAAAACTGTTTCGAAGAAGAGCTGATTTGTCCCATTTGTCTGCATGTGTTTGTAGAGCCCGTTCAGCTTCCATGTAAGCACAATTTCTGCAGAGGTTGTATTAGTGAGGCCTGGTCAAAAGAGACAACACTTGTAAGGTGCCCTGAGTGTAACCAGGCCTACAATCAGAAGCCCAACCTTGAAAAGAACCTTAAACTCACGAACATTGTCGAAAAGTTTAATTCTATTAATGTAGATAAGCCGCCCTCTATCCTGCACTGTGTGTTCTGTCGAAGGGGGCCTCCGCTTCCTGCCCAGAAGATCTGTTTGAGATGTGAAGCGCCCTGCTGCCAATCTCATGTGCAGACCCACCTACAGCAGCCCTCCACTGCCCGAGGGCACCTCCTGGTAGAGGCCGAAGAGGTTCGGGCCTGGAGTTGCCCGCAACACAACGCTTATCGACTGTACCACTGTGAGGCTGAACAGGTGGCGGTGTGCCAATTCTGCTGCTACTACAGTGGTGCCCACCAAGGGCATTCGGTGTGTGATGTGGAGATACGCAGGAATGAGATCCGAGTAAGTACTTTGATCCAGTCCGCATTCTGTTAACTAACAATTATTCCACATAACATATTTGAAGTGGTGGTAATGTCAGTTAAAATAGAATATTGTCAATTTTTATACAGTGCCAGCAAATTCTATATCGCTTTACAAATAGCAACACACGCAGGAATAAAATACTGTATAAATGTTATTTTACATATTCTATAAATCAATCCTTTTAATTGTCCATATCTAGGTTTTCTTAAATCCTCCCAACTAAGAAGGAAATATGATTAGAGAAGTAAAAACCATATGGCTTCCATATTGTATTTTCTATATAGGCTTTGGTAGCACTGTTCATTGGTCAGCAAACTAATGGTTTTTAATTTTGCCGATTGGTTTTGGCCAGCTACCTTTCGGTCAAGACTATGGAGAAGGTGTTGTATCTCTGTCCATCAATAGCCTTTAGGAGATGTTTATTTGCAAAGACCTGTTTCAGCACAAATAGTAAGTACATTACTGGAAAACTGCCAATTAGTCTTGAATTAAAGGTAACCTAGGAATGGCTGCAGGGATGTGATTTATTAACTTCCAGTACACACAATGATACACAGTATTGTATTGCAAGATGTACTCTTTCTTTTATATCCTCTGTAAAATAATTCAGAAATGGTATCACAAAGGCACCAAGTAGTCATTTTATATGGAATTTGCTCAATTTTAAGCCATCCCCTCTTTGATCACTTCAGTGAGAAGGCCCTTGACAAGACTAGATAACCTATGCATCTTCTGCCAATTGTTGAGCTATAACTTGGAGCATGCTGGGGCAATCCTTTCTTTGCTGCTCTTTAGGCATATTTCTACCTTAATTGAGTGTAGTGGAGGTTTTATTAATTTTGTAGTCCTTTTAATTTAGTATTGTAGTTGCCCTTGAAGCAAATTATAGCACTTATCATATTGCAAAATAGATACTAGTATAGAAGATAATGGGTATATTCTCATCTGTAGGTTATAATCTGTTTCTCTGGGCATTAAGCTGGCCAGTTTAACATTCGTCTACGCAGCCTGATTGCTGAAAGACCAGATCTCTGCCTGTTTTGGCCACGTGGGTAGCTTGGTTGGAAAAGTCTGGTTGGTGGTCAAGTTTCTGATGGTTCCCCATTAGTGTAGTCTACCTTTGACTGCATTTTGAGCCAAGAACAATTAATTAGAATAGATATGTTTTTCCCTACTTGTAAAAATCCAAACAAATGGCGATTTGGGGCCAATTTAGTCTTCAGCAGACAAAAACGGCCTATAAACATCAGCTTATGGCTACTGTAAATGCTTGTACATATATACATTCTACGTGCTAAATGTATAGCCACGTTCTCTGGCCTCTCCTCTAGTAGTGTCCAGAAATCGTTAATGCTTCAACATATATTGATGTAGTAAAACTTTTCAATAGGCGGAAAATGTTTGCCCATAGATTGTCATAGCACTTTGCACATTGAGTTGAAATAAATAAATAAGAAAAATCCTGAAAGCCTTAAAAAGTACTGTATTACCTCAAGGATCCACTACACTTTAGATTGCTAAAGCTCCTCCCACCTGTTTAGCGCAGAGTCCTAATGGAATCTCGTACAGGTCAAAAAGCCGATTCTACAGGCGTTTAAGTTACTGTGACATCACCGGCCCTGCCCCTTTGTATCAATCAACCAATCCACACAGTGCATTTCTGCCCAACAAGTCTGTCACTCAGTCTACTTGCTCAGATAGAGAAGCACCTCCCTTCCGGCCCATTAGCCTACCACTCACCAATAAATATGATTTCATGTCTGTTATTCAGTTAAGTAGTACACAGGCTTTGCTCATTAACTGAAAAGTTCAGAGAGCATATAAAACACAAAGCTAATCGTTTTTGAATGTGCCTTTTTTATGATTATTTTTTCTTCTTTCATATATTATTAATTGTGTTTATAAATGTTACTTAGCCTATTGACCAATATTCATGTTTGGGTGGAGCTTTACTGTGTGTACTGGGGACAAATGCTCAAAACAATGCCTGTTTGTATGAAGCCGTCTCGGTGCAGGCTCCCAGAGGGGTACAGTAGGTATTATTTGTATGGCAACTGAAAATTTAACCTATACACCTCAACTATCCAGAATCTTGATTACCTTGACTACTTAGAAATCTGCAGAATATTACCATGTTCCGACTATCCTTTGACACATACGTATTGAACTGTTCTGCAGAGCATCCTGCTTAGACACTAGGAGCTGCCCCAAAAAGTTTATTTATTGTATCCCCCTTGGTTCCTGAACATCTGTGTGTTTCAAGGGAAGTTTGTTCTTGCCAGTAATTTGTTTGTTTTGAGCCACTTTATTTAGCTCATTCCCTTTTACTCCACTGGAAATAACCTTACTGCCAAACTGAAATTTGTTGTGTGAGTTGTCTCTCCAGCCTACATTACTCATACATATGGCTGAAGATCACATTAATGGGGGGGGGTATTTTCATTGTGTCAAATATTGGTAGGTTATGGCAGAAAGATGCACATAATTCCAGCTCAGAAGACTTTTTGCAAAATGGGTATTTGAAAGTAGACAGCAGTTTGTACTCTGCCCACATTGTGAGGCCTAACTGCTGTGCAAGAGCCCTTTACAGGCACAGTAGATCCTCCCTCACACAGTGTTTCCAAGTCAATAGCCAATTGGTTGTTGGTAACATTGATCTAGAAGTTGTTAAAATGAAAAAAAAAACTGTTTTTGTTTTTTTTAGTTTGTCTAGGGCGGTGATGGGCAACAGGCCCCAGCTCCTTCCTAATTCATTGCCAGATATTTGTGTTGGAGCATGTAACACTTGTGTAACATGCCTGGTGATATGTTGTTACAGATAGATAGGTGCCTCCTTCTTTGATTAAATGTATTTTATGTTGTTACTGAGATTAATGGTAATATGCAGCCCTTTATGAAGGTTAGAGGGCTGCGCATGCGGACTCTGAAGTGCATCAGATTGCCCATCACTGGTCAAGGGTACATGCAGTATGGATTAAACGATCCGTCCTACAAAAACTAAAGACACGTTCGATAGAATTAGGTGAGATTTGTAATTTATTTTACCTGGGCTTCCCTGATCCTGATGCTCCTGCGATGCCTCTAATGTATTGAGCAAGAATTATTTAAGCATTGTCATAGTCGTTTCCAATGCCTCTGATGGGTTTTGTTTTTGTTTGTTTTTTTGTTTCTTATTTTTTTATTTTTTTTATAACTTAAAAAGTGAGCCAGCTGGTCACAAAAAAATTGCACCTGAGGATTAATTTGTGGTGAGTTCTTGTTTCCCCTACTTAACTGTCATCCCTGTGCACCCTGCTTCCACTCTTCCATGCTGACTTAAGCATCAACACATGTCTCCTCCTCCTGGCAGCATCCTCCTTCAACTTTGTTACAAAATTCTTGCAAGTTCGCCTTTTATTAAACTATATCTAAATTGCTTAGACCCTTGGAATCATTTTAATCAATAGAAAGTCCTACCTGACCCCTTGATAAAGGGATTGGAACCTAGAATGTTGGCGTTGTCTGCAGTATGTTCAGCTAATAAATGCTGCACTTATATTAGGTGTGCAGCTGTCCGATCGTTAGTACAGGTTTCCCCGACTCCTCTTCTTTCCAAGAAGCACTGTTATAGAGTGTTTAGTCACTGCTTGTATAACGATGTTTTCAATGCGACCGTTTAAAGTGTTGATGCGCTCCATATACAAACCATGTTTGTGAAAGCTTTTATTACATTGGATGAAGTGTGCCTGGCAATATGGCCTTTTCCATATAAATCTAAAATAAATCCTTTTGTTGGGAAAAAAATGCTCAATGGCCTGTCGCAAAGCAAGAATTGACACCCTAAATCACACCCCACCCTTTGAGTCAAATTTAAATAATATAGTCCTGAAGATTGAAACCTCATTTTTGCATGTGGCTGTGTAGCTAGGCTCATCCATACTCCTGGCCTAATTCTGTGTAAGGGCAATAATGACGCACTGATCTACCCATCAGAAAATGCAAAACGCTCTATGCCTGGAGATGCTGCCATATTCATGTGTAAAATCGGGCACAACAGGTGCACATTTGCATTGTAGGAGACGTATCTTTGCACTTTCCTAAATGACTTTCAATAGGCACATGGCGTAGCTGGGGGGAGCTGGGCAATACTCTGCGTTCACCCACCTTGGAAATTCTTTTTAAAATAAAAATTAGGTATTTTATGACCGTTGGGGTCTCAACGTTTTAAATGTGTTCTTTAAGTAAAAAGTCTGAAGAAGCAGATAACACCGTCTCTTCTGCTTCTTACAGCCACTGTCACACCACTATGTAGTAAAACTAACTTGAATAGGGTAAAGGTAGAAGCCAACAGGTGACACAATATTTATTATGTCAATGTGTGTTTTTTACAATGCTGGTTATGGTGACATTACCACAATTAGTGAGTCTACAGAATCCCAGCTACATCACAGATACAGCTCATTTCCATGACCTGCCCCCCCCCCCCCCCCCCTAACTAGGTTTCCCATTTTCTTGTAAATCACGGTGATTGCTAAGGAAAGAAATTAGTTTTCCCATACCTTCGTTTGCAAATCTTGTGCTCTCTGAAATCTTTCTGGCTTTCCCAGAAGGGAGTTTTTGATTCCAGGAATATAGCGTCTCTGTTCTTTTTAAAAATGTTTATTTTATGTATTTTTTTTATCTTGGCTGTGGTCTGTATATTTCACTAGATGAGGGGCCTGTGAATGTAAGTATTGGAAGACATTCTACTTTTGGATCTTTTTAAATTCCCACACAGCTGTTAACCTTAATATCTCTCACTGCTACATGCTATTTAATGTTTAGGGCAACGGTTCCCAAACTGTGCGCCGCGGCGATCTCATAGGGGTACCGCGGCCAGGGTTGCTGGGTAAACAAGGCGAGGGACTACTTGATAATTATTTTGGCTTAGGAGTGCCTTGAAAAACTTACGGAGACCCTAAGGGTGCCTCAAACTGAGAACGTTTGGGATCCACTGGTTTAGGGTTCATTTTTGCGATGGAGTTGTCATGTACCATGTAACTTCACCAAGAGTTAGAAGTTGTATACTGGTATTTTTGCTACGTAAAAGTAAACCAGTGAAATATTTCTATTAGCATAGTACACACACACAATACAGTGAATATGTTGGGGGGGGGGGGCCTCTGGTACCCGAATACTTGAAAAGGTCTCTTTACTACCCTAGGGAGGTGTTGATAAATATAAGGTAGCAGTGTGTGCGCCAGGGAAGGGAACCGAACACATATTAAAGAAAAATGTTTCAAAGCTACGTATAATACATTGTAAGGGATAATTAAATATTTTCTAGATAAAAAGGCAAAACTAATGCCTATCAGTGTTTTTTAACTAGAACTTAATGTGGCCAATAGCAAATCCAAATTCTGTTGTTAAATCGCACCCACTCATTTAATCCGTCCAAAAATAATACTCTGCGCTGCAAAGCACTGAGAACATCTGACAGTTGTTTGAATAATACATATATATTGTGTATCCTCCGGTGCTGCTGCTTTGATGAATCCATATTCGGCCTTATGGAGGAGAGCCTTAGTTGCCTGTTGTTTGTCTCTACCTGGGCCCCTGCATGCTGCCAGGACTAATGGCAGTGGCATGCCCTGTTCTGCTTGTAGCTTTCATTAAATCCTATTCTGCATGAAAGCAGTAAGAAATAGTCAAAGCTCACAACCAACCGATGCACTTAAATGTCATATTTACATCCAATTCAAGTTCCCTGTTCTTACATGTTCTCTGCTGCTGGAGCTCGGGGTGAAAGAACGACCCCATTCCGACATTATGGCTCTATTTTTGTCCAGCACTTGAAGCTTGGAATGTGCTCGCAATATAGCAAGATTAGATCTTTTGTATATTTTATTTCCAACCGTGTGAACAGACATCTCCCATTGATATTCTGGCAGTGTCCAATTATGAAGCGTGGACTAAAATCTCAAGATGGACATTTTCTGTCCACCTCCGTCTTCGCCACACTGATTGAACTTCACTTTGAAGCCATAGGCTGTAGCTTCTGTTTCTTCTTTTGTGCTATAATATGCAGCCGGATTCCTGTAAATCTGAGGAGAGACTCTCTTTAGCATGCCGCCTGCTTCTTTATTCCCCAGAAGCCGGGGAAGCTTTGTACCCTGTGGAGATATTTGATTGGAGATTGCCATTAGCATTCTCTGTACAGCTGACATTGTGTGAAAAGTACCATGTATGTGCCTCACCGAGAGCCGACTACTACTGTCTGCATCTTGCATGTTGAATGTGAAATAATTTCCTCTCTGCCGTAACCCCAGAGAGAACCACAGTATGTTCATAAATATTCATCAGGATTAAGTTATTGTCCTTTCACCTAAGGCAGAGACCGTGTACATTTTTTGTTAATAAAGGTAAAAAGTACCTACGTGTTTTTTTATTTTTGTTTTCCTTTTATTTGTAATCCTTAAATGTACTGTAAACTACAAGAAACCTCATTGCTAATTATTTTCATGACTAAAGAGCACCTGTCACCCACAGGTACTGCAGGCAGCCATTTTGTGGCCTGTCACGCTTCAAGAATATGCAGCTCATGAATTCAGTATTAGTTGTTACTGGACATACATCTGTTTGTGTGACCCACTAACATGTTTATCGACCTGTGTTGCATGTGGGTGTGTCGTGTGTATGAATCTGTATGTATGTTTAAAAAGGAGTGTGTGTGTATATGTGTGTATGTATAATATATATATATATATATATATATATATATATATATATATATATATATATATTTATATTTTGGGGAGGGGGGAGCAGTACACAAGTACACTCTTTCAAACCTGTGTTTTTACATATCGGGGTGCGTTTAACAATCCTTCAGCTGTCGTCCATTTATAAAAGTCCAATGTTGTGTGACAGATAAACCATAACAGATATTACTTTGTAATTTATTGAACAAATCATAAGTCATCATGAAGAAGCTGTATGTGCGAAAGTACGTACACCGTATAATTCGGTTAGCATGGAGTCACCTTTAGCGGCCATAACTTGGAAAAAAGTGTTCTGTATGAGCATCACTTCTTCACCGTATTTGAGTAACTTTGGCCCACTACTACTTACAACATCGCTTCAGTACATTGATGTTTGAGGGCAGAGGTTTATGGATAGCTAGCGCTCCTGGGGTTGTGTTCTAGAATTATCTGGGGTCATGCCAAAAGCTTGAAGTTTTTTTTTTTTTTCCTTTTAACTCTTCGGTTATAGATTTGTTGGTGTGCTTAGGTTCATTGTCCTGTTACATGATCCAATTTCACCCAAGCTTCAGTTGTCAGACAAGCAGATGGGCGCACGTTTTGGTCTCTAAAGTGGAGTTCATGGCAGACTCAATGATTGTGAGGCATGTAGGTCCTGCTCCTGCAAAATAAACCCAGATCACCACATTTCCACCACTGTACTTCATGGTTGGCATGAGGGTCTTGTGTTGAAATAAGGTGGGTTTTTTTTGTTTGTTTTTTTTTAAAAATGTCATTGTACAGTAAGACCAAGCAACTCCACTCTGGTGTCCAAAATACATTGTTCCAGGAATCTTGTGTTTTTATGTTTTGATGCAACTTTGCAAACCTAATGTGTACTATGATTGCTATTTATTTTTGGAGAGGATGAGCTTTCTCCTGGCTACACTGTTGATGGTAATCTAACATTTGCTGTATTGTCAGCGGCCTGTAGATCTTTGGATGTAGTTTTGGGTTCTTTTCAATTTCTCTGAACATCACACAGTCTTTGGTCTATGATCTTTGGGTGAATCTGCTGGGATGCCCACTCTGGGAACATTGGCAACTGTTTTTTATTTATTTTTTATTTTAAATTTGTAAATCTTTCTCCGTGTAGGATGATGGACTTCCATTTGTTTGCAAATGGCCTTAATCTTTCCAGAATGATGGATCAGCAACAATTGCTTCCCTGAGATCATTACAGATGTCGTTTCTCCTTGGCATGGTGCTAACACAAACCTGAATGCTCCAGACCAAACTGCTAAAGATTCTGCTTTTATATACAAGTGGTGGCACATTCTGAGGATCAAATAGTGAAGCGCACTAGATTAGCAGCACCTGGCTTAAATAACATTCTTTATCGATGGAAGCATTAAGGGTGTACTTACTTTTTCACACGCGCGTTATTTTATGTTGCATAAATAATGACATTTTAAAACCTGTTATGGATTTTGGGTTTTTTCTGTCCCATCAGATTAGGTTTATGAAATTTTAAGACTTGGAGTGAACTAGATCAACCAGATTGCGCCCTAGTTTGTAAAAAGCAATATTTGAAAGAGGTTTTTTTTTTAAAGCCACAAATAATATTTTTACCTATGCATTGTTCTATCTTGACCCCGGGCCCCAACTGATACACACAGGAAGTATGGCTGTGTTTCAGAGCATGACGCTGCATCTTTTATACTTGCAGTTCAGTGGCAAACAAAACGGTTTTTGGTGTTTATTCAACCTTCTTCTGTTCACTTACATAGAGACCATCTTGCAGTTTCTACTCCACGTAGGCTTAGATGCAGGAATTTTAAGACAGGAAATTTCATTTGTGAGATGGAAGGAAGCTGAACCAGTTGCTTAACAGAGGCCTTGCAGATCAAGCAGTGGAAATTCTTCTCTGTGAGCAAAACAATCTCCACTGTACAGCTGTGTTTCAGTTAACCCTGTTTAAACAAAGGATATGGTCAGGGTTGTGGCAGTGTCCTATTGGTGGACAGCACACAACAACAATCCCTCCTTTGTCTGGATGTTAATGTTTTGTGCAGCAAGATGTCTCCGGCTGTATTGTGCTCATACCGGCATCTTTACAGTTTGTTTTGTGTGTAATGTTTTTGTAAAACGGTGACTGTGTCACATGTGTCGAACAATGACCCATGATTGAGTGATAACCATCAGCTATGTACCGTGAGTGGCAGTGGATCATGGGAGGAACAGTTGGTGATCCTGCCCTGGTAGAGAAGTTGCTTGTTTGCTTAGAAAAACATAGCTCCTTTCCCACTATATTATACCTCCAAATACAGCAAATGTTTTTTTGTTTTTTGTTTTTTTATATTATTTTGGTTTTTTTGTGAGACTAATACAATTAAGTTTTATTCAGTGTTTTAAATATTTTATTAGAATAAAGTCCTTGCTTGTTTTTTCTTGTAACATTTTGTTATTTTGATGCAATGTTACTCCTTTTGTACACTTTTATGTTTTGTCTCACTCAAACATGCCTGTCACTCAGTACATTGCTTCCGTCAGGGACAAAATATATATATATAATCTATCATCATCATTTTATATAGCGCCACTAATTCCGCAGCGCTCATTCACATCAGTCCCTGCCCCATTGGAGCTTACAGTCTAAATTCCCTAATATACACACACACACACACAGAGAGGGAGAGACTAGGGTCAATTTTTGATAGCAGCCAATTAACGTACCAGTATGTTTTTGAAGTGTGGGAGAAAACCGGAGCACCCGGAGGAAACCCACGCAAACACAGGGAGAACATACAAACTCCACACAGATAAGGCCATGGTCGGGAGTCGAACTCGTGACCCCAGTGCTGTGAGGCAGAAGTGCTAACCACTGAGCCAATATGCTGAGAAATTTAACTCCTTATAGATAATCCATTGTGTGGAGAAGTGCTAACCAGTAGGCCACTGTGCTGCCTATATATATATATATATATATATATATATATATATATATATATATATATATATATATATATATATATATATATATAATTTTTTTTTTATGAGAAGGGGGTGTCCTCAATGTTCAAAAGACTGAAATGGTGCCTAGAGCTGGTATTGTACCGCTATTATTTTCACAACGGCATAGTCGCCACTGTCGCATCCAAACATGTTTGTGTCTTTTGTTATGTGACCGTAAGATTGAATCCCAGTGTCATAGTTATCTCTATTCCTAGATGAAATTCCTGTGTAAAGGCTTATGCAGGTGAGTGTCACTTAGCTGTCCTGTTCTATTATAGCGGGAGTACATGGACAAAGGACTGTGCAGATTTGGCCCGTTTTCCAACCAGTCATGGATTCGTTACCCGCCATATTGACAGAACGCAGACCTCTCGTGTAACTGGCGTATTCGCATACTCCCTCAGTGCATTGCCCTGTTTGAGTTGAGTGCAGATCAAATTGGAATGAAGCATCATTTTGAAGGGGCTCACATATCAATATTTTTTTATTTTTTTTTTTAACTCTAGGAGTATAATATAAATTGTACTAAGCTTGGGTAGTTACTGTGGGGGGCATATCTCTAGGGCAGTTAATGAATAGACAGTTGGCTTTACAGAGTGTACAACATTTCAGGGGCTCGCCCCTTTCTTCAGTTGCCAACAGGGCCATCTTAACAACATTATGGGCCCCCGGTCAAAGCAGTGCACCGGGGCCACTAGATATAGATATAGACATATAGATATAGATATATAGAGATAGATAGATGTACTTGCTCAGTGACCCTTGAAGGTTTTTTTGTAGGTTTTTTCTTTTGCAGGATTATTTATTCTCATTAAGAGCTGTGCCTATGGGGCCCCCTTGCCCATGGGGCCCCCGTGCAGCTGCCCATCGTGCCCAATGGAAAAGATGGCCCTGGTTGCCAATAATCTATTAAACCCAACTGTCATGTAAACCAACCTGTAAGAGACCTTCTGAAACACAGGCTGTCTGAAGGTGTGCTGCCTAAACTGGTTATTTACATTGGTTTGCTGTTACTTGTAGTACCAGAGACACCACTTCTAAAGGAAGTATTCAACATCATCATCATTTATTTATATATGGCCACTAATTCCACAGCGCTGTACAGAGAACTCACATCAGTCCCTCCCCCTTGCAGTCTAATATCCCTAACAGACACAGACTAGGGTCAATTTGTTAGCCGCCAATTAACCTGCTGGTATGATTTTGGAGTGTGGGAGGAAACTGGAGCACCCGGAGGAAACTGGAGCACCCGGAGGAAACCCACGCAAACATGGGGAGAACATACAAACTCCACACAGAAAAGGCCATGGTCAGGAATTGAACACATGACCCCAGTGCTGTGAGGCAGAAGTGCTAACCACTGAGCCAATATGCTGAGAAATTTAACTCCTTATAGATAATCCATTGTGTGGGGAACATATAGTGTATTTATTGTCTATGGGTGATAAAAGGAGTGGAGTATATGGTGTAAACTGCAGGTGTTTATTCAGGGCCTTCTTTTCCATTGGGCACGATGGGCAGCTGCCCGGGGACCACACGGGCAAGGGGGCCCCATAGGCACGGCTCTTAATGAGAATAAATAATCCTGCAAAAGAAAAAAACCTGCAAAAAAAACCTTCAAGGGTCACTAAGCAAGTACATCTATCTATCTCTATCTCTATATATCTATATCTATATCTGTATCTGTATCCATCTATATATCTATATCTATATCTAGGGGCCCGGTGCACTGCTTTGCCCGGGGGCCCATAATGTTGTTAAGATGGCCCTGTGTTTATTAATGTTTGTAGAAGTATAGGGTGATGAGGACAGTATAATTGGGTGTCATTGTAAGGAGTTTGAGAGAGTTTAACCTACTGTTTATAGCGGTGTGTGTGTGTGTGTGTGTGTGTGTGTGTGTACAAGTATTGGTGGTGTAAGGTATAGAGGAAGTCTTCAGAGGTGATCTTACAGACTTCCTCTATACCTCACAGCTTTCCTGCTGTGCTGACTGAGGAAGCCTGCCTGGAGAGCATATAATGCATAAGCCTCTTTGAATGGAAAACTACCCTCCTGTGCTAACGAGGTTCCGGCACTAAAGAGGAAAAAAAAAAGTAACATTATACAACATAGCGATAGGTCTAATTTACAGTGTTCACAGGTCAACAAAACCAAGAGCGGATATATCACTTTTCAGTACATACCCTAAATGACCATACACGAGCCCTAAAGCAAACGTAATCGTGAACACAAGTAGCATCAGGCGTTTTGTTTTTTGTGCCGCTGTCCCAGTCATTCCTAATTCCTCCATGCTGTCTCTATTGTACCTTAAATACTCAGTTAACCTAAAATGCCTGTTTCAGTAGGACTTGTGAGTTCTCTGTACAGCGCTGCGGAATTAGTGGCGCTATATAAATTGATGATGACTTGTAATGGTCTCTCAACCTTGCAAATAGTGCAGTCCACTGCTGTGTCCTCCACTAAACATGAGGGTGGGCACCAAGAATGTAGGTGGAGATATTAGGAGATCACAGGGTGAAACAACTGTACATATTTTAGCCATGCGTCATAGCGCCCTTCTATTAAGTATAGTGACCGTCATACCTATTTCAAGCTCGTCTTGCACTCTTTTTACCCTGCAGAGTGTGCACTCTAAGGGGCTTATTTAATAAAATGGTGCTGTGTGTACAAATGTGTTCTAACCCTGAGCAGCCTCAGATGTTTGCTTTCAGTTCATAAACTACACTAGAAAATGTAAAATCATTATACAAAGCATTCACCTACACATTAATCTGGGGGGGGGGGGGGGGGGGGGGAATTGTTCCACTCATAATGCAATCCATTTTTTTTTTACATTATACATGGTTTCCAAATGGCTAATTTGACATGGAGGTCTTTGCACTTTTGAGTTAAAAAAAAAAAAAGCAGAATAGTTGTGCGATTGTACACAAAGACATGAGTAGGTGTAGGTAGAAAATAGTTAAATAGAGGAAAGATATATTTAGCCCTGTAATTTTAAGCAAAATGCTTTGCATGCGGGCTCTATTGCTTTCCCGGAGCTGGATCTCTAAGCAGTGCTGTGTTGGCAGATGTATGGTCTTGGACATGCTGTACAACTTGCATGATTGTACAAATTATATACCTTGCACAAGGTTTTGTATACGTGTTTCAAAAAAGGCGATAAACATTTTTCAATGATCTTCACAGTCTTTTCTCCAAAGCCACCACAAAACAGTAGCATGATGCACAGATAGAATTACAAAGAGCATGCTCAGGAATATATTATGAATGTCTACCAGGTTCGAATAAACAGGTGATGGGCTAAAGAAATGAAGAAGCTCACACACATCTTTAAAAAAAAAACAAACAAAAAAAAACCAAGCAGAAAATGTTATACAGGTAGGCCAGTTCTAGAATTAATGGAACAGTGACCCAGCTAAGAATTTTGGGCTTTTTATTTAATTTTATGTTTAGAATAATTAGAAATAGTCGTATTTTCCGCACTATGCATTACCTGAAATATTAAATCCTAATGCAAACACTGTACAAATGAAGTATTTAGAATACACAGCACTTTGAACATTGCTCAGTACAGGAACTTTTCATAATACTGAAACTGCAGAGACTTCCTGAGCTGTATACGAAGTCATGAACCTGTTAAGATCACTGTCGAGTTAGTATATTACTAAATTTTGTATTGTTTTGGCTGAATTGATTCTTATGTAGCTCCTTAGCATCTTATCAAAGGGAAACAAATATATTTTAAGCTGATAAATCAGCTTGTGGCAGCGGGGTTATATAAAATCATCCTTTCTGCAGTTTAGTACATAGGTGAGGGCTCATTTCCTTATTACACCCTTTGTTTGCACAATGCATGCCCTGTACCTACTATTGGTGAAGACCTTTTATGGAAGGCTTCAGTAAAATAAAAGATTGCCAAAGGATCACATGACCTTGTCCAATTAGTAGCCAGCTGGCATTTCTACCTGTACTGGACCCTCCCTCTTCTCCAGTGCTCATGTATTAGTACTGAGATTTGCCAACACAGTCTGCACTAATAGTAAGTATAGGACATTGCACTGTATGGAATGTTAATGCCTTGTGTAGAATGCATTGCACTTGCATTTCAGGATCACCTATTCAGATGTGCAATTTCCTATATGGAAATCTTACCTACTAATTAATACTACATTTAATGGCAATTTCAAATGGATACAATAATATGAGGGTTTTTTTTTCTTCTTTCCTTTTTTGCTTTCTCCCCTCCTCCTACATGAAGGTTAAAAGCTTGTAATATGTTTGTAAGTAGGTCGAATAGCAGCTAATCCTTTTATTTTCCTGCCTCGTCCATTATTTTGCAGATGGTAGAACTTGAAATTACCCTTAATTTGGCCTCTAGAGTGATGCTTGTTCCCGAGAAGCCACCAGTGACCTTTGTATGCTGAAGAGGGACGGGGGCAGGCTTTGACCCTGCTCTTGCATAAAATATTAAAAGCATTCAGCTCTGGTCTCTAAATGACCCCACCACATTATTATTCGCCTGTATATGCATTTTCCTGGCGTCTTGCACAGTGCAAATGAATTCATGGATAGATAGGTGTATAATAAAAAAAAAAAAATGCACATTCTGTGAGTCTTGCTGGAACAGCCAAATGCTGTGAAATTCAGACAAAGAGATTTGTTCTGTGCTCCTGTCCCTTTGTTCTTTGATACCAGCTCAGTGTTTTGATGGTGAAGTTAATTTGGCTTTGCTTTGAAAAGGTATTTTTTTTTTTAAAAAAAAAACATTAAAAGAAATAAGCATTTTTTGCTACTTTTTATATATTTATTATTATTTTCTACTTTCCAGGGCTTTAAGCATAAAACAAAACAGGGCTTGATGGAAATATCTTTTTGTTAATAATTAAAGGTTTTCTAATATGTAACTGTTATACTAAAGCATTGCTTTGTAGTTAGGTATCTGTATAGAGAGATCTGAATTCATCTGTATATACTGTACATGTATGTTTTAGCATGCATTTTAAATGACAGTCAAACTGGGACCCTCTTATGACTTACAATTGGTATTATAGCTTGTGATTGTACTAAATTCTATTCCTATATTCCTAGAGCCGTGTATACAGGAACGGATCGCAACAAAATAAAACCTGTTACATAGGTTAGGGGAGAATGGTGTTTGCTCCCGTGAATTTGTAATGAAGTGTTAATTATTACATAGTGCTGTACATTCACAACATCTCTAAGGGGAAGGTGGGCGTGTAGGGAGCGGGGCTTCGAAATTCGCGTCATTTTAGCCCCGCCCCTGTGACGTGATGACGCAAATCGCGTCATTTTACAGCGGGGGCGGGGCGGTGTTTGAACCGAATTCTGCCCACTTCACTAGGAAGTGGGCAGATCAGGGAGATTGCCATACTCTCCCGGGAGTCCGGGAGACTCTCGCGAAATGGGGGAGTCTCCCGGATATTCCGGGAGAGTTGGCAAGTATGGGTAACCTTATAGTAATAATTCAGTTATTCGTTTTAGCATTTTCTAGCCTTGCGTGTAGGTGCAAAGTTTACACTGAGCCACAAACGCACAGTTGGCTTTCATCTGCCAATGAAAGCGAGTGCCTGTTTGTGTAAATTTCCCACCTAAATGCAATAGAGGGCATATGAAAGACAACATATCCGGCAGCAAAAGCAGCTGCAGCGTGCCTCCATTTGTGCACGTGTACCCATATTTCCGCCGAGGTACATTGGTTTATGGAGAAAGGATGGTGTTTGAACAGCAGAGGGGAGGAGTTGAGTAAAGAGCAAAGTACGCAGGGGGCGGAGCGTGTGGAATTCTGGAGCAGTGCAGTATCAAAATTTGCTGTTCATTGCTGAAGTGTTCACAAGCTCACAGTTGGCACACTCTGGTCCTGTTCTGTACTTGTAATGGGCCCATTTACGGCCTCAATGTTGTACTTTGACAGAGATTATGTTCAGGCACACAATGAGCAATGTAAAAAAAATAGACAAACCCAAATTACGCACGCACACGCACACGCACGAACACGCCTCACGTAAATAAGACAGTTCTGATTCTCATGAAATTAATTTCGGCCATTAAAGAGACTATTCCCAGCAGTATTTTAAGAAAAAAAGGAAAGCTTTTGTTTTAGTAATCGGTGGTTTTTGTAAAGTGCTTGGCGGTTGGACTTTGCCGTGATGATTACACTTTTTGCACTTTTATCTTCTGGCGCTGTTTCCCGAGAGCAGAGGGTAGGTAGGAAGTGTCCTGATTGGGCCCCCCAGTGGCACCTATACAACTGTCAGGCGTTTCATGGCACACTTCGGGGAAAAATGTTTTCACTGGTTCTAATTGAGCCTTTTAACCTTTTGAATGTGAAAACGTAAACAAATATTCCGTTGTTGCTAATATTCATCGGCAATAACAACGTGTGACTCCCATACCCATCTGTTTGTGCACCTTTTGTCAATTGTTCCTTTTAAAGTTTTCCGCTATGCCATGTTAAAGAGTTAAAAGTTCCCTGTTCAGATGAAAGTGGGAAAACTGCTCAGGGCTAAAGAGTGAGAATATGAAGAGTTTGGGTTTGGTCTCTTTGTCTCTGCCAGAATTCTCTCCCTCCCACGACCATTGGCTTACAAATAATAAATAGCAATGAATAAGGCACCCTTGTTTTCTCAGACCTTGTTGTTCCCTTAAAGGTGGCGTTTGATTTTCCTAGAGAGGGGGTGGGTGCAACCTGCGCTATATCATGTACCGTAAACAGTGCCTACCTTAATGCTCAGCTCCCAGAATGCCGTCTGGGGAGATCAGGGTAGAATTGGATCGGATTCATAAAAACATTCTGGTTTTTGGTGGGGGGTTTTTGCGTGCATTGTTCCATTGTCTTCACCGAGTATTATATATGGCAAATATACTCATGCCATATAACTTAACTTTTTTTTTCTTTTAAGTGTTTTATATACTACACTTTATTTCCCCTCCTTATCCGTGTTTCAGAAAAGTAGGAGGTCGCCAATTTAGATCAAATGAAAACAGCCATAGTTCTAGTTGATTTATAGAACACCCGAATCGTTTACAAAGTAAGTAAAGTTTCTGTGAAAATATCTTCATCAAAATATGTCCATGTGCAAAATTGTAGATCACTAAATGTGGATGTGTGAGAGAATGCAGGAATATGGCTTAGAGGTAGTAGATATTATGTGGAGCACTTCATTTTACATATGTATCTGATATATTCTGTTGGGTATTTTGCGGGACACAAAACTGTCCACTTTCTCCAATAATTGGTTCTGTTTAGGGTAGAGATGGATTTTAGAATGGCTCCTGAATTCTACAATTGGAGAACTTTAGGAGCCAGCAAGATATTTTTAGGAGCTAGGGAAGATGTGCATCCAATGACCTCAATAGAAATTACTTACAAAAGTTTACTGTGAGCAGTAATTTTCTAGGCAAATTTGTTACTTGGCTCTTAGTTTGAGACCACACAGCAGAATACATTTACTGTCATTGTCTCTCTTCCTATTCATAGATAATGCATTCCACACAATGGGGAAGCAAAAGATTGTATTGTCAGAACTTTGCATTTAGCAGTTAGCTTCATGACAAATTGCTATTCATTTTATCTCTACTCTAAGGCAAACTATATAGAGTATATATTTTTATTGAATGGACTAATATTTTAGAGGAGCTTTTTTTTTTTTAAATTGTGTTAAATAAGGGAAATTGTAATATATAATGATTGATTCACTATGATAGTAAATATTTTTTATCCTGTAGCGAAGTCTAAATATCTGAGTTGGAGCAGGAAAAAGTCAAGTTAAGTAATTCCATGTGGTATTCATTTATAAGTTCTTCATTTAGTTGTGATTCAAAATGACCCCTCCTCTGTTTCTTTGCTTCCCCCGATCTTCCAAGCCTTTTATTCTTTCCTTTCTTAAAAATGGGCGCACCAACAAAACTCCCCTTGATGATGTCACCCCTAACATTATTTAGGGCACAGTGGTGTTGTTATGGTTATCCCTTGTCCAATCTCTAACGGCAGAATATCGGGAAGTGTCTGAACTGCAGAGTAATTCTTAGTGACATCATAAAAGATCTGCTGTTTCCTGAAAGCTCGGACACAGGGGAAATAATGTCATTGTTCATTTCAGGAAAGCTTCATTATTGCAACATAGCCAACATGGACAGTCAGAGTAGGAACTTGTAGCAACAAAGTCATATTACCAGGGGAGGGGTCAGGTGGGTAGCCGGGAATGGGTGTTCAGGGCATTTATTTAAAATTGAATGTATTTTATGATGGCTGTGTCCTATCCCAAAGCAGGAATTGGGAGTGAGTGCTGACTCTGTGAGACGTAGCCTTGTTTTGTTACAGAACATTGTCAAGGTTAATAATAAAAGCCTTTATCAAGGGCATGACGGTGTTGATGTTTTTCTATGCCTTGCATGAATGGCTGGTCTCTGCTTTTTATTGCTTTTAGCTGACTAGGCTGTGATTTATTTTGTCATAAGGGTAAAATAAAGGACAAATTAAAGCCTAGTTTTGGCAATATGAACTGAATGACATTAGCACTTTGTTCTAGAAAGCCAACGGCAACGTGTAGTCCCTATTTTAGTAGACAACAAGTATGTTTTAATTGTTGGGCTTTGATTTTTGCTACAGACCCCGGCGGGTTTAGAATTAAACATGTGGGGCTATGTTAATATTGAAAACACTCCCAATATTATCCCTTTTACTTGTAACTATTAACATTTAGCAGAACAGAGGCAGTAGCCATAACAAAGAAGGGGGAGAGACATTAAAGCAGGCCAACCTGCGGCCCTCCAGGTGTTGTGAAACTACAAGTCCCAGCATGCCCTTCCAGCTATCAACTGGTTGTCTAAAAGCAAAGCATGCTGGGGCTTGTAGTTTCACAACACCTGGAGGGCCACAGGTTGGACAGGCCTGCATTAAAGCATCAAACTTACTGATAAGGAAACAAATGATTGGTTGTGAGGGGTCACATGATAGCCTTACATCAAGTCACGTGATGCTCTCTTTGGCCTGATACACCTGCTGCTTGAATATTGCCCAGCTAATGGTATCATTACTTGGACTGTCTTGGTTGCAATGCCACAAGGAAAGTCAGAAGGTAGATATGCATATGGATTAATATATCTTGCTTACCTGTTCGACAACCACTAAACCTAACATAGATCAGTGTGCTAATATAGAGTTACTGAGAGGTCTTTTGTGTAGTAAAATGCCTCTGAAGTTTGGATAGGCTCTTAGAACTTTTAAATATATGTATGTGAATGTTATTAGTAGTTATTTTATACAAGGCAACTTGTTTAGGCTTAGTGATCATTAAGTATAAAGATGTATTGTTTTATATCGGGGATTGCCTGTATTTCTCTGAAAGGAAAATAGAGCATACGCATGTACATAGTTCTGGTTTTTCTCTTGGGACGTTATTACCTAAACGGGATACTGAATAAGAGTTGAGCAAAATGGAATAGACTGGACACATACTACTCTAGAGCTGCTAGAGTATTATTTGGCCACTCTAGAGTGGTGTTTTATACATTATTACTTATGGGTTCTATACCTTCCATAGAGAGTGCTTCTTTCAATATTCTATGGATGTGCTGTGTGCTGCCTAAAAGTTTACAAGCCCTTAACATTTTTAAATCAACCAGTTCACTAAATTAACTTGATTGCAATAAAATTATTATATTTTTAACATTTCAATGTTTTATGTTTTTCACAAAACCTTGTAAATAGCTCTCAATACAATGTTAAGAAGACTATAGAGGCATATTCAATTAGCCACGTTACTCTCAAAAGTAACGTGGCGTTAAAAGTATTACTGTTATTACGATAATTCTAATCCGGATTTCAGCTCCCAGCAGAAAGCCAGCCGTAATAACGGTAATAGTGCGCAAGCCGCGTTACTTTTGACACTAACGCGGCCAATTGATTGATTGCATTTTAGAATTCTTTAGGAAGAGAAGTTTTGTAAGTCTTGCTCACTATTACAACAGCAAGCGGTCACGGTTTGGTAACATTTTAAGCAATATGATTTCATTTCTTAAATTTTTTTTTAAAAAAAATGTAATACTTTTTTTTGTTTTTGCAGCATGTTAAAACTCTAACAGTCCCCTCCTCCCATCTAAAACACTTTGCCGTTTTGCCTACTGTAGACAGATGCAGTTGGCAGTGTTACTGAACAGCTGCTACATTGAAAACTCTCTTCAGGGCCCTTTAACGATGGGATTCATGAAAATTATAATCTATCTCTTTTGGAATTTTCAACAGCCAATCAAAATAAAATGAAACGAGAAAATAAAATTGCTTTATCCAAGCAGTTTTAGGTGCCAGCTGAAATCACTTATAGGAAGTCATAGGATTTTTACAAACTTGCTCTTTTTTTGTATAGTATTAACATGACTATTGTGTTGCATGTTTGTTTTTTTTCCCCCCACTTTATGCTCTTGCCTTGTGCATTTACATGATTTTTGTTGTGGGAAAGTCTGTATACATTCTATTTGCATAGTAATCGAGTAGGACACCTTACTAGTGAACGTTTCAAAGGTTATAGTAAAATCCAGATGCAGGTTGTGCAATTCACAGGGCTTTATGCAAAAAGAAAAAAGGTTTTTCTACTGAGTTTATTTCAGCAAATCTGGTCATTTGTTTACACTTAAGCTGTCAACTCAAAATGGTCTATTTATTATTCTACATCAGTGATGGCTAACCTGTGACACTCCAGGTGTTGTGAAACTACAAGCCCCAGCATGCTTTGCTAGTAGATAACTAGCTGATAGCTGGTAGAGCATGCTGGGACTTGTAGTTTCACAACACCTGGAGTGTCACAGGTTAGCCATCACTGTTTTACATGGATCTATTGGTGGTTGTTACAGAGTGTTATTTTAGAGTCAAGTTATCAAGATCAATAATGAAGCTGACAATTTTGTCCTCTCTTCTAATTTCTTATTTTTGTTTTTGAACACTTATTGATAGAGCTTGGGCAAAGCCTTATAAAGACCAAATGGGGCTTGTGGGCGCACCCTCCATCGAACCCCAACCACCCATTGAACAAAGCCCCCACCACCTGCCTATATTACATGTAGGTTCTAGGTCATTCAGTGCTATTAGATGTGATCTATGCAGATGATAATTCACTCTAAAAACTCCACACAACACATGGGTCCCATCACAGTTCGGGGCAGAAGTATGTTACCACTAGGCCTTCTGGGCCAGACCCAGAATTCAGCACTGCGTCATTTTAGTTGAGTAAATTAAATATTCTGCACAAAGCAAGTAATCACACTGTTGGTCTTTGCTACGCATCAGAGTTACTGAGCTGAATCATAGACCTTGAGTAAGTTTTGTGGTTTTGTCCAGTCTGCTGACTGATTCATGACATTGTTGGCTGGAGATGTGTTCAGAAAGCTACTTTAGTATAGTGTAGTTATTAGTATAGTACAGTATTTGGCTTTCACAGATTACCTTGAAATGTATCAATTATCGAAGCTGCAAAGTCGATTGATTTCTTTTGACACTTGCTCCACCGGCACCATGTAAGCTTTTCCTCCTTTGCTCCACTGATGAATAGGATTGGAACATCTTTTACAAAGGATCGCTGTGGATGCAACCCGTCCATATCACAAATATTGAAGTTGCCACCTCCACACACCCCATTTGCCTCATGTGACACTTGTACATAAATAAGGTCATCTTTCTTTGCAGTATGACCAGTAATGAAAACCATGCCACCCTGTTACCTGTCTCTTCTACCCGCAGCTCCGGTGGACAGAGCAACTGATTGTGCTTGGCACATGCCAAATGTGTCTTCAGCTGAATGGGGATAGACAAGAGAGCTGTGAGCTGCCAAGCCAACAGATGCAGCAAGATTAATAGCAAACTTGGCAGGTTCCTATGATAGGGAAACCTGCATTAACAGATAGACTTTCTCTGATCATGTGCCTGCAGGCGCCAGTAACATAAAAGGGTAAATAGACGGCAGAAACTGGGGCTGAGCAGTGCAGGGCCACAGTATTACGTACGAGTTCTACTTGCGGTGTCCGTTACTGGTGCCCATCAAAACAATGTACTCGTATAATGTCTTGTTAGTGTCATAGAGAACTCCGTTTTGCTTGTCCTGTTTAAACAATTGCTCTCGATTACATGGACGTTATAATGGAGCATTCATTATTTTTAAAACGGCCTTTTTTTTACAAAACTTATGATGAACAAGACATTTGTAGTCCGCCACTTGACTAATGGCAGGACCAACTGGGGAGAAAGAGGAGGTATCCTGCAGTCACCACTCTACCCCTAATATCCAGGAGGAAGCACATGGGGATAAGTGTGTCTGGGCACAGTCAGTCATTTATGGAAAGGAGGTGACTGCAGTGCCGCAGCCACTGAGAATGGAGGGTTAGGTGTGGCAGGGGCAAGGACGCAAGGTGAGAATCCCCTATTTGCTGCCCCTTAAATAGTGCTACCTCAGACAAGTTTCTGGCACAATGTGTGTGTGTGTATGTATGTGTATATGTATGTGTGTGTGTGTGTATATATGTATGTATGAATGTGTGTGTGTGTGTGTGTGTGTGTGTATATATAAATGTGTATATATATATATATATATATATATATATATATATATGTATATGTGTGTATATATATATATATATGTATATGTGTGTATATATATATATATGTATATGTGTGTATATATACATACATACATACATACATGCATGCATGCATGCATGCATGCATGTAATCAGGTGCTTGGCACTCAAAAATACATGTGTACATTACCCTGTTGCCTTCCTCGGTACTTCACTTGTATGGATAGTACAATAGATTCCAGGTGAGGCGGCACTCAAGGAGTTAAGACAAATTGTATTTTGTATTTGTATCAAAAGGGTGTATTTAATCCGTTCCAACATTTCAGTATAATAATTTCCTCAGGGATAGAGATATATATATATATATATATATATATATATATATATATATATATATATATATATATATATATATATATATATATATATATATATAGATATATTATCTCTGCTGCAACCTATGCTATGCAGTTTAAGCAGCAAGGATAGTAGGTGTGTAGAGACTGAGAAGGATATTTTAGCTCCTTCCTGTAAAAAGAAAATGCAATCTGGCAGCTGGAATCTGTTGGCTGTGACAGTCCATAGGGTGGGGCCCCTTCAAAGTATGAATGTGTAATAAAAATTGAGGGGTACAAAAGCTTTAATATAGGGTGTGTTTTTTTTAAAATGGGATATGGCTTTACATGTTTTACCATTTGAATTTATTTTCTGTAATAGAATATCTGTTTTGAAAGTGTTTGTACATGTCTGTGGATATTTCATTGAAACCCATTATGGTGTCTGTTTCACGGCTGTTTTCTAAGAACGTGTGATACGTGAATTATTGTAAACTGTAACATTAGACTGCATAGATCCTGCTGGATATTGCAACACTTGGGTTTAAAGCTGAGCTGATTTTATGGCAGAATCTCACTTCAGTTTGCAAAATGCAGACCGGAGATAGGTATAGTGCAATATCCACTTCATACACACGTAGATATTAATGCTTTCTTCATAGCAATGCAGTAAAGTTTTTGGTTTAATTTAAAAGTTCCCTATAATTTTCCTGTTGTGCTGCTCTCCTCTTAAGGTTGTCAGAGGCAGAGCCAGGTTGTCAGGCACATCCACTTAATGATTGACAATCTCAGCCTGCAATAATAAATCTGTTATGGATTCTGTCTACATCTGGTGTTGGAACCATGATGGTTTATCTGAATTTACACATTTTAAATGGAGAGTTTCCATCAGATTAGCCGTGAGACAGTAACTCATAGGTGGGAGGAAGTTGGCTGTTTCTGGAAATGCTAAAATGATTATTTATCTCTCATTTTGTTTGGACATTAAACAATGACCGGTATATATCTGGTTCCAAAACCTACTTAAACTAGTGACTGTAGCTGAAGGTTAACTGTGTCCTCTATTTTAGATGCCTTCTGCATACAGACGGCTGAAATGGGGGGAAAAAACCCTCGGGACCCTGATTCAGACAGCAGTTGCTTCAGGATTCCAAGAATCGTAGTTCAGCGACAGCTGCTATCACCAATGTAAAGGAGGAATTGGTGTAGTGTTTATAGTATTCACTACCAAGTAGTGTTGGTGTGTAGTACTGCTGTTAACTGGTTGTACAGATGTGAGAACCTTTTTATATTAGAAAGCAACATAAACTGTCACAATCAGATGCTCAGCTGATAAGTATTTCATTCTTGTGGCCATTAGCAGCCCATCCACACTCTTGCTCCATGTGGCTTATAGCTGGAGTAGAGAAGATAAAGGAGGCTGATATTTCCTACCTGTCCTCAGTACCTGTATACTTCCACTGTATGTTCAGTAATTAAACTATAAAAGTTGCTTACAAACAGTGAAATGTAGCCGTATTCTGAGTATTCATGAGTAGAGATGCTGAAATCCGTTGTGGTTCAATTCTGAAACTGGTTTGACTAAATCTTTCTAAAATTTGTCAGGCCAGGTGAAAATCAATAAAGTAAAATCGATTTCCATAAAATGTAAACATTTTTTTAAATATATTTTCTATGTTATGTAACGCAAAATTATATTTTATATATTTTAATTGTTTACAATAACCCCCCTCCCCCCTCAAAGGCCACTTGTATTAATGCGCATGCGAGGTGCACATTTTGAACTGCAAGTGTCTTTAGCCGATTGTACCACGTATTGCATTGTTTGTACAGTTGTCAGTGGTCCCTAATTTTCATGTTCTGTCAAGACTTGCACAGTACAATTCCTCTTGTTCTGCATGCGGTCTGCAATTGTTGTTGGGCCTTAATTTGTTAGACAATAACTTTGTGTTTAATGCCTGTTCATAAAGCCTATTAATTTTGCTTTGATGCTGATCAAAAAAGCAATATAAGTGAATCTGCCTTTGGACACTTTTCTGACAACTGTTTGCATTTTGGTATCGCCAGCAGCGTTCAAAAGCGTTAATGCTGGGTAAACTACAACTGGGTACTATGGGAATGATCGTTTAAGTGCATAGGGGGTGATTCAATTGCTGGCGATGTGTGGGGGGCAACATTGCAAAATCCACTGTGAACATTGCCAGCCATTTCATTAGGAATCCCTGCTAATTTTTCTGCCCCCTTCATGTTACAGGAAAGCTTTGAGACGCGTTAATAAACTTTTAACACTGTTAAAAGCAAGGACAAATTACAAGGTTAATAAACATGATTCTAATACTCTGTTAAAAGCAAGGACAAAGTAGAATTTATTTTTAACGTCATGTGCCTTTAGACTTAACTGTTCAGAATTAAATAACCGTTTATTGAAACCCAGTAGAATTGTATCGTGATTATATTCGTTGTGGAGCACATAGGCGCACCTGCCTAGCAAGAAAGTATTCATAGTATAACATATCTTTTCAATATTGTTAAACATGTCTTTGGCAGTGGTTGCAATACTGAAGGCTGTTCAGCCACTTTATGGAGGTAGCTTTGATCTGGGCAGTAATGGCTTAGGATGCAAGATTTATTAGTATGGGAGAAGCTTGGCTTGGTGGGTCTGGCTGCCTCACGCTCCCCACTGTGGAATGTTTCTCTTGTGGATTAGCAGAAGAGACGGTCTTCAGATGAGAGGCCAGCTGAGGTGTCTGCAAGACAATTCTGTGGCTGATTAGGAATTCAGATGTGCTCTGTTGGCATTCTGAAAGGGAACGCGTCAAAGCGTTGACATTGGCTGTGGCTGGTTTCCAGCGCTCCCAGCCCTTGCCACTTTCTGTAGGGGAAGATTGAACACCTGGGAACCCATTGCTGAGTGTGCTTTAGCTCCTAGCGCACAGTGTAATTATGGCAGGAATGTACAGAGGACTTGTAGTTTTTTTTGTATGTCCACTATTCAGTTCACAGACCCACACAAAATATACACCTTACATATACGTCTTATGGAAGACATTGTGTAGCAGATGGGAATTGTAAATAAAAAACGCCCAACTTGATGGAAAGATAGAGGTGGTTTTATGTGCAACTACTGTCTGTGGTCTTCTAGCTGTGCACACCTGCCCCTGTTAAGAAATAATATATATTGTCTGTGATCTTAGCTGCACAAATCCATATTTTAGAATTCAGTTGAATCACATTACAAAGGATTTTTCAGAATCGAAATCCTAATTTGTATAATGACACATGAGGATCCCTAATATTTAAAATCTTATTTTTATTTTGCTCAGCAGGAAGTAACTCTGTACTAGACAGTAAGTCAGCATTTGCATCTTAGGTATTCAGCTGAACCCAAATCTTTGCTAAACACTTAAGGTATTGAATGCACCTCACTCTTCAAGCACCACTATAGTGGTACCAATACTGCATCCAATAAAGGTATGCAGATGGGGCCTATGCTGTGATTATTCTCTGTAACGCTCTGTGTACAATTCCTTTGTGACGCAGCATTACCATAGAGAACAGCAGAGTGGGAGAGACGGCCTGGTCACATGACTTGTGCTTGGCAGTGCTGGCAGCTTGATGTAACCCTTGTCATGCTGGTAAAGCCGGGCAGTCATTCCTTTGCTGACATGATTTATCGCCTGCTTTTATTTGGCATCCTATTCTGTATGTGAGGGGAATTAAGTCTCATAACAGGGTGGAGCATTTTTTGGCTTCTTTCTTGAACTGTTCTCTTGCTCTTTGATATCCTTGGTGAGAATGTTTTTTAGCAGCATTATCAGTCTTATGCTCATTCTGCTATTTAGCATTTAGTAAAACAGAATAACAAATGTTTAGATTAAAGGGGCTTAACATTGGTTGGAGTTTTGTTAATCTAGAATACTAGGAACAGCTATGTAATTGTAATGCAGGGGTACTAAACATTGCATGCAAAGTCTGTTGTATAATCTACATTTTCCTTTGGAGACTGGAACAAAGACCTTCTACATACTTTCTGCATAGCCCTTGTACCCCTTGGTCCTGCAAACATTACCATGGTTACAGATCAGGTGACTAGCTCCCATATATTGGGGGCCGCGGGAACAGCCATGAGAGGTTAGATGCAAGATGGGAAGCAGAGGCGGAGCTAGCCAGCTGTGTTCCCCGGTGCAAGGAAGTAGGGAGGAGGGAACAGGGGCCCACAATTTGCTAGTTCCCTATGCAGCGACCCCCATCATCTCCATGGGGCCAGGGTCGGGCTGGGCAGGGCAGCAGCGCCCTCCCCGGGCCGATCAGTCTTACCGCTATTAGGGCCGGGGGGTAGGCCTGCCGGCCGTCCCCCGGATGCAATATACACATTTTCACTGGCGGCCGCATCTGATGACAGGGGATGCGGCCGTGTCAGCGCACAGGCGGCCGCATCACATGACAGGCGATGTGATGCGGCCGCCTGTGCGCCGCCCGGGCTGACATCTCCCAGCCCGCGCCTGCATGGGGCCCCATTACACAGCACCTGCTGCACCAATGGTAGTTCTGCCGCTGATGGGCAGGATTGTCCACTAGTAGAGTCCCTGAATGTCGTATATGCAGTAGTTTCCATTGCAAACAATCTGTTTTGGGGTTCCAGAACAATATCACGCAGACGCTTGGGGTCCCAGCTTAAAAAAAGCTTGTGCACTGCTGCACTAGTGTGTTTGGTTACGTACTTCTTTGATAGATGGCTTTCGGTTTCATTGTTCAGCCAAAAGAGGACCGTGCGTCTGCTGTGCGGTATGTGTGATGAGGTTTGTTAAGACAGGAGGGGCGAACCCTCTGATTACCACTGCACTGGTCATTACAAGGCGCAGTACTCTGGAGGACTGAAAAACAAAATTGAATTTTGTTACAGCAAAATCGTAGTCTCAAACATTTCATTATTCTCCAATATAAGCTTTCATATTTGTAGGCGTCCGAAAATGTAATAAAGGACCACTTTTTATTACCAGACTATAGCCTTTTCTGTGCACACGATTGATTCTATTAAATATTCTATAGTATTTTAAATATGCTGTTGAATATTAATGCAAAGATATTCAGCTGAATTATTTATTGAAATACTGAGAAAGTATTTGATGAATAATTGGAGAGTAGATGGTGCCCAGTCTAGTGATAAGGAGACCCTCTCTGTTTGTGTAGATGGAAGAAATCTCAAGTTCTTTTAAAACAAATACCATTGTTCTGTAAAAGAATATTATTGCAAATTTTGAAACTTTGAAGCATCTCTCATCAGTTCATGATATAGCTGTAACAGAGATGAAGCATTAATTCTAATTTTTTTTTTTTAAATCGCCAATTTTGGTTTAAAATAAATAAAATATCCGGGCTAAGGCTGAGTTGAACATTTGCTATAGCTGTACTGCTTGTTTGATTCCTATGCTATATGTTCATTAGTTTTTCTCACAAGCATATCCGGAACAGTATTGCTGATCCAAGTTGAACAATGTGGCCCATGTGTCATTATAAAATCCTCTTTTCTGAGAACAGACCCCTTATGGGCCATACCACACCTATCATATAGGCCTCCACATAGTCACATAAATTAAAATCATTTCCAGGAACATTTTGATGCTGAGCAGGTGAATTTAATCTTGTTACGCTCTGTACCGCCTTGCCGGACCGCGTGGAACGACAACCACATAATAACATACTTATTAAGCAAACTTTGTTACAATGTATTTTTTGTGGATTTTAGATATCCCTAAAGATCACATTATAAAGACAATAGAAAGGTATAATTCTGAGTCACATTCTCACAGCAGCTAGATGCTTAGTAGCCAAGAATTGGGAACAGCCAGACCCCCCAACTCTCCCAGCTCTAATTATCAATATTTGGTAGATCAACAAACTAGAGCATATAACTAGTATGATAAATAAATCAACCCCAACCACTTTCTATCGACCTGGTGTACTTATTTCTCTTCTTGATATCCTGCTCTTATTTCCTGACGAGTAAATGTTTGGAGTACTTGAACTCCTCTACTGAATATCTTCCTCCCCACTACTCATCTTCCCTACCACCCCCGCCTTTTTCTCTCCTCTAGTCCTCGCCCCTACTGCCCCCCCACATCACATGCACCAGTCTACAGTTTCTCGTTCGCAAAGACATTTTTTTATATTTAACTTCTCTGACTTCCACATAAATGTGCTTCTGTTTAGATTGCGGTGCTTTTCCCTTACTCCCTTGTTCCCATTTTACCTTTCTGTCTCCCCCCCCCCCCCCCCCCCCCATCCCCCTCATTTTTCCTGAAAAATCTTAATAAAACTTTATTTAAAAAAATAAAGACAATAGAATGGAAATAGTGAATATTGCATCTGCCTTATATATTTATATTGTACAGCGGTCACCTTTAGGTAATGGCATGGTTGCTGGGGATTGTATTTTACCTTTCTGTGCGCTGTGGTGACCTTAAATAAACACCACAGATAGCATGTCTGATGTTTGGCAGAGGAAAGGGTGCTGACCATTGTATGTTTGGTTTCAGCTTCATTACATGCTGGGTGAATGCAGCTCAACTTGTAGTATAAATAGAGTTGAAGGAAGTCCTGACCGTACACATGAGCATTCAGTCAACACTGGATGGACATGGATCCAACACGTCTTATGGTCTTACATCCATGTTCTTTCCAGCTAGCACTCTGCATTGTGTACTGTCTGCGCTTATTTCATAGTGCTCAATATGAATTTTATTTGCATTGTGACGTGCCACAAGTCACCAAGCGATGGATTCGGCTCAGACTGAATGTACCATGGCCACAGGAGACCACCTATCAGAGATGTGAGCGATATATTATTTCTTATAATGCACAAGCTCAGGACCTGTATAACATCACTCTGTCTGTGGCGTTGTGCCTTTATATACACCTGGAAGTCCTTGGTGACCTATAATATCATAAAATTTTCCTGTAGTGGCAGTACCTCATTCTAATTATAGTTGACATTAAGTTTGTTTTGTATAAAGCCACACACTCTCAGGTGCGTTGATAAATGATGCCGAACGTTAATTTAAAATATCCTTTTCTGGTTTAGATCGGGTGTATGTCTCTTATAATATTGGAGCGGTGACCTTACCAAGTACTAGCAAAGAGATGTTATTTTACTTGATTCTACTTTGCTAAAATAAAGTGTTTTGTGTTCTAGTAATATCAATTATTTTATCACACAGCCATCACTTGTACATAGCTATGTATGTTTAATTAGAGATATGTTGCTAGGGCGACAATCTTTTTACTCTACAAACGTGAAAAGAAAAAGAAATTCAATGTGGATATCCTAATGACAGAATCCCCAGTTAAAGAGCATTGAATTGAGGATTTATTTTTTTTTTCTCCTCAAAAATCTGTCCTTTATGTAATCTTCCAGAGGCACCAATTTTTTACTGGAGATATAAAAAAAAATCTCTATCTTTAAATATTGCATGCTGAACACTGTCAGCCTTGTGATGTATATTTATGCATTTTTATTTTTTAATAATGACATTGGGGCATTTATGCAGTGCCCAGCATTTCTGTGGCCCTTCTTTGTTCTAAGGCTTTCCTGAGAATACCTTGTTTTTTTGTGTTTGTTTTTGTTGTTGTTGTTGTTTTGTTTTTGTTTTTTTATATAATGTTATTGGAAATGAAAACATTGACAACAGCAATTGTGTTTTTGTGCTAATGGTTCAGCATTGATTCTAGAACACCCAGTGACACGCTTTAGGTTGTCAATGTGTTATTCATGGACACTTACAATATCTTGTGTGATACATGATCAGTTCTGTTCTACTTGCTATATTACGTAGACATCGCTCATCCAGCCACAGCTGTATCACTTTTATGTAACTGGTGTTCCCCCTCCTACATACAAGAGTCATACTGCGTAGTCCTGTACAGGCAGTGGGCGGTTGTTCCCATGCTTTTACTATTATTCATCTATGTGCAGAATTAAACAGTTGTTATTTTAGCCTTAGCACATGCCCTTTTCTTAAATAAACCCATTAACTTATCGTCTCGTGGCTCTTAACCCAGTACTATAGGACCTGTGTGCCTCAGTTTTGTTTCTGAGGCTCGAAATACTCATCAGGTTCTCCTTGGTAATTCTGTGACCTTTCCACACCCCATATGGAGAATAATTAGCAGTGAACTATTGGGGTGGGTAGGTATGTATGGTATGTATGTATGTGTGTGTGTATATATGTGTGTGTGTGTGTGTGTGTATAGAGATTGTTATTAATGATGGATATCTGATAAGTGGAGCAGTAAATAATTTAGAATATTTTAATTGCAAAATAAAAATTAAAAAGTCACCATGGCACAGTGTTCAGTGCTATGAATGCTAAATATTCTGTAATCGCTCCGTTAAACCAATTTGTGCATACTTTAAAGGGTGACAAGTCTACTACGCTGCTACAGTATTTTTGAATTATTCTTATGTAGTTGTCATACATTCGGCGCCACTTTCTTCTTGGAATTGTATTAAGAGAACCTGATATTCAGAAAGGGAGTAATTCAATGTAATGAAGTTATGGTATGACTGTGTCTGTCTGTGTGTAGACACATATATTTCATATAGTTTGAAGACCTGTAATGATAAATGGCTTGTGGCTTTATATCTGCCCATCCGGTGCCCTATTTTTTCAAGCAGAGCCAATTACAGTTATTATACCATTGTAGGTGTTGAAGAAGGCACAACTCTCGGTTCTATAACTAGCTGAAATCTGGAAAGATTTCCTCACAATTTTCTGTATATTTAAAATTGTGGCCTTCATGTTATTGAAATGCATAGTTGTCAGAGGTCTCTTTCAGGGCGCAATATTCTCTCTTGCAACTACACACGTTAAATTGAACAATCTACTAATATAACATATTTAAATTTTCCTTCGTCCCACTAAAGCTATTTCTTCACTTCTCTTGGGTGTTACTATCTTTTTATTCTTGATGGGGGCAGATGTTTACTTCTGACTGTAAAAATATCATAAACCCGCGCAATCCTTGGAGGTCCAAGTGGGAGGGGCCTAATTCTCACACCGTTCCCTCTATGTTTGACAGAATGATCCAATTTTATCTTTCTGGCATAGGGTTTAAGGTATACAATAATCTGAAAGAAGCAAACGTATAGAACAGGGAAGTCTTTCACCAGCCATTTTAGCTTCTGTCACATTTTTGGTAATACTTGTATTACATAGTGCATATGTGTGTGCAAAAATGGCGGTTTATCTATATTACCTCTTCAAGAGACAAGGAAGCTGAATGAAAGCCATCCAGGAGTGTGGGCCAACATTTATTTTTCTTTTTTAGTGCACTAGTCAATATATAAATGAATATTCCCTAAAATATCTGTTACCTGATTTCTGGAAACTGCATTTTACAAGAAAATACAGAATTAAAAATCAAAACCCATCAGTAGTTTGTGGAGCCAAAATGAACTTTTCATGACATCCTTTGCTTGAATGCCAATAACTCCGTTGCAATTTCCATCAGTGAAGCTTTTCTTGGAGCTGGAATAATTTACTGTCGTTAATAATCTCCTCAAATTTGGTCTCTCCCTGTCCTGCTCTCCCCTCCCCAGTTTTATTTATTTATTTCACTGTGCCTCCAAGCGGGTAACATCCGGTGCAGGCAGCAGCTTTCTGAGGGATTAATCCGAAGAACTTTATAGCAGATCTCCTCAGAATCTGCTGTGGGCGCTGTGCCGTGACAGACTTTGGCTGCGGCTGAAGCTGATTCTGAACCATGACCGAGGCCTACATTTTATTTTCATACCAGCCGTGCTGTAAGCCAAATTAAATGGAAGCTAATGAAAATAAAGATGTAGAGCAATGTCATGAGCTTATTCTAAATCCCTTTGCCCTATGCCAATGCATAATACCGATATTAGTGGCTGTGTGTGCAACGTTCTCTATACAGGACAGTTGTGTTTTTGCCTGAGTATTGGTCGGGATCTCCCTTGTGTCCTACTGAGTGATTGTATTCCTCAGTCATGTAAAGCACATTAGTCCATGTTTTGCACATTGTAAGTGATTGGAATGTGTCCGCACTGCTGTGAGGGTTTGACTACGTCGTCGTATTAATGGAGAAGCGCGCACGTCGCAATCAGAATGTTTGTTTTGCTATTAAAGGAGTATAAATGAGATGGCCGATTTTTGGATTCGTTTTAATATTTCTGTGTTAAATGTCTAGGTTGTATTGTCTGGTACTGCAGCCTTGTGTCCTACAGAGCCCGGCGTTAGAACATTGTGTGATCCTTTAAATAGAACTTATAATGAAATATTAAATTTAGCAGTGATAAATATGGGTAAAACAGTACTTCAAAGGTATTGTCAAAAAAAAAAAAAAGCTGGCTACCATTTCCATGAGACTAACCATACGTGTCCCAATGCCTGCTCTTATGAATAATGTAGGACTACTATAGTAAGCAGCCTTATTACATTTTAACCAATGTTTTAGCCATTGTAATGAGTAATGCATTTATCATATAGTTGTTCTATTTATTTATTTTTTTAAAACTATTTTTACCATGGTGTTGGTTTGGTATTCAGTTGGGCTGACCTTTTTCTAATAATTTTTTAGTAGCCACCTCATAATGTATTTCACACCTCTCCTTATCTCCCACACTGATCCCTTCCATATTGGGGGACAGCTAATGACTAGTCATCTTGTGGTTTAACGGCTTTCCAGAAATGCCGTTAGTGTTTCGCGCTCTTACGTTCTGACTAGAGATGGGCGGGTCCGGTTCTCCGAGAACCGAACCCACCCGAACTTTGGGTATCCGAGTACCGAGCTGAGCAGCTCGGTACTCTCCCGCCAATTCCGAATCCAAATCGAGGCCGAACGTCATTGTGACGTCGTCGGATCTCGGGACTCGGTTCTCGCGATACTTCAACTTTATAAATACACGCCTCCACAGCAATCCATCGCCATTTGACAGAGGGAGAGAGCAGGGTGTAGTCATAGGCTAATTAGAGCAGGGACAGAGAAAGAATACAATATTGTTCTTGCAATTGCTCTAACCAAAATCGCTAGTGCAGAGAGGAGGATAGAGGTTTATTATTTTTTCTTCATATTTGGCACTCCCCAGCGCTTTTGGGTTGTCCCCCATAATTGTGCATTAATATTTCTGGCTGTCAAAAGTCATATCTGTCAGCAGTATCTACTCAATAAATGTTAGCACTCCTCAGTGTTTTTGGGGTGTCCTCTCTAATTGTGCATTAATATTTCTGGCTGTCAAAAGTCATATCTGTCAGCAGTATCTACTCAATAATTTTAAGCACTCCTCAGTGTTTTTGGGGTGTCCTCTCTAATTGTGCATTAATATTTCTGGCTGTCAAAAGTCATATCTGTCAGCAGTATCTACTCAATAATTTTAAGCACTCCTCAGTGTTTTTGGGGTGTCCTCCCTAATTGTGCATTAATATTTCTGGCTGTCAAAAGTCATATCTGTCAGCAGTATCTACTCAATAATTTTAAGCACTCCTCAGTGTTTTTGGGGTGTCCTCTCTAATTGTGCATTAATATTTCTGGCTGTCAAAAGTCATATCTGTCAGCAGTATCTACTCAATAATTTTAAGCACTCCTCAGTGTTTTTGGGGTGTCCTCTCTAATTGTGCATTAATATTTCTGGCTGTCAAAAGTCATATCTGTCAGCAGTATCTACTCAATAATTTTAAGCACTCCTCAGTGTTTTTGGGGTGTCCTCTCTAATTGTGCATTAATATTTCTGGCTGTCAAAAGTCATATCTGTCAGCAGTATCTACTCAATAATTTTAAGCACTCCTCAGTGTTTTTGGGGTGTCCTCTCTAATTGTGCATTAATATTTCTGGCTGTCAAAAGTCATATCTGTCAGCAGTATCTACGCAATGGATTCAAAGCAGTCCACATATGATCTAAATGAGCAACCAGGTTCTGTCACCAGTCCTGATGTTAGTGTTCCCAGTACGTCATCTGGCCAAGGCGATGTCAAACAACAGAGTGTTTTCAAATTAGTGCAAAAAACAAAAACCAAAAAAAAATTTACTGTATTGAAGCGAAAACGAAGTGTAACTGAGCAAAAGTTAAGTGACGATAAAAAAAAAATTGCAAGCATGCCATTCTACACACGCAGTGGCAAAGAGAGAATGAGGCCTTCACCTTTGGCTATTAGTGGCAGATCCCAAAAAGTTACCCAGCCTACAATTGGTGCACAACTACTGTTACGCGTCAAAGCTGAGCTGCAAGATACCAGTGAGGCATTACAGGAGAATATTTGCTCTGATTCACAAATGACAACAATCCCTGTGGAGAGTCCATCCAACAGTGGGATGTCTAATCGTGAGCATTCTGCTGATGTGTGCCTTAATAGCCCGAGTGTAGCCGGTGATACCCAAATTGAGGATGCCACTTTGGAATTAGAAGAGGATGAGGAGGAGATTTGTGTAGGCGACGAGGGCGCTAATGATGATGTTGATGATTATGATGCAGACAGATACCGAATTGCCTTTCTCAATTTCTATTTATATTCTAGATTATATAACGGCTGAATAGTTTTCTATTTTACTCCTAGTGGAGAGAGGATCTGATGCAGACAGATACCAAACTGCCTTTGTCCATTTCAATTTATATTGTACAGTATATAACGGCTGAATTTATTAGTATTTTATACAAGTGGAGGGGGGCCCAGAGAGACAGAAACCAAACTGGCTTTCTCCATGTCAATTAATATTGTACAGTCTATAACGGCTGAATTTTTTGGTATTTTATACAAGTGGAGGGGGGCCTTGAGAGACAGAAACCAAACTGGCTTTTTCCATTTCTTTACATATTTAACTATAAGTGTAGGGTGTAATATACATTCAAAGACGATGGCTGCATTGCCAATATGCATAGATGGAGAGGAAGACAATCTGTTTTGTGTGTAGAATAGGCCTACCAACGAAGAATTAAACTGTTTTTTGGGATGATTTATTACCTCAACAATTAGATTACTTGTCTCTAAAACAGTTGGAGCACTAAATTGGGTTAATTTAGGCCCAAAAACATGGATTTTCCCAAAAAATAGCAAAACAAAACCAAACAAAACCAAAACCAAAACCAAAACACGCAATGGAGGTTTTGCAAAACCAAAACCAAAACCAAAACACGACGGTAATCCAGATCCAAAACCGAATCCAAAACCAAAACACGGGGGTCAGTGACCATCTCTAGTTCTGACTCACGTGGTTGGTCATAAACTGGTGGTTTCATGCAAGCCACAACGGTTATAAAGTGTGAACGAATGCAATAAACATTATTGCAGTTTGTTTGTGGTAAGATAATAGAAGTGACTTATGACTTAATGTGTTGTGCACTTATGACACAGCTTGAATGGCAAGTCCTAGAAATGATTCCCGCTTATTTAATCCTGTTTTTTTTTCTTTGTGATTTGTAGAAGATGCTCATGAAACAGCAAGACCGCCTGGAGGAGCGTGAGCAGGACATTGAAGACCAGCTGTACAAACTGGAGTCTGATAAGAGACTAGTGGAGGTTCGTACAATCACACAGGGCAGCCTGACAAACCGTAACGTGCATCCATCTCCTGCACACACTGAAGGGAGACATTTTGAGATTACATAGCTATTAAACCAGTGACATCACTTCTGGCTACTCACAAGATGGCTGCCGACACAAATTCCTTGGCAATATTACTGGTTTCTTGTGAATTGATTGGCTGCATTCCCATATATATGTGTTCCACCTGCAAAATGGCAGCCAGCATTGGCTGTCAATGACACATTACATTTTTAGAGTATTTTTAAGACTGCTTGAAATGAAATTGGTTAATGATATTCTTCAAAGTTATTTTTATAGAGTCTCCCGAAATGTAACGGCTTACGATGTCATGTGATTAGAAGCCCTGCAGACTGAACCTCTGGTTTATTCACTGGAATTTGCTTTGTGGTGGTTTTGGCTATTTAGGGGTGTTTTGGCAAACTACAGACAGCTATTGCACGCCCCTCCTTTGTAAATACATATGTAGGCCTAATCAATCTGCCGTATGAAATTAGTGTGAATGTGCTTCATGGAACTATGTTCATACTGGTAAAGCTAAACACACCTAATTATGAGGGTAGATACATTTACACAACTTTTTTCCTTTCTATAAAGTTCGATTAGATTCCTGGGGCTAAATGTATTCAGGTCTAATTTCTGAAAATCGCAGATATTCGACGACTTTGAAGGCAAAATGTAAAAGGACAATGTGTTTAAAGGCAAAACTTGCGTTTAAACACATTGCCTTTTTCTATTTCTTAAAATGCCGGTAACCTCAGTTTTTATACAATTGCAGAATACAGTGTAGTGTTATTTTCCTTAGTTACTAAGCTTTGTAGACTAGTCCCTCTTTTTTACTTCTGCACTTCCCTGACTGTATTTTGTCTTAGCCCCTTGCTGGATTGGGAACTGCAATCTTGTTTTAGTCTTATAAACGAACCCTAGAAAATAACATTTATTTCAATACTTCTCTAAACACACATTTTTCTTCAAAACGTATAGATTTACTGTAATGTCTAAGTCCTATAGAACTAGACTATTATTGCATATAGCAACAAAGGTGTAGATTTATTAAACCGGCTAAAAAGAAAAAGTGGAGGGGTTGCCCACAGCAACCCATCAGATTTTAGCTATCATTGTCTAGAACAGCGGCAGTTAACCTTTTAGTGATTGACTCCCCATTGAATCTCAAAAATAGGTTTTCGCACACCATTGAAAAATGTGTTCCAATTTTTTATATTTTTATTTGTCTGTTTGTGTGTCTACCTGCTTTATTGACGTTTGTACTCAGAGGGGGGTTTTAAATTGTCAGCGAGTTTTTAGTTTTTTTCCCGCAGCGTTAAAAAAAATAAAAAAATAATCTCCCGCGGGTTTTTAACTGCAATACCAACTGTTTTTAGTTAGCGCAACGTGAAAACTTGTGCAATTCAGTTGAAAACACTGCCCCCGCCCATTAAACATTGTGTTTGCGAGTTTTTAGTGGAGTGAAGGGGAGTTTTAACGCGGTCATGTATAACACAATAAAAAGGTTTTGCATTAATTTTCATACATTAGATTGCATTACACATTCATAATCTACATTACAGTACTTTCTTTAGCATATTTTTTAATTGAACTAATTTTTACCATGGAATCATCTATACCATGTCAAAACACATTACTACATTAATATTTGTACCAAAAACATATATAAATATAATTAGTGAATTTTTTTTTATGTTTATTTTATTTCATTATTTTTTCACAAGAAAATTAACTTTTACATGTTAAACATTTAGTGATAAACATAAGTTTAACTTTTTTTTCACATTATTACATGAATTCAAATACTTTTCAGAGGTTTTTTTTTAACACACTCCAAAGAGGTGCGAGATAAAACAGCATATTGGCCTGTTTAAAAAACAATTGAAAAGCTTTTAACGCGGCTGCCTCTCGCACACCCTATACTTTCAATGGACCTTCTACCGGAGCGCCAGAGGACCGTTTCATGAAAAAAACTGAGCGTTAAAAATGGAATTGAATCGCGGGTAAAGTTAACCCACTGGAAAATGATAAAAAAAACAGCGTTAACATGACAAAAAAAACCTCGTTGACAATTGAATACCCCCCAGAGTACGCAAACACGTTCTCATTTCTCACCGCACTGGCTCAGTGGCAAAAGTAGAGAGAGTAGTAGTGGGGTCATATTGTAGCGTTTGCCAGTATATCGTGGGTTCCATGAGTACATAGTACAGTCGAGTCAAATTTTATAATTTTATGTTGTAAATCTAAAAGCTATAAACCTATTGTTGCCACTTGCACCCCTAGAAATGCTTTCTTGCACCCTTACCCCTGGTTAAGAACCATTGGTCTAATACATGTTAGAATGAGATAGCTAAAATCTGATTGGTTGCTATGGGCAGCACATCCACATTTTCCCTTTTAGAAGTTTAAATAAGATTACAACAGTAGATATTGCAGTTTCTACATCATGAAGCTATTTTTGCTTTATTTTATGCAGTCCCTGGTCATTTAATTTAATAAAATGGTTGACCTTTAACTAGGTTTGATGGCAGAACTGTATACGTCGGCTGAGTTTCTGTTTTGTGTGTAGTTATAAGTGTTCAGTGACACGTCTCATTGATGTAGTTTCTGCAATTGCCTATATATCAAGACAAAAGTGCATGAACTAAAAAGTACCCTTCAAATAAATATCCCTTATTAGAGCATTTCTTTTATTCTTTCTAATGGTTTGGTCTTCTGTCATTATCATCTATAATTGATAGTGGTTAGCGCTGCAGACTGTTGTCTATGGGAACAGAAATGGGGCGTCAGCAAATTTGCTATTGAAATAAATGTGAATTGTGAAAAAGCAATTAATTTAACCTGTCACCGTTTCAATCGGGTGATTGCAATGGACAGATCTGTTTCTGGAAACCACTATACACGAGTTGTGAGGATGGGTGAGAAGAGCGTGGTGGGCCAGGGAAATGGTGTGTTGCTTGGGTCCTGCCCTCTCGGCAGTCATTGTCTATGCTTTTCTACATCTCCATTGTTCTATAGGCAACTGCTTCTTAGCAAGGCCCAGGATCTATCATTGTCTGTCTACAAATCTGTTGTCTCCCCAAATCTAAGAGAAAGATGACATTGATTTATTTAGGAATACAAATAACATTAGTGCATGTTTGCTACAGAACCCTCTATTCTGCATGTTACTTGGTGTGGAACCTGATGTAACTTTGGTTGCACACAGAGAAATTATACAAAACATGGATCATACACACATACAGATCATGTGACCACATTCATCCATCTGACACTGTATCTACAGAGAGAGCATCAGTCTGAGTGACCACATCTCTTGTGTACCATCTCAGCCACCATGAACTTCATCCCCAGCAATCCATGTCTTTGTGGGGTCTTACAATATGACAGCATTGTGTGCAGGGAAATTCTTAAGGCTAAACAGACTTTTATCAATTTCTGCCACCTTACTGCTTGGTATACATTGTAGTAGGGACATATACTGACGCAATTCTCCAGAGCTCCGACTTCTGTTGATATATTTAAGCTTTTCTAATGTTAGATTGTGTGGCTGACGGCGTATTGTCATGTGACAGGAGTAATGTTTATAATTGAGTCAAACCATTGCCCAAAAACTGTTGTTTTACTCCCAAGGTGAGTTGTTTTATAAAATAATGCAATGAGCACATGCAGTAACCCCATGCCTACCAACTTGGATCCAAGGGCCCACACACATGAGCGTTGAAAAACACGCTGCTTGAGCATATATGGCCTCACTTTACAAGCACCGAGACGTGTTCATTAGTGTATCTCAAAGTTGTGCTGCAGCACAATGTCCGTATTTTAGACCATATATTAACAGGTATTCCCAGCGCACTCCATTATAGTTTATAGAGCGCAACCGATTGTGTAAGCTGCAGGGCACATGAAGCTTCACGGACAGCATTGAGTGGATCGGTCCACTCAATGAAATACGTTTTTGCAGCCCTGATGTCAGAGAGCCTTTACGGGACTTTGTTGATACGTGGTTTAGGTCATTGATGCTCAACTTTTAGGGGACCCCCCCAAAAAATAAGATCCCTGTAGTATGTGTTGCATATCTGACAATGAGGGGACAGGAAAAAACATTCTGGTTTTGGTTGCTTTGAGTTGCGGCTAGTCTGAGAACATTGCATTTTATTTTTAACAATAAACTCCTGGGTTTATTTTTAAAAATACCCTTGTTTAATATTTACTAAATACATTGCTTCCAGCTTCCTTGTGTACTTTTCATGAAGGCTAATAAAGTTGTATCCACAGAGAAGTTTTGCCCAAAAACAACCCTCTCTGATTATGTGTTATAATGGCTTTGGTGAAAAACTCAGAAGGAAGTCAGGTGGCTAAAGCAATGTTTTGGTTATGGTTTTTTTCCCCCCAAGTGGGCATGTAACATGTAACAGTTGACTGTAGGCTGTCATTGTGCAATGTGCGGTACATCGATGGTGGTTTTATAGCGACAATGATTCCGTCCCTAGCACCGAGCAAGAGATTCTATGTTGAGTTCTCTTCCGCAGGAGAAGGTAAACCAGCTGAAGGATGAGGTCCGGCAGCAGTACGAGAGACTACATCAGATTCTGGATGAAGACATGAGGAAAACAATGGATATTTTGGATAAGGCTCAGGCCAAGTTCTGCAATGAGAATGCAGCCCAGGTTCTGCAACTGAATGAACGTATGCAAGAGGCCAAAAAACTACTGAGCTCTGTGCAGGTCATGTTCGACAAAACAGAGGACATTAACTTCATGAAGGTACGTGCTTGTGCCTCTTGGCTTTCACATAGTCGTACATTTATTAGCATAAATGATAACTGCAATAGGTATGTGTATCTCTTCAAGTGGCCTCTGGTACTTGAGCTGTTCCCGTGATTCTAAGTCGGCCAATGAGAAAGGTCTTCAGCTGTAAATACAATGTGTGTTGGAGCAAAACCGTTCTATCGCACATCTCTGTGTCTGTGTGCAATATTTGTTATTTCAAGGAACACTATATGTACACATTGTTCATGTATTTTCTCATATAAACCATTAGGGTAAACGAAAGTTTCAGATATTTCCACTGTAAAAAAAAAACCAAAAAAAACTAAGTATAACCCCCCACTCCATTACAGCTTTAGGACAGACTTGATGGGGGTTCTATAGGTCAAAAAAATATGTAATCATTCACCTCTGCCACATTGTACATTCTCTAACACACGCTCTAGGGTCCAGTTTTTGTCAGAAGACAATTAACCTACTAACATGCAATGTGGGAGGAATCTAGAACACCCAGAGGAACCCATGAATGCTTTCTACACAGCAAGTCTGCCAACCTGTCACTCACACTCTGCTTGCTTAGCTAGAGAAGCACCTCCTTGCTGCAGAGTGACAGAGTGCATGATGGTCATATTTAATTCGATATAAATACTCCAGTTTTTCATGTTATTCAGCTCTGTAGTATGCAGCCTTTGCTATATTTATTAATGTCAAATAGTGTCTTAACTTGCTCTTATAGTCATTAATAAATCAGAACAGCTCTTAATTTTTCATGTTTTACTGTATAATTTAACCATAAATGCTACTTTTTTTAGAGGTTTGATTTAATAATTAGTTACTAAAGCAACTTATTATGTGGTTTAGAAGAAATGTGCAATTAAATAACGGTGAAAATGTTGGTTTTAGCTCAATGTAAATCTGAAAATCGTTTTCACCCTAGCAAGATTTCATTGCATTGTTTTCTTTCCTTGTTACATGATATTATTTCTTACAACATATTCTGCTTCCCCATTAATTCCTACACACACACACATAACACGCACACAATCTGTCACTGCAGCAGAAGTTCTTTTGGTAGCACTCAGATTTGGCTTCCATCAGTTAGTCCATAACCATTAGTTGCCAAGCTTAGAATGTATAAGGTATTCGCATTGGTGGCCTGAAGCATCTTGATGACCCAGCCAGTAACTGGGCCAACAGAGGCTCTGCTGCAGCCCACTCGGAAATGTAGCCCCAATAGCCCAGATATAAACATGTCAAGTAAACAGGGCTGTGGGGTTGGTTTAAAGAAAAATAACAGTCAAGTGAAATTGGCCTTTAAACTCTGTAAATAAGAATACAGTGGTTTATTCCTGAATCAACATCTTATGAAAGCCGGTTGTCGCTGGCATTGGACTTCATACACCATGACATCACTAAATGGATTTTGTATTTTCTTTCCTAGAATACAAAGTCTGTGAAAATTTTGATGGACAGGTAAGATTAAAAATTCTAATCGGGCTGTATTGTCTTATGCTCCGCATGTTGTTTCCTAGGTAGAATGGTTTGTTTAGCCTGGGGGATTAAAGGATGTAAGGGAAAGCAGGAGGATTGCAGAATGCTTTGTCTAGGTTTGTGTTTTGAATTGCGAGTAGAGATTTAAGATGAAGTTATTGTGTCTCTGATCTGCACAGTACAATACACAACAACTTGTATTTTTTTTACTTTTTTTTTTTTATTATTATAGTATAAAATAATTTCCATGTTTGAAGTATAAATGAGGGAGGATGGTCACTCCTGCCCCCAACATATTAATTTACTGTTAACGAAGGACATTACTGAGTAGCTTCTAGTGAATTCATAGCCATGATTTTTGGTTAAGACTACAATATGGCTGCCTCTACTGTGTACGGAAAAATAGGTTCACTTTAATCTGTTTAGCTGTTTGTACAAATCATTAATAATAAAATGTCTTCACTAGTTGGCAACACATTGGATCGGTACTACGGTAATCTTTATGTACTGAGACTTTGCAGCAGATAAACCATTTTGTTGTAGAGCAGTGAATGTAGAAATGGCTTCCACATACCATATGGTAAGCGGAATAACAGACATATTATGTTTTCTGTGATGTAACAGGACTCAGAACTGCACCGGGGGAAGTCTTCCTCCACCTAAAATTGGACATCTGAATTCCAAGCTCTTCCTGACGGAAATTACCAAGAAAGAGAAGCAGATGAGGAAGATGCTGGAAGGTATACATTGGCTTATTTGACCTCCCCTCCCCAGGGATCACACAAGTCCCCTCATTGTGTTTTCTTGTAGAAAGCTCTAATTTGTTTGATAAAATAAGAATATAGCAAGCTATGTATTAAAGCACTTGTGACTTCTAGACAGAGTTGAAAATACTATTTTTGCTATCAGATTTTACTGTCCTATTGATTATGCAATGTGACAATGCATCTAAAAATGTAATTTGAGGATTTTTAATATCGAAGGACCTTTAAAAAAAAAAAAAATTCTGAATAGAGGCTTTGGTTTTGTGCATGTTCTGTATAATAATCTTTACTGCTCACCTGTTTAATGGGGCCGTTCCTTTCACAAGGGGTGCCTTCCACCAAGCCAACAATCATACTGACAGTTTCCAGACACATGCTCGGCACACTATCTGCTGGTGTGCTTTTCTTGGCACGTAAGGACTCCTACACCATGTTCTGTCAGGTGGATTTCCAAACAGACCCAAATGGAGGGTGAAGTGGAAATCACTAATGGTCTTATGTTTGGAACGTATGCTCTGTGAGCACCCACTCCTGTGTGCGTTGCCTCATCTGCTATGCTGTGTGTCTCTCCTCTGGAACAATGAGAATCGAATTTCAAGGCCATTTTTTTTTTATTTTGCAACATGAAACATTTTTAAAGTTTACAACACAAATTTATTTAAAAATATATAGGGCTCCAGCCATTTCCAAGATATTGATAAACATTGTTTTTTGGTCTCCTTCCTATGTACACAGTTATTTTTACATATTAAGTGTAAATAGCGTACACCACATAAATGCGGCTGAGAGGCAGACAGAGGTTGCTGCCCATCGTCTCCGTTTGTGTCTTAAACACAATCTGGGTGATCAGAAAGCATCCTCTGCCTGGTTCTCAGCCGCTGGGTACAGCCATACAGTTACTGGGTATAACGGGGGCATAACCAGTAGCACACTGATTGGTGCGTGGCCCTGGCCCATTCAACAAGCAGAGTAGTGGGAGGTCTCCACATTATCCACCAATCAAAGTGCAGGATGCTGTCACATGGAGGGACCACAGATGGGGTAAGTAAAGTGATTTGGTTGCCCCACAGATTGTTAATCAGATGCCAGGAGTTGATGATTGCAGCATCACAGACCTGCTCAAGTGTAGTCAATGCATGGGGGGGAGGGGTAATAGTTATCTAGGACTGGGTATTTCTTTCTGTTTTTATTTTAAATAATTTTGTAAAATTCAGTTTGTGTTAGTGAAGATAATGACCAAATAAGTTAAGCGATTTTTATATTGTGCGTTCCTACAAGTGCTGCTGTCGTGGTATTGATTCTTTTAACTGTGAGAATGGCAGGTCTTTTCACTATTGATAAAATGACAACTATTGTATTAAAAGGAGTGGGGCTATTTATACATAGGAAAGCTAGAATGAAATGGGTATATTTAGCATGAAAACTCCACTTTCCCTGATTTAGCGCTTCAGACCATTAACTACTTAGTTTAAATAGTGAAATGATGTTGCATCCTGTTATCAGAATATTCTTCTTCTAGAACATATCTCACACTATATAAGCTTTAATGGCATGAAAGGTCATAACCAGACAGTCAGTCCACTAGTGTGCATTGTATTTATATATGTCATATGATTAGTGTTTAATTGGTTGTTCTTCCTACACCTTTTTCTCTTTCTCTGTAGGCCCATTCAGTACCCCTGTGCCATTCCTGCAGAGCATTCCTATGTACTCCTGCAATGTAAGCAGCTCTGGGGCAGAGAAACGCAAACATTCAGCAGCCTTTCCTGAAGGCAGCTTCCTAGACCCAGCATCTGGAACGGTTAGCAGCCAGTACATAAGCCAGGGATCTTCCACAGGTGAGGGCCAGTCGGCGCAGGCTATGGTGCCTTGCAGCTCTACCCAGCACATCGTAGGACTTCCTAGCGGCCCGCAGCCGGTCCACTCCAATTCTGTCTTCAATCCCTCCCATTACCCCAACAGTTCATCATCTCAGCAGTCCGTGCTCTCCCAGTATGGGGGGCGCAAGATATTGGTCTGCTCTGTGGACAACTGTTACTGCTCTTCAGTGTCCAACCACAGTGGGCACCAGCCATACCCTAGGTCTGGCCACTTTCCATGGACAGTCTCTTCCCAGGAGTACTCTCATCCTCTTCCACCCACCCCTTCAGTAACACAGTCTCTTCCAGGACTCGCTGTCAGAGAATGGATTGATGCTTCCCAGCAGCATGGGCGTCAGGATTTCTATAGGGTCTACGGGCAGCCGGCCGCAAAGCACTATGTCACTAGTTAACTTCTAGAACAAGCCTTGTTAAATATGCATTCAGAAAAAGATGCCCCCCAAACTCGGAACAGAACAACGTTTACCTTGTTTAGTGGTGGACAACTTAACCACTTCTGAATATGGTCAACATAGGATTGTTTTATATTTTTTTGCTTTAATTCTGATAATTCTGAACAATGGTGTATGCCTTTCCCATATCTAGTAAAACAACCAGTTATTTTCCGTTTTGGATTTTTTTTGGGGAGGGTTTGTTTTAAGTGCTTTTGAAGCTTCTGCTGATGTTTTATCATTTGATGCAAACAGGTTTTATTAGTGTGGGTTTTTTTTTGTTTTCGTTATTGATTTAGTTGCCTTTGTTGCTTTAGAAATAAGCTGTTTCATGTGATAGGCGTTTTAAGTTAAAAGGCCACTTATCATAAAGACGCTGTTTTTTTTTTTTTAATTGTATGTTTTAGATATGTGTAAATACACAATGATTAGAAACTAGTGCAAAGTACACAACAAAAGGGAACGATAAAGTTTTGTTTGCAGGGAGAGAAGCTGCCGGCTCCTAGGCAGGATTATAATCATGCAGTAATATGATGGACATTCTACTAAAATGGAGCTGTGAATGGCACATTCTAATCTAGAACACCAATGAGTTCATGGAATATGATGTCTCTCTCTTCTGTACCTCTACTTGAAGTCTAACCTATCAAATAAGACTATTTCTATATTTTTAATATGTTGGAAATTAAAAAAAAAAAATGCAGGGATGGGGAGATGTGTTAAAATGATTCATGTTGTATATAAAGTAAGAAGAACAGGGTAAACATTTCTTAACTTTGATCCTATGTAACTCATCACATCCTAGCAAGACTATTAAAAACACAAACTTTTCTTTCCTCAATACTACAATCTCATGGACCAAATATATATATATATATATATATATATATATATATATCTATCAATACTCATTTGTAAGCCCCCACATGGTAAATGGTCTTTTAGCTTAAAAGGTAATTTCTTACACTTTTTTGTTTAAAGTTGTTTTTTTAACATTCCAAATATATGTTAAAAAAGTGCAATTCAACATTTCCTTCACTTTAAAATTAGAAAGTTTTGCTTTACAGATGAAAAGTATAATTTCTGGAGTGTCACAACCATAATAATAATAAAAAATACAAAAAAAAAAAAGTGTATGTATGTACAGTGTAAGGTCCAGGCACTTTTCTCTCTTCTTTTTTTGTTTCCTGCAGCATTAATTAATGAACCATTTAATGCCATATTGTAATATTACAGCAATAAGACTTTGTACTGTATGTTGCTAAGGGACTCTAATGGCGAAAAGTACATTTGCTTGGAAAGGCACTTACAAGAGGGGCACCAATTGGACATCTGAGCAATGGAATCAGCAAGGCCTGCATGACGGCAGATAGTGCGGTAATGCGCTCCTGTGTTTTTTTGCCTCTTTCTATATCAGTGTTGGATCTGGAGGTAAACTATCATACCATGCTCAACTAAAAGCAGCAGTCCCGCTTACTTGGTCAAATCAAGCAAAAATTAAATAAAAAAAATCTTTTTATGAACTACATGTTGCCTTTTTATGGTCCTCATAATTATTTTGTGGTGGGGTTGCCTTATTTTGATTTAAAACAAAGACTGAAAAGATGTTGACAAATGTTGGAGAGGGATTATATTTTAATTGTATTTCATGTCTCCGTAATGTCCCTAGTGAATGAAGAGGCTGCATTCTTCTGAATATTGATGCAAGTTACAAAATGGCTGCCAATGAGCATGGGTGTCTAGAACAGTGTTGGCTAACCTGGGACACTCCAGGTGTTGTGAAACTACAAGTCCCAGCATGCTTTGCCAATATATAGCAGCTTATTGCTGGAAGGGTATGCTGGGACTTGTAGTTTCACAACACCTGGAGTGTCACAGGTTAGCCAACACTGGACTAGAGTGATGAGTTAAAGGGTGCATGCATCAATGCTAGACAGACCATGGTACACCGATGAGAGCTAGTCATGGTATTGCCAATGTCTGGACAAAGGTAGAGTTTCTTTACTTAGAAGATAATACTATTTTATGCTCTCACACTATTAGTCACCCTATTCTGGTCTTTATTTTTTTTTTCTGTGGAAAGTTACAGTAAATTTTAATTAAAGTATACAATGCATTTAAATTTTTGCTATGTGAACCCATGAATCTGAATTCTCCATTCAATTGTGAATGAAAAATATTGGCTCTATCCTTCAAAAACAATAAACTTGCTCTAGACCCTCCACCATGACATAGTCCTACATGTAGGCGATTAATGTTTTATGCTGCCATATTTATTTTGCTTTTTGTATATATTTTTCAGTCGAATCTATGGTACTATGGTATAGAACAGAGGCCATTTTGTGTAGCAGTTCAGTACATGTTGTAAGAGGGTTTTTTTGCTAAATTTTAGTTCTATAATTTGTTTTTATACTTACAATGAAAGTTAAAGAAAAAAAATGCATTTTTTAAAAAAATTCAAACTGAGTATATGAATAGTTTCTTGCAAAAAGCACTCCCTAGAACAACATATGAAATTTAGGATGACGACAGACTGACTCCCACCTTCAGCTGTTCACATAACGCACATGTCTTTCCAAGGTATCCGTAATAGGGGAAAAAAAAATTAGTCAGACTCCTGGGACAACTGGACATTCCAGGAGTCGCAGAGGGCCCCTGTGAATCTTTGGTGGCATGTAATACACAGGTTTTATTCCACAAACTGTCCTATTTTGGTTTCAATAAAAACAAAAAAGAATGCTTCCTTTTTCTATTATGAATTTGCAATTTGTTTCTACTATTGTATTTCAGAATTGTATGCATCTACTCACGTGTGTAATGTCTGTAATCCACACATGTGGTGGACAGGCACCTGTGAGTTTCATTTAGTGTTTTCCCACATGCCTTTTTTTTCTACCTTGTTGAGTGCCGTCTGTGTTGCGTTATTGTGACTATGGACTGCACTGGGGCGCTATTTAATAGAGCTGCATTGATCGCTGTAAAGGTAAAATTGTCTTTTCATTTTGTGCCGTTTTGGAAACCACCAATCCCCTCTTGCGGATGAAAAGACTAACGGTCAGTCGTTCAGATCTGGTTTAGTGAGGTAATCAACACAAACTGAAGTCAGCCATTTTGTGGCCTGATCTAATGATCATAATTCCGGAGGATAGATTTTTGCGTCGGCCCACAAAATGGCTGTTTGTTGGTGATGACTAATTATTGTTGATAAGGGGGGCCCTGCTTCCAGGTAAAATTAATTACTTAATCTCATTTTAAAAGAAAGATATATGTGACATTCATTTGGGGAGGTTTGTTTATTTTTACATGCCTTTACGGGCCTTAAAGATATTGTCTTTAAACAGCTAATGTGGACACTGGGTATAAACACCCATGTCCTACTTTATAATCTGTGCATCCCTTATATGCCTAAAAAGACTCCTATCGTCAAAGGCACACCTCATCTCTTGCATTTTTGTATATGGGGAGTGCTGAATAGCGTGACTCCGCCCCTGACACCCCATTTCTTTGACACACCCCTTTCCCCGTGTGCCAAGACTCCTATTATCCAAAAGCTGACTAAAGTCTATCCACAGCTCTTCAGTGGAGCTCATTTTGGGAAATGGCACAATTATAGGTCATCCAGCTGTCTGTTTCAGGTAAAGGTCCTAGAGAGGGAACCTCGCCTATTTCCTGAAATGACAGAGGGGGGGGGGATGTTTTATGACAGATGCATCATAGCTAGTGTTGTCCTTTAGTTGGAGAATGCAATAAATATGAAATATCAGTCTCTGGTAATATAAACATGATTACGTTACAGAGCATGCCAGTGTCTGAAAAGAAATTCCAGTAATTATAAATGTCTAGACAGATTACTTTGTTTGTTGCAATAAGACTTGCTCACTTCCTGCAATCAAAAACCCTTTATCCTAAATGCATAATCACGCTTGCAAGTAAATGATTTTTGAAAAAATGTACATTTACTTGACAGGTACCCCGTAAGGTGTGCAGAATATGTACACCTTTACAGTTTTTGCTCCTTGTACAGTAATCTCCTGAATCACTATATAACCTCTTCTGTCAAAAGCAAAGCAAAATAACTGGTCTGAATATATGTTCCTGAAGAAAAATATAATTTTTTGAGGGTAGAATGGCTCCTAAAGCATGTATTTCCATAACATTGGATGCGCTTATGCACGTGGACTTTAAGTGTGTGCGTTTGCTAAAAAATCTAAAAAAAAAATGATGTACTGAAAAACAGGAAACTCTTGAAATGAACTCTGACCATGGTGATGACTCGTGTGGGATAGATTTTCTCAGAAATACATAATACTGTGTTAAATGTATTAGCAGGGAGGTAAAATATTTCCCTTCTATACAGTTGTTTTGGCGATCAAGAAAATGTTTAGTTTTTGTTACAACACAACAAAAGTCATGTCAACTTTAATACCTATTTAAAATGACATACATTTTTGTTTCATTGATATGGAGGACAATAAAATTGGTGGTCTTGGTAATGGTTTACATCCATATTGTGTTTCTAAGAAATCTGCCAATAAAAATGCAGCTCTTCATTTACACCTCTTTAATGCAAGGGAAAAAGCAATCTTAATGGGTCGGTGTGTCCAAGACCTCATCATCATCATTTATTTATCTAGCGCCACTAATTCCACTCATTCACATCAGTCCCTGTCCCATTGGAGCTTACAGTCTAAATTCCCTAATATAGACACACACATAGACATATACATACAGACAGAGAGGTAGAGACTAGGGTCAATTTTTGATAGCAGCCAATTAACCTACCAGTATGTTTTTGGAGTGTGGGAGGAAACTGGAGCACCCGGAGGAAACCCACGCAAACACAGTGACAGGGAGAACATACAAACTCCTCACAGATAAGACCATGGTTGGGAATCGAACTCATGACCCCAGTGTTGCGAAGCACAAGTGCTAACCACTAGTCCACTGAGACCTTATTGTGTTACTGTAATGTTACTTTGCTTGGTCTATTACATTGGGGCTTGTGAGAACATCAATTATATTATCAATTGACCTGACTATCTAACACTTAAGTAATAAATTACTTTGATGTTAACTTTGTTTTAAAAACAACAATTTATTACATTGGGTTATGTTTCTATGTAAAGGTGGAAAAAGGACCAATATATTTAACCCTCATTAATCCCAACTTTCCTCTCATTTGATGGGCAGACACTCGTGTGAGTCCGTTGTGAGAGTGACATGAAAGTGTTCAGGTTGTGTCACAATATACTGTAGTGTGGTTGTGTGAGTTCCTGCTGAGACATGACAACACTGCGGGTTCGGGGTTCCCGGTTTTAGCACTGTTACTAAATGCTTTGCTTTAGACCAGGATTAGGCAACTTTCATATTGCAATAATCATTTAAAATATAGATTATTGTATTTGTTTTTAAAGTTTTGTCTCCCATTTTAAGTTTTTGAGACTCATCCTGCTAATGTTCCGTTGTGGTCGAGTATAAAGTAGAGATGGTATAGGATTATTAGTACATTGTGGGGTGCGCAGGTATGTTCAGTAATGTCCTGCCTCAGCTCTGGTTGTGGTATTGTCTTGAGTGACGAGTAGATGGACTAGTAAGAGTGGCAGTATGCTTGTATTTATTGTATTTGTAATCACTGCTGAATCTACCAGTTGTCTCAAAATCCGACATAATCTTTCTGCATCTTTTCACTTATCTCTGTGGCCGAGGCTGACAGATCTTTAGTAATTGGCGGCAATTTAAAAGATACTTTCACTTTTAAATGTTTTTGCTTTTTTTTTTCCCTCTATCCGTTCTTCGTTATTTGAATTGTGGAGATTCTATCCCTGCCCCACCCCGTCTGCTGCTGGCCCAGGAGTAGGCCGCAGTAGAATCTCACCGCCTTGCAGCATCATTATGCAGCTTCCTACTGCTGATGATCAAAATTCCAGCCCAAATTGTTATTGTGCTGGGACTTCAGGCAGCCGCTGTAATTACATTGTGAGTTAATGAGTGATCATTATTGGCATTGGCTCTTTGAACGTCTGCAGCTAGAGCCTATTTCATGGCACGGCAAGAAGTGGGGGAAAAAAGGCTCTGCTTTAGCCTATACCAAAATCAGGGCCCTTTGTCATCAGGACCCTTAGAGTGTGCATAGGAAGGGGAGGCCAAGGGTGGAAGCCGCACAATTCAGGTAAGGGGGAGGTTCATAAATCCCCCCCCCCCTTTTTTTTTTTTATATCCTTTAATCCTGTCGCATGAGGTGAAACTTGCTTTCACTTATGACTGTCTTTTGTGTTTTTCCCCCTCTTAAAATATGACATTATAGTCATCTGGTGGGGAAATAGAGCATCCATATTTGATCTGAACTCTACATTAACCTGATACTGATTTTCCACAAGCCTAAGTAGATTCAATTAGCATTTTTAACACAATGAAACATAGGATTCCTACACATACTATGTACGTCATATTACCATATGTGTATAATTTGTATTCCTTCACTGATTTGTGCGCATGCTTCTGATTCTTAAATAGAGGAGACAGGTTCAACAGGCTTTCTAGTGGTTTACAAATAGTGAATGTCCTGGTCATTGTAGCTTTGTTAACCTCTTCAAGACTAGTTACCATCTTTTCATACCAAGTTTTTGTAATGCATTAGCTTCACCAGATATAACCTTCTCTTTAATGTCTAAGTAACCATATACTTATATTATATATTTCCCCCTCTGATGATATATGGCTTTCATCTAATAGCAGAATGCACAGGTTTTCCAAATCCAGATCACAGGGAGCCTAACGGTGCAGGTTTTTCATCTCTCCTTGCTGGAACACAGGTGTTGATCTCATGGTACTCGTTATTTCACTGGTGACCTGGAAAACATGTACTGTTAGGGGGTCCTGAGGACTGGGTTAGGAAAATCATAGCATAATTGATTAAGTGTATCTATTTTATGGGCATTAAAATGGAAAGGGAGGAAGCAAATATGGACCAGTCACAATCCCATAATTTTATTGCAGTGTTCTACTGGTTACACTAGATACATTTTTTTTTTTTTTTTCAAGGTTTCAGTAGTATGATTTGCATGTAACCTTCCCTGTAGTTGGATCTCCTTTAAACCAGGAAACATGTAAAGCTGATTTGTGTGCATGTAACAAAGCACATTAATGGTGTAATTTTGGTGTCACACTTGTGAAACAATTCGGCATACAAAGGGGGCATCCGGCAACTGTGTAAAACGGTGTTGTCTGTAGTAGCCAATTAGACTGGCATTTCTACAGTACAGGTTAAAAAAAAACAAAACAAAGTTAATGTGTTGCTATGGGCAACATCATCTTTTCTACACTGATAATTATAATTGTAGAACAGTTTTCATAAATGTCCTCCATTAATGTTGCTTACAACCTAGCTACTGCATTGGGAATTAAATTTATGTATATTTAAAAACAAAACAAGGACCTTGGTCATTCTAAACTGGCTAGTACAGCTCAAGAATGTTGTCTTGTGGAAAATGTGCGGTTGAAACAAAGAGTCCCTGTTGTGTATGAATGATGAAAGTTGAAAACCATTCAACAAAATACAGTGGCTATAAATAGTATTCACCCCCTTTGGCATTTTTTACATAATATTTTCTTACATCATGGAATTAAAATGTTTTATTTTTATTTTTTTCATGAATTCTTTCCACTGATCAACACAAAATACTTTGCAATGTCAAATAAAAACAAAACAAGTAAAGCATTTTTTCTTCTGAATAGATAAAGACAATTGACTGCAACCGTATATTGCTAAGGTACATATGTAAACTCTAGAGCAAGTGGTTGAAACATTTTCATTGTACACAGACTCCAATCAATTACGTGACTTCTGAAGACAATGGATTGAAAAAAATATATACCCTTTTCTGAAGGTCACACAGTTGGTTAGTGCATATCCAAACAAGAGCTTCATCATGAAGCTTTCATTCAAATCAGATCTGGAAAGAATAAGTTGTGGAATAGAATTTCAGATAACTGTTATGAATTTCCAAATAAATCCATTTGTATTCTACCGTGTAAGAAAATAAAACATCAAAAATCTCAAAGGGGTTGAATACTTGTTTTTGCTATTTTGTATACTTAATATGCATTAGAAAGGAAATGGTCTACTTGTATCTATGTACATGAAACCTCCCTTGTAACCTGAATAGTTAAATTTAAATAATGCAATAGGTGACCTCAAAATAATGCATACGCAATATTCTGTTTCAAGGGAATGAACAATCAGGCTTGTGCATAATAAAATGATAAATATCTCCTTGGTGACATACTGTTTCCAAACAATAGATGCAGAAGATGGTGACAATTCAAGAGTTAAGTTATATTGAAAATCAATAGTTGAGGTGAAAATTTAGAAGTACTTGTATGTGGAAACTTCACTTTGAAGTGAACGGCCTGGGCAGAGGCGGAACTAGCGAGCTGTGTGTCCCGGTGCTGGGAGGAGGGAACCGGGGCCCCTGGCCCTCAGCATCTGCCATGCACCGGGCCCCGGTGCACCGCACCTGCAGCACCAGTGGTAGTTCTGGGTGACGACTAAAGCCCCCAACCTCCCAACCCCCCCAAGGTTTAGGGGTTTTGATAGTGAAATTGACTTTAACTTTAGATGCATCTTAACACTATTGTATAATTAAAACATTAAATGATGCCTGTCTGTCCACCCTCATCATCATCATCAACATTTATTTATATAGCGCCAGCAAATTCCATAGTGCTTTACAATTATTATTATTATTATTAATATTTATTTATAAGGCGCTACAAGGCATCCGCAGCGCCGTACAGAGACAAACAAAATCACAATACAATGGGAGACAGCACAGTACAGTAAACACAGCAACTCAGTACGCTCAATGCACAGCTAGAGAGGGCGGGGAAGGGGGAGGGAGGATCCGAAAATGACGGGGCCCAAGAAGGGGGGCGTGGAAGACAGGGAGACCCCCAGGGGGGAGGAGGGAGCGAAAGTGGATGTGGGGTGGAGGACCTTTGAGGAGGAGGGCTAAGTAGCTGGAGAGCAGAGTTAGAAGTGGTGGAAACAGGAGGAGAGATGGCCCTGCTCAGAGGAGCGTACAATCTAAGGGGAGGGGTGGACAGACAGAGAGACGCAGGGGAGAGAGGGAGAGTAGGGGGACAGAGGCAGAAGATAAGGTAGGAAGTTAAGTGGGAGACAGAAAGGCTTTAAGAAAAAGGTGGGTTTTTAGGGCCCGTTTGAAGCTGGATAGATTAGGGGAAGTTCTGATGGAGGGAGGGAGCTTGTTCCAGTGGAGGGGGGCAGCGCGGGCGAAGTCTTGGATACGCGCGTGGGAGGAGGTTATAAGGGGGGAAGAGAGGCGACGGTCAGAGGCAGAACGGAGAGGGCGGGATGGAGCATGAATAGAGAGGAGGGTGGAGATGTAGGGCGCAGTGGAGTTGGCGAGGGCCTTGTAGGTGAGTGTGAGGAGCTTAAAGAGGATTCTGAAGGGGAATGGGAGCCAGTGAAGGGCTAGGTAGAGGGGGGAGACAAAAGAGGAGCGGCGAGAGAGGAAAATAAGCCTAGCTGCAGCGTTAAGGACGGATCGAAGGGGATCGAGATGAGAGTGGGGGAGGCCAGTGAGGAGGAGGTTGCAGTAGTCCAGGCGGGAGATGATCAGAGAGTGGATAAGGCATTTGGTGGCATCTTGGGAGAGGAAGGGCCGGATGCGAGCGATGTTGCGCAGCTGGAAGCGGCAGGATTTAGCAAGAGAGAGGATGTGGGGGCCAAAGGAGAGAGAGGAGTCGAGGATGACACCAAGGCAGCGAAGTTGGGGGACAGGGGAGATAGAGGTGTTGTCGACAGTGATGGAGAGGTCAGAAGGGGATGGGGTATGAGAGGGAGGAAAAACTATGAGCTCAGTTTTGGCAAGGTTAAGTTTGAGGAATCGAGAGGACATCCAGGAGGAGATGGCAGAGAGGCAGGCGGACACCCTAGAGAGGAGGGAGGGAGAGAGATCAGGAGAGGAGAGGTATAGTTGAGTGTCGTCAGCGTAAAGGTGGTAGCTGAAGCCGAAGGAGCTGATGAGTTCACCCAGGGAGGAGGTGTATAGAGAGAAGAGTAAGGGTCCCAGAACAGAGCCCTGAGGGACCCCGACTGGAAGGGTGGATGGGGGGGAGAGAGACCCAGAGGTGGTGACAGAGAAGGAACGGTGAGTAAGGTAAGAGGTGAACCAGGACAGGACTGGGCCGGAGAGGCCGAAAGACTGGAGGGTGTGAAGGAGGAGGGGGTGGTCAACGGTGTCAAAGGCTGCAGAGAGGTCAAGGAGGATGAGAAGGGAGAAGTGGCCCCTGGCTTTTGCAGAGAGGAGGTCATTGGTGACTTTAGCCAGGGCAGTTTCAGTGGAGTGGAGGGGGCGGAAACCAGACTGGAGAGGATCAAGGAGGGAGTATTCAGAAAGGTAGGAGGTGAGACGGCTGCAGACGAGCCTCTCAAGAATTTTGGAGGCAAATGGGAGAAGAGATATGGGGCGATAGTTCGAGAGAGAAGTGGAGTCGAGATTAGGTTTCTTAAGAATGGGGGATACGAGAGCATGTTTGAAGGAGGAGGGGAAGATGCCAGTGGAGAGGGAGAGATTAAAGAGGTGAGCGAGGTGGGAGCAGGTGGTGGGGGAAAGGGAGCGAAGAAGGTGGGAGGGGATGGGATCCAGGGGGCAGGTAGTGGGGGGGGATGATAAAATGAGAGAGTGGACTTCCTCGCCGGTGGTGGGACGGAAGGAGTGGAGGGGAAGGTGGTTGGGGGGGGAGGACAGAAGAGTGGGAGGGGTGGAAGAGAGAGTGGAGGAGGAGATTTCAAGTCGGATGGCCTCGATTTTAGAGGAGAAGAAGTAGGCGAAATCAGAGGCAGTCAGGGAGGAGGGGGTGGGGGGAGGGGAGGGGGCCAGGAGAGTGCTAAAGGTGGCAAAGAGGCGGCGGGGGTTAGAGGACTGGGAAGAGATGAGGGATTTAAAGAAAGATTGTTTAGCGAGTGAGAGGGCAGAGCTGTAGGATGAAAGGATGAATTTAAAGTGGAGGAAGTCAGCCAGGGAGCGGGATTTTCTCCAGTGACGTTCGGCAGAACGGGAGCATTTTTGGAGGAAGCGGGTAAATTTGGAGTGCCAGGGTTGGGGTTTGGAGCAGCGGGGGTGGACGGAGTGGGCAGGGGCAACAAGTAAAGCATTTTTTCTTCTGAATAGATAAAGACAATTGACTGCAACCGTATATTGCTAAGGTACATATGTAAACTCTAGAGCAAGTGGTTGAAACATTTTCATTGTACACAGACTCCAATCAATTACGTGACTTCTGAAGACAATGGATTGAAAAAAATATATACCCTTTTCTGAAGGTCACACAGTTGGTTAGTGCATATCCAAACAAGAGCTTCATCATGAAGCTTTCATTCAAATCAGATCTGGAAAGAATAAGTTGTGGAATAGAATTTCAGATAACTGTTATGAATTTCCAAATAAATCCATTTGTATTCTACCGTGTAAGAAAATAAAACATCAAAAATCTCAAAGGGGTTGAATACTTGTTTTTGCTATTTTGTATACTTAATATGCATTAGAAAGGAAATGGTCTACTTGTATCTATGTACATGAAACCTCCCTTGTAACCTGAATAGTTAAATTTAAATAATGCAATAGGTGACCTCAAAATAATGCATACGCAATATTCTGTTTCAAGGGAATGAACAATCAGGCTTGTGCATAATAAAATGATAAATATCTCCTTGGTGACATACTGTTTCCAAACAATAGATGCAGAAGATGGTGACAATTCAAGAGTTAAGTTATATTGAAAATCAATAGTTGAGGTGAAAATTTAGAAGTACTTGTATGTGGAAACTTCACTTTGAAGTGAACGGCCTGGGCAGAGGCGGAACTAGCGAGCTGTGTGTCCCGGTGCTGGGAGGAGGGAACCGGGGCCCCTGGCCCTCAGCATCTGCCATGCACCGGGCCCCGGTGCACCGCACCTGCAGCACCAGTGGTAGTTCTGGGTGACGACTAAAGCCCCCAACCTCCCAACCCCCCCAAGGTTTAGGGGTTTTGATAGTGAAATTGACTTTAACTTTAGATGCATCTTAACACTATTGTATAATTAAAACATTAAATGATGCCTGTCTGTCCACCCTCATCATCATCATCAACATTTATTTATATAGCGCCAGCAAATTCCATAGTGCTTTACAATTATTATTATTATTATTATTAATATTTATTTATAAGGCGCTACAAGGCATCCGCAGCGCCGTACAGAGACAAACAAAATCACAATACAATGGGAGACAGCACAGTACAGTAAACACAGCAACTCAGTACGCTCAATGCACAGCTAGAGAGGGCGGGGAAGGGGGAGGGAGGATTCGAAAATGACGGGGCCCAAGAAGGGGGGCGTGGAAGACAGGGAGACCCCCAGGGGGGAGGAGGGAGCGAAAGTGGATGTGGGGTGGAGGACCTTTGAGGAGGAGGGCTAAGTAGCTGGAGAGCAGAGTTAGAAGTGGTGGAAACAGGAGGAGAGATGGCCCTGCTCAGAGGAGCGTACAATCTAAGGGGAGGGGTGGACAGACAGAGAGACGCAGGGGAGAGAGGGAGAGTAGGGGGACAGAGGCAGAAGATAAGGTAGGAAGTTAAGTGGGAGACAGAAAGGCTTTAAGAAAAAGGTGGGTTTTTAGGGCCCGTTTGAAGCTGGATAGATTAGGGGAAGTTCTGATGGAGGGAGGGAGCTTGTTCCAGTGGAGGGGGGCAGCGCGGGCGAAGTCTTGGATACGCGCGTGGGAGGAGGTTATAAGGGGGGAAGAGAGGCGACGGTCAGAGGCAGAACGGAGAGGGCGGGATGGAGCATGAATAGAGAGGAGGGTGGAGATGTAGGGCGCAGTGGAGTTGGCGAGGGCCTTGTAGGTGAGTGTGAGGAGCTTAAAGAGGATTCTGAAGGGGAATGGGAGCCAGTGAAGGGCTAGGTAGAGGGGGGAGACAAAAGAGGAGCGGCGAGAGAGGAAAATAAGCCTAGCTGCAGCGTTAAGGACGGATCGAAGGGGATCGAGATGAGAGTGGGGGAGGCCAGTGAGGAGGAGGTTGCAGTAGTCCAGGCGGGAGATGATCAGAGAGTGGATAAGGCATTTGGTGGCATCTTGGGAGAGGAAGGGCCGGATGCGAGCGATGTTGCGCAGCTGGAAGCGGCAGGATTTAGCAAGAGAGAGGATGTGGGGGCCAAAGGAGAGAGAGGAGTCGAGGATGACACCAAGGCAGCGAAGTTGGGGGACAGGGGAGATAGAGGTGTTGTCGACAGTGATGGAGAGGTCAGAAGGGGATGGGGTATGAGAGGGAGGAAAAACTATGAGCTCAGTTTTGGCAAGGTTAAGTTTGAGGAATCGAGAGGACATCCAGGAGGAGATGGCAGAGAGGCAGGCGGACACCCTAGAGAGGAGGGAGGGAGAGAGATCAGGAGAGGAGAGGTATAGTTGAGTGTCGTCAGCGTAAAGGTGGTAGCTGAAGCCGAAGGAGCTGATGAGTTCACCCAGGGAGGAGGTGTATAGAGAGAAGAGTAAGGGTCCCAGAACAGAGCCCTGAGGGACCCCGACTGGAAGGGTGGATGGGGGGGAGAGAGACCCAGAGGTGGTGACAGAGAAGGAACGGTGAGTAAGGTAAGAGGTGAACCAGGACAGGACTGGGCCGGAGAGGCCGAAAGACTGGAGGGTGTGAAGGAGGAGGGGGTGGTCAACGGTGTCAAAGGCTGCAGAGAGGTCAAGGAGGATGAGAAGGGAGAAGTGGCCCCTGGCTTTTGCAGAGAGGAGGTCATTGGTGACTTTAGCCAGGGCAGTTTCAGTGGAGTGGAGGGGGCGGAAACCAGACTGGAGAGGATCAAGGAGGGAGTATTCAGAAAGGTAGGAGGTGAGACGGCTGCAGACGAGCCTCTCAAGAATTTTGGAGGCAAATGGGAGAAGAGATATGGGGCGATAGTTCGAGAGAGAAGTGGAGTCGAGATTAGGTTTCTTAAGAATGGGGGATACGAGAGCATGTTTGAAGGAGGAGGGGAAGATGCCAGTGGAGAGGGAGAGATTAAAGAGGTGAGCGAGGTGGGAGCAGGTGGTGGGGGAAAGGGAGCGAAGAAGGTGGGAGGGGATGGGATCCAGGGGGCAGGTAGTGGGGGGGGATGATAAAATGAGAGAGTGGACTTCCTCGCCGGTGGTGGGACGGAAGGAGTGGAGGGGAAGGTGGTTGGGGGGGGAGGACAGAAGAGTGGGAGGGGTGGAAGAGAGAGTGGAGGAGGAGATTTCAAGTCGGATGGCCTCGATTTTAGAGGAGAAGAAGTAGGCGAAATCAGAGGCAGTCAGGGAGGAGGGGGTGGGGGGAGGGGAGGGGGCCAGGAGAGTGCTAAAGGTGGCAAAGAGGCGGCGGGGGTTAGAGGACTGGGAAGAGATGAGGGATTTAAAGAAAGATTGTTTAGCGAGTGAGAGGGCAGAGCTGTAGGATGAAAGGATGAATTTAAAGTGGAGGAAGTCAGCCAGGGAGCGGGATTTTCTCCAGTGACGTTCGGCAGAACGGGAGCATTTTTGGAGGAAGCGGGTAAATTTGGAGTGCCAGGGTTGGGGTTTGGAGCAGCGGGGGTGGACGGAGTGGGCAGGGGCAACCGCGTCCAGAGCGGAGGTGAGAGTGTGATTGTAGAGGGAGACCGCCTGGTTGGGGCAGGCCTGGGAGGAAAGGGGAGAAAGGAGGGTATCGAGAGAGGAGGACAGAGAGGCAGGGTCAAGAGCATCGAGGTTGCGTATGGACAGAGTAGGTTTGGGCAGGGGGAGGGGAGCAGGAGAAGAGGAGAGAGAGAAGGAGAGGAGATGGTGGTCGGATAGAGGAAAGGGAGAGATGGAGAAGTCGGAGAGATTACATAGGTAGGAGAAGACAAGATCAAGGGAGTGACCAAGGCAGTGGGTAGAGGAGGAGGTCCATTGGGTGAGACCAAGGGAGGAAGAGAGGGTGAGCAGTTTGCTGGAAGCAGGGTAGGTGGGGTTGTCGATGGGGATATTAAAGTCACCGAGAATGATCGAGGGGAGATCGGAGGAGAGGTAGTGAGGAAGCCAGCTAGCAAAGTTGTCAAGGAAGAGGGAGGTGGGGCCAGGGGGGCGGTAGATGACAGTGACGCGGAGATGGATGGGGTAGAAGAGGCGGATGGAGTGAGCTTCAAAAGAGGAGAAGGAGAGGGAGGGTTCAGGGGGAATGACACGAAAAGTACAGGTGGAGGAGAGGAGGAGGCCAACTCCACCGCCAGGGCGGGCACCAGGCCTGGCGGAGTAGGTGAAGGAGAGGCCACCATAGGAGAGGGCAGCGGGGGAAGTAGTATCAGAATCGGAGAGCCAGGTTTCAGTAACGGCAAGAAGGTTAAAGGAGTTGGATAGAAAGAGGTCGTGGATAGCAGTCAGCTTGTTGCGGACGGATCTGGCATTCCAGAGGGCACAGAAGAAAGGGGGAGAGGAGAGGGGGGAAATGGGGATGAGGTTAGCAAGATGAGCAGCGCGCGGGGGATGGCGGGGAGGAACGGGAGAGGTAGGGCGGGGGGAGAGTATGGGTATGGAGTGAGAGCGGGGAGGCATAGTAGGGAGAGAGAGTAACAGAACAGTGAGATAGTGGGGACAGTGAAAAACAGGTAAGAACAAAGGCAGGAAGACAATGAAAAGGTGGAAGATAAATTGGGAACAAACATTAATAAGACAATACTGGGTAATACATACAGACAGAGAGGTAAGAGAACCCTGCACGCAAGCTTACAATCTATGTCCCCCACCTCTCCTATGTCCAATTACCTTTCCTCTGTGTCCCTCCACCTCTTCCTCATGTGTCCCTTATATCTTCCATGTTACCCTTTATCTTTCCCTTATCTGTTTCTCTGTTCCTGTGTGCCCCTATCTTCATTGCAGGTATCTCCCTCCCCTGTGCCTCTCATCCAGCTTATCTTGTCCCTCCCTTACTACTTTATCCTCTCTATCCCTGTTCCTGTGTGCCCCTATCTTCATTGCAGGTATCTCCCTCCCCTGTGCCTCTCATCCTGCTTCTCTTGTCCCTCCCTTACTACTTTATCCTCTCTATCTATCCCTGTTCCTGTGTGCCCCTATCTTCATTGCAGGTATCTCCCTCCCCTGTGCATCACATCCTGCTTCTCTCACCCCTCCCTTACTACTTTATCCTCTCTATCTATCCCTGTTCCTGTGTGCCCCGATCTTCATTGCAGGTATCTCCCTCCCCTGTGCCTCTCATCCTGCTTCTCTCACCCCTCCCTTACTACTTTATCCTCTCTATCCCTGTTCCTGTGTGCCCCGATCTTCATTGCAGGTATCTCCCTCCCCTGTGCTTCACATCCTGCTTCTCTCACCCCTCCCTTACTACTTTATCCTCTCTATCCCTGTTCCTGTGTGCCCCGATCTTCATTGCAGGTATCTCCCTCCCCTGTGCTTCACATCCTGCTTCTCTCACCCCTCCCTTACTACTTTATCCTCTCTATCCCTGTTCCTGTGTGCCCCGATCTTCATTGCAGGTATCCCCCTGTCTCCCTCACTCACTCCCTCCCTGCTCTCCCCTGTGCCTCTCATCCTGCTTCTCTCGCCCCTCCCTTACTACTTTATCCTCTCTATCTATCCCTGTTCCTGCTCCTATTCTTCATTCACTAGTTTTTTGTTCTCCAGTCTGACCAGAAGAATATTAGAGGCTGACCTCTAGCCTGTTGGGACTTCCTTGTCTTGAATTGTTGACTGCGGAATTGTATAACTGGGTGAACAGAAGCAAAGCCACAATCCTGACTTGGTGACCAGATTGATTCTTATGATACTAACTTGGTAATCACAGTGAACTGGTTTCTTTCTATATTACAACGAGCCCCATGAATAAACAGGTGGCTGCTCTCAGGGCCGGAGCAAGGTTTCTCTGTGCCCTACACAAAGCTTCAGCCTGCCGCACTCCTCCCCACAAATACCCACCTCCCAGCCTCTCACACGTTTGAAAAATAAAAATAATAGCTCTTGCCACCTATCTGACTGGAGAAGCTGCAGTCCAGGTGCACTGATGTCTGATGCAGAATACTGTCCAGGCTCCAATGCTGCCCAGGAGCAAACGCAGTAGTTCAAGAGGGAATGCTCCAAACGGTAGATTTCAGAACAAAGCAGCAAGCTGGCAAAATACACTATTTACTTACCGTATACCCACTGATCACTATACACAAGTCACACTGACATCACACCTGTTACACACAAATGACTATACACGTCTCTGATACTGCACACGTTAGACACTGACGTGTCCTAAACTGAACACCAGCTATTCTCACAAATGCCACCTACTGCCCATCAGCTTTTGTCACACATGCCACCCCCATTCCACCAGACTGTCTCACATGCCCCCTGTCCACCAGCTTTTATCAAGCATGTCAGCCTGCCAACAAGCCTACCGCTCACATGCTCCCTTGTCTACCAGCTTTTTATCTTACATGCCCTCATGGCTACAGGCTTTTAATAAATAGCATATATATATTATATATATATATATATTCTTTATTTATACAGTATGGGTGCACAGTGCTACTGCTGTCTATGTAAATGTCCAGTGGCTACTTCTACTGCCTCAGCTGAGCCGCTGCTACTCACAGTAGCTATTGCTCTGTCCCCCACTCCTCCTGGGGTGGAAAGTATCCGTGCGGGAGTGAAGAAGCGGGGCGCCTCGCAACGGCGCAGTCGGCTTTTAGTCAGAGTGCTAGCTGTGTGACTTTATCAATAGCTGGGACGGCCCTAGTAATATACAAGATGTTTTGGCAATTGAGACATTATTAAGTTTTGTACCTGGCCTCAGTACTGCCCCCCTGATACAAAGGTGACCTAGGCAGCTGCCTAATGGTGGTTCTGGCCTGGTATGCTGTTTTTTGGTTTTTTTTGTTTTTGTTTTTGTTTTTTTGTTGTTTTTTCATTTTTCTGATCAAAAATCTGTGTAATTTTATAAATGAGACATTATTACAAGTATGTGATTTTGTACATACATAGGTCTGGTATACGCTGGTGTGCTGTACCACCACTTCTCCTGCTGCCTTCATTGTATATTTCTAAACTTCCATTCACTTACATTTTCCATACCTCACGTTCTAAATATTCACTCTCATCCACTGTATGTGTGTGTATGTATATATAAAATTAGTGAAAAGCAAACAAATGACCAAAGGAAACCATGTATTTTCAAAGATGTGGTATCACTTACTTATGACTTGATTATTTGTAAACCCCAACAGTCCCCATGTTCAATGAACAGTCCCGATTACCAGTGGGGAAAACTGTTGCGGTCTCGCAGCTTAATGTGTAATGGCCCGTGTATCAAGGTATGGCTTGTGTGCACAGAGAGTGTGATTTATGTTCTCCCAATCTTTCCTCTTGGAATGTTAGGAGTTTAAAACTTATTTAGACAAAGAGTTGCACCAAACTCAAATGTTGAGGATTTTTGGTCAAATATATAAATAATAAACCCAATATTTACTGTCAAATATTAATACAAATGGGTAAAATAAAGATGTGGATTGTTTATTCAAAGTATAAAAAATATTTAATCAACATTGGACTTTATCTTTGTCCATGGGCTTAACTTACCGATATGGAAAATACAGCCATACTTGTACCCTGAGGTGTTTTTTATTCTTATTGTAGATTTGTAAGGCACCACAGTGCTCCGCATCGCCGTACAGTAGAGAAAACTGCATACAAAATAAATACAGAATTTAATGAGCAGGGTCTTTCATACGCTTTGTTTTCGAGAGCTTACATTTTAAGTGGAAGAGGGCACAGCTAAAACAAGAGGAGCGAGTGTGGCTTAGAGTGGAGATTGGGACAACTGTGAGGATGCATTGGTGTGAATAGTGTTATTGAGGATAAGGTCACCTCTGAAAAAGAGATGGTTTTTCAAAAAGCATCTAAAGATTTGAAGGCTGTGGGAAAGTCTGATTGAGCGTGGTAGGGAATTCAATAAGTCGGGAGCAGCACGGGAGAGAAGTCTTGTAGGCGGGATTGAGAGGTGGTTACCAGCAGGCTCGGACTGGCCTGGAGGGCAGCAGGACTATCCACCGGTAGGCCCTGCCACATTATAGCCACGCCCCCTCCATTGTTAGGGAGGAGCTAAGAAAACAGCTGACTCCCGACTTGCATACAGTTCATCTTTTGGACATACGCGAGAACAGGAAGGGACAGATGCGTTCCACAGTGGAACGCAGGCACCTTCCTCTCCAACAGTAACAAGCACGGACCACGAGAAACATCCTCTGATTTCAGCACACTGGGTACCCGGCCACCATCTCTATATACATCGAAACTGCAAGTAAACAAAGTTAAATTTGAAAGCATCGCAGCAATAACCATGTGATATATGTGGACAGTGATCTGAATATTTATATTGCACTAGCAGAGACTTAAAGAAATACCAATTCCCATCTACTGGACTTGTATGCTATGAACATTATTTTATTGAGATATCAGTGACTGTGTTATATCTGGATCAATGCAGCATTTATACCCACTGCCATTTGCCTCCCAGTAGCTAGACTAGTCCAGGTCTATATACCTAGGTTTGTCTGATTTTTTATGTATGTTCAATTGATGCCATACCATATGTATGTATATAGAAATCAATGCCTCATAATATAAATACTGTGGTTTAATTGGAGTATTTTATTTGTCTATATTAATGTATTTTTATGTATTTTAACCAGGATTCAATAAATTGTGATAAAACTAACATTAAATGTTATCCCACTAATTGAACCGAGCCTCTTGCTCACAGCCTAATACAAGATATAGAAAAATACGAATTGTATTCAAGATAAAAGAATACAAATTTTATTATTAGCATTACACTTGGAATAATACATAAGTCAATGAGCGCTTAACTTTCAGTATATTATTAGTTCGTAGAGAGGGATAACCTGTGTTAATGCTGCTCTTGCAACAGTATGGGTAGTGCGCAACTCCCCCCCCCATTTTTGCCAAACACTCCCGTTAAACACACTACCACACAGGTGCAGAGAGTCGCGTCTGGGCTCTCTGAACCTGCGCGGTAGTGTGTTTTTCACTTTGAGCAGGGCAGATGAGAGTAGTCGTTCCGGATATCCAACTGCCAAGAGGAGCATGAGCAGGTTAGTAACTAAGTGCGCAGTCAGCCTGTCATTTTAAAAGAGAAGGATGAGCACACTACATTCTTTATATACCACACTATGGTGCTAGCTGTCCTTCGTGGGCTGACCACTCTCCCTTTAGTGTCTGGTCTCGCCTCTATGATGGCTGGCCACATCCCCTCTGGTGGGCCCCTAGCGTTGCAGTCCCCCGGTGGGCCCTTCATGCCCCAGTCCGACACTGGTTACCAGAGACGAGACAAGGCGCAGGTCAGAGGTAGATCTAAGTGGGCAGGAGGGAGAGTATTTTGTTATGAGATTTGAGATGTTTGCATGGGAAGTGTTGTTGAGGGCTTTGCAGGTAAGGGTGAGTAATTTGAATTTGATTCTGAAGGACACAGGGAGCCAGTGTAGGGATTTGCAAAGTGGTGCAGCAGATGTGGAGCGGTGAGAGAGGAAGGTCAGTCTTGCAGCAGCATTTAGGATGGATTGAAGTCCCCCCCCCCCTTATCTACTGTGGTACATTCCCATTTAGCTGTGGACAGTCTCACAATACGTTATACAACCCCCATTTTATTTACAGAATCTGTAACTGTGATATGTTTAGCAAACAGATGGTAAAGATAATATGAAAGAGTTTAGTAGAATAGCTTCAATTATGTTATTTAACTATATAATATAGAGCCATTGGACACAGATGTTCAACAGTAGGTTTGTTGGCCTCCTAACTTTGTAATGGTAGGATTATTGTTTATAGAGGTTGACAGATTTGGTAGATAGGTCTGATTCAGCTGCATTGCTCATGTGTTTGAAAACATGAATTAACATTTCACCTCGACTTAATGCATGATTCTGCTCTTGCCTCTGCTGCACATGTTCCAAACTAAAAATTCCCAATTCCAAACTTCCCCATTGAGTCTTATCTAGATTTTGTTTTTAAAAAGATTTTTGACATTTTAAAGGTCTTTGTGTGTGCACAAGGTGTGTCTCCGTTCTGGCATCGGCTGAGTTTGCTGCATTTTGAGAGTGTTTACATTCTGTCTGCTTTGACAATTGACTTGAAAATATGACTGATGGATCTGCATACAAGCTTAGCTAGCCAGGCTTGCTGAAAGATAGAATGGGCACAGTAAACAAAGGGGAAGGAGTGGCGAAACCAAACGTCATTACAGCTGAACGCTGATTGATGGGAGGTCATTTCTGAGTGATGGTGCAATAACATGTTTGAATAAACAAACAAATGGTGTTCTGCAGCCTTGTAATTCATCACTATATGGTTAATTCCAATGTCCAATACCAAAAGAACCCTGCATTAGCACACTGTGGCTTTAAATTTCTCTGCTACGCAAAATTCTCCTTGTTTCTATTGCCAGATTGCAGGAAAATAAGAAAGCTCACACACATACATTTTATATTGCTGAAGAGAGACGGACAGCACAAAAGCCGACAAATTCACATGAGCTATAGATTTGCAAAGCTACATTGCAATTTACATACTAACATCCACCACTTTTTATTATTATTTTACAAGAAGGCTTCATGTTTAAATTGGATCTTTTTTTGTTGGCTGGCAATTGAGTGCTGGGAAATCCTGGTACTTTGTATTGTTTAGTAAACCCTTGTATCAGATACAAGCAGGGTCACCCGAAGTTGCGCAGGTCTGATTTGTAATGTGTAATAGTTTTTATGTTGGCAAACTATTTGGTAAATAGGCCAAAAATGCTATTTAGAAAATCCGATTTGTCGTTATGTCATGTTGGTGCACGGTTTCCTTCCAGCAGTCAAACAATTGTTTTTGATACAAATAACTATAAGATTTGGCAGTTCCACTTTGAGAGCTTTGGAAGACAGATATATATATTCTATGTTGTATCATCCACCCCCATAGCCAGTCAAATACACGCAACACTTCCAGGGCTACAATCCCTTCCATTTTTGCTACCAATAGTTGAGTTAAATGCACATTCGCATATACTTCCACAGCCGGTCATAGACGACATCTCATGGTCCAAAGCATGTTCTGTGATTTAAGGGCCAAATGAGAACTCGGGGGCATCAACCAAATAGTCAAGGTCTGCTCAGAAAGACGAGGACTCTTATGAAGGGCAATACAGTAGGACATAGAGGCAAACAAGAAACGTCATCTACAATCAACATGGTTTTTCTCAGATCGGCTGGCTCAGAGGTATATTTGAGGGCCTAGTGCATTATTCCCTAGGGGCAAGGTCTAGACTTGGGGTCAGCTCACGTCATCTATATATATGTACTAATTGTTCTGTTTCTGCCATAATAATGATGAAGAATCTGACAAAGCAGAGTGAAGGATTCTGATGAGGAGAGTCGAGAAGAATGCTCTAATGGAAGGAGGGTAAATGGGGAGATGCAAAGTTGCTGGTGCAAGTTATGGAAGCTTGGTTGAGAGGTCACCATATGAAGGAGAATATAACGTTCACTGAGGAATAAATAAAACCTGTCTCCGTAAGCTTATTTATAAAAACAACAGTATAAGTTGCTGAATACACAGTTTTAAGGTGCAGTACACACCCGCAGGGCAAGGTGTAATATTATTAGACAACCCCACCACATTTATATGGTAACCATAGCAACCCATGAAAAACATGGAAAGCACAACCTAACCTCTAAACATCGCTCAGTAGGAGCTAGTGATGCATAGAGGGACCTTGGACTGAGTAATGATTTGTAACAAAGATCAGACTTCATGAATATGTCTCCGCTTTGTACATTAATATGCCAGCTGCGCTTCCAATTATCTAAAGGAAGGGAGGTTTATGCCCACCTAAGAGGTCTCTGCTCATGACCCAGGCACTAACTGCTTTCTGTGGTGACAGAACACGAGTGGAGACACGTAGTGAATTATTTGGCCGGTTCTGCTGATGTAGATCAAATCGGCCTGTTCTTGCCATGTGGGTAAACCTGCACTGATCACCAACATGGCTGAGTACAGTTACAATCAATTCAGGTTTTCTTCATCCTTGTGTGAAAATGTGGACAACAAATGACCACAATTGTTTGGTACAACCGCCAGATATCTTGTAAACAGATGCATGTGGCCACCTTAGACACATAGGCAGCCATTTTATGATCTTAACGTGTGTGGCCAGCTTTAGTATGATGATCTCTGCAGTGCAGTAAGTGTCTGATGGCTCATTTTGGTCACTCTTTGCTCTGACCAGTAGTGAAACCTAGGCCACAGTTGCAGCACTCACTGAGGACTCAAGAGCTAACAATTACTGCTGATGTTAGAAGAGAGTGATCTGATCAAAATCAACTGGATAATATTGGACTTGCCTGAAAATCCATTTGACAGATGTTTGCTGTTTGCATAATACAGCTTTGCATAATAGTGCCTGGAACTCTCAAATAAAACCTCTTCTCAGGCACACATGCGATTTGTATTGACTGCATTTTGGTGTTCAATCACTACCAGTACTGGCAGTAATGCTACTGTTACATCCTCTACTAGTAGAAAAAAAAAAAAAAAGGTAATGCGGGAAGAAAGTTGAAAATACAGTCCTCAAAACGAAACCTTATTTGTCAAATTCATTCTCAAAGAACGAATCAGCTCTTGATGTAAGGAGGAGGATTAAGAGGGAATTTTCTGATGAATGTGGTGATTTGGCAGAAGAAAGGAAAATCGTTAACATTCCATACACCACCCGCAGGGGCAAGACAAGGCAAGACTGTGCCCATTTTTGGTAGTAAGGGTCCTGCTACTACTGATATACATACTAGAATGGCCATTCCAAACAGTGGCCAACGCAGTCATGCATTTTCCTCAACTGTCCATGCACCACCTTGTAGCTTAGAGTGTACGTCTGTTACTGACACTCCAAAACAGCCAAATCCGTGCCTGAAGAGAACACTGAGGTTGAAGAACAACTTGGGCAGTCACAGAATTCTGAGGAGAGTCTAAGGAGGATATCCATGACTGCTATATGCTACGCACCCCAAAATAGTCTAAGGTTTCAGATTCAGACACTTTAATAATAGAGTAGCCTCCTTCGAAAAGTCCTCAACCATTTGTAAATGTGAGGATGGGTAATAGTAGTATTGGTGTTAATGAGGATTTACCCATAGAAATTGAGGAGGCTACTATGGAAGTTGCAAATGTGCAAGAGGATGAGGGGGATAATTGTGAAACTGAAAATGAATGTGTTGTACATGGATGAGATAATGAGGTGATGAGGATGATTGCATTGAAGTAAGGCAGCCACCAGTGTTATCACGAGCAGAAGCCCTTGATAAGTGCATTATCATGCTAGGGCAGAAGACGGTAAAAGGGACCTCTTTTGTTTGGGAATATTTTTATCTAAACCTAGACAACATTTGTCATGGCAGCTGTAGCCTTTATCATTTCAAACTAAGTAGAGTTAGGAATAATAATCATCTAGGCACCTCCTCCCTCATATGTCATTTGTAGCAATTTCATTCAGGTCGTGTTACCAAAAGTGCCAAATTGTGTATAGCAGCAAGTAGCACAGCATCAACTAGCAGCTAAATGGATAGACAGTTGCAATCCTCACTGGCGTCAACACCTTTATCATCCTCAACCTCATTATTAGTATGTAGTACTGCATCCAATTTTCAAATTCCAAATGTCTCCCCTAATGCAATACATGATTCCTTAGAAACATCCTTGCACACTAAAACTGTTGCTGCTGGGGGTGATACATTGACACAGACGATAAGCAAGAGGACTATGCATAATTTTACACAATTGTTTGTGAAGCGTGTGGAAGAGGAAACAAGTATGACAGTCAGCATCCTGTATGAAGAATACCGCTCTTGCTGCCAATTATCAACAGAATGTGTAAATTCTAGTGGGGATGAATTAATATTGTGTGGTGATCATGACATCCGTGATGAGGATCATGATTAGGCTGATGGAATGGTCATCAGCAGAGAGGAAGATGACTACTGTTAGCCAAATGACCATGGTGGGTGGGTGGGCCCAAGGACAATTCCATCTTGCACTCTTTTACAATTTTGACCTTGGTCTATCAGCTTGTGTAACAGTTGACAATTCATGTGTCAACAGTATTATTAGGTCACCAATTCACATGGTGGACAGTATGATTAGGTGGACAATTCAAATGTCAACACTATTGTTATAGTGTTAGAGATACGGCTAGGGATATGGTTAAGGACAGGTTTAGGGACAGGGATAGAGGTAGGGATAATACTGTCTATATTTGAATTGTACTGTTGAACACATGTATATATCAGACGCAGGTGGGTGGCCCCAAGTACATTGCCATCTTACACCATTTATCATTGTCTCATCATCTGTTAAATAATGTCTACTGATGCAGATGCTGTCTGTCTAATGAGCTCTGATACTGCCACTGCTGTCCCCTCTCCAATGCATTTGCTGCTGATGCTCTCCAATGTATTTGCTGCTGACCTTCTCCTATGTGTCAAACATGATGCCTCACAGGTACCTACTTGGTGTATCTTCTATTTGCAAAGGAAAATGTAATTGATGTAGATATCTTCAATGAGGGTGATGATTAGTTACCATTAAGGAAGATGGCCATTGTTATCCAAATGCCCATGTCCATGATTCAGTTGTCAGTTGAATAACCAAATTCCCTTTTTTGATGGGCTTTCTGTAACTCTGCAATGCAATTGCAGCGCCTAACTGTTTTCAGTATGTTATTAGTGCAACTGTCAACTGACTGCTAGTTGGGTGACTAATATGCCAAATTCTGTATCTTAGTTTCTCAGAATGTGGACTTTCAAATTCAATTCCATTGTCTTGTCAAGACAGATGTTTAGCATCTAAACCTGCATCAATGTGAGCTATACATACTTGTGTGGGAATGCCACCTATTGCCCAATATAAACTGTCAGGTTTACATATTTTTTACACTTCACTACTATAACATGTATTATTTATACATTCAATATGAATAAACTTGACATATTTTATACTTGAAAATATATACGAGTGATGAGTCCCCTTGTTTGATTCACAAGAGCAGCATTACGGCACATTCTAATTTCTGTTCAGCCAGATCTGTCGGTAATGATTTCTCAAGCCTAGGCAAATATGTTGAACAAGAGCAACTGTTTATTTTTTAAGTAAAACTATAACAACTTCACTGCAATTACTGTGTTACAACATGCCAGGGTACACATAACAAAACATATGCCATACCTTATAAGTCAACTCTTAGGGTATCCTGATCGGCAAACTCAGAATTCTTTGGCTTCCAGTTTTCCTATTGCCAGCAAGGCAGCTAATGAACCTAGTCGTCGCCCTACTTTTAACAGTAAAACACCAGTGCAGGATCAGTAGACCATTGGAGATTTAGGATACAGTCTTTTCCAGTTTCTTTATCCTCTTTAATGCTTTCTGCTCCTGGACAGTACTGTCTAACAAGTCTCCATGTGTTCCACTCTTTTATTTCTGCTCTGGTTCCCATGGTGGTCTCTGGGTATCAGGGGTGTCAGTGTTTCCTGCTGCTCCAATTGGTGGCCTCAATCTTCTGGGAGTGGTTTCAGCTCTCAGTCTCTACCCCGCGCTCTCTGGGACCCCTATGGTCCACAGCTCCCTGAGCACAAGAGCACCAACTGTGTTCAAGAAAAGGAGCATAGACATTGCAGATAGGGGAGCTTGGTGTTCCCCTCCTGAAGTTAACCTCTGTATTTTTGGTATTTCTCCGTGCTCACTTCTTTCTGTCACTTCTGATTGACTTTTGTGGTATGAAGTCCTGGAACCTAGAGCAACAGGGGTCATGTTTGTGGCCATGGCTCGAAAAGAAATATATAACAATTCAAGGGGGCATTTTACAGTCATAGAATACATTATACTCACATGGCTTTCTTTAAGAAATATAGGTGACGTGCTATAAGCAATATTCCTGAAGACAAGGGGTCCCAGGTGAAATTAGCCTTAATTACTTATTCCAGGCACCCTACTCTCTTCTCACAAATCGAATAGTCCAATGGAGAGAATCAATATGTTCCTCTGATGGCATAGACAACAGAACCGGAAGTAAGTTATGTGTTCCACTTGTGCTCATCCCAATTCCAAGGGGCCGATTCAATTCCGCCGCGAATAGCACGACGTTAACAATATTACCGTTAATACGGAAATTTTAGCCTGGATTTCATCTCGCCGCTCCCCGAGTAAAAATCAACCGTTGAAATTTCCGTATTAAGGGTAATTATACGCAGTTTTAACGTTTTACCGTATTAACGGTAAACCTGCCAACGCCGCGTTATTCTCGGCAGAATTGAATTGGCCCACAAATGTGTTTCACACAGCCCAGAGCTTTGTCAGTGGTATCTTGGTAGTACTCATTCATTAGGCTATTTATATTGCCCGAGAACGCTTGTTATTGTTGCATTGTCATGTGCTAGATTCAGTTAACATCCTCATCTAGTTTATAATTAAGAACTATGGGCCTGATTCATTAAGGATCTTAACTTGAGAAACTTCTTATTTCAGTCTCCTGGACAAAACCATGTTACAATGCAAGGGGTGCAAATTAGTATTCTGTTTTGCCCATAACTTAAATACTGACTGTTTTTTCATGTAGCACACAAATATCAACTTTAAATTTCAGTGTACAAATAAGCTATCAAGTATTTGTGTGCTACATGAAAAAACAGTCAGTATTTAATTTATGTGCAAAACAGAATACTAATTTGCACCCCTTGCATTGTAACATGGTTTTGTCCAGGAGACTGAAATAAGAAGTTTCTCAAGTTAAGATCCTTAATGAATCAGGCCCTATTTTATTTAACAGATAAACGGTCTCATACTCTGATGCCAAGTGAATTGATATTTGATTTTTGCTGTTACAGTGGACCTCAAATGTATTTAGAAATGGTTTTCCTGGCTGCTGCATTTATCAGGGATAATTTAACTGCTGTTAAATTCCTTTTAAATGCTAATTTGACTTTCAAACACATATCTTTCATTAAATACACTGGGATCAAACATTACATATTTGCCAATATGTGTGAGCTATTGTTTAGAAGCTCATCAGATAATATTTGTATGTAGAATTGTTCTTTTAATTTTGGATAATAAACCTAGCCCAGGTTATCGCATTTGGAAAACAAGTGTAAAAAGCAGAAATAGAGTATTATCAAACACCTTTGACTTCTTACTGTCTCATTCTGCTTTAAAATATACTGCAATAATCGCATAAGTTTACTTAGAGTTCCTATGGCCAAAACACACTAGGGGTATATCTACTAAACTGCGGGTTTAAAAAGTAGAGCTGTTGCCTAGAGCAAGCAATCAGAATCTAGCTGTCATTTTGTAGAATGTACTAAATAAATGAGAACTAGAATATGATTGGTTGCTATAGGCAACATCTCCATCCGCAGTTTAGTAAATCTAGCCCTAGGGGTTTTTTGTTTGCTGAACCAATATTCATGAGAATACAAACAAGCTCTCAGCTAAGAGCCAGACCAATTCCTGCCTGAGGTTAACTCATAATCCTCTCCTTTGAATGTATGTGCCTGTGTTACACCCTTGATTGGGGCAGGTATGTGTGTAGTGGTGGAACAGGATCATGGAAATGTCCCCTCCGGATTCTAGGGAAATAACATGACCAAGTGTCAGGTTCGCAATTTGCTACCTAATCTTTTGACCCTAAAATTTCCCTTTTGAGTTTGAACTCTTGAGTTGGAGTTAGTGCCCTTCCCAGTGGCTGAACTATCATTGGTGCAGCAGGTGGATCGCACCGGGGCCCATGGAGATAATTTGGCCCGCTACATGGGGAACTAGTGGGCTGTGGGCCTTGGTTCCCTCCTCCTCACTTACCTGCACTGTAGCCCACAGGTCGCTAGTTCCGCCTCTGGCCCTTCCTCCCCTGTACACGTCTGATATTGCATGGGGTGAGCATAGTAATAGAGGAGAATGTCTGTCCACTTGTGAGTATTGTTTAGGGCAGAATGAAGCTAAATGGGAGAAACACCCTGTAGTGATGAGAACTCAGGGCAAGAAAGGAATTCCCTTATCATTTAAATTTACTTCTTACTCATCATGCAGATGGTGGTGAGTGGTTTCAGCCAGTCACTGATTTGTCATTGGGAACCTCCTGCCTGTCCCTAAGGAGCTCATTACTGTCAGACAGCAGGAGACAAGTGAGCAGTATTGTGAGCTGGTTATAGACTGGTTGCATAGTTTCGAGCAGGCCAAAAAAATGTGATTTTTATTTTTTCATGAAAGAATCATGACATCCGCTGATGACCCTTAGGGTCTGACTAGAACGGACTTAGGAAAAATGAAGTGTCTAAGTGATGTCACTGGTTCCCGGTAAATTTATGAACAGCTTTCTCATGAATATTGGTTAAACCTCCACAGTGTGTAGTTGACAGGTGCACTTTTCTTTTCCCAATAAGTACGCGCTGCTCCTGCTTAGGAAACATAGCGGAATAGCTGTGTCAAACAAGAGACAACTTAGCTTGCCTTGATTGCCTAGTCCAACTATTGCTCATGTGGCTGCAGGTAATATGATCATAAATAGCATCAGTTAGTTCCCTTTACACATGGCCTCTCTAACTCGGCAGGATTCAATGAGATCTGAAGGAACCCAGGGAAGGTGAGACACTCTCTGACTCTACGCTTTTGAGCATGGATGTCACACAGATTTAGGAACTCAGACTGAAGAAAAATCAAATGCAGAATCCCAGTTGGTTCTGTACCAGGAACAGTTGGTAATATCATTTAGGAGGTGTCGGAGGCTTAAGATTTAAATGTTTTAGTGTAGAGGTTTTTTAAACTTGCTTTTAAAAGTTTGATTTCAGGCAATGCACTATTGGCTGATCACTAAAAACTGTCAGAAAATCCCACATAACTGTGTCTTTCTTTAGGGCATAATGATAGAATCCAATCTAGGAGTGAATGATTGGAGGAAGTGAGATGTGTCCTATTTGGTTGGGAAATTAGTTGATTCAAATTTAGTGATTTGAGTTGGTTACAGAATTTGCCATGTTTAGGCTCAAGATAATTGAGTCTGACCTCCCCAAGGACTATAACTACTCTATGTATTCAGGCAGAGAATGTTACCCTGAAACGTGACAACAGATATAGATTGCAGACTTGTTTTCGGGTGTGATAGATGACAGCATTAATGATGGGTTTAGAAAAAGAATGAAAATGTATCAAACTGTGGTTTTGCAAAATCGCAGGTGGGCAAATTTTTTGTCAGTGTTTAAAAATCCACTGAGGTACGAAAAGAAGAACTGACTGGAAAAAGCTCTTATTTCAAAAGCAATATATTACAAATTGTTGTCCCACCTTTTAGCCATGAGAAGAACACAAAGTGTGCAATGTGTCAAGCAACGGTTTTGTAATCTGCTGCAAATACCGCCAGAAAAATAGAGATGGTGCTGAGAGGCAAGATTGCTAAAAATGCCCATGTGGGACTATGATGCCTTTATAAAGGGCCCCCATCTGATACTGTGGGATTCTGTGGCAATCTATAAACAGATATGGGGCCCACCATCAATATACCTAACCACAGCCCTCAACTTCCAACAGAACTGATCTATAAAGTACCACATCCGTTCTAAACAAATAGGAATATTCTACTTTCAACAAGGGGTGAGGTATAGCCGAACCCCCCTGTTCACGGACAAATTTACTGGCTGACTGATTTACCTTCCTAATAACTGATGCTACGGCGACAGCGGGGATATTCGACCTCCATTGCATGCGTTGAATTATATATGACCAGCACAATCTCATGCTAGGTCATTTGCGGGCAACAGCTGATGTGTCCTTCCGCATACTAATAATGAGATCCAACGATTTACTCCGGCCCACATCATTACCCCCTAAATGTATGACCAGAATATCAGGAATCCCATGCCTGTTAATTTCTCTAGAAAGGAGTGGAGTAGATTGGGCCCATTTCATGCCCCTCTTTCATATCCATCTGACTTGAGCATGGGCAGGCAACCAAGGGCGGTTCTGAGCCATAACGTGTTTGCTTGCCCAGTACACATAAGAATGTCCCAAAAACCAAATAATCATCTTCTTCTTGTCCACACCTACAACAGAAAATATGAAAACATGTGTAAGGTTTAAACTGTAAACAGGATTAAATTCACCTACCCAACTGATTACCAGAATCTATTGTACAACAGAAACTAACACATCTAAGCCAAACAAAGAGCGACTAACTGAAAAACCAAAGAGGGAAAGGGATGACTTTGAGACGGGGGAACTACAACCCCCGATCTACGACCCACCTGAAGAAATTTTATTTACAATACACAGCATTTATAACAACACACAGTATAGTAATGGAAATGGAAAAAGCAGCAACCCAAGTGAAGGTAAAAACCTTTCAAACCCCGGAAGGCTCACAGTCAATCAGGCCCACCGTAGAAAGAATAGGAACAATCCCTTCACGCCCCCACTAAAAGCGGTGAGCAGCATAGCCCTGGGTCCACCACTAAGAAATGAAAAAGAGGTAGAGCAGGGCTGCGGAAAAGGAACAAAACAAAATGTTTAAACATTGGGTCTCATGTAACTTTTATAACTGTTGGACTTCCACCTGCCTAAAGCATGAATGGATGCCACAGGTGCCCCTCCTGATGCTGCAGCCGTAGCCGCCCCAATACGAAAAGAATGAGTCCCGAAATCCGAAGGAGGTAAACCTAAAGAAACTAGTGCACGCTTGAGTAACGCGTAAAATTTAAATTTAGTAATGGGAGATCCATCTCTGTGCACAAACCAAACATCTACCTGATTGGGACGTAACCCCGCTAGCTGATGACATAGATTAACCGGGCAAATTATCTTATCTTGTTGACTGAGCAGAGAAAACCAATGACCTATCCCCCGATCTGATCTGTTTTGGAACAAGTTATTTTGCATTGAACACTATTGGGATATACAAAAAAAATTTTTTGCCACCATTGCTGCTCCTATCCTATTTTTTGATTGCGCCGCCAAATCGCTAACTCTAAGGGCACCGTAGAAGGCCATAGAGAAAGCCGTGCTAAAAAGGGTAACTTGGTAGTAATCTGCGGACACCTGAGGCAAAGCTGAAATGATACCAGATAGCAATGATGGATCTATCGGCCTCCTATTATCCCGGGGAATAGGGTGAAGTTTGACCCACACTTTTAATGCTTTACTGATAAGGAACGATTTTGTGTGATCTGGATGTCCTTGCATTTTTGCCATACAGGATATACCAGCCACGGTCAATGCCATAGCTGTTTTACTAAGTAAGCCCTTCCTGGTAGCACCCTCACATAAAATCGGCGATACCGTGATGTGTCCCTGGGGGCGGTTGTTACAAGAGAACATAAAGTTTTTCCACCGCTTCCATGCCAAGGACTTTCAAGTGTGCGGAGCTAGAGAAGCTTCATCCAGGAATCTTATGCTGGCTCGCTCATCTGCCAAACATAAGATGGACATGATATACTGATGGGGTTGGCATGCGGAGCTTTGGCTCTAAAACGCATCCAATTGAAAAGGGGAGGGCATCTGCTATATAATTATCTACCCCAGGGGCATGTTTGGTGCGAAAATTTATGACGAAGTCCAGGCAACGAAGCTCCACAAAAGTGCACTAATTAACCGCAGGTATAGAAGATGCACTCTGACGATTGATTGCCCGAACCATGCCCAAATTGTCGCACCAAAATGAAACATTGCGCCCGCTAAGCAGAGGAGCCCATAATACTAAGAACACAATAATGGGGAGTAGCTCTAATACCAATAAGTTTCGAACCAGGCCATTCTCAATCCAATGTTTCGGCCAAGGGGATGAACACCACTCGTTCTGGAAATAAGCTCCAAACCCTTTGGACCCTGCTGTGTCTGTATACAAATCTAACGCCCTGGTGGAAATAGGCGGGTGTGGCCAGATTCTGGAACCTTTAAATTTCTTTAGAAAAGAGGCCCAAATGATCAAATCTGCCTTGAACTTGTCGTTTAATGTAATTAGGGAATGAGGTTTATTCCTGCCTGTTGTGCTAACTGAAACTTTCTACAAAATATTCTACCCATGGGAATAACCCTGCACGCAAAATTAAACAAGCCTAATAAAGCTTGTATCTGCCGTAGTGTGTGAAAAGGAGAGGCCAGCGTACTGCATATCAGACTTTCCAATTTCGCATTCTTATCTGCTGGCAATTGTCAACAACCTTCTACTTTATCTATTTCTATCCCTAGAAAAGATAAGCACATTGAAGGGCCCTCCGTCTTGTCCTGAGCTATAGGTACCCCCATAACAGAAAAGAGTGTGTGCGCTGAGTATAACATATCTAAGCATAGAGTGGAATTGGAAGGACCCACAAATAAGAAATCGTTGAGGTAATGCGCTATTCCAGGGTGACCCGTCCCCGTCTGAATCGCCCACTGTAAAAAAGAGCTGAAGGATTCAAACAAAACACAAGACTCGTGACTCTGCTCCCTGGGCTGTAGTATAAAGGGGTCCGATAAGAAGGGGCACCGGATGAACCGGCCTGTGATATCGGTCTGTGATTAGGAGGAGGATAGAGAAGGTTCCAGGGAACAATAGGGTCTGGAAAAGTAGTTGTAATGGTAAACCTGGTGAGATTAATAGCAGGCCCCACATGTGCTGAGGATAAGGGCTGTGAGTCCGGTAGAGCCGAACCCCCCGTATTGAAGTTAAATGTTAAATGCCGGCCTAGCTGAGGTCCCCACGGGGAAAGGATGGGACTGGGCATTCGCCTCTTGCGAGAAAAGCAGCTGTGACATAAACATCAGGAGAACATTGTCTGGCCCGACAGAAACAGGGGGAAGGGAAAGGCTGCGCTGCAAAGCCCCGTTGCCGACAGGAGGGCGGAATTGTGAAACCACGTTGGGGGGAGGGGGAAGAAGGGGAATCCTGTACTGTGTGCTCACAAGGTCCGCGCAGCCACTTGGGTGTGTAGATTGGAGGGGCACGGGGCAAAGCAGCAGGAAAGGGGGAACTGCTGAAAACAGCGTGCAGAAAGGGGGACAGAGTGTGTTCTGGGGGGAGTGTGTGTGTGTTATGCAGGGGGACAGTGTTTGTAGTGTCTGATTCAGGCTTTGGTAATCTCTAAGGCATGTGTTTTTCTGTCGCATCACTTGCACCAGCTACAGGTCGGTTGTAAGTGTCAGTTACTAGAGATGATGGTCACATATGATGCTACAACATTTGTTTGCAATCAGGAGAAACTGTAAAAACACATTTTATGTACAGTAGACATTAATAACATCCTAATACATGTATTTTATGTTGAAACTTTTTTTTAATGTTTTGTTATTAATGACACTATCAACAGGTGACATATTTTTTTTCTGTGCATTCTTTTGAGACTTTATATTTTACATATATATTGGAAATGTCCTGCAGTGTATTGTCTGTTAGGGTAGAGCGCACATAGATCCATATTCAACAGTAGATGTTCCTTGTTGAATACAGACGTGTGCATGCCCAATTTATGTGTGCTTTTAAAATAACGCACAATGCGTTCGTTTTGTGTTCCTTAATGAATCAGGCCCTCTGTGTATAACAGAACATGGAGGTGACTGTTGACTAGTGGTGATGTCATGCTGGTGCTGGATGTACATCTGTGACTATAATATTCAGTCAGTGCCAGGTGCTTTTCCTGACCACAGCTTCCCTGCTGCCTTCTATACTGACTCGGCTTCCAGTTTTACCATTGGCATCGCTTGCTACTTGTATCCCTGATCTGCATTCTTCTCTTGGTCTCCACTGGTGATCCTGTTCAATACTGTATGTTTGATTGATTGCCATTTGACTACAGACTCTGGTTCCTTGCAAAAGCAGTATTAGTTACTATCAGATACTTGCCAACCTTTGAAAAGTGAATTCCAGGAGATCCCAAGCAGAAGGCGTGGTTGGAGGGCGGGGCGCGTTCAATCGCGTCATTTTGGCCCCACCACTACGACAAAATGACGTTTTTGTCGCGGTGGTGGGGCCAAAATGACGCGATTCAACGTTGCCGTATGCGATAATCTTGCCTGCTCTCCTGGGAGACCTACCCGGATTTTGGGAGTTGGCAAGTATGTACTATCATGCCCAGTTTGTACCATTATATTTTGTACTCCGGCTGTAGAATCTGCGTTTGCTTACACTCGAGCCTGGAATGATTACTGCAGCTTCAGAACAAGGAAACTTACCAATCTATTTTATTCTATTATTATGCTAATACTAGTACTATATGAATATTGTGATTGCTACTCTAGCCTGCATACTGGGCCTCAGTTTGGAATTTCTCCCAGAGTCCTCTGGGAACAATGCCTGAAAGTTACTGTGCTGCATATTATTAAACTTTACATCATCCTAGAAGATATGTTGCAGACAGTCTGGATGTAAGGTTGGCACTGATACAGCCAAACTTCAGTCTTCAGACCAGGTTTGCATTTATTTCACACTTACTACATAATACATATATTGTTAATTGTACTATTGTGCTATACTAAGATGGGTTATGGGACATCAGGGGTTACCAGCCATCAGGGTCTTACCTTGGTGGACAAGAAATTAACAGTATCCTTACATGTTGACTATCTTCTATAGGTGGAGATCGGCCTGTAATTGTGATATAATTGCATGCTATATTTGCCCAGAGCCAATGTTAGAATTGGGCTCTCTGACAGCACTTGCTAACTACGGTAATTAATGGCTGTTGTCAACTGGACTAAACTTCCATCAATGAGGTAGAGGGTGTTTTGAAGTTGTATTTTGTTTATTCTCATGAGAAGACAAATATTTTAGACCATTCCGCATATACAGACTGTTGGAGCACAAGTGTGCATTTTTTATGTTGTTGAATTTATTTGCACCTCACAAAACTTATATAATGCTAAGACCATTTGTATAGCATCATCATCATCATCATTTATTTATTTATATACGCCACTAATTCCGCAGCGCTGTACAGAGAACTCACTCACATCAGTCCCTGCCCCATTGGGGCTTACAGTCTAATTTCCCTAACATACACACACAGACAGACGCACAGACTAGGGTCAATTTTGTTAGCAGCCAATTAACCTACCAGTATGTTTTTGGAGTGTGGGAGGAAACCGGAGCACCCGGAGGAAACTCACGCAAACACGGGGAGAACATACAAACTCCTCACAGATATGGCCATGGTCGGGAATCAAACTCATGACCCCAGTGCTGTGAGGCAGATGTGCTAACCACTAAGCCACCGTGCTGCCCAGCAGCTTGTGCAGGCATAGGCGCGTACAGGTGCGGCCTGTTGATTGCCTTTCCTTTTCCCTTATGCAGGTGGACTCATCCTCAACAAAATGCAGGATTTTTTCTTTGTCTTCTTGTGTCTCAGCTACTGTTTCCTGTTGTCCGGGATCATGCTGGCGAGCATGACCCACATGCAAGTGAGAGGGTCCTGTATCGAAAACCATATGTGTAAGAGGCGTTAATAGTTGAAAAGCTTAACTTGTCACTACTTGGCCTACAAGCAGACCATGTGTCACACATCGGGATCTTAGCTGCACTTACCTTATCCGCCGCTGTCATATCACGGCTACCTGGGTCCCTTATGGTCGTCTGCAGCATTCGCTACACCTCCGTTTGTAAACAAACACATACTGTTTGTTCTGCTGGGTGGGCACGGCCATCTTGAATGCAGTCAGGTGATCTTTCCAGACCAACCAGATTCAGTAGCTGTGATCACATGAACTGTACAGCCAATAGTTGTTTGTGACACCCTATTTAAACCTGATCTGTTCATTGCCAGAACAACACATTTCTGTCCAGAGGATAGTTCTTGGCGCCAGTGTTCCTGTCAGCATTACCAAGTGCTCTGTTCCTGTCAGCAGTTTCAGACAGCTCATTCCCCTGCAATATTCTACATTCAGCAAGAACATGAGCAGGAAGATCATCCAGGCTGCTAGGTTCTGTTTCAGTCCTGTTCCAGCTAGTCCCAAGGGTCCCGAATCGGGTCAAGAAATGCAGACGACTGTGACAGTAAGCCCTTATCGGAGAGGATGTACATCAGAGAAGACGGAGCACCTCTTGATCCTAACTCAGCAAGCTGCATGCTCCTTCCATCTTCACTTCATAGCCATTTCCACAACACTCTGGTGACCTAGACATATTAGTGTGTTCCGTGGTGTGCAAAGAAAAAGGTAATTGAATTAACACTGACACATTGCTATCCTGCTTTTTAATAATTGAAGTTAGTTGGATCCTACTGTAATGGTTTGTATAGTACATGCAGACGCTCCTTTATCTGGTTTAGCTTTTATTTTGTTTCTTTAAACAAAGAAAGACATGGGATAACTGACACAGGCCAATAAAACACTGTCCTGAAACATTTTTGAGCTATTAAAGTAAAGGAATACATTTTTCATATAGAAATGTAACTTGACTTCTGAACATTCTGCTGCAGATGTGTAATATAGGACTTTAGCAAACAATAACGAGTCAAGCCTTTCGCCACTGGGTCATGCTGCAGCCTAAGGACAAGCCTGCGTTATCGCCAGGGCTCGCCAGCCAGCGATTAGCGGCAATACCGAATGTTAGTTCTTTTTTATATACACACATTGGGCCTGAGTCATTAAGCAATGCATCCCGCGAATGCATGGGTATCGTCAGCACAAAATACACTGCTCGTGCTCAGGACCAGGTGATACCGATAGAACGCAGCCACCTCCAAGTCATCTCCCACCGCAAAGACACTACAGCCTACGATTTAGGGGAGTAAACAAGGTGGGGAATGGGCGGAGTCATGAGGGAATATACAGTAAGGGCGTTCCTGTGCAGCCACATCCAAGTCACACTCAGGCGCACACAGACGTACGCTGGTTTTCTGCCGTATCTCTTGCTCCAACTGGGGGGGGCTAGTTTAAGTTTCAAATACTAGTGCTGATGGCCGAGTATGTATGTGAAAACATGTTTGCAATCAGGAGCAACTGTAAACATGTATTTTATGTATACTACATTAAGCGCAGCCTAATAAATGCTACAATCATAAATGACTTTTATTCACAGGTAATATTCATTTCTTAATATTTTGTTTTTCCTGCGCGTTCTTTTGAGATTTTATATTCCACATAGGTATTGTACATATCCTGCAGTGTCTGGTCTAAAGGAGCAGAGTAAACCAACACCCGCAATCATCACCGCACGTATCTTTAGATCCGTTCCTTGTTGACTTCGGGACTACGCCGAGTCGATCTACGTGTGATTTATAACAAACACACGATGCGTTCAGTGTGTGAGTCTTAATGAAACAGGCCCATTATGTGCCCTGATGCTTTGCACAATAGAAAGCCGCACATGCTCCAAACACAAATACATAAGTAAATGTAAAATAAAACAAATAAAAACAACCCACAAGATATTTTGCCCTCCATTAGTTTCCAGATAATGTCCATCAAGTCTATTTAAGGCACATTTATTTGGGTGTGGCTCACAAGCCAGCCCTTGCTAGATGTAAACCCCTATACCTGGGAGGGCATCTGTTTTTAACTGCATTTTAATGGTGTTTAAAGCATATAGGTCAGTGTAGAACCTGCATATAATGAGGTGCCCTTGATGCTGGGATGCAGGCTTAAATGTTTTGATCAAAATATGAACTAATACCTCATGTTTTCATTTTGCTAGACACACACAGATATGCAGTGTGAAGGATAAGCGCTGACAACTGTCTTTTTGTTTTGTATAGATAATCCCACCATGGCTGACAAAGTGGCTGTTCATACATTTAGAGTGTAGAATCGCATATGACTGAAAAACAGCGTTATTCTACTAAGCATATTTCATTTGCCTCATGCACGGTTAATGGTAGAAGATATTGGCTTTCCTGGTGTTTCCTTGAAGATTTTAACCAAGGATATAAATTAGCCAAAGGCACCGAAGGTTATTTCACGCTGGGTGGATCTCACACTAATTCATCCTTATGCGAAAATGCAATTTTCATGACTAGGTGTAACAAGCATGCAGTAGAATGAAAGGCCTGGTGTCATTATGCATAGACCGAACTAATCTTTTCACATTCCAGCATGTAAATAGAAGACTTGCCCTGTTTAGCTAATAGTCTGCTATGAGTAGTTTGGTTATGATTAATATTTTATAGAGAGCATGTTACACACAGCTATACAGACATAATCAGACCACTCCGTGTGACGCTTCATAACAAGTTTTGACGCTTTGTAAAGCCTTGGAAGCAGAGGTGATAATGTAACAAGATTTATTTCCAAGCCAGTTACCTCAAAGTGACTTATTTTATTGAGTCTGATACAAAAATTCTATTTATTTGCAGGTTTTGATCTGCAATTACCTAGAAATCCTTTGTTTCTTGTATTTTACACTAGATGGAGGAGAATAATATGCTAAAAGGCGAACGTTTTATACACCACGAAATGTAAAAACAAATTACACAATTATAATGATCATGTAAAATTTTCTGTTCGCACTCTAGTACAGCACAAATTATATATCTAGTGCATGGAATGTGAAAATGCATTTAATGCAGTTAAAAAGATTGTAGCATATAGACTGCAGTAGGGAAAAAAAAGTTTGTCTTTTTAAGGACATAAAACATGTAAATACGTAATGTACATGATATGTCAAAATAAATATTGTGTATATCAAACCCACCTGTCTCCTCATATGCTTCTATATTGCCCATACATGCCACTATATTGCCAAAATTCCTCCGCCATAGTCCATGTTACTTATCCCTACTACTGGACAGGGCAGGTTGGGGTGAGTGACAGGGCCCTCTTAAGAACCTCTTGGGCCCCCGGGCACAGCAGTGCACCGGGGCCCCTATATATACAAAAATAAAATAATAATGATTATATATATGGGCCCTGCAGCCCAGGGGGGCCCTCCGGAGGCAGGAAAAAGAAAACCCTGAAAAAAAAGAAGAAAATACTTACCGCAATGGATGTCGGGCGGGAGTGATGACGTCACGCCCGACATGCACTGCCAGCGCGACGGAGGAGGAGACCAGGGAGGGAGCCGGATCGCCAGCTGACAGCACGGTAAGTATTTTCTTCTTTTTTTTCAGGGTTTTCTTTTTTTTCCTGCCTCCGGAGGGCCCCCCCTGGGCTGCAGGGCCCCTGGGCACCTGCCCAGCGTGCCCAATGGGAAAGACGGCCCTGGTGAGTGACCTTGGAGCAGTAGCAGTGGCAGTATGTACACAACATTGGAAGTGCGGGGACATTAGGAGTGTTGCAGTGGTGAAACAAGAGCCATAGCAACCAGTCTTGTAACTGGGTTACGTAGTTGTGCTTAAGAATAGGTTTCTGCGGGGAGACACTCTCATAGCCATATCACTACTCTTAAGGTATTTAAAAATGGAACCACTCCGAGCCTCTTAAATATAATTTTTGGTGAAAGTCAACTTTTCTCTTAGATGAGTGCAAACACAGAAGTTTAGTGTATAAAAGACTGCAATACCTGCATGACATCATGAAGGAGGATAAGCATACTCCAGCCACACTCCATAACTAGATATTAATTATTATCTCTCAAAATCCTTCACAATAGCTGTTCCAGGTCTTAGGCGCTGGCCTATGTTACCCTGAGAATAATTTATGCCTGCACTTTACTACAGGGGAGTGTATAAGAGTCATTCTGAAGAGCTCAGTGACTTCAAGCGTGGTACTGTAATAGGATGCCACCTTAGCAATAAGACGGTTTGTGAAATTTTATACCTGCTGGATATTCCATGGTCAACTGTAAGTGATATTATTAGAAAGCGTAAATGTTTAGGAACAACCGCAACCCTGCCACGAAGCGGAAAACCACGTAAAATCACAGAGCGGGTTCAACAACTGCAAAGGCACATGGCGTAAAAGTTGCCAATGCTCTGCTGATTCCATAGCTGAAGAGTTCCAAACTTCCACTGGCATGAACATAAGTATAAAAACTGAGCTTAATGGAATGGGTTCTATGGCCATACAGCTGCATCCAAGCCTCACATCTCCAAGACCAATAGTCGGATGGAGTGGTGTAAAGCACACCGACACTGGACTGTGGAGCAATGGAAAAGTGTTCTGTGGAGTGACGAATCACGCTTCTCTGTTTGGCAGTCAGATGGGCGAGTCTGGGTTTGGTGGATGCCGGGAGAATGTTACCTGTCTGACTGCATTATGCCAACTGTGAAGTTTGGTGGAGGAGGGACAATGGTATGGGGCTATTTTTCAGGGTTTGGGCTAGGGCCCCTATCTCCAGGGAAGGGCAATCTTAATGCTTCAGCATACAAAATCATTTTGAACAATGCTATGCTTCCAACTTTGTGGCAACAGTTTGGGGAAAGCCCTTTTCTATTTCAACTTGACTGTGTACCAGTGCATAAAGCAAGTACTACAAAGACATGGTTTGATGAGTTCAGTGTGGAAGAACTTGACTGGTCCGCACAGAGCCCTGACCTCAACCCCATCGAACACCTTTGGGATGAACTGGAACAGAGATTACGAGCCAGGCCTTCTGGTCCAACATCAGTGCCTGACCTCATAAATGCTCCACAGAATAAATGGGCACAAATTCCCACAGAAACATTCCAACATCTTGTGGAAAGCCTACCAAGGAGAGTGGAAGCTGTTATCGCTGCAAAAGGGGGAATGACTTCATATTAAAGTATATGTATTTGAATACAATGTTATTGCAGTCCCTGTTGGTGTAATGGCAAAGCGTCTGAATATTTTTGTCCATATAGTGTATTTTATGCTTCGAATCGTTCCGCCAGTCCACGAGCCGTAGCCTCCTAGAAGTGTGCTTCGTTAGCGACAAATGAAATACTACTACCTAGTTTGCAACCCAAATAAACTGATTAAGAGCAGATTTTTCAGACATCATTTAACTGAGGCTTTTTTACTTCATTAAAATCTAAAGTATGGGCATTATATCTGCACTGTTTTCATACTTTATCTTTGTTCTGCCTGTAAGCCGGGTACTGTTAACCTGTACTGGTATCCCATGCTCTATGTACATCGTTGTTGACCCTTTGTGGCACGTCATAAATAAACGATAATAAATTATATCTATTGCATTGCATTTATCATTAAAATTCTGACCCTGCCCAGGAGAACCCATAGAACTCACATTGGATAAGTCTGTTCAAGGTGTTGAGCTGAAAATATAACTCATGTCAGTAAGCCGAGTCAACTTCAGAGACTTCTTAATCATGTTCCTACACACACTTGTCTTGAAGAAGAGACTCATTTCAAGTCAACTTATTTATTTAAGATCTATGTGGCCATAAGGCTCATTTTTTATTGATGCTTATCGCTTTGATAAAAAGTAACTTTTATGATTAAAATATTGCTGGGTAGCTGAGCGATATTCAGCTGCCTCAGTGATACTGGCCCGAAGTGCTAAGGGTTAGACTTAGTGGCGGAACTACCATTGGTGCAGCAAGTGCTGTGCACCAGGGCCCATGGAGATAAGGGGGCCCGCTGCATGGCAGATGCAGAGGGTTGAGGGCCCCGGTTGCCTCCTCTCCACCTCTCTGCATCGGGGCCCACAGCTTGCTAGTTCTGCCTCTGGTTAGACTTGCTAGTCTGTTCACGCATGCACAGTGGACTTGAACATTCAATTCCACAGTGGATAAAATAAATGAATACATAAAAATGGTCACAAATATAGAAAAATAACAATAAATTTCCAAATGTTTGCACTTAGAAAATTGTTTTGTTTGAAGACTATTTTTTTAATGATTTTCCTCTGTTGTCACCAACCTGCAATTCTTGATAAATAGGCTTCCTTATTAATTGACAAAACAAAATACTGATGAGCTCTGGTTGGAGTAAATAGATAAATATGTCTTAAATTTATTTAATATAAAACAAATAAAAATCACATATAGTGACACATATATTAAACAAGCTAGTATTGGCAATAACAGTACAGATACAAATAGATCCAGATACCTGCCAATTGTTAATATTGAGACGGCTCTTATTAATTAATCAACCCTGTGAACCCAAATATACATTTCTTATTTTCCAAACGTTCAAAAACAATTCCTCTTGTGTATCCAAAACCGGATTACTGCTCTATTTTGTTGTATGATTGGATTTCATTATCTCAGTGCAGATCCACATAGAAGTTTGATCCAATTATACATAGGAATTCACAGTACCAATTTAATTAACCTTTAAACTGCTGGATCCAAATCAAAATGTGCTCTCTAAGAGGCCTCCTCTATTCAAAAAGGTACATAGATATAGATTCGATACATCACTGTTAGGGAACACAATCCCACCACTATTTGAATTGACAGAGTCAGTTCATTTAGGCAACAAATCAAAGCCCAAAAAAATACCACTGTCCACAGTTGTATTCAGTATTGTACCTTACTTCCAAAAGTGCATCCGACTTGTATGAAGTCGAAGAGGATCCATATACCATAGAGTCCACAGTAGAAGTTGAAAATTGAGGAGCTGGAAAGGTTTACTCTTCGTGCCACCAGCATACACCTGACGCTTTTCTCTGCTTCTTAAGGGACGGTTTCATCAGAGGTTAAAGAGATATACCCGCTAGCGCCTAATTGTTTGTTTGGTGTCTGTTGTTCCTTATCAATTCCTCTTTTCATGGAGAATCTTGTACTTGGTTGGTGGTAATTGTCACGAGCCGCGGCGGTACTCACAGCCGCCGCGGCTCGCTTCCTGTCGGCCCCAGCGTCCCGGCCGTCACCACGACGAAAGGGACGTCACTTCCCCTTCCTACGCCTGTCAGGTAGCGCTGCGTCCCGGCGGTGTTGGAAGCCGGGCGCATGCGCAAAAAAGGACACAGCCTGGGGGCTAATTAAAGGGACTGATAGTTACAGGCATTAGCCTGCATCTGTGTTAATCTATCAGGGACCAGCCCTGATTGGTCTGGAGCCATATGGCTCATTAGTCTGCAGGGGTGCATGTAAGTTCTTATTGGGCCAGCTGTGTATTTAAGGCAATGAGGTCTGCTGCCTCATTGCCGGTTATAGCTTCTGTGCTCCAGTCTGCTGACCTGCTTGTTCCTGTTCCTGTATTCTGATACCGCTACTGATTTCCTGTGTATGACCTTTGGCTTTGAATTGGACTTCGCTTGTGTATCCTGTGACCCTGATCTCTGGCCTGTTTACCGTTTCTGCTATCTGCCTGTGACCCCTGACCTCAGCTTGTTTACCGATACCGTTGTCTGCTGCCGACCCTTGACCTCTGCATGGACCTCACTCCGCTTGCCTGGGTTCTCCCCAGCCGGTACACACTTCACGACCCTCTGTCAGTCTGCGGCCCAGTCTGTCCCCACCATCAGGGGCTCCAGTGAACACCTGATTGGCAGAGTAGATTCCGGGTTGTGTTGTGCCGGCTGGAGGGGTTCCTAACAGTAATGATGTATAAGGCAAAGCTATATTGTCAGGTGAAAATACCCGTTTTGCCAACCATAGGGCTTTCACAGATATTTGTGAGGGCTGAACACCCTATCAATTCTAAACTTGGGATGTAGTGGCATTATTAAGGCACGAGGCACTTAGGGTGGAATTAAGTTGCTAGCGATGTGCCACAGGTCATCGCCTTGATGTCCAGCTGTGCACATTGCCGGTCTATATGTTACAGCAGTGCTCTTAATCCAGTGTGCAGTGGCACACCGGTGCGCCACCAGATTTTGCTAAGTGTGCCGCAGCGCAATGCCTCGAACAGGACAAAAAACACAAGATTTATGACGGTACATGTGTCATACTATGGTAAACTGGAAGATCTTGCCTTAAGGAAATAATTCCACCATTTGTTCTACATGTTTTCTTTGTAAAATATTTTAGTGAAATAAAGATTTCAATTTTATTATTATTATTATTATTATTATTATTATTATTATGTTACGGGGTTGACACTTATGAATGTATTACGTACGTGTGACGTTCCATCAAGCGTTTTCCTTATCTCTCCGCTGCTGTCACTGCCATAGTTGCCAGTTCCGCTTATAACAAGTGGAATTGGGGTTGGTTATTTTTGAAGTTGCGTTTTGTTTTTGCAGGTCGCTGGCTGTGGGTTACACGTGTCGAGCTCAGGTCTCTCTCGCCCCTTGCTTTAGGTACTGCCTGAGAGTCAGAGACACTCCTAAATTTCTGCCCCTCCACGTATGTTCCTTTCCTAGCTTCCCTTACCACTGTACCCAGAAGTCCTGCCCTCCTCCCTACTTATCCTTTCCCTGGGTATGGAGCTAGCACGGTCCCTTTCCTGTTACTTGCAGTCGTTATCCTGTTATGATGAGTTTATGTTTATATAACTTTCTCTCTTTTAACCACTGACCTTCGCAGTCTCTGTCTTTCTCTCCCACATTAATTCTAAATCGACAGCACAACAGCAGCGTCTCTCTCTGTCCCCGGGCTTAAAGTGCTAGCTCTCCGGAACAGGGATGTCTGCAGTCACTTCCTATAGAACGTTTCATATTATGCAATGAAACTGTTGTACTTATCAGAGTTCACGGAAACAGGGCTCAGCCTGAAATAACCCACGAAGTTCATCATCATCATTTAGGCACTAATCAATATTATTGTTTTTGGGAACCATGTCTTTTACTTTATACTGCACAAATAACCCAGTGTCCAACTAATTAGAATGTACTGTATTTATGCTAGCTGTAGAATATCATTAAATCTTTCATGTATTTTTGTAAGTAATGGTACCACAAGCAAGGAACTTATGTCTGAAGACATGGCAACCACTGGGGCATGTAATATTCATGTCTTACCTGTCAGACAGGTATTACATTAGTTGTAGGCAAAAGTTAATATTAATTCTAGTTATAAGCTAACATAGTTAATACTAAATACAAAATGTTATTAGCTGCGATGTTAAATTTATCACATAAAAAATAACAATTAAATGTAATTTCTATGTTAGCACTTTGTAATTCTTGCTTTTTTTTTTTGTATATTTTTGCTTTTGATGTGCTGCGGAATTCTGGGAAGGGATTAGGTGTGCCGAGGGTGAGTAAAGGCTGCGGAACACTATTACAGAAATCTCTGACTCTTTTCCCTCGCATCTCTGTGGCACACAAGTGAAAATGAGCTGAGAGTTTAGTAAACTCTCCGTGAACTGTCCCAGAGACACATCGCGTGTAATTGAATTCCTGTTTAGTGTCTGTTACTCCATGGAAACGGTGATATAATCATCATCATCACCATTTATTTATATAGCGCCACTAATTCCGCAGCGCTGTACAGAGAACACACTCACATCAGTCCCTGCCCCATTGGAGCTTACAGTCTAAATGTCCTAACACACACACACAGACACAGACTAGGGTCAATTTGTTAGCAGCCAATTAACCTACCAATATGTTTTTGGAGTGTGGAAGGAAACTGGAGCACCTGGAGGAAACCCACGCAAACACGGGGAGAACATACAAACTCCACACAGATAAGGCCATGGTCGGGAATTGTACTCATGACCCCAGTGCAGTAAGGCAGAAGTGCTAACCACTTACCCACTGTGCTGCCCGCTATGGTGTAGTGTCACTATAGAAAGACAATCACTGCAGTACCAATCATTAAATAATGAAAACCCACAGAGCGGAATATATGCTAAATATGGTGATTTTTTTGGGGGGGAGCAATAGAGTTTGCAACAATTGTAACAACTGTAGTGCAATTAACCTCATAGAGATAGGACGATAAAATAGATCTGATAGACTAAGTATACAACAGTGCACTGTGATACATTTATACATACTGGTGAGATTTAAATGAACAACAAAGTTTCTGAATATTCGTATATCCACAGATCTAGTAGCTTGGAACACTGGAGATATAATGTTATAGTGTTATTAAAGAGAGGCAATTATTGCAACACAGAAAACCTTGGAGTAGAATAACTACAGGAGACATTGAATACTTGAGCAATTTATTTAGCAGTAATTGTAACGATTAACAAGAAACCAACCTCAGAGAAATATGAGGATAAAATCAAATCAAACCTAATACACTAATTATCTAGTAATGTGGTATAAGAGGAACATAATATTCCTTGCCAATGAAAGAATGATGGATATTGCTTACACTCTACTGCATATATGATCTGAAGTCTTATGATATAAAAGACTATACCATAAATTCTATATAATATAAATACAATAATATCAGTTGAACCCTGTTAGACATGACTGCTTATAATTAACAAATTGCCAAGGGAGTTTGAAAAAAACAATATGAAATAATAATAAACTTGGATATAAATTTTGGAAGTGAAGACGTGGCCATATGTGGGAAGAAAAGTATTTCTAGCTAAAAGAAGGGCCAATAACAAAACTATGAAGATTAAAATAATTAAATATAGTAATAATGTGTAGCCAAACAAATTTTTTCATTATTATTATTGCAGTACCGTGTTAGCCAGAAAAGTCTATGTAGTGTTAAATACTTTTGTGTAAAAAAAGACAAAAGTATTATAGGAGTGATACCTTTATTGGCTAACAATTTTTTTTTATTATATTTGCTAGCTTTCAGAGCACAGAGGCTCCTTTATCAGGCAAGTTTACAAATGAATGACTCAGGAAAAGGGGCAACATTTAAGAGCTGTTACATCAAGAAATTTGTACAGGGGGGGGGGGGTACATCATTAAGATGAGCTACAGTAAAAAAAACAAAACAAAGGTTTTCGTTACGGATGGAAGAGTAAAAGCCCTAGGAGTTCAGAGATCTGGGGGTAAATGTATCAAGCTGAGAGTTTTCTGGCGGGTTTGAAAAACCAATCAGATTCTAGCTATCATTTATTTAGTACATTCTACAAAATGAAAGCTAGAATCTGATTGGTTGCTATAGGCAACATCTCCACTTTTTTTAAACTCGCCAGAAAACTCTCAGCTTGATACATTTACCCCCTGGAGTTGCTTTGCTGTGGGGTGTGAAGTGTGTCCATGTAGTGGGTCATAGATCCAGGTGTTATATTGAGTCCTTGAGTTAATGACTGGAATGTTCTTATAAGTTTGAATTCCCATATTTTTCTCTCCCTGACACTTTTAAAAAGACCCTTTAGTATTAAGACTTTTAAATCTGTCATACTGCATCCTGGTCCAGAGAAGTGTTTACCCATGGAGGTGTCCAGAGACTTCCTTATTATGTGTCTGTGTAGATTCATCCTGGATTGCAGTTTCTGCTTGGTCTGTCCAATGTATATTCCCTCAGGGTACCTTGTACACTGTATCATGTACAACACATTGGAGGCTGTACATAAGAATGTGTTAGTTATTTTATAGTACTGTTGTGTGTTGGGTATGTGGACTGTGTTTGTTGATAGGACATGGGTGCATGTTTTGCATTTTTTGTTTTTGCAAGGATAGTGCCAGTCTCTGATGGTGATGAGAGGGCACTTCTAGCGAGGAGATTTATTTTATTTGGAGGCTGTTTGTATAAAAGGAGAGGTAAATCTGAGAATATTTCCATCAGTCAATTGTCTTTCTGAAATATGGGTTGATGGTCAGCAGCAATTTTCCATGTGGGGATTGTAAGTGACCACTAGGGGCACCCTGCTGATAACCTCTTTCTGTTTGTAATCCAGGAGGTTGTTCCTTGGGATCCTTGTGGCTCTGTGGATCTGTTCATCTATAACTATTGGATGGTATCCTTGTTGTAGGAACGTATTCCTCAGTGATAGCAGTTGTTGTTTTCTGTCTTCACTGTCTGAACAAATCCAAATGTAGCTCAGAGCTTGGCTGTAGGTTTATGGTAGACTGATGTTTGTATAGTATTGTTTTTATTGTATAGGGTTATGTCCAGGAAATGTTAGATTGTGAGTAGTTAAGAGTGAGTCTGACGGTTGAGTGAAATTTGTTGAAGTTTTTATGGAAAGTCAGCAGCTCATCTTCAGAGCCCGTCCAGATTAGTAGCAAATCATCAATATAATGGAAGTATGCTAGAGGTTTCATTGTGCAAGTTGATAAGAATTCCTCCTCTAGTGTAGCTATGAAAAGATTAGCATACTGAGGTGACATCTTTCTACACGTGGCACTTCCCATACACTGCAGGTATAGGTCTTTCCCAAAAGAAAAGTAATTATGATTGAGTACTAACCTGATCAGCTGCAGGGTCGGCTCTGTGGCTAGACTATTTATTTGAAGGTAGTGTTGGCATGCGGCTATGCCATCCTTGTGGGGTATGTTAGAGTACAGAGACTCCACATCCGTATTTGCCAGTATTGAGCCTTCTGGTAGTGGACCCAGGGCTGAAAGTTTGCAGAGAATATCCGTGGTATCCTGGATATAGCTGGGTATTCGTCTCACCAAGGGTTTTAGAACATTCTCTATCCAGCCAGAATTATTTTCCGTTAAGGTCCCAATACCAGAAATTATTGGTCTCCCAGGATTACCTTCTTTATGTATTTTAAGTAGCATGTAGAAGGTACCCATTTTGGGATTGTCCGGTTGAGAGGATGATTTAGGGTTGAAACCATTTATGATCTTTATAAGTTCTCCTGTGTATTGTTTGGAGGGGTCTTCCACAATCAGAGTATAGTATTTTTTACCCTAGAGCTGTCTGTGTGCTTCCTGAATGTACTCTGATGTGTTCATAATTACTACAGCTCCCCCCTTATCTGCTGGTTTAATGATGATATTGTTATTAGATTTTAATGATTTTACAGCATTCCTCTCCTCCACATTGATATTGTGTCTCCCTTTGTGGTGTTTGTCCAAAATCTCAGATTTAACTTTCTTTCTGAAACAGTTTATATAGTGATCCATAGTTTGGTTGTGTCCCGGCTGTGGGGTCCAGTTTGTCCTCTTTTTCTTTCTAGGATTTTCTTGCTGCTTATCAGTTTGTGATGTGATATCTGTTTTGTCATAAAATAATTCCTTCAGCCGCAATCTTCAGGAGAATCCTTCCACATCACTGCAAAACGGAGTCGTGTCGAGTAGTTTTGTAGGACAGAATGTAAGTCCTGTCCTCTGGATAAAACACTCTTTTCCACTGTGCTTGGCTCATACTGTGAGAGGTTCACAACAGATGACGATGTGTCCAAATTGTTATGTGAATTTTGCTTTTTGTCTGGCACATTGAGACCAGCATTCATCCTTAAGGCTAGATTTACTAAACTGAAAAAGTGGAGATGTTGCCTATAGCAACCAATCAGATTCTAGCTGTCATTTGTTTAGTGCATTCTACAAAATGACAGCTAGAATCTGATTGGTTGCCATAACTTTTTTCAAACCCGCAGTTTAGTAAATATAACCCTTAGTCTGTTGAGTTTCTTTTCCTTATTGATGATTAGGTGATGTTGTAATTTATAAAATAAATCCCGTAGTACTTCCCTGGTTGGATATGACACAGGTCCCTGTATTGTGGCAATTAGGGAAGTAATCTTATCTTGGATAGTTCTCCTCTTGTAATAGAAAAGTCCAATAAGGTGATTTTGCAGTCGTTCAGATGATCTGTAGCAAGTTTTTGTGAGAAGTGAGTATTGTAGTTGTGTCAAACTAGATTCCTAATCATGAGGCCTTTGGGAATTAGATTCTCTTTTTTGCATCTGGATAGGAAGAAGATGTCGCTGTTCAGTTGTGCCAGTTTCTTCAGTAGGTTTTTAAGATCCCTCTGTGTTCGGTACATTGGGGTATCTTCCATAATCAAAACGTGTAGCAAAAAATATTTTTTTATTATTATTATTGCAGTACCGTGTTCGCCAGAAAAATATATGGGATGTTAAATACTTTTGTGTCAAAAAATAATAAAATTATATAAAGGAAAAAGAGTGAAATAAATACCTTTTATAATATATACTGAAATACAATACACTTACTCTGCTGAGTAATAGTCTTGTATTTTACAATCTTTTTAGTTCTAACTACTATTTTTAAATTCACTGTTTTATTCTTTTAAGTTAAATTACATTTTCACAATGCACGTTTCGATTTAATTTTATAAATAAAAATAATCATAAAGTATGACATTTCTAATAAATGAATGTGGTCCTAATAAGAGTACCTCCACAACAAAGACATTTCTCCTGTTTGTAGTCTTATGACATGACCTTTTGTCTAGTACTGCCTTATGGACATCTATCTGGTAAATACACATTGGAAACACAGTGAGTTCCATTAATGTTTATAATTTTCCTGTGCGAATTATATTAAAAAAACTCTAGACGTGACGTCCCATAGAAGTTGACACAAAATCCCTATTGTTTTGCTTTTAAATCAATATGTCTATTCGTATTTCCCCAACAATAAAAAAAACACCATCACAACATGTGACCACATAGGGGCTTATTTAATATCAGGATCATTTTAAGCCATAAGGGTGTATAGGGACGTTAGAAGCGCACAGTTAAAACGTCCTCAATAGAAGGACATTCTGTGTAGTCACATGACTGTATCTCTTCTAATCCTGGGAACATCATTTTACAGACAAAGAATTATTGTGCTTTACACAGACATGGATGATTTGGAATATTAGTTAATTATAAACTATAAATACTACATGACGTCATTGACTTTCACAATGAACACACTTCTTAACAAGGAGTGCATGTCCAGCATCAGCGTTTTATGACATTCAAAGGCTAAATTTAATAACCTTGGCGTAGATTGTGACTTAATTGTGTTTACCGGTTATAGCGGTCTGCAGATAAAACCAATAATTTTTAGCGTCACTTGTTATTAAATATAAAAAAGCTCAATATTAATTGCCATGTTGTAATATTTCCAAATGTAGTATTATTATTATTTCTTATTTTTTTTATTATTATTATTATTACTATTAATATTATCTTTTATTTATAAAGTGTCAAACATATTACATGGAGGGGAACATGATACCAATAAACAACCTACAATAACATGAAACAAAATGAGCTTACAATCTATGAGGTGTGGGAACAACTGTTACATCAGGTAGTGGAATATCATCTAGTGGTGAGGAAGGTGTATGAGGATACTGTAAGACCGAAGCATTATCAGCCACCAATAATACAGCAGCCATTGTCAACTGGTATTTCTGTATAGCTACTGGTGATGTGGTAATGTAGAAATTAGAAGAGACAATAGATGGTGGAGACATGAAAGATGGACCAATTAATGTAGAAGTATCAAGAAATTTATCTGCAGGATACTATGACTACCCTTCTCCATTTATCTCATCTAGACCTCCGTCCTTTCCTGCTTCTCGAGAAGGCTTTCTTCCTTGTGCTCCATGGGCAAACCTGTGGTCATCGGCCAGCTTGGACAATATTGTCCATAATATTTTTCTTTGGCATCATGGTCACTGTTGGATACAGAGCCCAGACACTTGTTCCACGTTCGCCGAAGTGGTGGGGCGGAAGCTGCTGTCACCAAGGAGAACGTGGAGATTACCAAAGGAGGAACATAAATGGGAAAAACAGTGGCAGACGAACTCTCAACTAAGATTATACTCCTGTAGATCTTCAAAACCACATCGTGTGACCACACTGTTTGGTGCCACCTTGTAATTTCTAGCTACCTTTGCATATTTTGTGCTTTTTTATATGTGTGAGATGATGATTATGTGGACGTGATGACAAAGGGCAGATCAAAATTGCAGCCATCACTGACTGTTGTATTCATGCTATGTTAAAGTTCTCTGACAGATTTTCATATGTTTAACATTATGTTTACTTTTATTATGTATAGCTTTTTATTATATATAGTTTTTCACCAGTTCAGTCATTGAAGCTCACTATAAAGTCTTTCAGTATGCTTAAAAACAGAAAGTAATAAGAGAAACATATCTCACCCTTGTTGAAACATTTATATATCTGATGGGGAATGGTATTAGTAGCTCATTGATACAGGGCAAATGTTATTTTAAGATTAGTGGTCCATAATCATGGAGTTTAGTATTACGTTCACAGTAGCAGTGTTATCACACAGCCACTATTTTCTCATTCCTGGCTGACCTACTTAATCTTACCTCTTTCAAGTCTCTCCATCCTATTCTGTTCTGAACAACTGCTGCTGCCCTGATTTTATCCACTGTTCCATCATCTTCCTTGTCCCAAACTCCTGCTTCAGCCACATCCTCTTCTTCTATCCGTAGTGTCAAATGGATAACGTCACCCAACGTTTTCTTCTCACCTGTTATATGTGACTTAATCGCAATAAAAGACAGGAAAAGATGATCGAGTTACAGGGCAGGAGGAAGTAGACCAAGGCGCTGGGTTCTGAGCTGATGACTACTCATAGGTGGTGAAAAGTCAGGATAGGAGCTAATGGAGCCTATTTATCAAGCCTTAAACCATTTGGAAGGCTTTTTGGATAACGCCACCTGAAGATGGTGTTAGCCATTCAATCCTATGGGGAGAGCATTGCAGGAGAGGGATCCCTCTCCGGCAGCCTTCCTGCTCTCCCTTGCGCTGTTTACCAAAACTGACAACTGCGCATGCGCGACTCAACGTTAGCTCTGCCGTCATATGCGCTGTCCCGACATGACTTTAATAGTAAATTGCCCAGTTAAGTCATCTGTCATTGCTGCAATGACAGATGCTATTTAATGGGGCAAAAATCCAAAGATTGTGGGAAGAGCATTGAAGAACGTTGATTGGACATTAATCATTATAACTACTCCAGCAGCACTGCTTCATCAGGTATGATAAAAAGTGTTTGATGATGATGTTTAGTGTATCAATATGTAAAACTAATTCATGCCCTATGTATGAAATGGTCATGTTCTCTGGGTTATATCCGTCCAACATAACTTTCATTCATTAACATTACTACTTCTCATGATTATACCACTGTTTTAGATTTGACTTGTGCTCACTGAGTCACATTCAGTCACAGAGATTGCCCCACAGCTTTGGAATGTATGATAAGCCCTCATGTGTCACTTGTTAATGAAGCCCTTCAGCAAATGCTGCCTGGTAAAGAGTATAGGACAAAACATCCAGTCATTGCTCTCACACTACGTAGGCCAGTGGCCCTAGATCCTTCCTGCTTTATTGTCTGATTTGTTTGTTCTAGCTTGTAACACTTCTTTAAAATGCTTGCTCATATATTATTATATTAAATGTATTGTTTTAACTTGTTACTGAGATTAAGAGCGATGTGCAGCCCTTTTGAAGGTTAGAGGGTCGCCCATATGGCCCCTGAAGTGTATCAGATTGTCTATCTCTGACCTAGACCATCCAAGCGGACTTCTTACAATTAAAAGAACATTTAAATCATTGAATAAACAATTACTGGTATTCCTTTCCTTGACAATATCAATTATACAGCAACGGTTTAATACAGATAGAAATCCAATGATGTCACTATGAAGTTTACTCTGTTTATTACTGGGCTAAAATACCTATCTCTGGCGAATACAGGTGGTTTTGCTTGAGAAAGTGTTTCGCCTTTACATCCAGGGGTCACCATCGGCGACGTATGGGAAAGGATATTGAAGAAGTGTCGTGTTATGATCAGCGGTAGCAATGACAGCAGTGTGCCTCCCTTCTGTACGGATGTCGCATCTTACCTTTTCCAGCATTTCTCTCAATTTGCCCACCTGTACTACTCAGGAAGCTTTGCTGCCATGGCCTGACATCTTAGGCAGCACTGACTCCTGTTCAGATCTCCAACTGTTGCTCTCCGTTGTTCTGCGCATGCTCAGACTTCTGGATTTCTTTCACAGCTTGCTGGCGACATCAACCAGTGTCTGGCTAGCGCTCTCACTTCAACAATTGCTAGGTAATTGTGTTCCAGCTCCTTGATATATATTTACGTGCTTACTACTCACCTGTGTTCTGACCTGACTCTTGGACCACGCAATTGTATTAACCCTTGGAATTGTTTGCCTGTGTTTATTGCTCATCTTTATAACGACCTGATTGTATTCCTGGATAACGCTACTGTAGTACTAGTAACTTCTGAAATTTACAATCATTCTTTTTCTTCCTGTGCACCAACTTGGGTGTGAATTATGTTTCTTCTAGACGATCCCTTCAACTTGACTTGTCCCAGCAAAGGACACAAGCAGCCATTGGGTGTCTTTCAAACACAAGCTACACTCTGCTACCAGCCGTTGGGGTCCAAACACTAGAGAGCAAGTAATTAAGCTAACTTTCCTAATTATCATGACCAATAGCAGCAATACAGGTACCGCCACAATCCTCCTTCAGTTATCACCTTATCTTACTGTGCCAGGTCAGTAGTGCTGAGTCAGTTGGAGGATCAGTCACAAGCTTCAACCTCTTGATTGCTGTATGTCATTGGTCCTCCTGTTCACATCTCAGTGGCTTTTGGTTAGGGCTGTAAGAGAAACGATGGAGCTCAAGGGAAAAACAGTTATGCAGGGAAGACCCCGGAGCTCCTGTTGGGGGAAAGGGGCACCTTAATAAAATATTTTACTAGGTGATAGTGCAGCTTTAACAGTGCTCATTTTTAAATTGTATGCACTAGTTAGCTGTTATAAATGTTGCTTTGCTCTTGCGCTAATGAAGCCTCACCCGTTTTCTGATTTGTCACGCCTCTTTTTCTTGTCAAGGCGCTGGAAAGTAATTTCCATAAACCCTGTCTAAAGATAGCCACATATAGAACACAAGTAGCTATTGCAAAAGGAAAGTTAACTATTTGGATAATTTGCCCCAGTGGTCGAAGTGGACATTTAGAAATGGTGGGATGAAAAATGTAATGGGAAAGTAAGTGAATGGAATTTGAAAGTTTGACAATAAAGGCAGTAGGAGATGTGGCGGTATGGCGTACCACCGTATACACCACAGTTCAACCACGGATTTGTCCACAATAAGTCAGACTTAGTAAGTTGAGTATTTTGCCACAGTTTTTTTACTGGAGTTTTTTCACAGATATATATAGGGTTGATACTATTTTAGACATTCTGGCTCTGACTCATTAACAAAGGCAAAATGAATGTAATGTGCGTCTTTTTCAAAACACATATACATTAGGTCTACGAATGTCCATATTCAACAAGGAGCAGATCTGAAGATACTTCTGTTGTTTAATACAGGTCTATGTTCCCTCTGTTCTGATAGACAAGACACTGCAGGATACGTCCAATATATATGTGGTATATCAAGTCACAAACGACCACATGAACAAAAAACTATTCAATTAATGTATCTTGTTAATAATACATTCATTAACACAACATTAAAACATAAAAAAAAGTTTTTATTTTTTTCTTCATAATATATATTTATTAGGATGTTCTTAATGTCTTCTGTACATTAAATACATTTTAAAAGTTGCTTCTAATTGCAAATGCATGTTATAGCATGCACACACATCCGTCATCATTAATAATCCACACTTACACCCGACCTGTAGCTGGTGCAATGGTTACAACTGAAAATCACGTACCTTTGAAATGCCCAAAACTTGAATCTGATGCTGCTGCATGCGCTTGAGCTTGGCATGCCCTTACTCCTTACTATACATTGACTAAGTGCATATGCCTATTCTCTTTCCAGTTCCACCCCTGAAATCATTGACTGTACTAAGGGTCCTTGGAGCTCAAATATGAATTGGACATTTCTGTGTACTCTAGTGTATGGTCCACTTCTGGGCTTGCGCAGAGTACTTGTGCGCAAAATATACAACATATCGCCATTTATACTACTTAATGAATCCATCTATACACTATTTTTCTATAGTATTTGCTTTTCCATCCTGGATTATGCCAGCTGTCCATTTTTGCAGTCAAAACAATGCCACAGGTACACAATTTTTAGTGCAAATATGAGCCTTTCTTGAAAAGGTTTTTACTGATTGATAAGAGCCAAAGCAATTGTGACACCTCCAGGCTTGAAGAAGGTACTACAGTCTTTCAAATAAAGCATTTATAAACTTATGCATAATATTTAAATTATTTTCAAACAATGGAATTGTGAATGTTTTAATCAACACCTACTTCAAGTATGATATAAATAAAAATAAAAAAACTATAGCTCTTGTCAAATGTTTGTAACATCCTTGTATTGCATGGTAGTTTTGATAGTGTATTTCTCCCAGGAAACTTTCTCCCAGAACTCATGTGACCACAATAATTCCTTACAAACAAATATGCATGATAGTTACAATATACTACAATAAAAAAAAGTCATGAGCTTTGTAGGTTTTCAGAATGGTGGTGAAACATCAAAAGGTGGATAATATTAAAAAGTCCTATGTTACTGCAAGAATTTAAAGTGGACTTTTTGATTGACGCCTTGATATTCAGTCACGACCCTTATCACATGACTTTCCCAGGATGATGAACAGACTATCTGGCTAGCAGAGGTGAATATCCTCTCCGTATGCCTAATCACATGTGTCTGGGAATGCATTTTACAAATCTTGTGCTGATCGAGGCAAAGGAGAAAAAAAATAACACTTGGTGCTGAAAAAAGCAACCAACCATTTCTTAGTAATCTTCGGGAGTATTATATAAGACTATATTAATATATATATATATATATATATATATATATATATATATATATATATATATAAATATTGTATATTGCAAGTACAGGCTGACATTTGAGGGTCCCAGTGCATGCTTAGCAGTCTACAGTCTACTGAATGATTTTAGTAGTAATATTATACTTGTTTAACTCAAGTGGCAATTACAGCTGGTTTGCATCTTTAGTAAGAATACAGAAAGTGTACACTAAACTAGAATGACCACTATTGAACAACCTCCTTAGTTTGGCAGCCCTGCACTTAGGTACGCATCCTGTCCTATCTGTTCATGAGTGTGCAAATTGTATGTAGCACATGATTGGTTAGCAGCCATGGCCAGCCCAATCGACATACCTCACCACATTTCTAGTTGGAAAATCAGGGCAAATAAAGCCTTTTCAATCGACCAACGTCATTCCCATTTCTCATCGGTCCACAAGACTTTTGGAGTAGTTCACGACCCTTTTGACTTCTAAAAATTGTTATTCTTATATGAAAATAGGAACTGTGGGTGGTATGAAACAGGTATCACAATCAGTATGCACCTATGGCATGCAGACGGCAGTTGGAGTAAGTTGTACACTGGGTCAGCTCTTTGCCCAAGTTACCACTTTTCCTTATTCTCACAAATATAAAGCTTTGGAGATTTCTGAATACTGTTGGCAAACGTCACAGCAGCACTGAGAATCGACATCATACCAAGAGACAAGGCTGTTTTAGGATTTACTGTTTGGCTGCTGAACCCTCTGCACCCAACTGTCAGTATCCTGGACTTTGTTGTGCCAGAGCTACAGAAACTGCCTTATCTATAAACCCGTGCCATGGGGTGGTAAAGTATCCTTCACCTCTTCCATTGCCCTGCACCATTTGGATCAATTGTTCCTGTACACTCTCTCACATTCATTCACACTTCTTACAACTCTCCATCATACACTTACTCAATTTACACTCTCCCCTATTTACTATCACCACACTTCTACTCAAACTCCTCTTATTTTTACATCATCCGCCATCATTTCTCTTTCCCCTATTATGATTTCCCCTCCACTACTTCCTTCCTCACTAGTCTGCACACATAAACTGTTTTGTCTCCTGCACCCACCACACACACCAGCCTACATAAACAGAAATATACCTCACACCCACAAAACCACCTTGCATATCCTCTTCCTCACCCTGCTTCTTCTCATGGCTACTGGTGACATCGCACCTAACCCTGGACCCTGTACAATCCACACTTACTGCTTACGCTCCTCGCTCCAACCTAAACCTTTCCATCTTCCCCTCACTTGCAATCCCGCCAATCTTATCCACATATTTCTACTACCCTCTCTCTCCTGCTAGTGTGCACTATGGAATGCCAGATCTGTTTGTAACAAACTTGAATTCATTAATGATCTATTCATTTCTAAACCCCTTGTGCTCACCTCCTCTGACACTACATCCCCTACAGCTCTCTCCTATGGGGGACTCTCTCTCAGCCATACCCCCAGATCTGGAAAGAGACAAGATAGTGGAGTAGGCATTCTACTTTCTCCAAGTTAGACCTTCCAAGTCATACCCTCTGAACCCTCACTCCCATTCACTTTCTTTGATGTCCACACTATCCATCTATTTAATCCTCTCCACCTTTGTGTTGCTGTCATTCATGGCCCCCCAGGTCCAATTTCCCAATTTCTTGACAACTTTGCGGCCTGGCTCACTTATTTCCTATTCTTTGACCTTCCTAATGTCATACTAGACGATTTCCAAATTCCCATTGATAATCCCACTGTCTCTTTTACCACCAAACTTCTTTGACTTACATCCTCCTTTGGTCTCTCGCAGTGGACGTCATCTCCCACCCACTGTGATGACACACCCTTGACTTTGTCTTCTCCCGCTACTGTTCCATTTCTAGTTTCACCATTTTAGCATCCTTTTATTTTACAGCTTTGCCCTTTCAATTGTCAAACATTCTATAAATCTCTAACATTTACCCAGTCTTCTAACCCACGTTGCCTCTGTCACCTTCAACTCACTTCTTTGCCCACTTGCACCTCCTCCCTCTTCCTCCCTCACAGCCCATGATTTTGCCACCTACATCAAACAAAAAATGGACACCATTTGACAAGATATTTTCTCATGACAAATTCCACACACTCCACTCACTCACTCCACCTTCACATACACTCCCCAGTCCACTCTTAATTCTTTCTCTCCATTAACTGAAGGCAAAGTCTCTTCACTCATTTCATCATCTCATCTTGCATTCTGTCCCCTAGACCCTATTCCCTCCCATCTTCTCCACTCTCTCTCCTCCACTACATGCCCACCTCTAGCTCACCTCTTCAACCTGTCTCTCTCCACTGACACATCTCTATCCTCCTTTAAACATGCACTCATCTCACCAATTCTTAAGAAACCATCTCTCGATCCAGCCTCTCTCTCTAACTACCGCCCTATTTCGCTCCTCCCCTTTGCCTCCAAACTAATTGAGCGTTTAGTGTACAAATGCCTGTCTCACTTTCTCTCCTCTCACTCCATTCATGATTCTTTGCAGTCAGGCTCCCATCCCTAGCATTCCACTGAAACTGCTCTCACAAAAGTGATCAATGATCTACGTACTGCAAAATCTAAGGGTCATATATCCATACTCATTCACCTGGACCTCTCTGCTGCTTTTGACACTGTTAATCACTCCCTTCTCCTACACATCCTTCACTTCATTGGCCTTCGTTCTTTCTTGGTTCACTTCCTACCTATCGAACTGCTCCTTTAGTGTTTCTACCTCTGGCACATCCTCCCCTCCACTCCCACTATCTGTTGGGGTCTCACAAAGCTCTATTCTTGGCCTTTTACTTTTTCATTGTACACCTCTACTCTTGGAGCACTAATTCGCTCATTCAGCATCCAGTACCGCCTCTATGCAGATGACACCCAAATCTATATCTATTCCCCTGACCTCCCCTTCTTTACTATCTTGTGTAACCAACTGTCTCTCTGCTTTCTCCACATGGATGTCCCAACGCTACCTAAAGCTCAACATGTCCAAAACAGAGCTTATTATCTTTCCTCCTGCCAGAATTACCCCCTCCCCTCATATCTCCCTCACTGTCAATAACACCACAATTTCTTCAGTCTCCCAAGCCCGCTTCCATAGTGTCACACTTGACTCCGCCCTCTGCTTTATTCCTCACTTCCAGACTCTCTCCTAGTCCTGTCGATTCCACCATAAAAACATTGCCAGAATGCGCCCTTTACATATGCAATATGCTACCAAAACTCTTATCCATTCTCTTATGATTTCCGATCTTGACTACTGCAACCACCTGCTATCTGGCATTCCTGATACCCATATATATATCCACACTTTGATCCATCCTAAATGCTGCTGCAAGACTGATCTTCCTCTCTCACCGCTCCACATCTGCTGAACCACTTTGCAAATCCCTACACTGCTCCCTGTGTCCTCTAGAATCCAATTCTAGATTTCTAAATTTTGCTATAAACCAGTGAAAACAGACTTTTTCACAGGATTTAAGGACTGCAAGTACTTGATAAATAGACCCCATAGGATAGAGTGGACTGTTCGTGAGCACTTCCATTCTAGAAGGATGGGAAATGAGGCACAGTAGGAGTATAGGGGCATAATATACCCACACAGAGGTGCTGATAGAGATTCCAACTCACTTGTGTCAGCGCAGCTAGACTAGTGGTTTATTAGAGGTGACAATGGATGTCCCAGGACCCGAACTGCTGTGTCCCACAGTGGGTCTTTCTAACTAGGGATCTTGTCCAAACGTGGCAACCCCTTGTAAAGGCAACAGTGTTAAGTAAGGTTTATTTTCTTCCTCTACAAAATGCAGGGCCAAGCTATTCTACACAAAGGAGTATTTCTCTGCATGTTTTCCTTTGCAGTGTCCATTATATTGGGAGCTACCAAAGTGCTTAATCAGCAGAGATACAATGAAAGGACATCCATAGACTTCAATTAAACAGTGCCCCTTGTTGACAAAAACATTAGTAAAAGGAATTCTTGCTTAGTATTATGAAGCAGATATTTAGAAAAAAAAGGGAGCACCAATATCAGACTTGGAACTGCCCTTGTGTTTTTTTTTTATCCAAAATAAGCATTTTTTTAAAAAAAAAGTTTCTTTAAAGAAAGGGCCTTTATAGCTTCTGGCCAACAGTTTCTATGCACAGGCTGCTCTGTGTTCCCACCACTAGGTACAAACTCAAACAACCCTGATTGTAATTTTGTTTACTATAGTTTCCAAAGCACATACCCTGCATTAATAATGACCTCATTTTGATGATAAAACCCAATTCAAGGTGTCTGAATGAAGCTCTTTTGATTCGATCTATTGCATGTTCCCGTCTGTCAGCTGCAAATGGCTTGGTGAGAATTGATCTTTCCTGAAATCCACAGATAGCTCAGTAAATGAGAGAGCTGCAGATACATCACTCATTCACAATTCATTTTCACATGGGGCATATTCCTGAAATATCTGAAATTCCAATCTCTGTGTAAGTAACATATTGGAAGCATCAGTGAAAGGGATTCTGCAGTTTGCCAAAAGAACACGGACACAAAAAACAACACCATACTGGTTGATTTATAGGAGTTTCTGTTTTTTTCCATAAACCTGCTTTCTTATCAGTTTTTGACAATATGCTCCTTCCTCAATCACTTGCTAGCACACCCAAAGGTATCCTTGAATTAATACACTGCCGTTGTTTGTTTCTTACCCTTCACAATAATCGCACTAAGTGTAAAATAAAAAGTGCGGAAAAGCTCCTTTACAGTTTTATACAGAAAAAAACAAGAGTCAGACATTGTTGTTACAAGACCGAGCTGCAGTGAGGTATATTATTCTATTTTTTAATTTACCTTTTTAGAATAAAAAGGTACTGGTTCTAAAAAACAAATTAAATTAAGTATTTTATTTTAATATTTAAAGATATCAGGGGTTGCTTAATATGCATTTATACACATTAGGGGGTATATTTACTAAACTGCAGGTTTGAAAAAGTGGAGATGTTGGCTATAGCAACCAATCAGATTTTAATAATCATTTATTTAGTACATTCTACAAAATGACAGCTAGAATCTGATTGGTTGCTGTAGGCAACATCTCCACTTTTTCAAACCCGCAGTTTAGTAAATCTAGCCCTAGGGGTACTTGAAATAAATGAAAACACTTTAGGGGGATTTAAACACAAAATACTTAGTAAATATTTTATAAAGTTATGCTAAGTCTGTGCTATGATGAAATACATAACAGTAAGGGAAACCAAACACTTAGATATGGAAAGAACCTGATAAAGGTATTTGACCGTTTCAACCCTTTAATTCTTTATTAATAAAAGCTGCAAGGTGTTGCTTGATTTCAGAATTCTATTCTACTCTCTTGACTCTAGTGTGTAACTACACTTCAGTCGTCCTCCTCTCCTCTCCTTCCTTCTATTCCCATAGTAACATAGCCATATCTCCCAACTTCCCCACCCATTCTTCAAATGTGATATCTCTGGCAGTGTCACTAGGTTTAAATATTGTTATGTATCTCATAATGTACTCACCATGATTTTTGTTAAAAGACCTCAATGCCTTGTTTGGACTACCCTCCCTCTCTCTCCCTTTTTTTTCTTTCTGTACCCCTACCCTTGGTTATGTTACTAAAAAACAAATAAAATAAGATAATTCACATGACAATTATAAAACCTGAACTGCAATCAGTCGGACCCCAGGTAGCAAAACATATATAACGGTCCTTTAAACTGCTCTGTGATAGCCCCTTAGAGATTACAATGCACGATTACAGTAAAGGAAATACAAAACAATATTGATAGCAAATGGGAAAAAGATGCAACAATCATGCAAAGGTCCAAGCATGACTTGTATAGGGCATGTCTACAATACCGCAGATCATATTCCTGATTTTAGCATTTGCAAATTGCACCATCCAGAGAAGTACCAGAAACATATGCTGTCTTTTCACACAATAAAATTATGTGAGAAAGTGATAACACACTCCTTCAATCATACAACACATATTTAATATGGAAATCATGCACAGGAACACATTGACAAATGCAATAACCTGTCCAACAAATAATAGCCATAATGTTTTAATTGCAATGAAAATTTTGTCACCATTACTCACTTGAGGCTGTAGAGAGTGACAAATCAGAAATGCAGAGCTATATCTAGACTTGAAATAACAATACAAGACACCAATTATTGGATGGAGGTCGATCACAGCTTTAATATAAACATGTCACAGTAACAGTAAGAAAAATAACTGTGGTACCTTACTCCGGCAATGGATCCTGATAGCTGGAAGCAGGCTGGTCAAAGAGGAGTTCCTGATGAAGCTGGGTGAGAAGTGATCTGAGTGGCTGCTGAGACAATGGCTCCAGGAAAGTAGTTTCTTGTACAGATACAGACGTGAAGGAAAAATGGGAAAATTGATCTTTCACAATTATAGAGACACAGTCCAGAGTCGTGGACGAGTTGGCCTACAAGGTGGTAGTGTAAGAAGGTGAAGCTCTAAGAGGTTAAACATGCAAGTCCAAATGTTCAGAGCTAAAGAGGTACAGTATATAGCAGCGGTTTAGTCAGGAGAACTCTCAGGGGCTTTAACGTTAGCCATTCCAATTGTCCAGAGCTGAGTCCTTAAACGGTATAGCACTGTCATTAAGCAAGGTTCCAAGAAATTAAACACTAGCGAGTCCAATTGTCCAGAACCAGGTTATTACCCTTTTTAAAAAAAGTTAGTAAACGAAATTCCAGAGGGTTAAATTGTAGCAAGTCAAATTACTCAGAGCCAGGTCAGTACGGGGTATAGCAGAGTCAATAAGCAAGATTCCAAGGGGTCAAACAGTAACTGGTCCAAAAAGTCCAAAACCAAGGTCATTAACATAGAAGTCAGTATCAGATACAAAGGCTGGATATTAACACAATTACCTAGCAGGACCTGCTCTTTTTTTTATAGTACTTGTCGGTACCCCTTAATGACATCAGCAAGAGAGTTTAAAGAATGATGACTGGATAAAGTGCTAGTCAGCGTATGAAGCCGGACATGTCCTGGAGTGCAGAGCCTGTGCAAGATAGGTAAAAAATGGAGACTTGTAGCACGGGCAAGCCCGGAGAAGAGGCTTGCCCGGATAGGTAAGGAGTGGCATGTCCGGATTGGGGACGGACATGCTACTACTATGTACTCCGATGACTGTGACAAAACAGTAATATGTCATATTGGCTTTCAATTGTCAAGTAAAGTACACATTAACATAGTGCATTAACTGTTGGCAATTATATGGCCTCAGCTGTGACAAGGAAAACAAACAAAATAACATGGCGGAAGGGTGGTGCCAACCACAGCACTATTTAATATTATAAAAATCAATCACTATATACTCAATCAATGGAAAGTTGGTGACCTCACTGGAGAAAGCAGGCCTGAATTATTTAGGCTAGGGACAGCTGGACTACAGAACTAGAAATTATTTTGTTGTTGCCATCTTTGCTCTGGTTGTTCTCCACCCCTATGAAAATACATAGTGTATAATGTTTAAAACCCACACCATATAGGTTACTTTAAAGCTGAAAAATTGCTTTCTATGGATCATGTAACATCATCTAATTTTTGCTTGCATGATTATGGCATAATCAAGAGTTTATAAAGTGTAAAATAAATATATAAATGTTCACTCCCCAAGATGGGAGTTTTTTCTATCCTGTTACAATCATTTATGTCAGTAAAACAAAGGTTAACTATACTGAAACTTCAAAGGCCTATGGAATGTTTATATTCGGAGAAGTTTGTTGTAAATAGTGCCTGTGTCTTGTCACATAGCAGTATAGTCAAGATCTGGCACTTGTAGAAAACACTGACTTTAAGCCAAGGAACCTAAAATCTGTTTACCTGAACATGGTGTTCAGAATTGGCAATGCCTAGATTTGTGGAAAAACCACAAAGCCCCTGTCATAGGATGACTGAATATCAGGGACGGCAAGTTGTTTTTAAGGACCAACCAGCACTTTCGAATTCCTGTGAAAGGAGCAACTGGAATATGGAAGATAAAGGAGGTTTGACTAGTGATGAGGTGTGGCTTAAGGAGCTAAATTTCATATGCTTACATGCTCCAATGAGATAAATGCAACCTGGGCCATAATTATATTAAGTTTCTGTCCCATGCAAAGGCATCACTTGCTTTCGCTTTTAGCTCTCTTCATTTGCAATCTTTAATGATGAAACCCTTGTTTCAAATCAACCAAAACATAAACCAGTATACTGCAAGCCAGCCATGCTGAATTCTAAAGTTTCAGATGTCCATTTCCTCCCACTCCAGATGCCAGAGGAAGACATTACTTCCCCCATAGACACAGATTTTTAAAATTATACTGTCATAGTTCAGCCTAATCACAAGTTAATAAAATAAAATATGAAAATATAAATGTTCAGTTTATCGTGAGAGGAGTACCTGTCAAGTATTTTGATGTATGTACATTGGGGGTTAATCTATTTATGCTGACATCTCCAATGGTCATTTTCTCTCACCTAGAATTCTGCTGTGTCTATGTCCTGTTCCCGGCAGGGGATGTTATGTTCAGGAGATTTCTTAGCTCCATACTCAACACCAGCTCTCAAAGATAAGATTTTATTGCCCAGTCTTCCTATAATATTTCAAGTAAGGAAATGTATATATCAAAGAAAATTATTTTATCCTTCATATTTATAAAACTGTACAAATGTATGATTAGAGCACATCTTGTATGTCAAACATAAAAACTAGGCTTCAAGTAAAACCTTTGTAACCTATTATCTCCCTAATAGATGTATATTTTATAGTGATATTTCATATCTAAACGTAGGTACATTTCTAATCTGTTGATTGCATGTATTATTAGATTCTGTGATGTTCGAGAGGAAACTTGTGATGTATATATAAGAATTTTTGTCTGTTCTTGAATATAATGTGTTTTAAACTCAGGTGAAGATCCCCTATTATAACATATACACTGCCTTTCTGAGTGACCTCAGAGGGAGGGGAGAGGGGCTGATGGGGGACACGCTTATCTTTTAAAACCACCATAAGTGTAAAGTAACTTCATTCATTTCATCTGGAGACCAATCTGATTGGGGCTATGATCGATAATTCGGTGCTCTCCTGCGTTAGAAATAAGACATTGAGTACGTGTTTCCTGTTTTTGTATTTTCTCCCTTTTATTTTAAGAAACTGTTTCGCATAAAATTATTGTATGTCATTTTCTTTTCTTATTTTTTTTAAACTTTTTATTTATAACAGCAGGTAGAACCAATACAGTTCATTGAAATCGTTAAATATGATTAACAAGAAATGCAAGGAAGGAGCATGAACAAAGCATACATAGTATATGATGTTAAGAGTAATGTAACAACAATGTAGATCTCTAGTGAATGCTAGGTGTTCGTGATCCAGCATTATCATATAACGAAAAAATCCAAAAAAACACAAAATAGAGAGACCGTGTAGAGTTGGGGAAACAAGGGAGACTACTGTTTTTTGTGGGTTTGAAGGGAGGGTAGCAGGGGAAAGTGGGAGGTGGGAGTTAGTACTAGGTTGGTATATTTCCATCCAGGGGACTGCCACGCCCGTATGAGTTAAGAGGGGGAATGTCAAGTAAGGGAAGGGGTAGAAAGGGGGAAGTATCTACCGCATTGTCGAGAGTAAAAGTGGAGAGCAATATGAGAGAGTGGTGATAGTCAAAGGATGGAAAGCAAAAGGTGGAGACAAACAAAGAGGAAGCACAGGGGACTTAGAGAGTGCCAGGCATGCTGCTGCCATTATAGGAGTACCAGGGACCCCAAACTTTATGAAAGACAGTAATAGTGTCATAGAGGAGGCTTGTTTTCTAATTTTATATATACCTTAAGCATTGTGGCTATTCTGGAATAATAAATTCAATTTAATAATGTTATGTCTCTATGTTCTTAACAAATTCATGTACTAGTTAAGTTTGGTCATTTATAACGTTATATATAATTGAAATATAGGGTATTATTTGGTTAATGATAACTAATTGATTTAAGTTTTGATTATCATTTGATATAGGTCAGGGAGTAACTTAATACTTCGTCTAAGAGTTTAGCTCTTGAAAAAAAACTTGTTGATGGCAGAATTTTGGAATTAATAGTCAGCGTGTGATATAAAAAGGGGATTGTAATAATTTCTGGATATGCCAGGTGGATCTAGCTGTGATTAACTTTTATTCACATACATCATGCATGCTCAGGAGAGTGCAGTTTTTGACAAATTGGAGGCAAGTACGTGGGATATATTTTTATCTTCTTAAGTGAATAAGGGCTGAGTGATTCCTATGTGAGTAAATACAGACTAGTTCACCAAAGACAGAACTTAAAACATTATAAGAGATACAGTGCAAGCAGTCCTCTTCACTAACTCTCTATTTGACATTAAACTTTGTGAAGACGGCTGTTGCATACCAGCTGCAAACAAAGGATTTGCTTTCCACATAATGTGACATCATGACATTAATCAGGATGTCACGAGCAATACAGAAATTGAGGATCTCAGTTATCAGCAAGAATTAGCAGTAGCAAAGGCATGGAGTCTATTGAGATCCCTGGTTTACACCAAGAACTGCTGCAAGTTGACCTTGCCTTTGCTGCTGAGAGCTTACAGGGCATTGCCCACTGCACTGCCTTCTGTCATAATGGAGAGAAAGAAGGGGTAATACAAGAGTATAAGGCAAGGTCAACAATCCAGGGTCTGGTACATGAGCCGACTAGCGAGATGCCAAAAGGGCAGTCAAATTTCAGGCCAATATCAAAACACAAGAAACTCAATAGGGTGGGGGGGGGGGCAGGAAGGAAACTCTGGGAGTAGGGAGCCAGAAGCCGTGGTTAGAAGCCACGATGCTCTGACAGTGAACAGTGTTTAGAGCCTGTTCAAATAGAGAGGCAGATTAAATCTTTCACCTATGGACTTGCGATGATATGACCGTTGCACAGTGAGTACTTTCAGTAAAGGAGAACCCATCACTGGAGCCTTGGAAGCGGCATCTGAATAGTGCTGATCGGTGGGATCCGAAGGTAAGTTTATGACACAGGAATGTGGTCCAATTGTGATTGGGAGGAAGGGAAGAGGGAAAATCCTTGCAGATTTGCCTATCTCTAGACCTAGCTTATAACTACAGTTTCTGATTTTGTATCTCCATAACCCTATTAGGGAATACAGGCAACAATATCCTGGGAAGAGATACACCCATGAGAAGCTGGGCACTCTTTTAACTTGTAGTGATAAAGGAACCTGTGAATGTTAATCCAGTGTATAAAGTACCACTCCCATCATCCCAAACCAGCCAAAGGTATGATCAGTGTAATATCCTGACAAGAAGTAAAGGACAGAAATATTCCTGCCTTTAGAATGAAGGGCAATAGACCTTGCAAACATTTATTACCAAAGTATCTCCTCAGTATTAAAAGTATTAAGAATTCAGAAACAGCTATAACCATGTCTCTTAATTGGATGTCAGAGAATGACCTACAAAAATCTATTTCCATGGTTGGCTTTTAATGCACAAACGTTCAAATTTGCCATAAAATGAAGATGATTATGCCGTTACGATCAAAAATTTGCTAGCACAGGGGAAATTCTGCTGGTTTTATCATCCTAAATGAATATTATGAGTGCATCTCTCCTCTCACATCTCTCCCAGGATCACATCCTCATATCTGCCTGGGTGAACTTAACTAAACTTGCTGGAAAAACTTTCTTTACTGCAGACAGTATATTAACACAATCTTAACCTTAACAGCTGGAGGTGATGTGCAGATCTACACACCAGGAACTCCGTCAAATTAAGGTTATTCTACTGTCTATATCCCACACAGATTACTTATGATATAGAGAAAGGTATAGGAACAGATGCTAAATAAATAACGTTACATTAATGTATTCCCAATATCTCTCTAAATACAAAGCTGTTGTGAATTTAATTTCTGTAAAGTTAAGTTTCTAAGTTACAATGCAGGCAGCCATTTTGTGTGTGAGGGGGGAATCTATATTTAGTCTATCAGTGTACTAGGAACTATTGACATCACCAAGGTAGGAGGCACAAACTGCCTCATGCCTCAGTGATGTTGCTAGGTCCAAGTGAATTGACTCTACAATTGCTTTAAGCAGATACCCCTCTAAATATATTTATGATCATAAATGTTGCTACAACTGCTGCCAAATGCTGCTTTGTTTCTGTGAAAGTCTGTAGAAATGGCATGCTATAGGTAGTAATGTTTGTTTACATGTATTGATCACACCCCTATACTATGTACCCATCAGTAAAGGTTAATCCCACCGTGACCCCCTCTTATTGGGAAGCTGTCAGAGACAATTCTCCAGTTTCTTAAATGTTCCATGTGAGACAATGTTTTATGATGTATCTATTGCAGATTTACCATAAATGTGCTCTTATGAGTACTACAACTATATCAGTAGTACTAGGCACCTTCCTGGCTAAACCCAACCTTACACGCCTTTTTCCCTGATGTGGTCCCAAGCCTGTTGTCTCAGCGCAGACGAGTGCCAAAAGACAGTAAATAACTGTTTTCATGATTTATTTTGTAAAATATTTTTTTATTGAGAGCCGCTCAAATAGCATTCAAAATCAAGTCATGACATGAAGTGGGTGAACGTCGAAAAACCCCAGTCGATTATAAGAATTCAGAATACAAAGTAGACAATATAAAATAAATGCTAGTGAAGCTTGACATCAATAACGCCACCACATAACCAGCTAAAGCGAACCCCAGCAATCTCAGGGGTAAATGCTACTCAAAGTCAGTAAACTGCAGTAAATTACACACTGACACATGTGACTAACAAACATTTTAAGATGAAGAGAATTATAAGGACTTGCATAATGCTGAGTCAGTGAATTCTAACTAGCTACACCCCGTAGCAAAATATGCATCAAATTTGTCATTTGAGGAGAGGATAATTTCGTCCAGACTTCAATAGTACTCTATCCTAGTAAACCATTATACCTTTATAAACCTTTATAGTAGGAGATGTGGGGGACTGCCAGTAAACAAGGATTACCTCCTTAGCAGCACAGTTGAGTCGAACGAGAAGATATTTTTCATATTGGGATATTGGTATAGTGGCCTTTTGTAGAAGCCAAAAAGATGGAGATTCTGTGACTTCATCTCGCAATATAGTTTTTGTGCGACAAGAAACTTTCCTCCAAAAATCGCACAATTACGAACAGTCCCTCCAAATATGAAGAGGTGTGTCCATTGCTACACCACACCTCCAACACAAGTTGGGAACGCCAGGATAGATTTGTGCCAAGAGACTTGGACAGCAGTGCTATCTAGTCAAAACTTTATATTGAGGTTCAAAAGCCAATACACTTGTTGAGGACACTTGGGTAGCACCAAGGATGTTTCACCAGTCATTCTCTTTAATAGCCCCATCTAGGTCATGTTCTCAATTCCTCATAAATTTCAAGGGAGATTTAAAGATGTTTTCCAAGAGCAATTTGTAAATCTAGGATAATAAGTATGACGGGCAAGCAGAGGACCTACACATAGATTAAAAATTGTGAGCACCCTTCCCCTATCCCTACGGAGATCGACATACATCAGAAAATGTTTCAATTCAAGATAGCACCAAAGTTCTGAGTTACTTTGCTTGAATATCACCAAATTAGGACATACCTGCTGAAGACACCAGCTGGCCAGCAAGCGCGATCCTCATCTGTTTCCAATGTACGAAGCTGTGTTCTGGTAGACCCAGAGGGAAATCAGGGTTGACAAATAAAGGAGTTAAAGACAAGACTAGGGAAGAGATAAGATCTAACTTTCTCAATCTGTTCCAAATAATCATGATAGGGCCTATGGTAAGATGTTGTAGGGTGGGTAGTTTGCGGAGCCAAAGGACTACTGCAATGGAATGCTGAAGGACGCCACTCTCAATAGACACCCACTGTTTATCTCTTTGTCCAGTCCACAATTCTACCAAGCATAATGACATCTTAGTAAGTTGCAAAATGGGGGAGTTGGAGTCCTCCCAAATGTTTGTGTCTATATGGGATGTTGTGACGAAAGCAGGGCTTCCCTCTGCACAACACAAGACTTTTATGATTTGGTGTAAAGTTGAGAACCAGGAGTGCGGAATATAAATGGGCAAGGTTTGAAGAAGGTACAAAATTTGTGGGAGAATATTCATTTTAACTATATTAATCCTCCCTATCCAGGAGAAACCTTTCTTTAACCGCCCTCTTAGATTCGCACAGATCTTGTTTAACATGGGGAGCAAGTTGTTCTGAAAGAACTGTGAAATATCTCTATTAATGATCACCCCTAAATATTTAAGATGGGTTGGATGCCAATTGAAAGCGAAGATGTGTTTGAGACCTTCCACCATACAAGGAGGGAGGGGGAAATATTCAGAGCCATAGATTTAGAATAATTAATTTTAAAAGTAGAATATTTTCCAAGTTTCTGAAACGCATCCACCAAATGTAGGAGAGCATAAACCGGATTGGGAAACACTTTGACTCCAGACATATTAGGATTTGCCCTGATGGCCCTCTCCACAACCTTCATACAGTGGACAAAGATAAGAGGAGAGAGTGGGCTTCCTTGCCTGGTCCCATTTGTAATCTCATCAGGCTCCAAGGCACCTTTAATTTTGATCATAGCAGTAAGGGATTTATATAGGGACAGAATCCTATGAAGTGATGATGGACTCAATCTCATGTGTGTTAGCATACCTTGTATGAACCCCAATCTATCCTATAAAAGGCCTTTTCACTGTCTGTAGAAAGTAGCATGGATGGGATAGTGGAATGTGAAGCTACATGTTACAACTCTATAACTCTAGTGGTATTGTCCTGATCCTCACTACCCGGGACAAAAACCACCTGAGTGGACCAATTTAGGGAGAAGAATCTTCAGTCTGTTAGCTGATAGGTTTAGCATATAACTTCACATCCACATTGGGCAAAGAGATTGGGTGGAAACTAGCATACAGGGATGGATCCTTCCCTTCTTTGGGGATTACTGTGATATGTGCCTCCAAAGATTGCTTAGAAAAATGGGTGTCCTCACAGATGGCATTAAAGGCTCGAACCATCAGGGGGATCAGTTGATCTTAGAACGTTTTGTAATAAGCGATGGCAAATCCACCCAGCCCAGGGCTCTTCCCATTTGTAGAGGACTTAATGGCTTCCATTAATTCTTTTGATGAGAGGGGTTGCTCTAGGAAAGCTTGGTCGGCATCAAAGAGGGTGGGGAATTTGACCTCCGCTATGTAAGCGGTCACCGCTTGTTGTCGAAATGTAAGGTCCTCCTGTGGGAGGTGTCAAGACAGATTATACAATTTGTTGTAATAAGAGTGAAACGCAGTCGCTATGTCAGTAGTCATATTACACTCTCCACCTTGTTCATCCTTAATAGAACCTACTCTTTGTGTGTATTCATGTATTAAATTTAGTTCCCCTGTAGTAAGTGTTTGTTCTTATGTATCCCCCTTGGTACACCCACTTACGACATAACTGTATTTGGAAATGTGTTCTATGATGGGAAACATAAGAAAATTTGATGATGGTAGAACATACATGATATAGATATACTTGTAATTGTAATTGTACTAGTGCTACTTCTTTCCTGTTTTGCCAGTACCACTGTTAACGCATTTGTGGTTGACTTTCGATGCATGTTGATAGCTAAGCATCTGTAACAATCCCTGCCTCCGTCCCCCACTAAATATTTTGAAATGTTGCAGAGAAGAGTAAAATGTACATCACAGTTTACCTCTCTTGATTATCAAAAGATCTACATTTTCTCCAAAAATATTTCATTTATTTTTCTCAATAGGGTGTATTAAATAAGTGCTTTCGAAAATTAATCTTTCCTTTCATGCACTGGTTCCACTGGTGTTGTTCAAGTCACCTAAAAATTTTGAGTAATCAACCAATATTCTGTATTTCAATAACAGCTGTTGTACAGCTGCCTGCCTCATAATATTCATGCATAACCTGACTGTACAACACCTCCAAGCATTTATGACGTCAACAGCGTTCCTCTCAAAGCTTTTACGGCCTTGCAGCTGCCAGCCTGTCTTAGAATGGTGCTAATGGGGGAGCCCCTCAGATTTATATCCCCATTAATTGCAGCCTTACAGCTGAATTTCACCTGTGATTTGAGGGGTTATAGAGTGCTGGTGCCTCTCATTTAGTAGTGCATGGATCTCATGCTAATCCCAGCCCTCTTGCTCAGCCTCATTCATACATCAGATATGAATTAGTCACACATAAGAGTCAGGAGTGAATTATCAAAGTGTCTCGTTTTAGTATGAATGCTTCCAGATGTGGCCAATTATTTGTTTGCATTACTTCAATTATATTATTTGCTTCCTGTCATAAACTCTTAAATAGAAGGCTTTTCTGTAATGCCACCCGATTTCCCTTGATGCTTTATGAATGCTTCAGACCTTTTTTTTTTTTTTGTAATGTGCATTTTATTACTGTTAGTAATGAAAAGGAAACAAAGGGCTAGGAGTCAGGATTGGAAGAGAAGACTTTCCACATAGGATTGGATCATAATGGGGAAGCTCGGTGGTATCATTGTAATGGTCACTTTTAAAGTGTACCTGTGTACCTGTAACCTACACTCAGTGGAAATAGTATGTAGCATGTGTCTCAAGCTACAGTCATGCAATTGGTTTCCAGTGAATTGCAAGGCTGCATTCTCAGGAATATTGGTTAAGCATCCAGTGTGTGTAGGTAACAGGTGCATTATAATAAGAAGTCTGCTAACGGATGTCAGTAATAAAGTCCTAAAAGGTGCTTTAGAAAATAGCTGTTGTGATTTCTATTGAATCAATTGCATTTTTAAAATGTTTTTGTGCAAGAAACATTATTAAAACATATTCATATATTACAACAAATTGAACTTATTTAATTACAAAATGTTTTGTTTAATCCTTAACCCGTTTTAAATTACTTATTTTTGTTTCAAGTGCTAATTAAAGATTTGTGAATTGATTAACCAAAAATAGAACTAATGCCACCAATTGTTCAGCGAACTGACCAGCAATTGGTTCACTCATCTTTGGTGGATAGTCACATAGAGATCCGGTCGTCGAATCTGCTTATCCAACAATCTGTCCATTGTGACGTTATGGCCATTTGGTGCATCGGATGAACAAACATTGTCTCACACATCGAGGTGTTAGTCCCACTTACTTGGTTTAGAGATGTCACCTTATGACCATTCATGACCCTCGTGACCGCCTATGGTACTCCTGAGTCCTGTGTCACGACCTGTAAACAAATATTCCTTACTGTTCTACTTCATGGGCGTGGCCATCTTGGATTGCATAACAGGATCCAGCAACTCCGGTTACATGATTCAGTCACCCTATCAGTGCACAGGATGCCTTACTTAAACCAGGAACTGTTCCTGACTGCAGTATATCAACTTTAATTTCAGTGTAAAAATAAAGCTATCAAGTATTTGCACCTAAATGAAAAAGCAGCCAGTATTTTCCTTATGTGCAAAATAATAGACTCATTTGCACCCCTTGCAACATGGTTTTACGAAGTGTCAAAGTTACTCAATTTTTTTGCTTTACTTTCCTTAATGAATCAGGCCCTGTGTGTCATGGACAAATGGGCCAAGAGCAAAGAGGTCGAAGTGGGGAAATGATCAGAGCTCAGACAAGGCTGCAATTTACCTTCATTAAACAAGTGAACTTTCTTATCACAAGAAGAACAGCTTCACATCTAAACAACACACTGATTTTCTTTTTTTAAACGACGAAGAGAAATCAATGCAGATTCTCCTAGAAGGGACATACAGACACTAAGCTGTGGTTCTCTTCACTACCAATTTCCATATCACAATCTTAGCAAATAAAACATTCAGGAATTCCGGGCTCTGCACAGGGACAGGAGGAGAGGGAAGATTTTCTGTGGTGTCGTTGTTGCAAGTCTATCAGTGATATTATTGTCTGTGTCTTGGCTGGACATCACAGAGGCCTAGTCAGAGGAATATTTCTTATCTTTCTTTTTGATCCTGACATTGTTGTTGGCTTTTGCCCAGCGAATATAAAGCCTTTCTAATGGATCATTTCAGACTAGGATTTCTAAAGTGACTATTTCAGTGATGCAAACCACACCATCTATCTACACACCAAAGAATGAATGTGTGTCTGGCATTGCACTGCCGTAAATTGTTGGGGTCTCATTGGAATGAGGTTTTTATAATCTAATGTAGGCAACAATAAATGCAATTTTTTAATAGAAAAACATTTAAAAAATGATATAGAACATACAAACAAATCTATGCATAGTGACAACAAGCAACACATAGCAACCAATCAGATTCTAGCTGTCATTTTGCAGAATGTACTAAATAAATGACAGCTAGAATCTGATTGGTTGCTATAGGCAACATCTCCACTTTTTCAAACTCGCAGTTTAGTAAATCTTGCCCATAGACTTAACAATAAAATCATTTCTTTCTCTTATTTGGGGGTAAATGTATCAATCTGCGGGTTCTTGAACACCCGCGTGTTCAGCCTCTTCCGCGATTAAATTTCAAGCGGCGCTGCATTGTAAAGGGTTAACTTCCCTTTACAATGCAGCACCGCTTGAAATTTAATCGCGGAAGAGGCTGAACACGCGGGTGTTGAAGAACCCGCAGATTGATACATTTACCCCCTGAAGTCAGATTCATCAATGGTTTTGCCAAAGTTTATTTTTTTTTAGCTCTGTCCTTTTCTATAGGCCACAGTGCCAAAGCACTTAGAGGTTTCTGATCCATAGAACTATGTAGATCATTTTTGATCATTTTCAATCTTGAAAAAGATCTCTCTGTCTTGCTATAGTCACAGGAATGGATAAGCACATAAAACACAATGTACATACATCTGTATAGCTTGATGATGTTCGTTTAGTAACATGTGTAAATGTGCTTGTCCGACCTTGTATGTCTCTACAACAGTCTTCATACCTTGGAGTCGGTTATACAATTGCAAACAGAGAGTGTCGATCATTGGATAAAACACAGTTAGTCTGAAGCAGCACATTTCCAAGAAGATTGTATTTAGATATTGGATATTAAGTCTGTCGTCTGACTGCAGTGACTTGGAGGCAATATTTATTTTCTCCAAGATTTTACATTGGTTGACTAGTAAAAGAACAAAGATAAAGTATTCAGTTTTTTAGTTAAGTCCCATAGCTTCATTCCTCTATCTTGACTTTTTGCCAGTGATAATTATACATGACAGATATCTAATAACGTCGCAGAATCTTTCTTTGAGAGCATATATAGCATCATATCTCACAGCCCAACATGTTGGTTTCATTGGTTTTGGAGTCGTTTTTATCAAGTTGAGTGGTCGGATTCAGAGAAATCTGACAGATCCGAGATTTCTCGGTTCCCTGCGCCAAAATTGTATCTGAAAATGTGGTAAAAGAGTAATTTCTGGGAAAATCACGAATTTTGGATCTCTATCTTCTATATATAGCCCTTCCTGGTGTTCTCATCTGCCATTTTACAAGTCCTTATTCTGCTCTCCCTTCAGATTTCTAGTCCACTCACTACTCTAGTCCGCCTTTCTGCTCTTCATTCAGATTTCTAGTCCCCTCAACCCGACTTCCCTAGTGCTTGCTCTTTAGTCTGCCCCTTCCCTTAGATTGCAAGCTCTCTCATACAGGTCCCTCTACTCCTTGTGTCCTCCTCCTGTCACCTTCCTGTTGCTTCTAGCACCCCAGCTTCATTCATCAACCTTGACTCTGGGTTCCTGCCTCTGTCTCCTCTTCTCCCCTCCCCTCCCCTCCCATCCTCTCCCCTCCCCTCCTCTCCCCTCCCCTCCTCTCCCCACCCCTCCCTTCCCCTCCATTACTGGCTCTGGTCCTGCTAGTTGAGCCCAAATTCCTGGGCTCACCATCCTACTTTAGTTCACTCCCCACTTCTCTTCTTTCCCCTTTCTTTATTCACTCATACCTCTCTGCCTGGTCTACCTGTCCTCAGCCGGACTGTCAAATTAATTGCACTTTGTTTTGTATTTTTGCACTTCCTTGTGTGCTGTGTTCTGTTTTCTCCTTTGCACTATGTACAGCTCTGTGGGCCCTTTGTGGCACCATATAAATAAAAGATAATAATATTAATAATAATATTATTATCAATAATAATAATAATAATAATAATAATAATAATAATAATTGCATGGATAGTGATATGAATACATAAATAGATGAAGGCCTGCACCCAAACTAAAAAATTTCAAATATTATGCACAGACTAAATTTGGAACATAGTAGGGCATCCATCATAAACAATGAAGCTACAGAAACAGGCAGAGGTCATTGGATAGACAGTGGTATGAATGAATAGAGTTAGACATTTATAAAAGTAAATATATGAAGGTGGCCTGCACCCATAATAAAAAGTTCAAAGACTAGTACTATGCACTTCTTGATGGACAGAGCATTCATTGGAGGCCAAGAGCAGAGCTTTCAAATACCTTTTTTTTAGTTATAAGTGGTTGTTTGCTAGGAGTAAGTTAGATCTGGCTGAATAGTAATGTGTTGCTATTTATAATAACACTAATAATAATTCAATACATTTTGAATGTTGCAGGACATCCATCATAGACAGTGAAATGTCTGTAACAGGCAGAGGTCATTGGATGGACAGTGGTATGAATCAATGAATAGACAAGTAGTCAAGTAAATAGAAGAAGGTGGTTGAACCCGTAATAAAAATGTTGAAAACTATGCACTTCTTGTTTGGCAGAGGCAAGAATGGAGCTTTCAAATACCTTGTTTTACTTTTAAGTGGTTGTTTATGCTACAAGTAAGATAGATCTGGCTGAATAGTAATGTGTGCCATAATGCTGCCCTTGTGACTCAAACAAGGGGACTCTCTCTCTCTCTATGCTATATGCCAGTTACCATGTATAATTATCTGCATCCTATATTGAATACTGAAGGGTTGTTATTTGTTAATTTCAGCTTATTTGCATAGTTTTGTAAGACTCTTGCTCATGTTTTGTAACTAACTAATGTCCAATTGGAGCTTAAAATATCAATTTCGATCCTTCCTTTTGACTAAGCTCAAGTGTAGTATCTGACCTAGTACGGTTGGTTCGGGATGCCCTGAAAGGTGGGTCTCCTTGGTCTAATGCAGTAAGGTCGGTGGTGTTTGGAGCCCAAGGTGACTCCCTCCTTATGGGGAGGACTAAAGAACCAGGAAGCTTCAGCCAACTAGCGACGGAGACGGTCCTGAAGACTCATGTATATAAATATGTAATGTGTAATTATATTAGTGAAGTGTAAGAAATATGTAAAACAGACAGTACCGATAGGCCAATAGTTGGCCTTACCACACAAGTAAATATGTATCACTGACATTGATGCAGATTTGGTTACCAAAAACATCTGTCTTGACAATACAATGCAATTGAAAGTCCACTTTCTGAGAAATTAAGAGGACATCATTTGGTGCTGGCACAGAATACATGTAGAAATGAAGATATGATGGCTGACAATTTACACTATGTGATGGAGTTAGAGAACCGTATTGACTGGTTGATTTTTTTTTTTAATTGAACCAAAGAAAGCAAATGCATCGATGGCAAGTTACAAAATGGATAGTGGGCACAATACCTCAATAGATCAATAGACATTTAAAAGATAATGATAGACAAAGGGCACAATGTTAAATTGTGCACAATGGCATTAAACCCTACACACTTCACTACACAACACACCCCAAACAACTTATGCTTCACTAATATAACATAAATATATTATCTATACATTCCATATTTATATACATAACCATATTTTGTATACATTACATATTAATATATATGGGTCTTCGGGACTGCCTCCTCCAAAAGTCTTGGGCAGTCCCCTTTACCCAGGTGTTGTGCAAGGTGAGGGTTCCAGTCCCACCACCACTGCATTTTCAGGTTGCTGTCACCCAGAGGCACAGGTATCAGGTATCGTGGGCTCCAAACACCACCGGCCTTCCAGCTTCAGACCTAGGAGACCCTGTAAATTAATGGGAGTAGAAATATGGAACAGCAACTGGAGATGTAGGGTCGGGAGATGGTTTCTGGACAATGGGAGTGATGAGTGTGTGAAGGTAGAAGGGAAGTTGCCTATAAAGAGAGCTAGATTGAAAAGGTGAGCTAGATGACTGCAAGCGTTAGAGGACAGAGTGTTGAGAAGGCGGAAAGGAGCAGGGTCGAGAAAACATGTTGAGAAGGAAGAGGAGGGGAGATGTGAGAGGACCACAGAGTCTGTGAACTGAATGACAGGGAGCTTTAAAATGGGCTAGGGGGAGGGAAGGGAGAACTGTTAGGAGGAGAGATCATGGTGCATGGAGTCAATTTGCTCGTTAACGTAAGTCATGGGCGGTGAGGGTGGGCAGAGGGGATGGAATGTGTGTTAGGCAACAGTAAATGGAACTTCAATAGATAATAGAAAATGTTTAATTACTTAAGGACTCATTTCTTGATGTAGCCCATTTGGCTATTATAAAATAGTTACAAAATATTTTCTTACCTTTTATTATTGCTCTCTACTTCAGATGAAAATGTGGACTGTATAGGCATGGATTGAAATGTAGCCAAATGAATGGAACGGCTTCTGCATCTTTTCTCTTCTTTTCCTGTCTTTTTTTAGCACCACTCTTATATGTTTGTTTCATGATTATGATCAAAAACGTATCACATCCAAACCCAGGAAATGGTAACAGTTGCTAAATTCTTAAAAATTTACAAAACCGTTTGCTTTCAAACATAAATAACACATGTAGTGCATTGTGCCTACTTGCTTAAAAAGTGCTTAAGGAGTTTAAAGCGCTGCCTATAGTGGAAGCCTTTTGGATGGTGGCCCTAGGGCACTGCCCCTTCCGTTCCAGCCTCAATACGGCCCTGGTGTCTGGAGGAGGTTATTCATAGTAATTATCTGAGAAATCTGGAGCATTGTATTTTATTTTGTCCTAACTAGTAATTGCACCTGTAATAGACAGATTGGATTTCTGTATGTTCGGATTGACTAGATTTTGGCCTAGCCCCTCCAACTTCAAATGCTTTTCATGCCGGAGGTGGTAATATTCTATTGTTCTCCACCCCCATCACCTTCTGCTTGTCTAGTTTTAAAGAATGACAACAATAGTTGCCTATATCCAGTATGAGTGTCAGACTCACAAGAATCTTATCTCCCTGTCCTTCTTGGGGTCTGATATACACATTTCTATGGGTAAACTCAGAGGCGTAGTGTGGGCAAAGCAAATAGAGCAGTGATGGGCAACAGCCTCCCCCAGCTCCTTCCTGCTTTATTGTCAAATTTGTTTTTTTATAGTTAGCAATATTTTTTTATAATGCCTGCTCTATATATGTTAAATATGTCATGACTGCAGGGACAGTAGAAAGGGCCATGTAGAGCTATATCCAGCTCCTACGTGTGCAGGCTTTGTCCTTTTCTGCCTGCTGACCACGGCTCTGCTTCCATTTACTGGTGGTACACCTTAGTACTGGAGGAGAATGGGAGCTGTACCATTAGCTCCAGGTGCCATGGCTCCCTGCTTCACTCTGCGCATACTGCTTCATCATCTCCCAAACATGACTAATCAGCTATTGGTTGTATAATAACATCCACCCTGATGTTCAATGTTATCATATTTGCCAACATTTTAAAATAATTTCCAGTAATGCTCGCTGTTGAGACTGTTCATATAAGCCCATCGAGTGTGATACAATCTCTGTGGGCTCCGAACATTCCAATCCCCATTATCATGTTTACGGGAATTGATTCTAATGTATTTGTTACATACTACCGTTCTATTAAGTATAGCTTTATAAGCCTTAGAGAATAAAAAAATAATTGTTAGAATTATATCTAACAAGCAGAGAAAACCTTTTTTGTGTATTTGGTTGTTTGTGAAAAACAAGGACATTTTCAAGGACAAACCTTTAAAACCTGAGACTAACCTTGGAAATTAGGGACAGATGGCAACTAAATATTATGTATATTATATCTCAGAAAACTAATATCTTTGGAATATAACAGGAATTTGGAATGTTTCACAAATGGATTTAGGGAACATATTCTTTATCTAATTATTGTTGGTTTTTATATGTAAGTTTGTAGATGTATAATATATATAGTCACAAGAATAGACAGTTAACATTATAATTCTAAATAAATATCATGACACCTGATGCGCACCATAAAACGCCTTGCTTTTGTGCCTGTGCGCATCGATGATCCGCCCAGCGCATTGAAGGTGATGCCTACCTCCTGCACAAACTAGAAGTTTGTAACTATATATAATCACAAGTATACACAGTTAACACAAGAATTCAAAATATTTATGTAATCAAGCCTGAATTAGCACCCAATACTCACTGCAAAATGTATTGGTTTCATATTAAAGTACTTGGATAGTACACCCAGCGCAGTTCAAGGTGTGCACCTACTCTTTGCTCTTGGGTTATGTCTCCTGAGTCTAGAATGAACCTAGGTGTGTGGAGCAATGGAGAAATCTCCTGAGGTGCACTGTGCAGAAGTGTTAATGTCACATCAAAGCCCAACTTCCTACCACCTTCGCACCACCCCTTTCAATCAAAAAAACTGTTCACCTTTTTTTTTTACAATATAATGCTTGATTTATCTTAAACTGATAAATAGGAACATCCTAGATGTGCCTAATAGTAGCCCCTGCCCTGCAGCCACAAAACAATAATAATTGTCAGTCTTCGTCCCAACTCTATAAATTCCATGACATGCAAATGTACAAGTGCGGAAGGGCATTCGGTGTAATGGGGAAGCAGAAGTGGAGCCTGAGGATTGTATCACTGTAAGCATTGTTTTGCAGACAGTTCACTTATATCTGCCCTTTGCCCATGATACTCATACAATTAATGAAAATGAAACTTAAACTTCACATATAACATAGAATAGTTTAAGATTTATTCAATAATGTAAGGTTTTGTTTATCAACATTTAACATTTCCTTGAATTTCGTCTTGTGGTGTAGAAGATGATTGGGATAGTTGTCCCCTCATGTATAGACAAGAATTGACTTATAAAAACCCAGTATGCTGTTGAATGAGTGGCTTGTTGGGCAATTCACACTCACACAGAATCGAGGTATATGCTAATCTTACTGTCCTGCGGAGCATGCAAAAGGTGGAACTAGGGAGGCTTATAGCTGTCTTTGATCTCTGTGGCCAGAATTGCTGACTTTTGAAGCTCTCTAGTGGGTTAGAAGGTGAGGTGGGGGGGGGGGGGTAATTAGTTGGTATGGACACCAGACATTCCATTTTCACTTCAATTTCTCTGGATTCTGGAACAGAGCTCCCTCTAGACACCTGGATACACTGGACATGGGATCAGGACAGCTTCTGGACACCACGGAACATTGTCTCTTCTCCACAATCAGGACAATATATCTGCAGTCCCTCTGCTCTTCACTATCACTGACATCCAGCCCTCCTGGATTTCTCTTCCACTTCCTGACAGCCCTGCCATGCTCCTCTGCACCCAGGGAGATGGGCTTCATCCTCCCTCCCTCTCCCCCACCCCAGTTATACTGGTGGACGTGGTTTTCTGCACATGGGACCTGTCTGACAGTCCTCCAGCCCAGGTGAGCACAGGGACTATTGTTTACAATCATGACTCCAATGTTATCTAATTGTGCTGTAGAAACTAAATGTGAGACATTAAAACAAACAGTCCCAATGTCACCTTCTGCTGATTTATTTAAGACTTGTATGAGGCTCCACATAGTAATAAAACCTTGTGTCTCCAGTGTCTGTAGAATTTTTAGATGGAGATTTTACTGGGTTTCACTGCTGCAGTCAAAGTCACTGTTCAAAGTTTGAGCTTGAGGTTCAAGTTCGAAAATGACTACATTTTATTGTATCTTTACTGTGTTCGAGTGTGGTAGAGTAAAATCAATAATTTCCTTAGTTTCAAATTCCACTTATGTTTACGGGAAAATGAGGCATTCACTCTGCATAAAAAAAGCTGGCTAGATTTGTTTTTTATTCATCTGCAATTTTTATACAGAATATCAACAATGTTTTTCTTTTATTTTGCATTTTAAACATATGCACAGATGCATATATAACATATCTAAATAATACTGTAAAAAGATAATGTGCAAACAAGACTAAGCAAGATTGGTATAATGAATAAAGAGCCAGAGCTTAATAATATTGTCCCTTATCGTCTACAGCCATCTGGTCACCTTCACCGGAGAAGACTGTATTCTTGTGCTTGATGATTACTGCAAGTACAGATCTGCAGGAGCCAATCTGTAGCCGAACTCTTCACAATTGTCTATCCCCTTACACTTATTGATGGGAACACAGGAACGATATGCAGGTATTCATTGGCATTCAGTGCTTTAATAAAAGCCATTATTTGCAAATCTTAGCTTTCCATTTTACAGTGAAAAGGCCTCAAGAAAAATAATAAGATTTGATTTTCTTTACCTTGTGCTTATTCGCATTTCTGATATTCTACTTCAGATATGGTTTACATTGTTTTTTTTGTACACAGTTAAACCGGCCATGATGCATGTAAAATGTATCTATTGAGGTTGGTAATCGAATTTCAAGATACAATAAATAGTGTAAATAGCCTTTATGAAATATAAATTGCATACAGTTGTGGAAGTAAGTCCCATGCTGGGTATTGCAGATAATCTGGATACAATGAGTTAAATTTGTTTTTTGTAAGTAAGATTAGGGCTGATTGTGGGAACTTTCTGCCACAGCAAGGGCATAACTACCATAGGTACTGGGGAGCAGCTGATATGGGGCTCATAGCTGAAGGTGACCCATCTTCCCTGTAAATGCCCCATGAGTATATGTGACTTTTTCACAATTTGGGGGTTATTAAAAAATGTTGCTATGGGGCCCACAAATGTCCAGTTACTCCCATGTATCATGGCATAGATAAACATTATAGGGGCAGAAATGCTAGTGAAGACCAGAGACATTTCCTTTCTATTGCCCTACACTGTACATTCATCAGCTGACCGCACTAATAGGCCTCTATATGGTCCAGTTACCTAGCCCGAGCATGGAGCACCACAATCCATTATATGTGGATTTCGATAGGGGTGACCAAATCGGACAAAGATCCAAACACTTGAAGGTATTGAAGGTAAAGCTGCCAAATGACAGTAAGATCCTTGTTGATCAGTTTGGTCAATGTATAGATCAACCATTGTACAGTGTCTGACCCCATCCTAAATAATCAAAATCCACTTGGACTGAATCATGCCAGAGTGGGTTTAGGCTGACAGGAAGGTCATTCAAGATTTTTTCCTATATTTTTAAAGGTATTTTGTGCTGTCACAGGATTTCCCTTTCTAATGTGGAAGCAACATGTGTCCGTGATTGAAACACACACTTTGAATGCTGCCTGTAGCCATAGTGGTGCCAGGAACCAAACTAAGGGCCTTATGTAGAGTTGTACAAAATTTCAGTTTAAAATGGAAGCGTAAATTGCATCTGTTTAAAATACATAATTAACTCACGATTAAGAGCTGCACATAACTTACTGTATAGTACGTGAAATGCTTACATTTCAGTAAGATATACTTAAAGTGTATCATACATTAAAAGCCCCCCCCCCCCCAATAAAACAAACCAAAGTAACCCTAGGGCTGACAGCCTACTGGCCAGATTGCGGGGATAAAAAGAGTGGAAGCCCCATAATTGCCAATACCTAGATTATGCCAGCCGGGGATGGTGGCACTAGAGCAGAGACACTTGTAGAATCGGGTTCCCTCATATAGTCACATCACATTTGCATGACAAAATAGATTTTGTGCTAAAGTATTTTGTGGTCCATCTCCAAATTTCGCATACCCAACAATCAAAATTACCTTCAAGAGTGTTCAAAATGAATTGTGTTATTTTCACAAAATTTTTCACATAATTGATTTTGTAGAGAAAAGATGCTTTTGTCAACCAATACCTCAAAGTTCTGGGGAGAAAATTAAATGACACATGTCTGCAAGGTTCCAATTCCAGAATGATCTAAACACTAAAGCTGCATATTCTCCGTGCAGCGCTGTGTAATATGACTGGCGCTATATAAATAAAGATAACAAATACATAAAGCAGCACATCACAACTTCTCTTGCCCTTCCCCCCAATATGGAACAACACTTATCATTAGAGCATCTTATACAACCATCCACAGCTGATGTTAAGTGACTGCAATCTAGCAAAGCTTTATTGATTCCTTGCCATACCTAATGCAGCTTTGGATTCATTTTCATCTTACAGACCTAGAATACCGCACACCAACACATTTCCAAATCTAAATCTTGTTATTTTGTTTTAATTTAATATTTCATTGAAACGAACTTTTATCTTTTTCCCTTTTAACACCATTATTCGTATCTAAAAATAACATTTTTGATATGAAGATAAAGAGAAAAATAGAGCCTTTGCTGAAAAGTATTTTTTTTTTTTAACAAAAGCAATTACTAATGATTTCCCAGAATGCTTCGGGACAGCTGACATGCTAAACTAATTATTATTATATTGATGGACTACCGGGGTGAAAAGGGATAGAGCATCAATAAGTAACTGGAGTTTTAAAACCGTGGCTTGTGGAGAAGTATTAGGAGTTTGGTGAAATTGTGTCAGAAGGGAGGAAGATAAATTAGGAGCTGGTAAAAGGAAATTGGTGTCTGCTGAAGGACAGGAGGGTTTATGGATGGATACGGGGACCTGGTGACACTTATCAGGAAGAGATGATGAACAACATCTGTGCAGGGCTGCAGACATCTGGAGAGACCGGGAAATGAAGCCCCGCAATGTTTTTTTTTTCAAGGGCGGGAGACTGTGGCCACCCCTTGCTTTCATTGGCACTGAGGCTCACTAGCTTGTCATGAGTCTTCAGCATGCATGTGATGTGACTGAGTGCTGGCAAGTCATTGGCAGGACTTGAACTTTCCCTCACACACTAAGCAGATCCAGATTCCAATTCAAAATTCTTTCATTCAGCTTGTGCAAATGGGCTATGACCCTGAAAATCTTCAGATATCCAGTTCATTGCACATATATAAACAATCACTGAAAAGTATTAGAGTGAGCATCACACCCAAATTAATCTCGTTTTAAAAACTATATTATGTAGAGCGCTTTAATGGTTATTGATGGTAAAAGTAATCCCATCTGTTTTAAAGGAAAATTGAACCTTGTGAGGGCACTGTTCCATCACAGTCTATAATTGTTGTTGACGTTTTCTATGCACATACCCATGTGATTATGTATAGAATAAATATAGGTAAAATTAGCATTAGTTTGGAGATTTATGATATGTTCCTTTAAATGGAAAATATAATGAAAGTAGAAGTGTTTGTGCTTGATTAATCTGCTTTAAAGTAGACTTCTTTAGGAATGAGGATTGGTGGACACCTCTGTATACTGAAAAGTGGCTGTAATTTGGTAGCAATATGTGGTATGGCAGTAAGAAAAAAAAAACTTGGGTGTCAGCAATTTTAGATAACATGGATTACTTAATGAGTAGTGGATGATAGGAGTGGACTGACCAGCAGGGCCGCCATCAGAAATCAACGCCCCCCCCCCCATTCCTGGGAAGAGCGCCCCCCAAACAGAAAAACCTGAAAAATAAAATATTTAAAATATACTTACAGTTAGAGGTGTTGCAGCTGCTGCTCCGCTGCTCCTTCTTCTTCTTCTCCTTCCTCTTCTTCCTCCTCTGCAGCGGCGGGAACAGTGGTGTGACGTCAGGTCACACCACACCATCAGCAACAAGGGAGGATCGCATGATCGCAGGGGCGGAGCAATGATTCCCCTGCGATCATGATTGGCAACTGCCTGGCTGTCACAGGCAGATCACATGTTCGGAGGGGAATGATTCCTCCACCCCTGCGATCGCATTCTGGTGCCTGGCTGTCACGCTGACAGCCAGGCTGAAGACATCAGCGGAGAGCAGAGGAGACCAGATGACTACAAGACAGCGGGCCCCCAGGTAAGTTTGTGTTGCGGTGTTGTACCGGGCCCCCTGGTGAGCCCGGGCCCGGTACAACAGTACCCCCTGTACCCCCCTGATGGCGGCCCTGCTGACCAGACATGTTGTGGCCACACACTAGTGTTGCAACCAGTTTTTACCCAGACAGTCCAGTTGTCAGGTTTACAAGCACCTGCATTCAGGAGTCCCAGCGACCAGAGATGCAATTCCTGGCTTGTTAGCAGTATGATCTCTGCTCCAGCTCTTTGCACAGGCTGTCCCTTGGACATCCAATTGAAAATGAACAAGGGCAGGATCAGGGAAGGGCTAGTAAATTTCAGCCCGTGGAGCAAGACTCGACTCAGCAGCCTATTAAAAGGGGAAAAAATGCAGGTGGCCCAAGTTAGCTCACTATGGGACCGGACCAGGGAGCAGATGCCCCCCCAGCCCAGCCTGCCCCTGGGCAGGATTACCTCAGAGGACTTAAGATGAAGCAGACTACTGAACTACTGCAGGGGCAGAACAGTGCATCACCGTGCCCCATAGCAAAATTTGGATTGGGACCTTGTGATTCCATTTTCACCTCACTATGTGGGGAGCCTGGAGGTGAGTGGGGGCCTCTTCTGAGCATGCCCAGTTCAGCGCATGTGCCAGCTGTCAGAAGTGGGGGTCTTAGGTGGGAGTAGGGGCCCTGGAGGTGGGGGCTGACCCGGCATTGCTCCCAAATATTGATTTGAGAACCTAAAGTTACCCAAAATTCAGTTGTGATGAATAACAAATTACTTCACACATATTTCCATTTAAAACTGTGGCCACAAAGCTGGTTTTCTGTCTCTGCGATAAACATGGCGAAAATCTGTTATCACCGTGATTTACCATTAAAATATCACTTAGCGGCCCCATGATATTGGCTGGCAGCAATAAGAGTAATCTTACCACTTTGCCAGGCAGTCCTGAATGCATCTGCACATGCGTGATCTGACTTCCCCTATTTTTGGCTTTCAGTTCGCTTCCAAAACAAAACAAAGTGAAAAATAGAAAAAGGTAATGTTTCAAAATGTTTAAAAATTTGTAAAAAAAAATAATTATACTGGCATTTCTATTTGAAAATAATACTGTATTTTAATTAACAAAGCATTTTTTCTATGAATATTACTTGCTATTGCCACCCTGGGATGGCGATAGCTATAGGAGCATTGGAGAAGCACAGCAATTCTCTGTTTAATAATAGACCCATATATCTGAATCCTGTTCTCAGTGGTTGTGTGTCTCAGAAAATTCTCAGTCAGTATTAGTTTTTTTACTTTATGATCGTGATTTTGTTCATTCTCAATGTTCACACCATGCAGTAACATCACATTGTACGAGCACATGTAGGTGGAAGCACATGACCTCAAGACATCACATTTTCTTGTATACTTATAGGTATTCTTTTTACTTGTGTCACTGCTTAAAAGTAGCATAACACTATAGATCTCTCCTTTGGTATGAAGGGCTAGACCAGTGGTCAGGGAACAGGGGTAAATTACCCCAAATGGGTGTAAAAATTTAATTCCTGGGTGTAATGCTGCTGATTCACATGCTGTCAGTTGGATTGTAGACCCCTTTAATTGTGAAATTGCTGTTGTACCAGAAGAGCCTCAAGGGTTGGCAGAGACACTTCTTGAGCTTCGATACAATAATGAAGCACGTATTGCAATTGAAAACAAAGCAGATCTGTCATATCTTTGGATGTCAACAGCTGCAAAGGCATTCAAAATTGCACATGAGGAGGCAGTCAAAAAGTTGCTGCCTTTTGCAACAATCTACCTTTGCGAACAAGGATTTTCCACTCTAACGAACATAAAAACAAAGCAGAGAAATCGATTGGACGCTGAAGACTGTATCCAAATTGCTTTGACATCAAAATGCCCCAATACTGATGCTCTCGTATCAAAAATGAAGCAACAACATTTCTCCAAAACCTGAAGTTTTGAAGTTGAAGCTTTCAAAGAAATTTTGAATAGATTCAATAAAATTTTGAATTCCAATAATTAATAATATATGATTTCCTTTGTTTCAAATCAAGGGGGTAATGTCGGCGTATCTAAATATATTTGGGGGTAAAAGGTAAAAAAGTTCCCTGACCCCAGGGCTAGACTAAAGCCAGGCTATAGGTGCTCATGTCTCAAGCACAGAACCATTATAATATTGATTTTACAGATATATATATTTTTGTTTTTACTAACTTATTTAGGAGTGAATGTTGTGACCTTGGTTATTGGGCCAGACCCTTGGGAATATATTTACTAAACTGCGGGATGGAAAAGTGGAGATGTTGCCTATAGCATCCAATCAGATTCTAGTGATCATTTATTTAGTATGTTCTACAAAGTGACAGCTAGAATCTTATTGGTTGTTATAGGCAACATCTCCACTTTTACAAACCTGCAGTTTAGTAAATATACCCCTTGGTCTTTTGAGAACATAGCAATGGCACCACCACCACTACCGCAATGTTGTAAACCCCAACGTTTCTCTGCGTATTTTGGTGCAAGGTGGCTCCTGAAGCTTATACATTACATCTAGTCAGCTCTACCGGACAGGACAGATGCCAAAGATTGGCAGATACATTTGATGTCACCCAAACTAAGAGAATTCAGTAGTCTTAGGTCAGCATCATGGAAATGGTTAGTCACTTTGGGATGTGATCACCTCCATCCTGTTAATCAGGGGAAAATAGGAGATTAAGAATGGTGTTGGTTCCACCTCTGACCAAGGCTACAGTATATTAGTCATATTATTTGACTATAATACTTTATGGAGAGTTTGCTCTCCAGGTCTCTGGTATTGATGCTCCTTGGCATGATGGATAAATCCATTTTACAATAGTGTTCTCAATTCCATCTTTCTCTAACCCTTCCATTCCATGTTCTATTCCATCAAGCATGAGATTGATGCTGCTCTGGGTCACTTAGAAGACCCTGCTGTGCACTTATATTTGCTTTATTAGATACTTTATGGTTCTTTCAATACTATACACTACATATTTCAACATGTGCAAGAAAGTAGTTAAATAATAAAAAAGCAAATATATCTGAATTTAAATCATGTTTTGGACATGTCTAGCAATGACCGCTTTCCCATGGCACAACCTACAATCTAGCCTATAAAGCTTGCCAAGACAATGTAACATCATAAAAAAAAAATAATTGTTATATCGATGGTTTCAGCAGTTTTTACTCCAGAACATTTCAGAACAGATTTAATAGCGATTTGTGTGATATGTTTAGCTCCCTCCCCCCCCCCCACCGCCCCCCCTTATCGAACAAAACAGAAGGCATATAAATACAGCTATTGTGCTGGGGGTTGCTAAGGGGAGAAGACACTAATGCATTTTTAGATACAAGTTTGCGTCGTGGCACACTATAGTGACCTTTATGAAATGCCTTTGTTTGTGCCTGAGTTTTTCAGCAGAGGCTAAAAAAAATGCGAGTCGGGATGATGGCTGCAGAATCTCAATGCAGGTTATTGTTCAGCCTTCCTTTGAGTGCAGGAATGGAAACACAGGGGGCAGACATGTGATAAAATACAGCCTTCTTAACCGCAGCTCTGAGGACATTGTGTCATGAACATACTGCCTTTTAATGCCAAGGTCCTTCTTTCATACAACATTATAGCTTTTGTTGGCAACTTTTTGTTTTTCCAATAAATCATTGTCAGGCTGATTTATGGGATGATTTGCATTGCTTTTGCATAATTCCAGCATCTTATCACTTTGCACCGGGCTCCTTGATCAAAACTCTCAGCCGGGAGGCTGAATTTCCAGACATCACCTGAAAAAAAAATAAAGTACATTTTCATATATGTTTTATCTCAGTAGTATCTTACATGAACAAATATTCAAAAAAATAATATTATTGAAGAGAAGAACATTAAAAAGCACAAATCCTAGTCACTGACCTTGAACCACAAGCATTGAAGGACATTGCATTTTTTAACCATCTGTCTTTTTAGGTTCCGGCAGCACAGAGATTGCAACTTTAGTACTTCTACATTTTAGATTTGTTCTATGCACAAATCACTGGGTTTAATGTATTTACGCTACTTTTGCTAAAAAATTACTCTAAAGCCCAAGGCCCTGAGGGTATGACTAATTCCAAAAGATAAGCTGCATATAGATATTTGTCCAACACTGGCTATAAGGATGAATAATAGACTCCAAGGGTTTTTCCCTATAGCATAGCCGGCAGCCATGTCAGATTAGATTTAGTGTAATATTCGGCGAGCATACATTGAATCTGACCAGTGCTATCTGACATGACTTACTGAAGGTTTGGGAAAGGAAAGATGCTCAGATTTAGTTTTTGTTTGTCAAAAGTGAATCTGTGACTGTATGTAATAAACTCTCAAAAATTGGAACATCACTGACATATACAAGTTCTATATTATATGAGTTATGTTATACTGTATATGCTCAATATTTATTTCCATACTTCTTCTCCTAGGCATTTCTTGCAATACCTTCAACATATGGATGCAAATCGATATTAAAAGGGTTTCAACTTTTTCTCTGTCTCCTTCATTCAAAGAAACTTATTTTCAGTACAACATGGTAACCATACTTACTTTGCAATGGTGGTACATCGCTGATCATTGCTGCTGATAGATTTGCATTGCTGTATTTAACGTCCGTAACTATCGTCACCAATAAACATTGTCCGATGCGATTAGCGTGGTTTGAAAACACAAAGAGATTTAATAGCAAAATATAGCAAAGCATAACCGATACATACGCTTGCGCACTGGATCCAGTAACAGCGCATCAATTCTCAAGTATGTGATGATATCACAATGTACACAAAGATAACTCTTCATTGGTTCAGGGTTTAAGATGGTCCAGTACAATGCAGGTCATAGGTCAGTTCAAGCGATGCTTCTCCAAAGGTGGGGGCAACTCACTCCAACAGCAATGTAAATGTCTTGTCTCAGGGAACCGCCAAAAAATCTGGTTTAAAATAACCCATTAACTGAGTATTGTTGAGTTTTAATCTTATACTAATCATAACTTGCGATCGCAATGTGTGATCGCTTATACGATGATACCGAATTCCTGCTGGTGAAATGTGGATTAATATAAGACCAAACACAATACATTTCTTTTGACCTGAACCATAAATATAAATAATGTAGGTTAACCATTGTGTAATAAATCTCTAAATTATTTTATATGAATAATAAAAGAATGTGAATTGGAAACTTTATTAAAAGTGAACTATTTACAAATGTGAGTGTGAATGTAAGTGTATTTACTGTGTTTTCTTATGTGATTGCGTATTTAACTTTTGTACACCGATGCGTACGAATCGCAATCGCACAGGAAACTATAAACAACCAATATTTATTAATTATCACACCAGCGATTTTCCAACTTCAGAAACGCTTATGTCTAATTTTTTATAGCGTTTTTATTGCAGCTGGATAAGTGCAGCATTTTTAAATCTCATTGCTTAAAATGCTATATGTGATGGGGACTGTTCAAATATTTTTCAATCAGAGAGCGCCTTAATTGAGCGCTTTGGATACTTGTTGAAAACGCTGCTGACAGCCTATTAGAAACCGCTGAAGTGATTAAAGTGCCTGTCTGACATACTCTGTTTTATTGATAGAAATGATTGCTTTTAACTTGGAGCAATGGAGGCACTTCCACGTGACACTACCATAAAGTAAGGGGCTGTAATATCTGCAGGGGTAGTCCAACACCTTTAAAATTGTCCAGGTTCTAGAAAACCAAAATAACATCAGTTATGAAGGGGTTAAGAGGAATTCTAACATTGGGATTTCAGCAAGCTTTCCGATTGGTTGCAGAAATGAACACGTATTCTGTACCTATACAGTGGCTATAAAAAAAACTATTCCCCCTGTAGCATATTTCACATTTTATTTTCTTACATCATGAATCAAAATTGATTTATTTTGGAACTCTTATAACTAATAAGCGCTTAATACTTTGTAATGTAAAACAAATAAAAGCTCAGCTCTTTATTTATTAACTACAAATACGACACAGTTAATCATTATATTAAGTATTCATCCCTTTTGCTGTGAAACACCTAAATAAACTGTGGTGCAATCAGCTGCCTTCATCGGTCACATAATTAATTGATAGGAGATTGCAGAGATGGGAAAACCAATCAATGGGACAACAATAGATCAGGTACATCTCAATCTGATCTGTATGAGAGGGTGGTAAAAATAAATCCATGTTCACATGAAGGCTCATCTACAACCTTACAGAAAATATGGGGGAAAAGAAGATACCAAGTGGAGAAAGAATCTATGGTCCCATGAACCCAAAAGTGTGTGCCCGACCAGTATTTTTCTATGCGGCACTACAAATTCCTTTGGTCCATGTATGCCCTGGCATCCTGGCACTTGTAGTTCTACGATTGCCATTATGCTAGGGTGGTAGCAGCCATGGGTATGGTGGTACTTGTGGTTCAACACACTCCAGCATACCCATGCAATTTATGACTGCCTAGGCTTACTTACCCCAGTAGTGCACAAACTAAAATGCTTTAACACCTCATTATCAGTGAATACACCATACTGGGTTGCACATATATATATATATATATATATATATATATATATATATATATATATACATATATATATATATATATATATATATATATATATATATATATATATATATATATATGTGTGTGTGTGTGTGTGTGCATCTCAGAATAAACACTTAAATGAGCCATTTTTGCAGCACCTTCCGTACTGATACTGCTCCTCCTTGTCAGTGATAGGCTAGGAGTGTGGCTCTGAGACATGACATCATTAACGACATAAGTACAATAGGTAGGGAGTGGTAGCAGGCGCCTGAGGGGTGTCCTCTGAAGGGGAGAGGCGTTATCTGCTCCTACCTATCAAGCATTAAAACAAGGGGGCTGAATACTAACGTAATCAATTATTGTCGGTTTAGTATTTGTAATTACTTAATAAAAAGCTTCAGAGTTGTTGTTTTTTATGTGAGAGTTTTGTGTTAATCAGTCGTAAGAATTCCCAAATAAATCTATTTTGAATTCATGTTGTAAGAAAATATGATGTAACAAATGCCAATGGGGTGAATACTTTGTGTAGCCACTGTACATTCAATATTCCTATCCCGTCATCTACTTGCTTCTGCTGACACGACTATATAGAAGTCATAAAGAAGGGTAATCATATCACTCACTGAAAGTTTGTCATTTTGTGAAGAAAATAAAACCACACAAAAGTAATGACTGGCGTACAGAAGCAGACAAATCATAGAGGGAAACAGTTTCCATTGCGTGGTACAATCTACTTTTTAATAGGGCTTTGAAGGAGGCATTGGGGAGCTGAGGCCTACATTTTCCAGCTCCGATTAGCTCTATTTTTATTTTTTTTCCCCTCTTGACTAGGTGTGGGGGTGTGAGCAATTGCTTCTGCAGTGTGAGTATTGACAGCAATGCGAAATTTACAACACAGATGCAGTCAGCGTGTTTGTTTCTGTGTTATTATGTTGTATGTTGTTCTTCATCTTAACCATAGTCCCAAACATATTACACATAGTGACAGGGACAATTTGCTGCTGAGCAGGTGCATACTAGCAGGTCATGTACAATATGGTCAATGTACAGTATTATGTTATAAAACACAGAGAGTAGTGATAATTATTTCCAGTGTATAGAATAACAGGGATCCTTTTGTGTGGTTGGTCAATATTAAAATATAGGGACATTAACATGGATATAATACAGAAGTGTGACTCTGGAGCATACTATGTAGTGGAGGAACCACAGTGGGTAGGGAGTCCTGGCAATGCCACTGCCCATCTCCTTTGAGGCCCCAGCAGCAGCCCCAGCTCCCCCAAGTCCCCCCTTCTCCGAGAGCAGAGTCCTCTTCTGAGTTGTGCATGTACAGTGGGTGCATACGCTAGCAGTGCAGGCTCAGAAGAGGCCGACACTCTGCTCCTGCCCCTGCCCAAACTTTGCAATGGGGCCCAATGATGCACTGTCTGCCGCTGGCACTATGCTTTCTGCAGGGCCAGTGCAAGGTTGCTCTGCACCCTAGGCAAAGCTTCACCCTGCAGTCCAGATGGGCTGATGTCTGATACAAACTGCTGTCCACACTCCACTGTTACCCAGGAGAAAATGCAAGATTTCTAGAGGGCAGTAGGCAGATGTAAGATTACAGAACAAAGCAAAAAATAACTTGTCATAATATACTTGTTACACATTGACATGGCCCCTTCTGTCTAACAGCTATTCTTACACATGCCCATCAACTCACCAGCTATTCTCACACATGCCCATGTGCCCACCAGTTATTCTCACAGATGCCACCTGTACCCATCAGCTTTTGTCACAAATGCCACCCTTAACTATCAGCCTTTCTCATATGCTTCCTGCCCACTAACTTGTCTTTTACATGCCCCCCTGCCCTAGGCTTCCTAACCAGATTTATTTCACACGTGTCCCCCTGCCCACCAGTCTTTGTTGCACATACTGCCCATACCCACCAGCTTTTCTCTCAAATGTCCCACCTGCTAAACATCTTTTCTCTCACATACCCCTTTGCCAATCAGCTTTTTTCTCACATGCCCTCTTACCCACAAGATTTTTTTTCATTTTTTAAATTTATACCCTTTGTTTTCAACAAAAGTTGCACAAGAGAACCATAGAAACAGGTTACATTCATAAGATAACATTGTGAACAGTATCATGGTAACCAGTAAAATACTACAAAATTTAAACAACATTTGCATATTTTGTTTAAAGAAAACAGGCAGGGACAAATGGACAATGCACAGAGAGGGGTGCGATAATGATACAGGGAAAAAATTGTGCCTCTATCACAGAGAGGCTGAGTGAACAAGCATGGGAAGTCTGGAATATTTTTACCTATTCACTGTCAGTCAAAGGTCTAGACAAGTCTCTAGTCGAGGCCTCTATGATTCATGACATGGAATAAGATATGTCATGCAGAAGTAACTTATAAAGAATGGCAATGGAGTACCTTGGGACAGGGCCAGTCAAACAAAGTAAATTAAATACTGTAGGATCTCTCCTAAGTTTAGCAAGTGAATCCGAAGTTAGCACGAAGTGGCGGATTTGAAAATAGACCCACTGCTCATGAGAAGTGAGAGAAAACTCCTTTCTAATTACGGAAAAGTGAAGTACGCCCTCTCAGCCAACCAGATGACCCACACGATTCAATTCCTGGTCCAAGCCTCCAGTGAACGTTGTTGAAGACCTGGGGGGAAATCAGGGTTGTGTGTGATGGGGATAAGAGGTTCTTATAAGTGCGCAGGCACTTCCAACATTCAGAGTTGGACCAACAGTACAGTGCACAACTCTGGGGAGTCAGGATAACCAGGGCAAAATTTGGGTCATAGGAGAGTGAAAGATTTCTATCATCGTCAACTGCACTGCCCAACTGAGCATTGTGGCCTGATAATAATGGGAAAAAAGTGGTAGGTGCCGACCTCCTCTGTCCTTACGTCTATTCATCAAATCATGCCTACACCTGGGTCTCGTACCTCCAAAGATAAAGTCACAGATCATGTTTTGTAAGTCCTTCAGAATCTTTTGGGGGATCTTTATCGTAGCCGCTTGCATAACATAGAGAATCCTGGGGATAACATTCATTTTGACAGCATTCACTCTGCCCAACCAAAAGAATGTCTGGGATCTCCATTGTTTGAGGTCATTGTGGACATTGTCTAAGAGAAGCAAGAAGCTGAAGCTAAACAGTTTGGAGACATAAATACCTAGATATCGAACTTGCAAAGGATGCCAGGAGAAACTGAAGGCAGATTGGAGTCTTGCAACCACTCTCTCTGGAACCGAGAGGTACTGACCTAGCATAATTTACCTTAAGGTTGGAAAGATTGTTCTACAAGGATAGTTAGTGTAGTAGTGTGGCTGGTGGTCATGGCCAGAAGGTCTCCGCAAACAACGCCATTTTAAATTCCTTAGAGCCCACTTGAATACCCTTAATATCAGGGTTATGATGAATGGATCTAGCTAGGGCTTCCATGTAAAGTAATAAAATCAATGGAGACAAGGGACAAACCTGTCTAGTATCACTGGAGATGTGGATGGGATCTGACAGGCCCCCATTGAGCCTAATTCTAGCTGTTGGAGACCTATACAATGCTAAAATTCTGTGGAGACAGGATGGGACCAAACCCATATGCTCCAGTACCCTAGTCATAAAAAGCCAATTAATCTGGTCAAAGGCTTTTTCCGCATTAGTTGACAGCAACAGAGCCTGGATACTATTAACTGAGATGTGGTGAAAAAGGTCTTGTCACATGCTTCATGTCCAGGCATGAAACCCACCTGATCACTGTGAACAAGGGATTGCAAGAAGGGTTTAAGTCTATTGGCGATCAATTTCACATAAAGCTTAATATCTGTGTTTAATAAGGATTTGGGTCTGTAGCTGGAGCATTGGCAGGGGTCCTTCCCTGCCTTTGGGATCACCGTAATATACGCTTCCAGATATTGCTTAGAGAAGCTTAGAGCATGCGAGAAACTAAATGGTCTTTAAATACTCTATAATAGGAAATGGTGAATCCGTCCGGGCAGGAGCTACTAAATCTTGAGCAGTAAAGTGTTGCTCAAAGGAATTATGTGCTCCTCAGAATCTTAGGGAAATCACAATCGTTAAGATAGTCAAGTAATTTACGTTTCTTAGATTGTAGATTTCTTTCTGAGTGAGAGGACCTAGAACATTGTATAGCTTTTTATATAGTTACAATGGAAAACCCAGGTAATCACTCTGTCTAGGTGTCAGATTTCACCTGAAGTATCTTTGATTGAATATAAGTCAAATAACTTTGAGCTACTATATGTGGAGTGTACTTGCGAAAAGAACATGTAATTTTGGTGGTCATGAAACAACTGTCTTACCCATCTGGTGTCCCTGTATCCCACAAGATTTTAATAAATAAACAAGTTATTGCTGTATCTTTGTCATTTAAATGACCTTTATTTATGTGTTAATGTATTCTGCAGATGTAAAATTAATTACACTAATAGACAGCAACAGAGAAGACCCAAAGAGTGTGCAAATACTAAAAAAAGCAATGGCCACTCAACCCTGAAGTTCCTTTAAATTAATAGTCTAACTCGGGATTTCTGAACGCACCACCATCCCCCCACTTACTCCGTCAACTCTCCCCTGATTTCCTGGTATGGATGTGCTAGTGATGGCTTTGCCAAAAATGTATATATTAGTGACTTATTTCCCCTCATTCAATAGGATATTTAATGACATTTAGTTTTTAGTTTGTTACAGCCTTATCACGGAGGAATTTTTAGAAGGGATCTAACAAATAATTAATAGATAATAAATAGAAGATTTGAGCAAGCAAATAAGTGAACTGTTTCTTGTAACCTGAACTAAAATCCAGGAACAAACTTTTTCTCCACTATCATCTACAGTTAATTAGTTAGGGTAAAACAAAGAAACAAATGTTAGTCTTTCATTTCCTGTGAGGAGTGAAGTACATTTCTGTTGTTGACACAATCCTCAATGTGACCTTGGTTTAGACACTTTCAATGGCTTCCTCTCAAAAAAACTTACTGGAAGGAAAGTTATTTAAATCATACACAAACTATAGTGAACTGCTTCCTGCTATACAGCTGGTTCATGCCCTCCTGAAACTTTTATTGAATACACTAATATATTAAACATCATAGAATTCTTAAACATTGGTTCTATAGGGTATCCTGTTTAAGAATTCTATGATGTTTACCTAAAATATATGTTTATCAGATAGACCTTAGTGATTACAAGATAGTAAAAAATAACTTTTCTTACGACAGGAACCCAGTTATTTTTGTAGAAAAAAAAGGGAACATTCAAAATAGACAATTGTTTTTATTTAGTTATTTTTTATATTTGTGGATTTCTCATCAGCCTGATTTCGGCTGTGTACACACTACAGTGTTTTCAGATGATTATTGGGCCAATCAAATGATAAACGACTGTTCAGCCCGATATCACATTAACGATTGATGAACGATTATCATTCCAAAGCAAACCGTATCGTTTCATTTGACTTTTAAACAGGACTAAAAATGTCACTCAAACATGGAACTATATCCTCTGCAGTGTGTGCGCACTCACGACGAGCAGTATCCATAAATCTCTATGGAGTGTGCAGAGTCACAATCTTTTCAGCCAGTGGTTAAGACCAGGGGAGGGCTGGCAAATTTCAGCCCGTTTTAAAGGAAAAAACATGCAGCTGGCCCAGTGACCCAGCCCAAGATAGCAGTCTATGGGACCGGCCCCCAGCCCAGTCAGCCTCTGGTTATGACAGATGAAGAGCACAGAAGGTAAATCATGTAAGACATGTATAGTGTGCCAGGAATTGGCATACTAACCGGGACTTTTTTTCTTCTGTTGTTGGTAAGATCGTTAAAGATATGGCATCGGGGGAAAATTTCTGTAGTGCGTACCTAGCCTTATATTGATACATTATCATTATATACTTTTAGGACTGACCTTTTCTTTGTTTTCTCTATTTGCTATATTGTGGGGCTAGCAGTATTCTTATTTTTGATATAGCAGTTACAATTGTTTATATAGTTTTTTTAGGGCCATTGTTGGAATCTTTTTACATGATGTTAAGTCTTAATTTGACTGTTTACTGCAGCAATTGTAAATAGTAAAGTGTGGTGGAGTACTTCCTGCCTGCTCCATCAATAACAGAGCCACATTACAGATAAAGCCACATCTGACAGCCTTTAGACAACAGCTACAGGAGTGCTGACATAGGACAAAGAGCTTACTTAGCATGCCAGTTACACGTCATGTAATATCCTTCCTTCTGTGGCTGCAGCAATCTGTACAGAACATGATTGTTATGGAGGAGGCTACACACCTATCACTCAGACTTTGGCTAATGTACTGACCCTACACATGCTTCCCTATTTTAGAGCGAAGCAAACTGAAGTAATGCCATGCTCTTAGGGATTTTTATTGATCTTTGATATGCTTTCTGCAAGGGGATAGGACAGATCTAGTAAGGCTTACCACTTCTGGGAGAGGACAGCGGGAAAGTAGGATCTTGGTATAAAATGATTGGGATTATGCATAAAACTTTAAATCATTAAAGAAACTTATGTTAGTCAAATATCACAGATAAAGTACATATAGGAGCACCTCACTGAGTGATTTTGAAGAAGCACATTGATTGCCATTTATGAACCACAAGGTAATAATCATTTACATTTTACAGTAATTGCATGATCCTAATTATGGTTAAAGAGAAATGAACAACAAAATCAAAAAGATATAATGAACAGTTTAAACATTTCATGGAAATGTCATGCTTATCCTACTCAGTTCATATTATTGTTGTATTTTTAAAGCTGATCTTTTATTGACAGTGCAGGATATTAATCAAAGATTTAACATTTAATTCCACTATAGAATTGTGGTTGGCAATGATAAATAGGGTTTATATTCTGTCTTGGATCAGAGAGAGCTAACCATAAATAACATGTATTTGGAATGGTGACAGCAAGATTAAAGACCTAAATCAACAAATAATCAAAGCTTGATTAAAATAATTCTAAAATGCTGCTGCATTAATTTCATACCTTATTTCAGCAAGGAGAGGTGCAAAATGTACTACAAGTACATCAGATGAGTTCCTGATGATTTTCACAGTCCACACTCCCTTCCCCCTTGCCAATATCCATACTGCACTGTGGTAATCACAAGCATTGTAAGATGCCTGATAAATGGCAGTCTATAGGCCGGAGTAGGCCAAAGCTGTGACCTCGGTTAGTAATGTGGCTGCGGGGACTACCCTACTTACAGTTTTAATGTTAGACAGACAGTGCATCCCTAACACACTATGACAGCATGTTCGCTCTAACCTTCAAGTCAAAGAAAGCAGTGTGCTACTACGAGTGCATAACTCGAGAAAAAGGAAAATTATTATCATACATCATCATCATCATTACCATCATTTATTTATATAGCGCCACTAATTCCGCAGCGCTGTACAGAGAACTCACTCACATCAGTCCCTGCCCCATTGGGGCTTACAGTCTAAATTCCCTAACATACACTCCACAGACTAGGGTCCATTTGTTAGCATCCAATTAACCTACCAGTATGTTTTTTGGAGTTGCCATAATATTCTTTTCCTGGACATTACCTAGGTCAGCACTTAGCTCTGGATATGGGTTGGGTGCGATATGGTGACAGTGAATGTCACAATGTTTAAAATGTTGACATTGTGACTGTCAACAGTAAGGAATGTTGACAGTCACAATGTCGACATTTCAAGAGCAATGCCAGCGGGAGCTGGCGGAACCTAAGGGAGGGGGTTTGCTGATTTTTTTTTGCAGACCCCGTCTTAATTTCAGGGGTGTGTGGGGGTGGGTTGGCTGACATGGCAAATGGGCAAGAAAACAAAATTAAGGCAAGCATGATAAGAAATTTGCCATTTTCTGGCTATCGCATATAACCCATTATCTCTAGATAATACCAAAGCAATGGAATTCCAAGCCATATCTCAGAAATCAATAGTGTGTTTAATTAACTAGGAAAGTAGACCAAAAGCCTGTCCTAACAAAGTGAAAGCAAAAGAAAAAAGACTGGGGGCTAGATTTACTAAGCTGCGGGTTTGAAAAAGTGGGGATGTTGCCTATAGCAACCAATCAGATTCCATCTGTCATTTTGTAGAAGGTACTAAATAAATGAAAGCTAGAATCTGATTGGTTGCTATAGGCAACATCCCCACTTTTTCAAACCCGCAGCTTAGTAAATCTAGCCCATGGTCTATGATGTTTCTTTTATTTAATTAGAGGGTTCTTCATTCCTACAATGGGAAGAGGGAACTATACCCTGAGGCAGTGGATCCCAAACTTTCTCAGTTCGAGGCACCATCAGGGTCTCCAGAATTTTTTTCAAGGCACCCCTAAGTCAAAATAATTATCAAGTAGTCCCCCACCTTGCTTACCACTGGCACTGGCACCCCTGTGAGATCGCCGCGACGCCCCAGGGAACCACGGCGCAGAGTTTGGGAACCACTGCCATGAGGTAATGGCTGATATGGGATGGATGGGGAAATTAGGGTTCGGGGAGTGGGTGCTGTTTTCTGCAGAAAAAATAAGACTGCCTGGAGGTCTCTTTTAATGAAACAGTAGATTGACAGCTCTAATTTCCCAAGCCACAGGCATTAACCAGTACTGTGAGAATGCAGCATGCAATATATACATCAAAACAAAGAGAAATTCAGCCGATCCAGCCTAACATCTGTAAATGACTAGCAACCACCTATGATCACCCAAACAAACAAAATGACAGCAGTCCAGATCAGTGTGCCCCTGACCATTAGCAGAATCATTTATCAAACTAATCCCAAATCCATCACTAGTGGCTGAGCAAAATCATTAGACATTACCACAGTATTTGACAGTTACCTTGTCCATTTACTTCCCACACTCATTTTTTACATCCACCCAGTTATCATTAACACAAGGAAAAAGCAAGCTTCCAGTTTCCGTGGAAACCACCACATTGCAAAAAAAAGTAAATCTATATTTCATTCTCATTGTTCCATTTAAATTAAATCCTTTCATAAGGTAATTTGCTGTGGCACTCTAGCTGATGAACTAGAACTCACAACATCTACTGCCTCCCAGGATTTGTGGTTGAAAGCAGATGAAGACTGTTTTAGATGACCACCATACATTACTCCAATGTCCTACAGTATGTATATTAACAAAACGAAATAATAGCCATTGTGTTCTCCCTCTATGTCTCTGTATGATTGTGTGTGTGTGTGTGTGTGTGTGCGTGTGTGTGTGTGTATATATATATATATATATATATATATATATATATATACAAAAAGATATACCAGCAGGTAGTTTAATGCTTCATGCATTTAGTACTCAAAAAGGAACAATACAAGAGCTACACAAAACTAGATTACGTTATAAGAAAGAGTTTTAAAATAGTACTGAAAAAATATTAAATACTACCTGACAAAAAACGAAAAAAAATAAAAAATAATGTACCAACAATAGAAGTTACATGGCAACACATACATTATTGAATCACAATAGGAATTAAATTTAAATATAGGCAATAAAAGAGTACAAATTATTAAGACATTACACAGACAATGGCAAAGTAATAAACAACAAATATTATAAAAGCTGCATAATGATAAATGATTTATATCAATATCAACAGACAGTTATCTAGGCAAACCCATGTGTGTGTGTGTGTATAAAATATTTATTTTATGCTACTATCAAGATAATAATAGTGACAGGTGCATAGTGATGGGTCCCCCTTCACTCGGTTCCATTTCACGGCGGTCTTTAAGCGCACGCTGGATGCTTTGGGCTTGAATAGCGCAGAATTTGGCACACATTCATTTAGAATAGATGTGGCCATGTCTGCGGCTGTGAATGGGGAGTCAGGCCCATATATTCAGCAGTTAGGCAGATGGAGGTCAGCTCCATATCGGCAATACGTGAGACCCCTCTACTCTCTTGAACCTTTTTCAACCTCTCTCCCTGGGTGGACACAGGACTTTGTTGCTTGCTGCTCTTGGGTGCAGGGGCGCAAAGGGATTTCTCCGGATTTTCCCTCTAAATTGGGTCTGATCGGCTATTGGCATCACAAGGTTTTAACAGTTTTTACCTTCGCCTGTTTTGACCGACCCCTTTTTGTATTCTTCTCTTCTTTCCTACCTTTTTTCTCTCTGTTTTCCTTTTCCTCTTAGAGTGGGTCTCGTTTGTCATGACATGCGGTGGCTTTTGTGCATAACTGGCCTATGGGGATGCTGTGTTGTGTTGTGGTGCTTTAAATGTTTTTGTTTGCTGCCTTACAGTGCATGGAAGTCCGCTGAAGATCTGGGTGCTGGGTCCCTCGTTTGTCCATTGGGCTGCTTTACACCAAGCAGTGGGTAATGCAACTTCGCACTGCAGGGTCAATTATCTAGTTGGGTACATTTTTTGACTTTGAATCTGTCGACACTTATCCTGTTGACAACAAAATGGTGACAGGGTAAATGTCGACAGATTTATTCTATCCACATGTTTAAAATGTAGACATTGTGATTGTCGATAGTAGTAATGTCGACAATCACAATGCCTTTAAGTGACTGTTCCAGTCATTCTCAGGACTTGGGATTCCTGCGCTGGAGGAGAGAGTTGCTGGGACCAAAGTGAGAATTAGCTCAGGTTACCTGGGGAGCGCCGTGGCATGTGGCTGAATGGCTGCAAAGAATTCTGGCTTGACTGGAGGGAAGCTGGCTTAGGACTTAAAGATAGAGATTTGCATGAGGGCTAGTGTGAGGGCCAGTCAAAATGGCAGAACGGGTTAATCAAAGGGTTAATCAAAACAAAGCCATCTGGTATATCTAAATATAGCTGAAATACCCCAAAATATATCTCAACCTCATTACTATCACAAAGTCTTGCTACCACGTGCCAAGATTTACTTGAAATCTTTAATTATTCCCTGACTGGTCTCAAAATGGAATCACAACCTAATTTAGACAGATATACTGTAAACCAAACAATTCCCTGCATAAATGTATTGTTTATGGCATGTTGGGAGGACTAATAGGCATTTAAGGACCATGTGGGGATGTCTAACCTGCATGGAAAGGGAATGTAAAGAGGTTTTATGGAATATGAAATATGCGGACGGTCTGGGGTGCATGTGGGCAGATATAAGGGACATGGAAAGGGCACATGGGGAGGTCTGATGAGCATGTAATGGACATGTAAGAAGGGCTGCCGTTCGGTTCCGGCCCCTGATGACGCGAGTGGTCGCATCATCGATAGAGGCGTGGATAACTACCAACGGGGGAGTGGACAACGGTTGAAAAGGCGTGGCCAACTAGCATAAGTGCCAAGAGAGGGGAGCGGTCTTCTAGCCGGGACCCGGGAGGGAAGAGATGGTCTTGGGTCCCCGGCAATTGTAAAGGCAAAAGTGGCAAGTACCCTTGTAAGCAAACTTGCTAGCCCAGTGGTGGAAGTTATAAACAGGGATTGGAGCCCAGCAAGGGCAGCAACAGACCCACATTACCCTGTGAAGGGTGGTAAGCAAGGAGGTAAGAGCCTCCAATTATGCAAAAGAGCCCCGTAGTGAAGAATAGGGCTGCAAAGGGGATCCCCACCTTTAGGGATACCCAGAAGTGGCACCCGTGCAGAATGAGAGAAAGCATGGAGAGGTGCAGCACTGGTATGACAGTGGGCAAGATTGGGAGAGTCCCCCACTACACAGACAGAAAGGTAGAGCCTTTGGAGGTGAAGCTGCTGGAGAAGTGTGTCTGAGAGAGAGAGGCATAGATGAATGGCAGGCAGAGACCCTGGATAGGGGTGAGTGAGTGGCAGCTGCCACGGAAGCTCATTTGTATGACAGCAGGGGGGGAGAGACCCTGGATAGAGTCCCGATGAGTGTCAGAGAGAGAGTTCATGGCCAGATGCCCTGTTAGACTGATTCATGTGTCCTAAGCAGGAGGGAAAGTGCCATGTGTAACAGTATGGTTGGACCCTGCGGAGTACTGTGAGTCAGCAAGCCAGTGTGTGACTATGATGAGGGGATGCAGAAATCCCTGACAACTGGGATGTGCAACAATTATAAAATATTCTGAAAGTGTTCCCCCAAATAGGTAAATACAGCTTCAGCAGAGAGATGAGGGGAGGTCCCTGGATAATGGGAAATTACTCTGTACAGCAGTAGAAGCCCCCTTGAAAAGCACCCCAATACTTGAGGGGGGAAATCACTGCATGAAGGCAATGTGGCTACAAGTTGAAAAGGAGGGTCCCCGACATAGGGGATGCTGCACACAAGCGTAGTGCGAGAACCTCTGGACCATGCCTACCATCTGCCTGTGTATATGATTGGCTCTGCTGATGCTGTGTAATGACTGTTCCTACAACATCAGGTGCGTGAACTGTCAGAAATATTTTACTGCTGCAAAGTGTGTGCTGGAGGAGTTAAAGTGATCATATAACCTTTACCTGCAACAGTTATGCTCTTTTGTGCTGAAGGAAAAGAGGAGTTGTAATAAAGTTTTATCTTGTTTTGGACTGAGTTGGCCTGGCGCACAACAGTTCATTGCACTGCACCACACCACTGCACTAGAGTCTGCCTACATGTGACTGTGTTAAACACCCGTGTATTTGGGGGGGGTCCTCTGGTATTGGTTGCTAGTACCCACGAGGTAGCCGGGGTAGAACATACTGACTGTAATTTGCAATATGGCCCACAGAGCAACCCTCCACACACATGTTGAGGTATGTGGGGATATAGAGAGAGGTCTGATGGGCATTTAAAGGGCATGTGGGGAGGTTTGATGGTATGTGGGGAGATCTGAGGGGCATGTAAAGAGGTTTGGAATGTAGAATCTGAAGTCCTGTGAGAGTCTGAGAGCATTTGGGTTCATTTTGTGGCAATTGGGGGTTCTGAGGGGATGTGGGTCTATTTTGGAGCATGTGGGAGGCCCGAGTCGCATGTGGCAGAATTTTTGACCAAATGAGGGGCACAAGGGGACATTTTAGGATGAGTGAGGTAGTTTTCGGGCTGTTTTTCCTCAAACTTTTATTAATGATAGTTAACAATGATAGTTAATAACGTGTGGCATTTATAGATGTATGAATTACATACTGCAAGTGTCGTAACTAGACATTTTAGTGCCCTGGGTGAGACAGGGCATCGGCCCTGCCTATCTTAGTGGGAATGACATTTGCCAAATGGGTGTTGCCAACCTAATGTGGGGGTGTGGCTAGCACTTTACTGAAAGAATTCTGCTACACATATTTGCAAATGCATGAGAGAGAGAGAGAGAGAGAGAGAGAGAGAGAGAGAGAGAAAGAGAGAGAGAGAGAAAGGAGTGTCTGTGTGTGCGCACAAAAGCTGTCACGCTGATAAGAGGTTAAAAAACTTTTTGGGGATCTGACAGGGGAACCCCCCTTCCCGCAGTAGCACAAAAGGAAAAAAAAAAAGGAAGGGGGTAGGAATCCCCTCTTGACCTGTATTCCCAGCTGAGGACCTAAGTACACAACACCCAAGTGTATCATAAAATGTACATCCGTTTAGCCCACGCTATATTTAGTATATCCCTTTACTGTATACACAGTGTGGAACTGTTTATAAATTTGAAACTACATCTCACCCCATAAGCAGTCGCTGCGTTCTCCCCACCCCACAGATGTACACTTACCTATAGCATTTTGGGTCACCACAAGGTACCAACTGGCTCCCACATTCTTTCACACCTACATGTCTGATGTTACACTGAATTCCTCGCACAATAACAAAGGAAGCTAATTGTTGCCTTAAGCAAATTCTGCAGAGTGATCTTAGTTTACCTGTCAGAAAAAAGAGGGTTTTGTTATAATGGATTGGTCTGGTGGCAAGTTTACCCCCACTAGCACCATTTGTAAAAGTCCGCACAATAGGCAAGGAAAGAAGGGTTTGCGTACAGTTTATCTCCTTAAGGCTGTCCGTACTAGGATTAGGAGACTGAGCATGGTAGGGGCTGAGCAACTGCTGGCATAGGAGACGGATGAAGTATAAACATGGGAGAGTGCCAGCATAAGGTGCAACGGTGGAAGACAGCAGGAAGGGGTGAGGGCAAGAGACTGTCAGTATGGGGTGTAAAGGTAATAAAGTAGACATGGGGTAGGGTTAGGAGATTGTCAGTATAGAGGATAAGTCTACAAAACTGTCCACACAAGGTGTAGAGGAAGAGGCTGGCAGTATAGTGGGTAGGTGAACTGGCAGCACAATGAGGAAGGGAGGGTGACTTACCCATCTTTTACCTGGGCGACGGCACCGCCCGCACCTGCCTAGTTACGGCTCTGCACACTGCGTGATCTGAGTTATGTATTAATTCATTTATTGCTTGGTTTTCACTATTTCATGTACCTATACATTTTCCAAACAGGCCCCAACATTCCAGGATCCAGGCAAAAAATCAGTAGCAGGTTATGAAAGCTGCAATGACAGGTAGGAGAGAACAACACAGCCCAACAACAGCCTCATTATTTAGCACTCCTACTTTTATTTCCTAGCCTCTCTTGCTCTCTCTTCTGCTCTTTTCTTCCCCTCTCCCTTGCTGTCTTCTATCCCCACCTCCTCACCTGTGTTTCTATCTTCCATCCTACTCACATCATCCCTGCTACTTTCACTGCTCCACATCTTCTCCAAACTGTTGATATTTGTTCCTATAACAACCTTAGCAAGATAATGGCGTCTTTTTGTGATAGGATACAAATGGATTATTTTTTTTATTTATATGGGCTTATTTTTAAAGTGGATTATATTATGCATTATTATGAAAGTGTAAGATTTTATGTTACACAATGTTTGAATGAAAATGTTTTTGATTGGCCACCAACCCTATAAAAAGTTATAGACATTACTATTATCCCTCTACTTTGAGAAAGATCCCACTTAGGATGGAAACGTGTTGGTAAAGGAGAGGTGTGCAGCTATAATTATGCTCTGAACTTACCGGTCACAATTCCAAACACATGGAGAGATCCTAGGACTTTATAATAGCTATTCCTAATTCCTCTGTCTGGTGATATTGTCTTCCTTATGTCTGCCAGGAAACCTTGCTGCACTCCCTCGCTGGGGATATATGTTCTTATGAAGTATTTTAAAGGTTAATGGAGTTTTTAAGATTTTTAGAAAAATATTAATTTTTAAGGGTAATGCGCCTATATTTTGCTTTCTTATTCTCTTTTTGAGCTATGGTTATACACAGCTAAAAGAGTTTAATATAGAGGAAGAGTTTCGAATAAAGCTACGAGAGATATTTATGATTGACAACATAGATAAAAACTTAAGTATACACACAAAGAGGGTGTAATTAAGATATGGTGATATAATCATCCAAGTACACCTGTTTATTTGGTGGATGCACAACACAGTGGGAATGAAGCATGCTTGAGCGTGTTACTGTTGTTTATTTATTGGAGACTTACTTCCCCATATGTTATATTCTCTTTCATGTGAGATTTATGTCTGATTTACAACACAGGAGGATAAGGATCCTAATATGAAAAATCAAGATCTATATATATGATAATATGCTTCTGAGAGGTGGACTTTTTACCCATGTTTTTTTTAACAGTGTGTGCACCCCTCGAGGGTGATATATATTATTTTTAATTTGTACATTTATTGAGTTGAGACGAGCCATTCCCTATGAGATAGACGTTAGCCCCAAGTATCTATTATACCTTTTTATATATCCATTTTTATTTGCCTATTTGCTTTGAATAGCACATATGATATTATGCTGAGGAACATAAAATTACGCATCCCCTGAAGAAGCCTCTTTCTCGACCCACAGATCCATGCACTTCCCATAAAGACACTCTAGTATTCACACAAATAGGCACATAGGTCACAACACGGAATATGTGCTGCAGGGGTTATTTTTTTTTGCATGTACAAAATTATTCTTAGTATTTGCTACCTATGTCCAAAAAGACGCAGACTATATCACATGGACCTCAGCAACTTTTACTGGAGGTTGCATTCCTCTTATATGAATACCAAAATTCACCCCACCCCCCACCAAAAACAAACAGTGCTTGTAGGTTTGGTCTATCATCATCATCATCGTCATCATCATTTATTTATATAGCGCCACTAATTCCACAGTGCTATACAGAGAACTCACTCACATCAGTCCCTGCCCCATTGGAGCTTACAGTCTAAATTCCCTAACACACACAGACACTAGGGTCAATTTTTTAGCAACCAATTAACCTATCGATTTGGGAAAATGAGTTCTTCAAGACATCATTCTCCATCCAGATCCAGGACTAGTGAGTGAGTCACATTTATTAAGATAGTGCACTGACTGATTGGACTTTGGTTACTCTTAGAGGGAATTCAATTGCCCGCAATGTGGTGCGCAGACATCGCGCCACGCACATTTCCGGCAATTACTGTACAAATTTCCTTGCACCTACCCCCACTAGCACCATCTGTAAAAATGTACACAGCTAGTAACCCATGTAAATATAACATCACTACCTACAAATGGTGAGTGTAACAGAACAGCTCTTATAAGAGTAAATTAACAATACACTATCTATATTAAGACACTGCTGTGTTCCTTGAACAAAATATGAAAACACCAGCTATACCCTAATAGAAGTGTAAGCAGCTCCTGGTAGGCTGGTGAAGGAGCTTGGTGGTGGCAATGATCACCCACTTAAAATGGTGGTTACCTAACTTCCAATGGGCGGAGCTTCTATCGTATCTGTATTTTAGCCAAGCTCTGTATTTGGCTTCTCTATCTCACTCCATCTACCCCTCTGGAGGGACCCGTTTTGCCATTTAACTTCACCTTTGGTGGTAGAAATGGTTGAGACAGATAAACTGCCAATAATTCGGCATACCTAGCTGCATATACATCCACGGAGTCCGGCCATATGAAAAGTGGCCTGTACAAACAGTTTTCTGCCAATCTGCCTAAACGCTCATACTGTAAAATAAGCAACTCACACTGCCAGCAAGAGACCTCCAGACTGACAGGCTGCCCTAGAGATAGCTACAGAGTGACTACAAGGAGGTGTTGCCTTTTCCCCAGTGTGTCAGTGCCTTCATGGACCCTAACCCTAAGCATACTTCTGGGCTGGAAAGTCTCCTATCCTTTGGTGGTTGGCCGACAATCAATGTGGAGAAGGGCCCTATGGCCCAAATGTTAAGCAGGGCATCTACACTACACTGAGACACATTGGGCCAGTGAGATCAAGAATTGGACACGGTGCAAACATGGCTGCTGGAACTGAAGCCTGTGCCTTACCTCCATGATGCCACACGGCTCCATCAGCCATGTCTGGTCCCCTCGGCTGCGGTACTCTCAGCTTACCAAACCTGCTGAATTGCCTGGGGATCTTGCCGCTGCATCCCTCCCCGCTGACTGCCGAAACTGTGACCGTGATGCTCTTCTGTGAACAGAGCCGCGACAACCTGGTCATATCTGGGTTATTTGGGAATAGACCCATGATATCATTGAAGGGGGTGCATGGCTGGGTACTTATATTGTACTGACTCCATACGTTGCCCGCCTAGATACCTGCACTGACCCTTTTCTCTGTTGGCTATGGGTTGCTCTGTAGAGTGGACCCCACTGATTGCTGATTAGTACTACCTTGACATAGACTGTATACTCCTTGGCGGCCACTGGGACACAGGTGGATAGTGGTTGTGTGGCTGGGGGCCACACCCACAGTTCTGTGATATAAACGCTATTTGTTCTACCAACTGGAGGAATGTTGTGGTCATACAAAGGTGGCCTCTTTTGCAGGGCATCCAGATAGGGACAGAAAGTATCAAGATCACCACGTTTGTAGATGACAAATTGCTATATATATATCCAAACTGGAGGCTTCCCTGGTTCCTCTGATGGAGAGAATTAAGGAATTTGGTTCAGTGTCAGGATTTAGGGTCAACTTTGATAAATTGACGGCCCTGTTTCTTGGGAAAGGCCAGCTTAGATCGAAGTGGGCGGAGAATCTTCAACTACGATGGGCGAAAAATTTAGGTATCAAACTTCCTAGGAATCCGGCCACTCTCTATGCACTTACTATTGGCAGTATCATCAATGACATACGGAAAGAATTGACAGAATGGGAACACCTCAATATTTCTTATCTAGGTAGAGCAAACCTCCTGAAGATGGTGTCCTTTCCAAAACTGCTGTATCCTGTACAGACATTACCCTTACTTCTCACAAAATCCGATGAATATCTTGTTAATTGTCTATTTCGCACTTTCATATGGAAGAGGAAACGCCCTTGTATTACTTTCATTAAACTCCAACAATCTCCAACCAATGGGATATCAACTTCCCTAATGTGATTCCCTATTGTTATGCTGTCCACTTGCGATATCTGAGAGACTGGCTTTCACATTGTAATATATACACTAATTTGGCACTCGAGCGGCAATTCCTCCCATCCTTAGTTATTATTGTCTTCCTTCACCTCCACAATCAGGAAATCCAGACACATATAATGGACATCAGTGAGGAAAATTTGTCATATCATATGACATAGATTCCACCTAAACCCATATAATTCTATACACTTACCCCTGACTGCTAACCTTGATTTTTAGGAAGGCATGGTGGCTCATCCCTTCAAGGCTTGGGAATCAAGGGGTTTGCACTCAGTGAGCCAATTAATGGATATATCTTCTAAAAAGTCACTCTGATTTAGCCAGGCCATCGAGCGATTTTCATTTTTGGGCCCAAGTGGCTTAACCCCTTCCCCCGCCAAAAATAAAAAATTTCATACTACAATATTCTCTTAAAGAGTGATTTAAATTATTCTTCTATCCAATCTGGCCTTACCCAATGGTTGAAACATTTCCCCCACTCGAATAATAATATTTTCCTCAAAACTCTCAATACCTCCATTAAACTACTCTCTGTGTATCAGCATAAGTGAAGATTTTCCTTAACATCTTCCACAGAGATTATATTTCTTCCCACTGCAGATTTGTTAAGGACCTGTCTGAAAATTTTGACTGTCCCATGTGCAGAGAGACTGATGCAGATCTTTTCCATTAATTTTGGTGTTTCTGGATCCGTGTGTGAATATTCACCATGGCAAACTTCAACTATCAACTATCTCCCATTTACCGGCCGATATTGGGCATCCTGCCGCACAACACCAGAATTTCCAGAGGAAGTAAAAAACTTCTATTGGCAAGATTGGCCACTGCTAGAAAGAGCATTCTCCACATATGCTTGATCTCTTTAAAGATTGCAGAGGCGCAGCTCCGTTTCGTCAGCTCTGTCCTATACAGCAGCCGCGGCGCTGTCTAAGAAGCGTCCGCAGCGGTGCTGTATACACTACAGCACCACCACGGACGCTTCTTTGACAGCGCAGCGGCTGCTGTATAGGACAGTGGCCACTTAGTTAGCGCAGGGGGGGTGTTCTAGACACTCAGAAACCCCCCCCTGCGTACGCCACTGGATTGATTGTTCTTTATCTTGAGGATGGGCTGGTTGGAGTCTTCCCTCCAAAACGAAAAATGTACCTGTCGATTCTTTGAATCAGAGGAAAGTTTCATAAAAACACCGTCTGTCCCCCTGAAGGCACATCTTTGGGAGTGCGTTCATCAGACATTCTGTTATGAATCAAAGATTTTCCTACAAGACCCCCCTATTTTTTTGTGTGACTACTCACTAGTCTCTCCATGTCTCTGGTCTTCCCGGCCATTACTTGGAACTTACTCTCCTGATGTCTCTGGCAGCATGTGTCATTTATTGCTCAAAGTTGTGCTCTGTAATTGATGTGGACTGTCTCTAACGCTGTTGGCTTGTAATGTCGAAATTATGATACTCAAATTTGACCAAAACACTTTTATTTTGTTCATGTCTGAATGTCTTCAATAAATTAATGTATTAAAAAAATGGAGGTTAACACACTTAGTTTGGTTTGGCGAAGCTTCAAGAGTAGGTATAGTCAGTGACAGCAAGTTGCTGAAAACCTTCAAAACTCATAAAGCGTAATGGAGGATGGGTGGCATAGCACAGATAGGAACTTGATACTACATAATTTAAAGTTTTTGAGTAAACAATGGCAAAAAGTTTTTTAATAGTCTGGGTTCCTTGGATTGGTTGCCCCACAATAGGTCCACTTCTTATATTAATAACTTAGGATATACTGTATGTGAGCTAGAGGTGGGAACATTTGGTTGATTGGCTGTATTTCAGAGAGGGGGCGTACAGAGAAAAAAGCAGAGGGCCAATAACAGAACCATGTGAGACTTCTATGCGATGGATGGGGAGAGGAGGAATCAGAGGTAGAAACAGAGAAGGAGCACTTGGTGAGGCAGGAGGTGAACCACAAAAGGATGGTTTCAGAAAAGCCAATGGTGTGAAGGGTGTGGAGAAGGAGACAGTGTTAAAGGCCGCACAGAGGTCCAGAACGAAAAGGAGGGAGAGATGGCCCCTGGATTTGGCTGAGAGAATATCATTAGTGACTTTGGTCAAGTTTCTGTGGAGTAGAGGGGCGGAAGCCAGATTGGAGAGGATGAAGAATGGAGTTGTCAGAGAAGTAGCTTCAGAGATGGTTGTAGGGAGAAGGGAAAAGGGAGAAGAGAAATGGGTTGGTAATTAGAGAGTGAGATTGGGTTTTTAAGAACGGGTGAAACAAGAGAATGTTTAAAGAATGAGGGGAATATTCCAGTGGAGAGGGACAAATTGAAGAGGTGAGCAAGGTGGAAGCAGGCAGTGGGGGAGAGGGAGTGAAGGATGTGAGAGGTGATTGTATCCAGGGGGCAGGTTGAGGGTGGAGAAGATAATATAACAGAATGAACTTCATCATCCATAGTGGGGTGGAAGGAGCACAAGAGGTGGTGGCTGAGGGTGGAGTGATAGGGGTGGAAGAGAAACGATGGGAGGAGGAGAATTTTTTGTGTCTCATAGCCTCAATTTTGGAAGTGAAAAAGGAGGCAGTGTCAGTGGCAGTAAGGGAGGATGGGAGAGGAGGAGGGGGTGGGCCAAGAAGTGCGTTGAAAGTGGCAAAAAAGCGTAATTGATTGGAGGACTGTGAAAAGATTAAAGACTTGCAGAATTATTGTTTAGTGAGGGTGAGGGCGGAACTGTAGGATGGGAGGATGAACTTGAAATGAAAGGTATTGGGGATAGGAGGATGCTCACCATGCTGCCTGGGCAGTCATCAGGTCTGATGGAGTGGGTAAAAGAGAGGCCCCAATTGGAGATAGCAGCAAGGGAAGCAGTATCAGTGGAAGAAAGTTTCTGTCATGGCAAGAAGGTTAAGAGAGCTGGAGATGAAGAGGTCATAGCTAGAGGGCAGTTTGTTGCAGATGGATCTGGAATTTCAAAGAGCACAGGAGAAAGGGAGAGAGGTAAGTGCAGATATATGGATGACATTGGTTGGGATGTTGGTGCATGGGGGTGGGCTGGATCTGTCATGGAGATGAGAGTAGGATGAGTATTGGAAGGGAGCAAGGAGACTCGGTGAAAGACTAAGGGAGTAGGCAGAGGAAGGATAGAAGGGGAGAGGATGGACTAGCAAATTAGTGGGTGAAGGGTCCAAGGGTACTAGGAAGAGGATCAGGGTGAGAGAAGCAAGGCAGCAATATGTATGTAACAGACTGACTGACGTCCGTGTAACTGACTGACTGACTGACGTGTGCTTAACTGACGTGTGTGTGACTGAATGAGTAGGTAATTACATGGGAAGGGGAGAACTACCTAATAATCTGGTCACTGAGGGCCTGATCCATTAAGGCACGCTTACTGAGCACAATGCACGTTTGTTTTAAAACTCACGTATATCAGGGTATCAAGATACGTCCACTGATGAACTCGGATGTGCTCTCCTGTGTTCTACTACACAAGAGACTGCAGGATAAGTCCAAAGATTATGTGGATTATAAATTTGCAAAATAACTCACAGAAAATAAATATATATAAAATTAATGTCACCAGTTAATAATAATAAAGTCATTAATGATAAATCAGTGCAAAAAAACTAATTTTCTCATGAAATACATTTATAAGTATGTTCTCAATTCAGTTGTTGCTGTGTGCACTTGAGTTTGGTACACCCTTATTGTAAATGGACTACGGCAAATGCTCCTTCCCCACCACGATCTCTCCACAAAATTGTAGGCTGTAGTAAATGTCCTTTGCGTTCAAAGAGGGAGCAGCCATGGCTGTGCTTACTGGCACATGGTCCAGTTCTGGACATGCGCAGAGTGATTTTGCATACGATACGCTCAATATCGACAGATAAGTGACTTGATGAATCAGGTTCTAAGTATATTGTTAAGTAGGAAATAGTTTCTGTTTAATGACTCATTTCTTGAGGTTTTATTGTACTGGGAAGAATTACATGCCTATATCTACCTCTGTACCACTGATTTCCTGGTGCATATTTCAGCCTGGATATGCTGTACACAAGACATGTAAGATTCAGAATAAGAGATCTTTATCCATGTACATTCATTTGAAATAGAATAATCTGATTTGAGTATCATATACACAAGAGTCTGGTGAAAGGGAATATTCAGGTTTCTTTGTTGTTATAAATATATTTTCTTTCTGAAAGAAACGCTGGAACACTATACAGCATTTAATTGGACTGGATCTGGATAAATCCTGGGCCAAGCACTGAATAGACAGTCACACCAATATATTCAAATCCTCCGCATTATGCAACTGCTGCAGCCTTGCACACAAAAGAAAGAGGTACAGGCAAGAAAGAAGGCAGTTTCCTCGAATGTCTAATTATCTGACTCTGGCTATGCTGAAGGTCTTATTTACAGATTGCCGTACACCTTATATTAGTTAACATGCTTATGTCACACAGCCAAACGTTTCCTATTTTTGACTGTTTAAAGGAGCTCTCCAACCAATTATTTCTATAAGTGCGTATCCTGGAAGTGATCAGATAGAAAATGTATCAGCATTATATCTCAACTGTTTCCAGAGTGTAGCAGCTCTGATCAACACTAGCAAATTGGCAATTAATTTACAAAGTCCCTTTCATCCCCGAAATTTTGTGACTGCTCCTTCTTAACATGTGTGGGGGAGGGGTATGCGCAATGTGGCTACAAGGATCTATGCAATATGGCTGGTGGGGGAGTCTGCAATGTGGCTAGTGCGGGACTATGCTTACTTTGCATTTCATTGTTTTTTGCTTTGTTTGTATATTAATTCATTATTATATACTTATTATAAACATATTATAAACATTGAAAATGTGCTCAATTAGGACTGAAACATTACAATGTATTTATTGTAGAAATGTTGGCAGAATTTGTACCAGCATCACTAGATGGTCATCCCAGCGCACTTTAAGGTGTAGGTCTCTCGGTAGATGCCTCCGTAAACTAGAAGTCTACAGCCACCTTTTAGTTTAGTAATGCCTTTTTCATTACATTTTTTTGTGGTTTTTTTTCCTAAAACACTGCCTTATGTATGGCTTACATTAATTATGACAGTGAGAGGATTTCTGAGTGTAAATGTATTAAACTGCAGATTTTGCAGGTCACCGATATTCCGTGACTTTACAGGGTAAATTTAAAACGGCAAGTTTTGCCTTTAAAGACATTGCTGGTTTAAAATTCCCCTGCAAAGTCGCTGAATATCGGCGACTTGCAAAATCCACAGTTTAATACATTTACCCCCTGGACTTTCTTTATGATATGTGGCATTTTTATGTGTTTTAAGTTTTTGCGTTACACCAGGCAAAGTGCACCTAGAAAAGTGCAAATGAAAAATTCAACCCATTACGTACAGGATAAGATCTCTGCCAAGAGCTGGTGCAAAAAAGTTATTTTGCTCAGTTTAAATTGCTCCGTGACTTTTCACAAAACAAGGATCATCCCTAAAAACATGCCCTCTCCAAAACCCTGCTTCATTCTAATAATTTTGCACCACAAAATCAAATACTATATTTGCGCTGCTCTGCAAAACTAAATGCGTCTACTCTGTACTTAGGAATGCCAATTCTCCACTCAACTCCTCCCATTGGGTAGTGCCAACTTCTGCTCCTTTGCAAACTTCTCCTCCTCTGTTATCTCAAACCAAGGAATTCTGGCACGTAAGTACATACTGATGCACGAGATTTCACCAAAGAGGATTTTCCTTTGCGTCTGGGGATGAAATTATGGAAAGCTACAGAACAGGAGGTGGGTGGTGGTAGGCATATGGGGAGACACAGAACAAGAAGCAATAGGGGACAAATGATGTAAATCTGACCTGCTGGGCTCTGTGCAGTGGTGATTGGAAGCTATGTAATGTAGCTGGTAGTATGTACAATGGGTGGCTAGGGATCAGAGACAAGGGTCCCAAAACTGCTTGTGAGGATTCACATGATCCAGATAGCAGGTGTCAGAAAACAATTACTGTGAGGATTCACAACACTAGCATCAGATGACAGCTGTCAGAAAACAATTACTGTGAGGATACACAACACTAGCTTCAGATGACAGCCATCAGAAAACAATTACTGTGAGGATTTACAACACTAGCTTCAGATGACAGCTGTCAGAAAACAATTACTGTGAGGATTCACAACACTAGCTTCAGATGTCAGAAAAACTGTTTACAATGAAAGCTACAAACACCGTCTCTCAATTCCTGTAATCAGTACTCTGATAAGAATAGCAGTGTAGCTAGTCACCTCACCTGGACAACTGCGCGGCTTTCTTTAGTCTGCAGTGAAAAGGTCAAGTCAATCAGAACATTTATCTTACCTCTTTGCAGGTATTGTAAAGTCCCTCAGTTCTACCAAACCTTTGCAGGAGCAAAGGTTTGTTTTGGATTTCTCTGCTTGTGCTTTGAAGAAGACTTGTTTTGTTGGACTGTACATCACTATTTTAGCTTCTCCAGTCTTTTGATTACAGCTTGCACCTCTCAGGACTAAGCAGCTTGGCAGAACGTGGTGTTTCTCTGATAGCTACCCCAGCCTTCCCTCTTTAAGGCACAATTTTGTGTGTATGGGAATGCTGATGAATTACTTAGTACACTATGATGCAGGGAAGCTTCAAGACACATTATTTATCATGCTTCCAATGTGCCCAAAAAAGGACAACTTTTGTCTACACCTTTGACTAACGTTGTTCAACACCCATTTGTTGGAGCTCCAAGTGCTTTACCTTCCATTAAAAGGTGTCCAGTCTGGTGTTATAACAGCATCAACACTAAAGCATTTGCAGCAATAATTTGGGAATTGTGCGCGATATCTCAGTTCTCAGTGGCACGATCGGTTAGTCTCAGCACCGTAAAGCTACACGATGGCAACACCTAAGACCCTTTCCAAATTATGCCCTGAATGCCATATTGCTATGGGCGTTATTGCACTTCAGTAATAACAATTTCCACATTATGTTTTACTCACATGAATATGAATAAAACATGTGTGAATATCTCTTTTAAATGAGCAGCTGGCACAAGCCAATAAGAACAAATAAAACAAAATAGAGGGGCTGGTAGTAATTTGTGTGCCGCTGCCTGAACCACATTGCTGCCCAAGGCTCGTCCCTCCTTAGACCTAGATGGGTTGTGGCTGCCAGATGGAACACTCTCAGCATTGTTCTTTCAGTCGCTTGATGATATATTGTACAGCTACCTTCTGTCTTTTTGGATTTGTATACATTTAAGTAGCTAAGCATGCAGACACATAGAGACTTGTATCCCATCTGGATGGAAGCATTACATATATAAATCAGGCCACATACAGCATCTGTGGAAGAAGTGGAAGCAAAAATGGAATTATAGCTAAAATCAGGGCTAGATGTATAGCACTGAAGTCTACAGACAATGGTATTTTGGGTGTCACACTTCTTCAACAAAGGAACCACTTTGCTCACTCATTATGACCTACCAATTTTTTTTATTCATCTCATATGCAATATAATGAAATAAAAAATCATCTTTACAATATGCAATACATTCCCATTCACATCTACTATAACAGACATATACTCATCCAGATATGTCACAATGTATTAATGTATCACAATGGGCTAGATTTACTAAACTGTGGGTTTGAAAAAGTGGAAATGTTACTTATAACAACCAATCAGATTCTAGCTGTCATTTATATAGTGTATTCTACAAAATGACAGTTAGAATCTGATTGGTTGCTATAGGCAACTCTCCACTTTTTCAAACCCGCAGTTTAGTAAATATACCCCAATGTGTTTAGCAACACTAAAGTCAAAGGCAGGTCATGCACTGCAAAGGCCAGTCCTGTCCTATTCCGATAGTACCACACCCTCAAACCTCTCCACTCACGTATGGAGCAAATGAATACACAGAAATGAAATTTGCAAATAATCTTTAGTCATATCATCATCATCTATTTATATAGCTGCAGCGCTGTACAGAGAACTCACTCGCATCAGTTCCTGCTCCACCTGGTGGGTAGCTTTCTGCAGCCATGTAGTGTACATCCCAGGAGTTTATATTTTCAGTGGCACTCACCAACTTGTAACCCTGGTGTTGGGAGATAATGGGATAGGCTGATGGGGGATGGAAATTTTTTTTGTCCTGGTTAACTTTCTTTGTATGTTGGGTGTTATGCTGTAGTCCTGGCGCACCACAATATATTAAATAAATTAGCATGATATATAAAAAATAACCCAAAAAGTGGGTTTTGTTTGTGCTTACACTCAGCAGTGCGTGATCTTGAGATATTTCGGAGATTTTTGTTCATTTATACATTGTAACATTCACGCATTCCAACTTTTTTTGCCACGTCACTATAAAAGATGTTATAACCAATACACACAAGGAAACAAATTATCAAAACTAGGGCACAGATAACGGTGCAGAATGTTGTTTTAACCTATAGCAACCTGGCTTTTGCCTTTGTTTTCTAGATTGTACTAAAAAAATTACAACTAGAATTTGATTAATTGCTATGAGTTACAAAACCTTTTTTTACACTGTAGACCACTTTTCATAACCTCCAGCGTCTACTTTTCTCCAATTTTCTGACAAATATTGAACCGTATATTCCTCGTGCCACACCATCAGTTTCCAAAAATGTTAGTGGGTTATTATTTTGGAAGTGTTGACTTTAATGGGGTGCTTGTGAAATGACAGAACCAACTCTGTAGTGAGTGGGTAACGTTATCCGGAACTCTTTCATACAGGCCCAAGAATCTTGGCTTCAGTCCTTCAGTCAAGTATATATAAGCTAGTGAAACCACAGGTCTGCAATTATCGAAAATAAGACTATAATGTAGATTTTACTGTTCTTTTGTTAACTGTTTCATGAACTCCAACACAGGGTTATATTCCAGCCAAATCTAAACATTTTTATGCGTTTTATATCACAATTTTAAATAGCCACTAAAATTTGATCAGCATTTTAACCTGCAACGAGCACATTATAAAACAGAAACTGGCAAAATGTTCATCTTCAGCTGTTGTGGAACCGCAAGTAGCAGAGGCTGGTAATGGCTGGTCAGACTTGTGGTTCCTGTACAGTTGGAGAGCCACGGGTGACATGCCTCTGGTACTAGTCATTATAAACTAGTATATAAACTTGCTCTTCTTGCATTGCACAAGGCATATTGGCTAATTCAAATTAGTTTCATTTTTGCTCTTCTGGACATTATACTAAAGCTCACTTATTTCTACATAATGAAATAATTGTTTTTGCGCTCCCATGTCTGAGAGATATTTTGCTTTGTATTTTGGTGAAGTTAAAGAAAAACTCCATCCAGTACCTTAATTCTATTATTTTGTGGTGCTCACTATGTTAACATAAAATCTTATCCCTTACTTACCTCTGATGAGTATACCACCCCAACTGTTCAGATTTGGGTTCAACAGTGCCGTTTTGCAGACCTCGAAAGGAACAGAACTTGCACTGAGATTTGTTGAAATGAGGGTACATTGGGGAGAATCAAGGGTGGAATTTTGAGCAGATTGTGGGTGGGTCTTATTTTGTCCCCTTTTGCATTAATAAATATTGATAGTTATGGATTCGTTGTTTGCCCGAATGACTGATTACCCAACCAGAAGCTTGAAATGATTAAACGCTGTTCTTTGCTACACCTCTAATCATGTTGATGATGACGTTGCCAATTGCTCTCCAGAGTGTACGTCCCAGTTCATGAGAGAGTACGCAGAGGGAGACCATCAACAACACCATCTAGAGTACAGAGGTACAACAGGGCACCTCGGCTGAATGTGAGACAGGATAACCAAAATATTAGATTTTGAAAGGAGTTCTCCTTAATTCAGTGTTCTGCCATTGCCATTAATGATTCAATCATTGGGGACACTACTTCATGGAAGCCTTCAGGTCATATATCATTTTATGTTGACAGACTTATTCTATATGTTTATGCTAAACATTTCCATAAAATATAAATGAACCCCTGTATGCAGGGCCGCCGAGAGGGGGGGGGGAGCCCTGCGTGCTAATTTTTAATTTAAAATTTTTTTCTATTTGGTGGTTTTTTTTTTTGTTTTTTTATTTATTTGTGTCCGTGGGGAGAGGGGGGGGGGGTCCGTCGTTGGTGGGGGAGCTGGAACGAAAAATAAAAAAAAAGAAAGAATCATACTCACGTGATCGGCGCCGCGTCCCTCCTTCCTCTCTTCTCCATTCACACTGACTGCCGGGCGTGGTGTCATCAAGTCACGCCCGGCAGTCAGTGAGGAGCGCCAGACAAGACCAGAAGAAAGAAGAGAAGAGAAGAAAAGAAAAGAAAGAAGCTAACAAAAGGTAAGTAAAGAAACGGAGAGTCAAGGGGAGGGAAACAGAAAGGGACAGTGCTATAAAGAAGAGGGAGTAAAAAAACAGGGGAGAGAGGCTGAGAGTAAAAAAAAAGGGGAGAGAAGCACTAATTTAAAAAAAAGGGGAGAGAAGCACTAATTAAAAAAAAAAGGGGAGAGAAACACTAATTTTAAAAACATTCCAGGATCCGGACAAGCCGCAACTAAGGAAAGCCACAGGTGGAGAAAGCCACAGGTGGAGAAAGTGAGAAGAACAGGTAGGAGAGAGCAGCACAGTGTGTGAAATGTTGTGATTCTAGTAGGGACAATACCAATTTTTGGTGAATGTTGTGCCCAATGTAAGATGCAGGCCAAGACTGAACTCTCTGTGTACACACTGCATTGTTTCTATACTACACTGTGGTGCTAGATGTCCTGAAAGTCAGGAGTGCTTGGACATATGTGACGCTCAGGCGAATTGAGAGCCTAGTGCTTTTGATGTTAGCCAGGCCCCAATGGTGCATTTGCCACGCCCCTAAATGCATGACCACAACCCCGATTTTTTTTTGGGCATGCTCGACTATAAGGGGGGCCCCATGAATTTGTTGTACCGGGGCCCTGAATTCCTCTTGGCAGCCCTGCTTGTATGACTAAGGTATATTTTGAGTTTAAAAAATATTTATAGCGAATTAGCTCTTCACCATAGAAGAGTGGCAGTATCTATATGCAGATGTTACAGAGGTGACTCCCCAAGCAATTAGCAGCTGTAGGTTATCCTATCCTCATAACAGAGCCCGTGGCGGGTGATGTGCTTTCTAGAGGTGTTGGATAAGACAGAGTGTTTTACATGGAAAGTGTGTGATGCTATGTGGTGACAAGCTGGAATGCTGCAATAATTTGAATAACAGCTGGTCAAGCTCTTAATTTACACAAAAGAAATTCATAAAAAAAGAAAAAGAAAATGAAAAGTAGAATATAAAAGGCTAATGTTTAAAGGGATAACATCTAGCAGATACCTACCGACACTCTGTCTCTGATTTGCTAAGTGTTAGAGAGGAAACTGTACAGATAGCTTCCTGTTTGACACTATAAGCAAATGAAAGTGACAGGAGCGGTTTGCTAGGCTAGATGTGTGCAATCTTTAATCCCAGAATCTGTTTTTGGACACCCTGATTCTCATATATGAAAATGTTTTATTGTCAACTACCTATTTTGGGCTCCCAGCCAATGACACCCTAACACATGGAGTTAAAGGTATAAAGCTCGAGCAACACTGTGCTAGATATTACTGACAGCTCGCAGCAGTTATTCCCTGTAGTAACAAACAAGATTCAGTGTGGAGCCCCAAGGAATGTGTATCATGGGGGCAGAGTATGATATACACTAGCCATAAGAGACTGGGGGTCTGCAATACATTATTATTGTTTATATAGCACTAATAACATTATTTAGCACTGTACCGATAATATGTAACCACCCACATCACACACACACACTAGATTTAATTTTGTCAGAAGACAGTATAACAACAAAACACAAATTAGGTAGTACCACCCTATTTGTGTCTCCCCTTTCCTTTAGGATGTAAGCTCTCAGGAGCAGGGCCCTCTTTCCTTGTGTGCTCCTTCTACTATTCCATCACCCCCTGTACCTCTTGGCCAGCTTCCCTAGCCCTGATTTCTTAAGCCTCGGCCTACTTCTCGCTGATTTCTACCATCACTACCAACACTTTCACACATTGTCCCAGATACAATATGATGTGCATTTCCATGTTACCTGTTTGTTTATGTTTTTCTTTGTGCTTTTGCATTTTTTTTGTTTTAAATTTTTTGTTCTTTCTGTATAATGTTGTGTCATGGGTCACTGTTTTCTGTATATGTCATGTAAAGCGCTGCGGACCCTTAGTGGCGCCTTATAAATTAAAGATAATAATAATAAAAGGTGTAAATAGCGCTCATGAAAAAAGAAATTCCCCCCTTATATTTCAAAATGGTGGGTCAATACAATTTTCAACAAATACAACATTTATTAAACCAGGTGACAATATATTGAATTTCAAAGTAATGTCCAACAGCCGTGTGAAAATTATGTTAGTTCTCTGGAGTTGGCACACCGTTACTGTACATTGACTACATGCACGAGGGAGGGCTGGCAAATTTCTGCCCCCCAGCCCAGCCAGCCCCTGTACATGCATGTAAAGATACTGGTGGTATTATCTGAAGCCCAATAGCCGAGTAGATATCCAGAGAGTAGACAGACGTTTGCCGGGTCGGTACACAAGCGGGTAGTCAGACATTTGCCGGGTTGGTACACAAGCAGGTAGTCACAGATACAAGGTAGAGGAGCAGGTAGCAGGAGCTGAGCAAGCAGAATACTCAAGCATATGTCTGAACCAGGAAGTGCCATTTATAGGCCCAAACAGGAAACAGGATCCAAGATGGTTTCTCTTTGATTCCAAACTGGCCATCTTGGATAAGGGCAAATCTAAGGGCAAGTTTACAAATACAGAGACCTCTAGTGGTCGGAGGTGCAAATGTCAAAGTAATTCGTTACAATGCATATGGCCCCTCCCCTGTTCCACCCCTGAAATTGTTGGCTGTCGGAAATGTTTTTTGCCCTTGAAGATAAAGCCGATGTACTTCCATTCAGTGGCGTATAGTCCGTTTCTGGGCATGCGCAGAGCAATGTAACACAAAATACGGCATGTCTGTAGAACATACACTATCTTGTTGGGAAGATAATTCTAATGTTATGTGTCTTGGCAAATTTTTATATGCTTACAATGTGATTATAACTATTAATATTAATGCTCTGACATTTTAATTCTCAGAATTCAGATTATTAACGTCTTCTATAGTGTTTGGAGCACCACATCACTGCTGATTTTGAAAGGAAGGGAAAGGAGATTAAACCACTAAACACACGGTCCTAAAAAGAGACATGGGGACAAGAAATGAGATAGGGGTAGAGATACAATGGGTTAATAAACCCAGACAGCGCATGAGAATTGTCCAGGGACAACAAGGAATGCACAATGTGTTAGCATTTGTGTGTAATGGGAATTAATTAGGGGTTTGGAGAATTTCCCAGCTCAGATTTTATACTGGGGCTCAGGGACCATTGGCTTTGCCACTAAAAGGAACAAACACCTTAGTGTAATGGTTGACAAGAAAGATGGCATCTGTAACAGTAGTGACATCGATATCTCTGGACACCGACGTAAGAGTATATGAGGATAATAAGATACCTTGAATTTAGGGCATGTCTTCTGATGTAGACTCATTGCAATATATTAACCCGATTAAGGTAAAGTGGCTGTTATCTTATTCTTGGAGGGGGCCAGATCATGTACTCAATCTTCATTTATGGTGCCCGCTGATGTGATGTGTCATATACCTGTTTCCTTTACAGTAGGCGCTAGTACAGCATTGACCTATGCAAATCATGTTTAGGGAAAGAGCTATTTTTTAAGAAAGGCTATTTGGAATAAGTCCAGTTATGGAGAGGACAAAGAGGGCATCTGTGTGTAAATTACATTGCAAGTACCCTCAAATGAATGAAAACAAAGACCCCGAAACTAGATGAATATCCTGCTGGAATACTTTAAAAGACAGAATAGTGATGGTAATGGTACTGCTCATGTAACTGTCCTTAAAATCGATGTCCAGAGAAAAATAACATTATTTTGGATAAACTCTCAGAGGCTGGCAATGAAAATATCATCAGCAGTTTTAGCTGAATTCAATGACTCCTTGCCCTTTGGATTCCACTTATAGAACACTGGCTAGACTGAAGAAAACAATGCGGCAATGTGCCCAGGAATGTTAGCCTTCACTTCTAACTCTCACTGCAATGGAAACAGATGCCTTGTTCTCACCTTTCCTGATGCGTTCTGGAAATATGTTGTTTTCACGCACACGAGTTAGACAAAGTCAGTTCAAGTCTCTGTTACGGCCTATCCTACTTATTACTAGTTACTACTGCTTTTTTGGTAATTAATAAACAATGTAAAAGTAACAAATAAATTCTTTACATTTTTCATCTTTCTGTCTGTTTTTCTGAGCTTGCTGGAGAATTGCAGGGGAGATGGCTGCCAACTGTCAGTAAACGGACCAACAGTCAGTGAAAAATAGGCATGTTTATTTGTAAGAAAAAATAGGGATGAATGAAAAAACATGAATGTACAAATGTCATTTAACACTTAGGCCACAAGGAGCGTGGCCTGTGAAGCGTGTACTAGCAGCTACCTGTGGATGCTCTCCAGTTAAGATCCTGTTACATATCCTACACTGGTGAAATGGTGTTTTAATCAGGCTGAAACAGCAGCACGAAGGCTACACAATGTCATCTGCTGCACTTAGTCCCGCTATAAAGAGGTATCTGTCTCTGGAGCTTGTGATGAGAGGTTGGGCCTGTATTCTCGCTGGTGATTGCAGGTGGGGGCTAGTAGCTACGAATGCAAGCTCTGGCGGCACCGGGCATTTGCCTGACTATTCCCTGTGTTGGTGCAAAGGAAAGAAGAAGCTGGTGTCCCCTGAGGATTCGTAGACTTATCGGAGGGCATTGCTGAATATATTACTGGCCACAGCCTACTTCTGAGTGAGCACCAGCAAAACACCAGGGACAGGTTTCTGCCTTTATGAACAGTAGGATGTATACATATTGGAGTTGTCCCCTACAGTACAACATGGTTTTGCCAAGGTGAACATTTTTTTTTTTTGTGCTTACTGAAACTGACAATGGAGTGAAATCTGTTTCAGTGCAACTAGTTATATTGTTATTGCATGAGATGAGCCAAGATATATAGGAGGCTGATAAGATTTACAGTATATTTGCGATTTTTCACACTGGAACATGTAATTGTTTATAGTAACTAAGGACTTGAAAAGGACTGAATATTATTGGCTGGTGAATGGCTAAGATTATAAAGTAACATTGTCATCCATTATTTACACCCTCCATGTATATAGCAAGGTACAGCCATAATATAATTCTGCTTTAGATGTGCCCAGACACAATAGGAAAGTGAAGAATAAGAACTGCTGATTGTCTATAGAGGAAGTACATCTCCCCCTGTCTGCTTCTATTTAGTGGAAGTACCCATGGAGATTCAATTGTGCATCTGCCTGAACAGGGCTTAGACATAAAGGAAGACTGAACATCCTGTAGCCAGATAATATAATGCCACACATCTTACAATCATCTTTCCTATCTTTCTCTCTCTCTGCTTCTATTAGCTGGTGATATATCACCTAATCCAGGTCCCCCACACTCCTCCAATACACATGTATCAAAACACTACCAAAATCCAGCAAACCTCAAACACATCACCTGTCTCCTATCATGTAAGGAATTACTCTGATATTTGCACCTCCAACCAATAGAGGTCTCTGTTTTTGTAACTTACCCTTAGAATTACCCTTATCCAAGATGGCCAGAATGGCATCAAGGAGAAACCATCTTGGATCCTGTTTGGGCCTATAATAGGCTCTTCCTGGATCAGACATGTACTTGAGTATTCTGCATTCTCAGCTCCTGCTACTTGCTACACTTCCTTGTGTCTGTGACTACCCGCTTGTGTACCAACCCGGCAAACATCTGACTACCCTCTTGTGTACCGAACAGGCAAACTTGCTGAGTATCTGACTACTTACTGGGTATCTACTCTACTTAAAGCCTTCCAGTCTCATGCCTAAACTCCCACCAGTCGGCTACCTCTCTTTCTCATCCCTTCTTCCCTTCTCCCCTTCTCCCCCTTCCTCCCGTCTCTTCGTCTCATCCATGTGTCTGTCTGTCTTCCCCTCCCTTTATATTGTTCGCTCCTTTGAGCAGGGCTCTCCTACCTTCTGTTTCCATCACTTTTAACTGTGCTCACCAGCTACTCAGCTCACCTCCTCTCAATCCCTCTGCCCTCTGTCTCCTCTCGCTTCTCTCCGCTCCCCTCAGTGACTCTCAACCTGTCATCCGTGCCCACCCTCTTGGGCCATAGTTACCTGCCTGTACTCACTTTTCCCCTCCCTCCCTCTATTTCATGCTGTGCCTGAGCCCCCAGAGTTATAGTGCTTACTGTTACTTGTACTGCGCTGTTTCACCTTGTACTGTGCCATTGTTTGTCCTTGTACGGCGCTACGGATACTTTGTGGCGCCTTATAAATAAAAATTAATAATAATAATAATAATAATATTGGGCTTCAGATAATACCACTAGTATTGTTACATATCTCTTCCAAAACCCTATAAATATGACCTTTTGGAATGCACGCTGTTTGTAACAAACTTGCCTCCATACACAACCTCTTTCTCTCAAACAACCTCAACCTTCTGACTATAACAGAAACATGTCCTACACAATCAGGCACTGCCTCCCCTGCAGCTCTTTCACATTGTGGCCTCCTTTTTGCCCACACCTCCAGACCTTGAGGCAGACAAGAAGGCGGAGTTAGACTACTTCTCTCCCCACAGTGCACATTCACAGTTTTACCAAATGTTTCATCACTTATGTTCACATCTTTTGAAGTGCATGCCATTTGGCTTTTTAATCCATTCTCTATGGGTATTGCTGTGATATATCATCCCCCTGGAGCGCATCAACAATTTCTTGAGGATTTCTCTGCATGGCTCCCTCGCTTCTTATCTCATGACATCCCCACCATCATTCTGGGCGATTTCAACATTCCCATTGCTAATCCACGTTCCAATGCTGCTTACAATCTACTCTCTCTAACCTCCTCCCTCGGCCTCTCCCAGTGGGTTGAATCCTTTACTCACCGTAGCCATTGACTTGATCTTATTTTCTCTAGAATATGCTTAGTTTCTGATTTCCTTAACATTCCTTTCCCCCTCTTGGATCATCACCTTATTAGCTACTCGCTCAACCCCAATACTTTAACCTCTCGGCTCTCTAACTCTACAAAGTTTCCTCATGCCCACAGAAATCTTAACTTTTTTAATTTTCAACAGTTTTCCACCTCTCTCCAACACCTTCTCTCCCCAATGAATACATTCTCCTCCTCTGATATGGCAGTACCTCATTTTCCCCAAACACTAGCGATAGTGCTTGTTCATGTGGCTCCAGCGACTCTTCATACTCCACGTTGACATCGATGTCAGCCGTGGCACACTAAAGTAACACAAAGTATTCAAAAACTTTCCCGTACAGCAGAAATCTAGCGTAAATCTCGTACTTCTACTCATTTCTTCACATATAGATCCATCTACCACTCCTATCGAAATGCTCTGAACACTGAAAACAAACATACTTCCAATCACTCATCTCTGCTCAGACTTCTAACCCCAAATGCCTTTTTAACACATTTAAATCTCTTCTCAACCCTCCCACCCCAAACCCTCAAACTACCATCAGCGCCCAGGATCTTGCTTCCTACTTCAAGGACAAGATTGGTCAGACCATACTAGAAATGGTATCATCTTCCTCGACAAGCAATCAGCTCAATTCCTTCTCAGCACCCTCTGAAACCTTCTCTTCATTTGAACCCACAAATGAAGATGCAGTATCTCTTTTTACCTTCCTAATCTACTTTCTGTCCTCTTGATCATATACCTTCACAGTTTGGTTGATACCTGTCTCCTGTTTCCCGTCATTATACAAGCATGCAGTGATTACTCCAATTCTGAAAAAACTAGATTCTGACCCAAACTCTCTTTCAGCTCCCATGCCCCTCCAAGCTTCTAGAGAGACTTGCCTACACTCGCCTCACACACTTCCCTTCCGCAAACAACCTATTGGACCCTCTTCAGTCAGCTTTCGTTCTCAACACTCCACAAAGACTGCATTGACTAAGGTTGTGAATGATTTCATCACTGTTAAAACTAAAGGCCATTACTCTTTTCTAATTATCCTGGATCTCTTTGCTGCATTTGACATTGATGGCCACTCTCTTCTCATATAAAATGGTACAGTCCCTAGGCCTTCAAGACACTGTCCTATTCTGGTTCTCATTCTACATTTCTAATCGCTCTTTCAGTGTTAATTTCTTTCGATCCACCTCTGCTCCGCTTCCTTTATCAGTTGGAGTACTACAAGGCTCAGTACTAGACTGTCTGTTGTTCTCTATCTATACCACTTTTTTAGGAAAACTAATATGATCCTTTGGATTTCAGTATCATCTCTATGCAGAAGATACCCAAATTTATCTATCCTCTTCTGATCTCTCACCATCTATGGTGTCCTGTGTTACTGATTGTCTTTCTGCCATTTCATCTTGGATGTCCTCAGGTCTACTCAAACTCAATCTTTCAAATACTGAGTTAATAATATTCCACCCACCAACAGAAGTTACCTGACATTTTTATTTCTGTTGACAACATGACCATAAATCCAACCCTGCTAGCTCACTGCCTAGCTGTAATCCTTGAATCAGAACTATCCTTTGCTCCCCATATCGACTCTATATTTAAATCATGTTACATACATATAAAAAACATTTCCAGAATACACACATATCTCATACAAGACATTGCAAAAACTCTAATTCCTGCACTCATCATCTCCCGCATTGACTATTGCAATTCCCTCCTTACTGGCCTTCCCCGAAACATACTCTCATCCCTACAAGCTATTTTGCATGCAGCGGCTAGATTGATTTTTCTTGTAAATCATTCTTCCTCTGCTGAACCACTCTGTATGTCTCTACATTTGTTGCCTGTTTTTTACTGAATTCAATATAAAATATTTCTACTAACCTACAAGGCCATCAACAAAACTGCACCAACATACATCTTCTCTCATCTCAAAATATCTCTCAACTCGACATCTCCGTTCTGTACAAGATATGCGTCTCTCATCCACTCTCATAACATCCTCCCATTCCCATATACAGGACTTTTTTCGAGCTACACCCACACTATGGAATTCCCTCCCTCGCACAATAAGACTTTCCTCTAGTCTACAAACCTTAAAGCGTTCTCTTAAAACCCACCTCTTCAGGCAAGCTTATAATATTCCTCAACCACCCTCTGAAACTCATTAGGTTAACCTATCACTAACCTTTACACAATTCACACAAGACAACAACACTTTGATCCCCTGACCAACATTGCTGTGTGCCTGGATCATATAGTATACAAATCACTATTTACCTTTGCAATCTGGCTGGACTGAAATACAATAAGTAGACTTAACCTCATGTATCCAACTCCCACTGTCCTATAGATTATAAACTTGCGAGCAAAGCCTTCTTACCTCTTTGTCTGTATTACCCAGTATTGTTTATTACTGTGTTTGTACCTAATTGTAAAGCGCTACAGAATTCGCTGGCACTATATAAATAAATGTTGATGATAATGATGATGAATATACCTATAACATCTAGGCACAATGCGTCTGTACAGATATTATTATTACTCACTGCTCCATGTACGTGATATTTTAAATAATCCTAATTTTTAATTACTTGTATATAATATGTTAAATTGTATAAGTTATTTTTAGTTTATGCAAATAAACTTATCCATTTTGTACATCAGTTGCAGCTCTATTCTTTTCTATGCCATTTGTGTTGCTTAAGTGGAGTTTATTAGTGGTTTTTGAGCGCTGATAATGATGATGAATATACCTATAACATCTAGGCACAATGCGTCTGTACAGATATTATTATTACTCACTGCTCCATGTACGTGATATTTTAAATAATCCTAATTTTTAATTACTTGTATATAATATGTTAAATTGTATAAGTTATTTTTAGTTTATGCAAATAAACTTATCCATTTTGTACATCAGTTGCAGCTCTATTCTTTTCTATGCCATTTGTGTTGCTTAAGTGGAGTTTATTAGTGGTTTTTGAGCGCTGGCTTTATTGTTGTGTTTGTTAGGGGAAAAACAATGCAGCACAATTGGGTTGTGAAATCAACACTGCACATTTGTTAATTTCTGGGAGAGTCTGTCTAAACAATGTATTATAAGGTTCAAAGTGCTTTATTAGTAATAGAGTAGAATGATCCCGTAATTAACAGGAAAACTCTCACAATGGAGGTCAGGGGCCAACACAGGATTTCTAGAGCATTTCACGGTGATGCCTATGTAACAAGCATTGTGGTGGTATGTTCTGTTGTCTCCATCTTAGGATGCTTATAACATTTATTTCCTTTAAAAAAAACATTTCTTCTTTCAAGATATTTTATTTGTAATAATTGAAGGTTTTTACGTATATTTTTTGGTTTTCTTTAATGAATTAAATGTCTTTTTTAAACTTTAACATTTTTGACATTATTGAAAGTGAAAGCCCAATATAGTTAGTATTCTACAGCTATTAAATAGCCTACTTATGTAAGGGGACTATTGCTAAATAAATCCCAGCGTATCTCATATAGCATTACACACAGCCACTCATCTTCCCCCAAACATGCCGTCTGCTCCCTGCCATCTGTGGAGTTGAGAAATAGGGACAGTGGGCTCCGTTGTGTGGCCCCGGCTCTGCTCTGTCACGCAGCAAACTGCTTCAGCAAACTGCGTCAGGTTTCAGGAGACCGTAATGTGAGTTCAGGATAGCTGAAAATCACTCTAAGGGCTAGATTTACTAAGCTGCGGGTTTGAAAAAGTGGGGATGTTGCCTATAGCAACCAATCAGATTCTAGCTGTCATTTTGTAGAAGGTACTAAATAAATGAAAGCTAGAATCTGCAGGCTTAAATGTTCAGATCCTTACGCTTGCCCATTTTTACTGCTTCCAACACATTCATTTCAAGAACGGACTGTTCACTTGCTTCCTAATATATCTCACCCCTTGACAGGTGCCATTGTAAAGAGATAATGTTATTCACTTCACTTGTCAGTGCTTTTAATGCTGTTAAGTGTATATCTGTATTTTATGTGCCCAATTTTCAGCAGTGAAGATCCCTACATTTTCTTCCCATTTAGCCCACAATTTTACAAGCTCATCTAGTTTACTTTCTATTTAACAAAAATTAATTTACACTCGTTATAAGTTTTCTTGAACCCATTGTCTGTTGATGTTTCTTTGCAGGGGCTTCTATCAAGACCGGTGTTCCATAACCAAACTATGACCCCAAAGTAAATATCTATAGGACTTTGTTCTAGGGACTCCAAATTCTTCACATATTTGCTTGAAGGACTTTAGGTAGCCTGAAGTCACGCTTTAGAGACTTATAGTTCCTTTTAGGGACACTCAGACAATCATTCATACTAATTGGATCTGTGTTAATTTGAGCGCTCAATCCCTTTTGATATTTTGTATACTAGGAAGTGGACTTTCCGTGATTTCATCCGCCATATCCCTACCTACAGCCTGCTGTGCGCACTTCGTATTTATCGGTTACATTTTCATGTGTCCTAGAAATATTTACTTTTTCATTTTTTCCCCTTTGTTTTGATTTTAAAAGTCTCTATTGCAGAGAGAGTTAGGGGTATATTTACTAAACTGCGTGTTTGAAAAAGTGGAGATGTTACCTATAGCAACCAATCAGATTCTAGTTATAATTTATTTAGTACATGGTACAAAATGACAGCTAGAATCTGATTGGTTACGATAGGCAACAAGTCCACTTTTTCATACCCGCAGTCTAGTAAATATACCCCTTAGAGTCACATGCCCAGCTAGACAAATTATCTCATTTTAGTAGGTTAAAACGGAATTTTATGCTACTATAGTGTTTGGTTTTGGGTTTTTTAACGCATACATGGAAATGTAGGAAAAATGGGTGTATTGATTTTTAACATCCTTTTATTCTGCAACCATTATTATTCCACAATTGAGTATTGCACCGCTTGTTGCAAAAGCCGGTAAAGTTAGATGTATTATACAAAATACCCATATTTATGCATACGGTGAATACTGCACCTTTTTAAAGAAGATTCTGCTTAACACCAAAGTGAAATCCTAATTTCCATTTTACAATTAAGCAGCATAGAGTTAAATTTTATGTGTAATTTTAGACTTTGTAAATGATAATTCTGTGTCCATTAAAATTAATTGCATTCTGGCAAATAAAAATCTTGGTAGTCAATTCTCGAAAGTCAAATTCTGCATTTAGGACAAACCTAGGATTAAAGATATTTAATTTTGTAATAGTGAAATGGAAAAGCTAAAAATTAGTAAAAAAAAATATTTAGTGAAAACAGAAATAAAACGCGGTTTGGTATTTCTACTAAAATTCCTTTTATTCCCCTTCCTTATGACAAATACATTTAAAAGTGACACATTGAGCTTTACAGTATAATAAAATACCACTTTGACAGTTTGAATAAATTGTAGGGCTGCAGAAATCAGATAGTGAACATCAAGACAAAAAGGGACATTAGAGCATAAGTAAAATCCCTCTGGTCTCAGTCTTTAAAATACAGCAGATGTACATAGGCTGAATCACAGAGCAATAATCCCTGTATGATACAAGAACCACATGATCTTTTGATAAACAAAATTGCTTGAGACATAATGGGATCTTCAGGCTGCTTACATGCATTAATGTAACCTGTATTTAGCAATTCAATAAATCACCAGTATCCTGGAAATTTTCACACTTTACATTAGTGAAAGAAAATGGGTGATGTCCAAATGCATTCAGCTGAAAGACAATATTTTCAGTGTTAACATACGTTTAATGTAAAGGCACACTAACTATTTATTTTTTTCTACTTGTCTAAAGTCAATTTTGAAAGAGTACTGTATCATAATATTTCCAATGCATGACTTTACATAGCTTCTATAAAGGCATTATTAAACATGCATGCTTTCCTACAGAGCCATTCTTTTTGTCCTCTTTCATAAACCCATTACCCCACCTAAAAACTCCCGTCAATCTTATTCATGTGTGATGTTCCTCCGATAATAGAGCAGCTTGAGGGCACGGTCTTGTGGTAGCGGGATAGTCACAGGTCATTGTGGAAGATTGCGTGGATGTGTGACCAGGTCCACAAATATGATAGAGAGCAAATCAAAGGGAGTTGGTCACACTCAAGTTTGCCCATGACCTGTACAGAGAGCTAGTAAATTATAGGACTTCTATAATATGTACTGTAACCAATAGCAATCAAGTATCATATTTCATTAGTATAGTGCAGTGGTGGGCAACAGGCGGTCTGCCAAGCCTTCCCCTGTGGCCCTCAGTTTGCTGCTCCCAGTATCACTTATTCTGCAAGCAGATAATAAGTCAATGGGAGCAGCTGACTTCCTAGTCATGCAGCCTCCTCTGTAGGGCAGGGGAGGTCACACAGCACAGCCAATCAGAGAAGGGGGAGGAGTTAGTGCTCCAGCTGTTCAGATAAGTGTGGGGATAGGTGCAGAGGTCTGTGAGGATCTAAGTGGCATGGTTGGCGTGTAGGGAGGTCTGAGGGCATATGGCAGAATACATGTGGGGACAATTTGTGACGAGGGGTCTGAGGGCATGTAGTGATATTTAGTAGCAAGCTGCAGATCTGAATAGCATGAGGTGGAGTTTTGGAGCAGGTGGGTATGTGGGTGCATTTTGGAATGAGAGATGTACGGGTGTCAAAGCCGTTTTGAAATTAAAGTTAATGTCCAACCCTTTTGTAGGTTGGAGGACCACAATGTCAATGCCCTTGAAGTATGTCGGGTTGGCCATCACTGATAAAGTGTATTCAGACTAATGAAAGATAATAACGGACTGCTTGCTGCGAGTTAAAGCACATGTCCATTTGTATATTTTGTACACTTCACATCAAACAATAACATGAAGTTAGAATGCTTTTGAATATTAAGTAGATGATCTACGATATGTAAATTGCTGACGTATGTATTGAGGCATCTATGACAAGAGGGGCGATAGGTTTTATAGTTTCCCAGTAGATTATTATAGGCTGCCTACATTTTATTTAGTAATTGTAGTAGAACAGATCAAGTAGAACATATATTTGCAATGTATATTAGGACTTCGTTTCCAGAGGAACTGCAGAAAAAAAAAAAATCACCCCCACCCCTATTTGACAGGGATAGATAGAACGCTAATAGGAAATCAAGCAACACTCTTCTGTCCCTCTCTCACCAGCCTCCTGCTCTTCCCAACTAGTATGGATATGAGCACAACCCACAAGTACTAGAGACCATCTCCCAGGTAAATGGGAGGGTTGCTGCATGCTATTCCAAGCCTTTGCCTAATTAAACAAGCCCCATCACAGAAGTGACAGGTCCTTTTACATATCAGAAAACTGCAAACATGCAGACTTGGCTTCCACCAATTAGTGATGTTTGTGAAGTTGAAAGCAACATGTCATCTCTGCACAAATCCAGGTAGGACTTATGTGCTCTGCAGATAAATTAACATCGGCAGAGAACTCAAGGGAGATCCCAACATTTTGTTTTTCCCATCTGACTGCTCAGAGCATAGCAATCTCTGTGAATCATGTTGTCCTATGTACTTCAGAAAAAATCAAGGATATGTCATGGTTTAAAAGGCATAGATCCTACAGATTAAACTGGTTTCGAGTTAGTTTTGTGCTAAACAGACATGAATTCCTGAACTGTGAGACAGCGCTAGAAAATGTAAGGTTGAGAAGCTGCCATTATCTACCAATAAAATATTTGTTGTAAAAGCATGGATTATGTGTTTTAGCCGGTCTGCTTCATCTTTTGTAAATCTGCTACAATGAGATTTCATCTATACAGTACTCTAGATTAGTGCAGAGGTCTTAATGGAAAGGCCCAAAAACGTATTATACATTAATACACCTTATTCTATTTCAATAAGTTACTTGTATAAAGTGATTCTTACATCTAAGATTGTTTTGCACTTCTAAAACTAATACAATTGTTGTTGCAGGCCAGAATATGGCATCTATAAGAGATTGCCACACTGCAATAATGGGCAATTGTTCAGGATCGTGTGTAGTCCAAAACAAACAACATGCCCGATAATAGGCTGATCAAGATCATTATTGATCATGTTACAATCTGAAGTTGACCATAGATAACCAGCATCAACCTGTGTGTGCGCTGTCATTCTCCGTGTAGGCAGCAAATAGCAGGAGATCATCCAATTTGACCAGCAGAGCTAACCATTCAGTAGAATGATCTTTTTCTGTACTACCCTTAGTGACAGACAGCAGGTTTGATGTCAGTGTGGGCATAGTATGATGTAATTGGGTGTGTCACAGAGCTAGAAGGTTGGAAAATATGATAAGAGAGCAGGAGGGAGGCAGTGGAAAACGCCTAACTTTGCTCATCATTTGTACAGAGGTAAAACAAAAATGTACGTCTGACATATGTATTCCCCTGTAACAGGCACAGGAAACAACACTATTAAGATCAGAATGTCTTTAAAATTAAAAGGAGCATTTTCAAAATAGGTGAAGTAAAGAGGTCTATTTTAAGTACACAAAAATTATTAGATGACCGCAAAAGATAGTTGCTTACTTATGTATAGGTCATACAATAGAGCAGGCCTAGACAACCTGTGGCTCTCCAGATGTTGTGAAACTACAAGTCACAGCCTGCTATGGCCATGGTGAGTGTCAGAAACACCAGGAGCCAGAAGAGCCTTGGCGGGCTGCTCTAGACACAGAAGGCTGGGTTATTGTATGGTGGAAGTAACACGGTCACCATAACCACATCAGGTAAGATGGTCTGCAAAACCATCTTACCTGATGTGGTTGCAAAAACATCCATATTGGAATTAACTTGATTTTAACAATAAGTGCTTTTTAATCAAACATGAATAAATATTTATATAAACAGATTCATACTAGCCAGATGTAAACTTTTATTTTGATTATTATACAGTATACTTTAAAAACAACAACTCATAATACGTGTGCCGTCTAGCGTTCGGACCTTTGTGTATATAGAAGAAAGAGCAACAACACAGGTACTAAGAGAGAAGAGGCTTATCCAGCAAACGTATATGTGGTAATCCCAACAGCTGAGCACAGTGCAACACTTGTCTTTATTTCATCATGGGGCTGTGGCATAATTATCCCAAAGCCAGGTACCTATGAAATGAAGCATCAGCTCCTGTGGTTACCACTGATCCAGTTACCAAATGACTTACAAATTCAACCTCCTTTAGGACACCTCACCTGACTTTTGTTTGGGGGCCCTTATGTCATTCAGCCATCGGACCACAATCTAGTACATATATCACCTTTCTACCTGGAAAACTTTGGTCTTGTGTTGCACAAATATGGATCATTTTAAGCGGCCTCTACTGAACAAAACAATCTGCATAAAAAGGACAGGTTTTGGTGTGTTCATAATTTGTGTGTGGACCCAAGATTAAATATCTAACAGTATGCTTATAGTAAGTGTAGTCATTTACTCTGAAAGTCAGGTGTTGCTGGCGTGTTAGCACCTAACTTCCAGAAGATTTTCACCTGCCAGCAAATAATCAACAGCAACAAGTTTCCAATTTACCCAAAAGAGTTTTCATGCATAAACAAATCTCTGGCAAACGTCAGAAAGATCACGGTGCAAAAATAGCTTGGTCCCAATTTTCTATTAGGAGAAATGTTAAACCTACATATTGTAATCCAGAGCTTTTTATATTGTAGCCAAGTTGCCAGTTGGCAAATCAAGACCATAGAAGCTTACTTGAGAACATAATGCTGTGTGGACAAATGTGTTGTAACCGATAGCAACCAGACATTTCCTTCATGTTCTAAACTATGCTAGAACCGATTGGTTGGAAGGAAAAACAGCACATTGTACCAGTTTATTAACAAACCTTTGTGTTCTTTAGGGTTATACACTTCTCATGTTTAACTTTTGTAGTGTTTATCATCACTGTATTAATGGGCGACACTTAAGATCTACTAGGAAAGCAGAAACTCTTCTAATGATCATGTAGATCTATCAAGAATAGACTGTATGGGAGAAAATGAGCAATAAATCAATAGCAACCGGGTTCTATATTTTCAAACGCGGATTACAAAATGATATGAAATGTCTGACTAGTTGCTATAGGCAACAACCGTGCCTCAGTAATTAGAGGTACTGCTCATTAATCAGTGACGTACGAGCAAAGCATTAGGGCGATGAAAGGGAAGAAAATCTCAAGCTATTAACGGTCTGAACGTAGTGTGGAATTACTGAATGAGCAGCTGCAGCTAAGGAGAGGTTGCTGAAACTTGTCTCTTATGGTAAACATCATTTGGACAGCATTTGTGGCAGACCTAGAAACAAGCAATGTTATTTCCATCCCAGTCTTTCCACTCCTCTAATGGGGTATAGAGGTCACCTGGGCATTAACACAGAGCAGCTTCTATTTAACAGTATTCCTACGTAGCCCAGCGATGCCAATGAATGGTACAAAAGGCATTAAACAAAGACGCTTTTCTACACCTACAGTGGATCTTCGGTTACATTGGTGTTTAAGATACAGGAGTAATTCATTCAAAAGATTAAATAAATGCCAAGTAGGCTAGAAACAGTTTTAGACATGCTTTGTTTCAAATGAGCTAGTGCAGGCCAGCAAATAGTGTTTTTTTGTATGTTATCCAGAATCTGAGAAAAAAAAAAAAGAAAAGAAAATGTAGCTGTGACCTTCGAGTCCTTTGCAGGTGAAAAGAATGTTGGTGGTAAAGCAGTCTTGTGTGCAAGCCATCACTGCATCCTGGCCATTATTTCTTCTTTGCATTAACATTTTTGCAGACCCAGTTCATTCCATCCTAGAAAAACAGATACAAGCTTATCAAATGCGCTCACCATACGTTACCTACATACTTTTATTCACCCTCTCCCATTAGATCCTCCATAGCTTGTATGTGCCCATGTGAAACTTGTACGGAATACAACATTCTCTTTGTGGTCCCTTTTGTGTTAGTTGTTTATTGGTGCCATCATGGGATATAACACAGAACAGCACCACTCACTGCATTGGATACAACTGTATACAGAGGAGCTTTGTGTCATCACAGAGATACAACTAAATAAAAATAAAATATAAATATAAAAAGCAAAATAAATAAATGTAATCCATTTTGCAGCCTGGAAAGTCCAAGCTAAAGAAATCTGAAGGTGGAAAAATAGTAAACCTTTATCTTTGCACTTTTTTGTTGCAAAATCAAGAGAAGTGATCACATCTGCAGTCATTTCAATTATGAAAAATGAGCATGGGTGTACCCCCACTGTAGGAGGACAGGGATTCACACTAGAAGGATCAGGATACAGATAGTTAAACTGAATTTGTCTATCTCCACGGAATCTGTAGCAAAGCACTTACACAATTGTGTTGTTTAGGACATAAAAACCATTCAAGGACACGGAGAGCAATCAGTACAGTATGTGTAATACCGACATCAGATAATATCTTTGAAATATTACGCAGGGTTTGTAAGACAAGACATGTCTATTGCTACAAACTGGTCATCTGCTGAGATAACAGAAAACATACCCTTAATCACACTGCAAGGATTATATTAAATCAAAACAGAATTTCTAAACCATTATCTCTGCAACCCTGGCCTAGCCACTATGGAGGTGGATGGATGTAGGAGGTGACAGATGGTGATTCAGTAAATATGTTGCTACGTTAATGTTTTTTTCTTGTACCATGAAATGGATTTATAGGTTTGAGCAGGTAAAGGGATTAAAAAAAGCCACAACATGAATATATAACATGTATATTCTGCAAACCGGTGGTAATCGAGTTATAGGTGCTGTAATCACCGACACTCTTTACTCCTACATAATTATTCTGATAATGAACAGAGCGACATAGAAAAAATAACTACTTACCAGTAAAAAGACACAGAGGAAATCCGATGAGGACATCGCGTCACTTCCAAATGACGTCAGTTGCGTGCGCGACTTGGAAATGTCGACTTTTAAAGCGGCAGCACACGGACCCAAATAACTATTACCTTTGGGTTAGGGTTAAGGATTAGGGTTAGGAATAAATTTAATATTACCATAGTCCGTGCGTTGCCACTTTTAAAACAAAAAAAAACAAAAACAAAGTCGCGCACGCAACGGACATCATTTGGAAGTGTTGCGATGTACGCTCATCAGATTTCCTCTGTGTCTCTTTACTGGTAAGTAGTTATTTTTTCTATGTCGCTCTGTTCATTATCGGAATAATTATGTAGGAGTAAACAGTGTCGGTGTTTACTGCACCGATAACTCGCACTACACCCCTGCAAACATAAACTGTACACATTGTCTGCACATAGTGGAGGCAGCTATTATTGTGGACTGAACCAATATTGATGAATACAGGCCAACCATTCTCCTGAAACCAGTGAACTCCAATGTCTATCGGACCATATCAACAGCCCTCATGCCAACACAGGCCTGTTCATTTCAATGTGGGTTTTCTCACTGAAGAATGAAATAACCGGTCACTGGTTCAAAGTGATTTGACAGACTGCATGTAGGAATATTGGTTCAGTCCACAAAATGTCTGCCTCCACTGTGTATAACAGATAGATTTTTAAATATAAAACTTTACATGCAGTTTTAGCTGAATGTAAGCTTATCTTGCGCCACTTCTGTAGTATGGGTAGTACCAGTTATCATGCATAATATATCAATATCCTTGGAGTAATTTGCCTCTTAAAACAGTACTGCAAATATAGTCCATGAGGAGAGTCAGAGGTCAGACGAGGATTAAAAGAATACAGAATAGGCACATTATAATAACCAGTAGTAATCCTAATAATAACCAATGCAGTTTGCAGTAATGAACCAATTCACTTGTAACTGGGCAAACAATAGGTATAATTTGGGAGCCAGTAAAATCTAGAAGCCAGTGACAGGGTACATTCCATTTAGATTTCTAACAAATAAGCCGCAAATATAGGCAACAATAAAATTTGTTTACCCAATGCCGTAGATTTAATTTTTTTTTTTTTTTAAAGGATAACACCACCCAAATCTAAAAATGTATTTTTAGGTGGAGTTAGGTGAGAACAATAAAATCTTCCCTGTTGTCCCCGATCCAGGACTCTCTAGGACAGGCCTGTCCAACCTGCGGCCCTCCAGATGTTGTGAAACTACAAGTCCCAGCATGCCCTTCCAGCTATCAACAGGTTGTCTACTAGCAAAGCATGCTGGGGCTTGAAGTTTCACAACACCTGGAGGGCCGCAGGTTGGACAGGCCTGCTCTAGGACATAATGGTCCAAGCAGGTCCTTGACAACACTGGGGAGATTGTCCCGATTGGATCACTAGAGACATCATGGAGGAGGATTAGAGAGACTTTCTAAACTGCGCTGGCAAAATGACAGAATTGTACTAGTTCTTATGGGCAACACCACATTTTCTACACTATCGCCTGGAAATTGGTTTTCATAAAGGGAGTATGTGGTGGACAGACAAACAAATATAGCATATGAGTAGAGTCAGACGGCCGAATAGAGAATTAAACATGATTGTCATGTGACCAACAGTAAAGCTACATTCAGAAATATATGCGAATATGAAGGTACATTATTGGAGATAAACCTATGATCAGGATGGAAGATTGTTTTCCTTTATACAACAGGCATCATATCTGTAATCCTATTGCAGGAAAATGCAGCCAGTTTAACAGAGCCTGAAAAGACTGATGGGAAAAAAAATAATGGATATGCAGACTATTGTTTCATATAGAAGTGTCCGAGACACTGACAAGAGCATCACGGAGGTTATGGACCCTGCTCCATCTGCTAGCTCTGTGACCTCTCCGCTTGCTTCTGCTACTCTCCTCACATCACGGCACCACCCCTATCACATGCAGCCCTATCCTCGCTAACAATGACACGACTGACTCCCGCATTTATATCCTTAAAGAACATGTGCTGCAGTGAACATTCTGATGATCCGATAGGCTAGAGGTTGTTCTAGCCCTACCCACTTGACAACTGGGGACACACAGTGTTGATGATGAAGAATGAGGACAATGGGTGTGCTGACCCTATTTAAATTTTGTTAATGTTGCAAGATACCTATGCACATAGGACTTCTTTGTAGTTTAATTTCCAGTATCTTATGGATAAAAATACATATTTATTGTTGAATAATGGACACACTTTGATCACTTCCAAATTCACTCTGTGAAATAGGATTCCTAAGGAAGTGGTTAAATGGTCACGTCATAACTGACATTAGGATATCTGCATTCACCATTAACCAGCATAATCAATAAAGTATCCAACCTACACACATTCTCTCATCTAGCACCTCACTGCAGTGCACAGAAATCTGCTAAAGTATCAGATGTGTCTCTGGAATGAAGTCATCCCAATGGCTCTGTACTTTGATATCCATCTGACCGTATCACCAGCCATCGTGCCAAACATGAGACACAGCCCTTCATTAATTTTCAATGCGGGTTTATTGGCTAAACCAGAACGGCTGAGGCAGCTTCAAACAATAAAGATCTGCTGACACCTACTCAGCGCACTTGCCCCATAAATAACGATACAAACATGTAACATCCCTGGCTCATCTATCACATACACCTACAGCTATTAAACTATACAGTCTGCTCAACTAGCGTGAAATCTATGGGGTGCTGCTGTGAGGAAAAAGGTGTAATTCGGCAGTCAAACAAAGGCACAGCGTCTAAAGGGGGACAGAGGTGCGGGTGAGGGCATGGTAGAGAATTGAGCACCAAAAAAAAAAAATGCATACACTGAGCTTAGCAAATGAGCAAGGACAAGGTCACATACAATTTGAAATATACCAGCATGCACATATTACTCAGATAAATATGCTGCTGAACCCAGACAGCTATTTCTGGCTGATGAGATTTAAATTGTTTAATTTACAGTGTAACGGCTAACACACACACACACACACACACACACACACACACACACACACACACAGTGTAACGCAGTGCGAGATTCGGTAGCATTTAGATCACACCGCTTTCTACACTGCTTAAACCAGAACTGAGCATCTTACAGAAGGGTGTCGAGTTACACTTAGATCCTCAAATAACAAGCAGGCCTCAAAGCCTGGGCTCCGTAGCATGCTAATCTGTCAGCCTTCATGTCATCCTCACAGAGATATGATCAGTGTTACCTGTTTTGCTGAGACATCAGTGCAATATCCTGCCGAGGCCATGTAAAAATAACCACAGCATTTAATGCAGGATTAGGCATGGTATTTAATATTCTATATTATATAATGCAATCTATAGACAATATTCTAGAAGCCACCTTAAACGGGCAATGACCCACAGACACTTTTTCAACCAACGTTAAATGGAAAAGCCTTAAATCATGGTTTATCTTGTGGATATATTCCTGCAGATCAATCACGTTTAAGAGAAGGTTTATAAAATGGTATTAGGATATGGGAACATGGACTACAAACGGAATGTATCACTAAAACCAAAAATACAGAATCAAAGCAGATGTGCATGTTCGTTATTCTAGGTTTCCAGATATCACTTTGATTTATGCATCCCTTATAGCCCAATTTTTGTTTCACGTTGCTTGCAAATACACTTTAAGACAATACTTTATTCAACACATGGATGCCAACCTTTAAAAGGAATATTTTTACTATAATCTAGTGCAGTGTTGGCTAACCTGTGACACTCCAGGTGTTGTTAAACTACAAACCCCAGCATGCTTCACCAATATATAGCAACTTATTGCTTGAAGGGTATGCTGGGACTTGTAGTTTCACAACACCTGGAGTGTCACAGGTTAGCCAACACTGATCTAGTATCATCTAGAGAGCAAAATGTAGCAGGGATTTGAAATTAAGGGTTTATATAACCTTAGACAGGCCCACAACTCATAGTATGGGTACGTGTCATTTAACAGTAAGGAATCATTTTTATGGACCTCCATTTTTTTCTTAAAGACAGGCAATTTTTTTTTACTTATTATTAATGTCAATGTACACAGACATTCATAGTAGGAGACAAAAGAAAAATAAGTGATAAGGAAATGAAGCAGCAACCACAAGATTCACTTTGCAGTTCAAACTTCATGGAACAGAGACTACAATGAAACAGACAATCTGGAAGTGACAGAAAGAAATGGTTGCTCAGTTTCCACAGACCTCTTTGCTGCCATCTAGTGGTGATTTAAGTCCATGCTATAGAGCTCCAATGGCAAACCATAGCAACCAGCCAGAGGGAGGGAGGCAAGAGTCATGTGGGAGGAATTGGAATTGATGGTGTTAATTTTCTGCGGCTGTCTCCTACTATTCGGGTATGATAGGGAGGAATCAGAAGACTGGCAAAGACAGGCTTCCCTTAGATAACCTGATATGAAGACTAGAGCAGGACAGGGAAAGAATGGGAGGAGGCAGCCTCACTGGCAGTGAAGGAAGGATGGATTTAGAGAAGACGTGTGGAAGAGGCAGCTGTGAAAGTGTGGAAGGCAGCCAGGGAAAGAGTCAGCAGCATTTTCAGTAAGGATCCCATCACCAGAGCAATGGTGTTGAAATAAAATGTAAGGCGTATACATAGCCGTTCCCTAGTACGGGCCTGCAGTATATTTTATATGACACATACAGCTCCTTCCAAGGGGCCATGAAAGCCAGATCCTTAAAGGAAAAAATCTTGTGTGCATAAAATATATTTTATAAGACCTTTTGTGCAATAAGCAGAAAGTGCTTCTAATGCTGGAAGATAGAAAAAAACAAACCTTCTTTCCAAAAATTAGCGACATGGTTAATATGGAGACCCTTCCTGTATGGTCTCCGACGCCCAGTATGGAAGCACCAGAAAAAGATCTGAATAAAAGGAGATCTTCAGATCCGGCCTTGAGAAAATTACCATGTGACCAATCTAAAGCTGCCACACACGGCTGATCCAGCCACTCTGCCTTAGGCCCAACTTAGACACATGCCAGTGCTGCCAGATTGGACAGATCCAGTGCTCAAAACAAATGACTGGATCCCATAGGTCAACCAGATTTCCCCCATCTGGATCGGCGGTACATTTGCGCCTTTGCTCAAAATGCTGCATATATGTGGGCAGCTTAAAAGCCAAGGAAGAGGTGCACCCAGGGCCGCCGAGAGGGGGGGAGCGGGTACTAATTACCCGGGCCCGGGCATGTCAGGGGGCCCGGGCCCCGACGATTTTTTTTTATTATTATTATTTTATTTTTTTAAACTAATTTTTTGGTTTTTTTTCGGCAGGGGGGGGGGGCTCGGTTGTTGGTGGGGGGGAGCAGGGTAGTAAAAAAACCAAAACCATACTCACGTGACTGCGGCGCCGGCGTCCCTCCTCTATGCTGCTCTGTGCTCTATTGCTCCAGGCTGACTGAATGCCGGGTGTGACATCATCATGTCAAGCCCAGCATTCAGTCAGTCTGGAGCAATGGAACACAGAGCAGCAGAGAAGACAAGAAGGAAGAGAGAAGTAAAGGTAAGTGAAGGGAGGAAAACAGGGGGGGGGGTTAAAAAATGGGGGGGGGGCAGCATGACACAAAGGGGTTAAAGAAAGGAGGGACAATAGCAGTATGACACAGAGGGGTTAAAGAAAGAGGGACAATAGCAGCATGACACAAAGGGGTTAAAGAAAGGAGGGACAATAGCAGTATGACACAGAGGGGTTAAAAAAGAGGGACAATAGCAGTATGACACAGAGGGGTTAAAAAAAGAAGGGACAATAGCAGCATGACACAAAGGGGTTAAAGAAAGGAGGGACAATAGCAGTATGACACAAAGGGGTTAAAGAAAGAGGGACAAAAGCAGCATGGCACAGGGGGTTAAAGAAAAGAGGGACAAGCAGCATGGCACAGGGGGTTAAAGAAAACGACAAGCAGCATGGTACAGGGGGTTAAAGAAAGGGGCAAAGGCAGCATGGAGAGCGCAGTGTGATCATAAGGGGGCATAGCGTGATGATGATAACGGGGCACAGTAATGTGTGTGTGATGGCACCAAGCTTTTGGCAATGTAGTGTGTGTGAGGTAGATGGTGGCTAATTAATGGCTGCTATTTTGTTTGCGGGGTAATGGGAATACTCTTTTAATGTTTGGGCTGGAGGAAGGCCTAATTATTAATCATGGATGTTATTGATTTAACAGTGGGGCTGGCTGTAATTTTCTAAATGTAGCCATTTTTTTCCATATAGGTCCTCCAACATTCCATGATCCAGACAAGCCGCAACTAAAGAAATCTGCAGCCACATGTGGTAAAAGTGAGAAGAACAGGTAGGACAGAGCAGCATAGTGTGTGAAATGTTGTCATTCTAGTAGGGACAATGTCAATGTTTGGTGAGTCCAGTGGGCGCAGGCCAAGACTGAACTCTTTGTGTGCACACTACATTCTTCCTATACTACACAAGGGTGCTAGATGTCCTAAAAGTCAGGAATGCTTGGACAAATGTCACGCTCCGCGGAATTCAGGACCTATTGATTTTATTGTGCTAGCCACGCCCCAACAGCGCATTGCCACGCCCCCAATTGTGCGACCATACACATGAAAAATTTAGCTTACTCAACTATAAGGTGGGCCCCATGAATTTGTTGTACCGGGGCCCTGAATTCCTCTTGGCAGCCCTGGGTGCACCCATTAATCTAGAACTAGTACCTTAAAAAGATACGTGTTGGCAGTAAATTGTAGCTATTGTGCAGAATCATGTTAAATTAACCCCTAGCTATAACCCTACATTTTAATTGCCAATAAATCACTTTATTTATTATCAAAGTGTAACTATGTAAAAACCCATAGCATACAATCAGACATTTATGTTCATTAACTAGATTGCTGAAATCTAATTGTTGATTGGTTGCCACACGGTACTGCACTTTTGGATGAAACAAATATTCTACAACAAGATGCTTTCATAGAATGGTTGGATGGCTAGGAAGTGATGGGCCTCTCTGCTGAGCTCAGGATGGATTCCCCAGATATACTTATTTCACAAGCAATCAGCAATGCTGCTTCTTCCAACTGCCCATAGGGGCTAATAAGATGTCTGTAGCCATAGCTGGAATTCAGAGCACACTGAAGCTTCTATTGTATCATCGCTACTTTAAACAGGGGGCACTTATGAAAAATGCATACCGAGAGCGAGCAGTGATTAAAATGCAGCCAGGCTGTATGTAGTTTTCATTAGAATCCTTTATCAATATGGTAAACCTATTTGGAGCGCAGAGACAGACTGTGTGTGAAAAGGGAAGGGGGAGATGAGAGCGTGAGTGAGAAAGAGAGGGAGGGAGAAAGAGATGCACAGACAGCTGTGGAGCCAGTAATAGCAAGAGAGAGAGTCACAACTGTAGGCTCAGAGACAGACAGTTGTTGGTCACATTGATAGACATAAAAAGTGTGTATTATGTATTATATATTATACAGACACACAAAGACGTTGACTGAGATTGAACGAAGAGGGATATGCAGGACATTATGAGAGGGAGATCTTAAATAGAAACATATATCCTTAAGGCTGGAAAGGGTCACAGCCTGAAAAACAAGAGACTGTGGAGAAAGATCGAGGCACATAGGTCTCTAGCACCTATAGCAGAAAGGAAAAGGCAATATAATTAGGGAGACTATAGAGAAAGACAGAACAATTAGGCTGATGGGGAGATCAGCAGCTGTGGATGAAAGAAGAGAGACAGTATGGAAATCATATACCTTGAAGCTTAGGGTATTGCCAACAGTAATCCTGTGTGGATTACAGAAATCAGATATGTTAAACTTGAACTATACAAGTTGTAGATGGTACAGAACAAATATAAATGTGACACATATAATATGCAATGGTTAAAAAAAGAAAAATTAAATAGCTTTTTCTTCCATTTCAGGTGATCATCATCATCTATTTATATAGCATCACTAATTCTACAGCACTGTACAGAGAACTAACATCAGTCCCTGTCCCAATAGAGCTTACAGTCCAAATTTCCTAACACACTAAGGTCACTTTAATAGCAGCCAATTAACCTACTAGTACATGGTTTCCCAAACCCAGTCCTCAGGGCTCCCCAACAGTGCAGGTTTTCCATGTAGCCTTGCTGAAGCACAGGTGTATTCATTACTGACTGACACATTGTAACAGATCCACAGGTGGTCCTAATTATGTCACATGTGATCCAGAAAACCAGCACTGTTGGGGAGCCCTGAGGACTGGGTTTGGGAAACCCTGTACTAGTATGTTTTTGGAGAGTGGAAGGAAACCAGAGCACCCGGAGGAAATCCACGTAAACCTGGGGAGAACATACAAACTCCACACAGATAAGACCATGATCGGGAATGGAACTCATGACCCCAGTGCTCCGAAGCAGAAGTGCTAACCACTAACTAAGCCACTGTGCTCATTCTTTTAGGTGACTACTTTCAGAAAATGGTCAGATCCAGGTACAGGCTGATTAAACAGCTCTGACAATGAAGTGAATTATTAATATTACATATTGTGGTTAGATTTCACTTCAATCTGGTAATATAAACCATTGTTCCCGCCACCCCACCTACATGTATTCTTCCACTCACACATCCACCACAACGTTCTTGAAGTTCCGGCTACTCCCAGTGTCCCGTCTAGTTAAAGTATGTTTTCTTAGCTTTTGCAGTTAACTACAGCGGCAGAGCAGCTGGGTTAGATGGGCTGAAATATGCCATTCTATGTTTTGTTTTTTGTAAATTTAGTTTGTTTTAGGTTTTATTTTAGATTACCTAGCTGTTTTGTTACAGTCTTTCATTACTTCAAATGGAAAGATGCAACAGACTAGAATGTATCCAGTAGCAAGCTGCAGCAACAGGGATTACTAGAGCTGCTCACGTGGTCCTCTTCATTCACTGCAATACAATTTTTCAGACTGTGTTATGCTGCTTTGCAAAGTGTTCCAGCTCCAAAGTTTGGGATCTCGAATTCTTACTTCATATAAGTGATCAGTCCTTGATACTATATTCTATGGGGTATATTTAATAAACTGAAGGTTTGAAAAAGTGGAGATGTTGCCTATAGCAACCAATCAGATTCTGTCATTTTGTAGAGCGCACTAAATAAATGACAGCTAGAATCTGATTGGTTGCTATAGGGAACATCTCCACTTTTTCAAACCCGCAGTTTAGTAAATCTAGCCCTATATCTGAGATTGTTGTGTGAGGCACTGTAGTCAGGAATGCCAGGTTTTAGATAAATGAGATTTTTTAATGGCAATAGGTTATTAAAAAATGTAGCAAAGAGTAAAAACAGTAGTTTCTAGATGAAAGAAGAGTTCCAGCCACTGAAAATATGGGGCTATGGCCTTATTTAGGCATAGAACCATTGGTTTGGTAAATCTTATGTGAATTTTGCTAGTTAAGGTACATTTCCACTTGGTAACACTAGAAAAAATGGTTTCCTGCATCACCTGGGTCTATGTAACCTCACTGATGTTTTTATTTGTTTTATTTTGTTTACGGACAGGAAAAAATATAATACATTTCTTAGTGAATGCCAGTAAATATACAATCATGACAGTAACTGAAGACAAAATGATCTAAACAATCTACCAAATTTTGCCTCATCACAAACCGTGGTGAAGCTAACGATCCCTGCGCCAATTATGAGCCCAGGCCCCATGAACACGATGAAGCACCAGAGCAGCCTGTTTAGTAGATGGAGTTGGAGATTTTCTAGTTCTGAACGATCACACAAGTGTTTAGTTCCCATAACTAAACTAGCCAAAGCCTGTGCACCTACCATCACCAAGAGATGACGAGAACCAAGTGACCCGTATTGATACACCAGTGATCTGAAAATAATACATGTTTGTGTTTGTATAGCACAAAGTGTCATCCTGCCTGTTTGTAGATCGCTCTGCAGACTTACACTGCCGCATGTGTAGGGAACCTTTCCATATGTCTCCCTGTAGTAATGGCAACCAAGGGGCAAGTTTACTATGGTAAACCCTCAGTTTAGTGACCGCACAAAGGCCAGATACTAGAGATACTCCGCTAAGCCATAACTAGAAGACTTCATACATAAAATACCTGCTAATAACATTTACACATATGTATACGGTTTAGGAACTATCACCACTGAATATATTTGAGATTGAAAAGTTGTGATTCTGGGAAAGACCTTACCACACTCATAGCTCCTGCTGGTGAAAGAACAAAAATACAAAAATTATATATGTATATATATATATATATATATATATATATATATATATATATATATATATATATATATATATATATATATATATATATATCTGGGTGGAAATATCCTTTAAGCACCTGTAATGACTATTTTGGAACTAGACAGATGGAGTAATTAGATACCATTATGTCCCCTATATGTGTTTGTTCTCTGGAAACCTTAAAAACAAAATTAAAATATAAACGATGGACATTCTGCAGATTTTTCACAGCTTTAAAGGGCTGTAGGAATAACAGACAAAACAGTGTTTTTCCCATGTTAAACGTAAAATTTACGTTTAACATGACAAAACTTAATACAATTACTCAAATATGTTTGTGAGTGAAGAATGAAAACAAAAACACTTCTCACTTCTAATAACAAAATCCACCATTGTGAACTTTTGTTTAAAAAAACGTAATTTCATCTCACTACGGGTCAACTACAAACCTGCAAATGTGGAAAATTGCAGCGCAAATGCTCTTGAGGGATGTCACGTTTACTTAAGCGAAAGCGCTCAGTTTTAAGGGGAAGTGCCTTAACTTTGCCGGCCAAGAGGGCAGCGTCTGTAGAAGTACAGAATCTTGCCCTTATGCTGCTAATGGGGGCATTTTCCACCTTCTAGTCACACTTCTGTGAAAAAGTGCATTTCTAGGCAAAGTAAAAAAAAAATAAAAAAAATACACAAACGAAAAATAACTTTGTCCCAAACTCTCCTTATTCTTAAAATGAATTTAGGAACTGAATGAGGCTAAACTGAGCACAGATGTGTCCTGTGTATGCCATGTGCATTTTCAGTTTATTTAAACCCATAAATCATGCCCTAGATCAGTGGATTCCAAACTTTTGCCGTTCAAGGCACCCTTAGGGCCTCCAAAATATTTTCAAGGCACCCCATAGCCAAATAATTACCAAGTAGTCCCCTGCCTTGCTTACCACTGGCCCTGGCCGAGGCACCCCTGTGAGATCTACAAGGCACCCCAGGGAGGTTAGGGGCACAGTTTGGGGACCACTGCCCTTGATTGATTTTACAAGGATGTTTTCAATATCCTTTGGCTAGATGCACTCTGCTCAAGAGTGCATCAATGTTACATGCAGTTATTAAGATATGTCTTCAGAGGGAGGGGGATAAAGCATAGGATACGTACACTTTATCTGCCCAGCAAGTTTAAAATTGCTGGCAGATGACCCTGTGGTGAGGTTCAGGTCTATGCAGGTAGCTACATGCAATCCCCAACTCTGATGAGAGAAAATCCTTCACCTGCAAGTACCATCACTTACACTCTGGAGTACAGTGTATCTTTACCATCCAGTTAGTCAATAGACTTATTATACACTTACAGTAGAATAAATGTAAACATACTTTTTATGTTTTCTCTTTGAATAAAGACATTTCTATGTTTGGCAGTGAAATAGTTTATACACAACAAACACCATTCTAAACAATGTCCAATAAGAATTTAAGGTGAGTATGGGAGGGGGTGGGGTGGGAATTATTAGTACACAGCAGAAAGTCTTATCTGAAAGACAAGAACAAGTGTGGTGCTTCCAGTGGGATGTTTAACTGCTGTCTGTAGCAGACACAAATTGAATGTACATAGCACCTTTGTATAGAAATATTTATATAAATGCATCTATATCACTCCATAAAATAAATCATATGGGAAAGCTGTAAAAAAAAAAAAAAAAAATAGCTTAAAGAAAGAGGAGGTTATCATTGTGGAAGAAAGATTGATACTAGACACTAACATGTAACGTACACCAGCAAGGTAATTCCTGCTATATTGAAGTGGGATCAGATACCACCAATATTACACGACCCCCTCCCTAAGGCACTTACTTGTACTCCCTCTCCTGTGAGGGCTGAACATGACTGAATCTGCCAGACTCTATCCCGGATTGTGTGCAAATTTAGGCCCTCAGCAATTTCTGAGGCTGGCGCAGCGGTCAGTAAATCCTGTTTATTAGCAAAGATCAGCACAGGAACCCCGCTCAGTTTCTCCTCATCCAAAAGTTCAGCCAATTCCTTTAATGCAAAATAAAAACAACTTTACTTTAATTTTAGAAGCAGGATCAAATGTGAACAGCTTGAATTGGATGTTTTATGTGCCATTATGTTCCCCTTGTAAACCATTTATCACAGCAAGTACAATTACAGAACTACACATTGTACTCTCGTAATAGGGACCGCTGCATTCAGAGGTAAATACATTTAGTATTTCTATGAAGAGACTTTAAAAGGTCATCTTCCACTAGAATTCTGCGAAAAAACAAACAAACAGACGCAACTTCAAAGTCACTGACTTGGAGCAATAAGCAAACTGTCCAGTTAGATTCTGGCAGCTTACAGTCAGCAAAAGGGATGTAATTAAATTGTATATTAGACTCTTTCGAATGAATTCAAAATTGCCATTTATAAGAAAGGTTTAAGGAGGGTTTTCATTTTGAGATATGGTGCTGGTGTGTAACTATTTTATTCAGTGCTATTATCAGGAGCAGATCTGTGTCCTGAACAGATAGGAAACCCAATAATTACAAGGAAATTGGTCATGGGAACCTTTCAATGAAATAAGAACTGTTATGCTTAATTCTTAGCAATACTAACCTGACCAGTTTCTTCAAACCGTTTTCTATCCGCACTGTCTATGACGTATATCTAAACAAACACATAATATAATCATTCTTTAACACTATATAGAGCATTACAACTTTGGTAAAGTAAGTTCCGTTGTATACACATTTTCATTAATTCAACCTGTGGTCTTGACGACTATTTTGTGGAGATTAGCTTAGCTAGCAGTAATTGTTACAAACAGAGTCATCCATAACACAGAGGAGTAAATTAATAATTTAATGTTTTTGTGTTTATCTGAATTTCATGTAGGCAGCGCAAGTAAAATGTTATTAAAGGGACAATTATACTTAGAAAAAGTGTCATATTTTCAAATTATTTTTGAGTAAAACTACAGTGGTTCCATATTAGAGATGAATTGTTATATTAAGCCAAGACTGGACAAGCTCCTGGCAAATAGAAAAAGGACAGCTGGCATCTACATTTTCAACAATTCAATGGTATTGATTTTCTAAACTTATATTATGGTACATAACCAGCCAAACAGGGGGACACAATACAAAATGGGTATACAAAATGGGTAAAAACAACAGCTAGAAGGGTAAATAGAGAGGGAATAAATGGGGCTGTCCACCTAAATGGCCCTTATATTACAGTATTGATAATATCCAGGTACATTTATTGACCATCATCAGATTGATTGGGCATTTTATGATGGTTATTGCTGCAGTGAATATTTTTGCAATATAAGGTGATAAAAAGCTGCTTGTGTAAAACAGATATACATGCAGATCATACCCATATGCCCTAAAAAGAAGTAGCACAAAGGCTTAGAGATGCACTCTTGTTCTATTTAAAAAATTTAGGTACCCATAACCTCTTTTGCTCACCTTACCAATATGGCTGCAATTTCTATTTAAATAAAAATTTAGGTTCCATGTCAACCCTAGCTGCCACTTTTAGCGCCAAACTTGATTTCAATTCATATGTGTGTATATATTTATATTCTGTTAATAAGACAGAATACTTACAAGTACATCAGTATTCTCAAAATAGTTCCTCCAGTACGGCCTGATTTTTCTCTGTCCACCTATATCCCATACATTGAGTTTAAAACCCTGAGACTGTACGCTCTTGATATTAAATCCCTGGGGGAAAAAAAACAATGTAAATATCAAAAAGTAGTAAACATGGATACATTTTCTGCCAAAAAAATGCATATGAAACATTGTTACACTTTGCTTACAGACACACATCAAAAGGATCCAATCTAATGGGATCTTAAACAGCACCGATTTCCAGTGATCAGTTCCTGTACATGTTTGGCATGGTATGGGCAGTATGGGCATGAGCAACATTTAGATCACTTATTTGTCCCATGCAGTACACCAACTAGTAGGTGTTTTCTGACATACAATGAGAACTGTTATTCTGTCAATAAAAATGCACGGTGACTAAGCAATTGAGCAATAGAGGGAAACTCAGAGGCAATTTGCTCAAAAAAGTCCCTGAATTTTATCCTGATCTTGTAGAGACAACACTACCACATAGTAAGCTCAACAGTGCAAGTCATAACCTGCACAAAATGTGGCATCCCTTAGTGTAATGTTTTAAAGGAAACCATAAAATCATACATGAGTATGAATAAATTCAAGCCAATACTTGTTACGTATGTATTCTACAAATATAAAACCAACGTTTTATTTGGTATCATTGTCCGAACATACTTTTTTGTGCTGTGTGCCATATATTATAAAAGAATGTTATATTTCCACATAATTATGTATGATTCACCCATAACTGGCACTGCTGACAACAACATAATGGAACATGGCCAATTAGTTTACATGCTTGGATGATTTTGGTAATGTTTTAGATTAGCGACAGGTTCACATTGATTTTTTTTTTTCCCCAGATAAAAATAAATAAAATAAAATCACTATTGTCCCCATTGCTAGATTCCAATCCGATTTGTCTAATTCAGTGTGTCAAGACAACACAGTCATATCTAGGTAACACATACTGTTGAAAAACAGTCGACAGTGCGGAGTATCAAGTAGTAAATACAGCATTTATATGTGGTTCTCTTACCTCTCTGTCTGTATGTATTACCCAGTATTGTTTTATCAATGTTTGTTCCCAATTGTAAAGCGCTACGGAATTTGCTGGCGCTATATAAATAAATGTTGATGATGATGATGATAAATACAGCATTTATATGTGGTAGCATTAGAATAGAGTTCTATTAAAGTTGCCACATGCATGCTGTCTCTACTGCTTTACACAGGACAATCTATGGGAGGTGACTGCTAAGTGGATCTTTTCCTCCCTTGCTTTTATCATACTGACCTTGAGACCGAAGTTTTGGGTGTATAAGCTCCGATATATAGTGATAACAGTTTCATAGAAGAATAGTCTCTTATTATTTTTACCTGTTCATTTGTTGTATTATGATCAACTATTTTTGTTTTTTACAACTATTTGTATGTAAGAATTTAGCAATAAAATCATTGCATTTTAAGTCAATTCCATGAGTTTGTAAAATCTGCCACTATAATCAGTTGTATTTAGGCTTGGAATATTTGTCTATACAGTGTTGTTCTTGTAGCCCATTTTTCTTGGTACAACTTTACTTTTAGAGGAGCCGAGGCAAACCATATACTTTTGAGATTAGGGGGCTAGATTTACTAAACTGCATGTTTGAAAATGTGGAGATGTTGCCTATAGCAACCAGATTCTAGTTATCATTTATTTTAGTACATTATACACAATGACAGTTAGAATCTGATTGTTGCTATAGGCAACATCTCCACTTTTTCAAACCCGTGGTTTAGTAAATATACCCCCAAGTCTCTTCTTTGGGCAGAGAAACAATTTCACCACCCCGCAATCGCTTCCTCACCAAACCTGTAAACCGATAGGTATCTAATTTCTAGCTAATTATCACATCCTTATGTTAAATTATCTTATGTAAAATCAGAAGTTTTGGTGCCAGCTTGAATCAGGGTGGGCTGCATTACCGCCTGCCAGGGTATGTGCGTAAATCTGTATAAAAGGAGGACTGTTTGACCATGTAATGTATAATTTTCCATCTGACTTCTGGATGACCACTAGTACCACAAACTGGTGTGTAAAAGTCCTTGTCAGCGCTTGAAGATTCTGCCTGCCACTATTACCTGCTGTAACCTGTGACTAACAGATAAGAGCTTACACTCTAATCCATTTCCCCGGCTGTCCTTAGTTGAACCCAGTGTCTCTGTATTAACCCAAAAGCCCTGGTCCATAGTAGACGGTCAGGCGTTACCAGCCAACCCGCAGCAAATAGGCACTACAGCAGCTATACCAACTACCCCAGAAGTAAGCGGTTCTGGACGCCACAAAGTTATCCAGTGGTGGCAACCGAATTCTCCTACAACTGGTGTGCAGTTGGCATTAGCAGTCGGCGAGTGTCTGATGGCGAGGCGACACCAGTAGGAGTGGTCAGTAACGGTCGGTTTTTGTGACTTGCAGCGTTTTTGCATGAATGTGTAACACTCATAACTAGGAGTCAAAGTTCTGCAGAATATTGTTGGGCTGGTAGGCAACAGACCATTTATTTGTAATGTTTCATTTATTATATTTTTTGGGTCTGCATGTTGGTTTGTGAATTGGGGACCTGATCCCTGTGTCCCTGCGGGGAGACGTTATGGCGAAAAAAATAATGCTGTAGAAGGCTGTAAGCGTGGCATGCTATCTGCGACATGATTATTATTATTTTTATGGTAATCTTGCTTCTGTTTCAATACTCTGCTAGTAAAAAGGCATGGATTATCAGCATGCACAGTAGGACAAATGTATTAAAGAAAAATTACAATAGTAATGCCCCAGAATATTTTGAACTTTTGTAACAGACTTTCTTTCAGTATAAGTAAATTGTAAATATCTGTATATAAAAGTACAATGATAGGAACACTTGTTTGTGATAGAGATGCTCGGGCTCGGTTTACTGAAAACCGAACCCACCCAAACTTAGGGGATGCGAGCCGGCTCGGTACTTTCGCATGTCCTAGGATCTGAATCGAGGCAAACAGTCATTGTTGCGTTGTCGGATCTCGCAAGTTTTGGATTCCATAAGTACCTCCCTCCCCAGGAGATCCAGCGCCATTGCTCACACATAAACAGGAGTAGCAGTGTTCTTGTCACTTGACAAAAATTGACTGGAAATGACTGGAAATTAATGTTGAGTTTAATAATAACGTAGGAACAAAAAAAAAAAAACCCAGAAAAAAAAAAAAGAGCCGAATTATGTGATTTTAGCAAAAAAAAATGGGAATCCAAAAACCAAAACACGAGAGGTCGGTTTTGCCAAAACACGAAGTTAATCCAGATCCAAAACCAAAACACGGGGCTCTGCGAACGTATCTAGTTTGTGATATGAAATAAAATACTACATACTGTAGACAACATTGGCCATTACCAGTACTCTATCTGTGCACTTGGTAGTTACTTTTACCTCTTTGCCTGGGCACCTGCTCATTGCGGAGTTTGCCATTTTTGTACTGTTTGCACCTTATTTGCACTTTTCTACTTATCGCACTTTGTACTGCCTGTATTCCGCATACTTTTACCCTGGACTGTTGTCCCTTGCTCTATGTACGACGCTGAGAAAACTTTGTGACGCCTCAAAGAAACTATAAAAATATAATAATAAAAAAGGTACTTGGCCTCTGACCTTATTCTTTTATGTGGCACATGACTTATCAGCCAATAATTAATCACCAGAAGTGTGTCTGTCACTCACCTGTGTTGGAGTGATATGACTTATGTCTTCAGATGCCAATTGCTTTAACAATGTGGTTTTTCCTGCATTATCAAGACCCAGGAGCAGGATTCGTACCTCCTGGTCTGGAGCACTCTTCAATTTACGCAAGATAGACAGCAGACCCTAAATGGCAATAAAAACAACAACAAAAAACAAAACAGTAAATATAATTGTACTTATTAAAGGTGATGCATTGCATGAGGCTAAAGCACTCCACAAGAAGGAAGGAGAGTGATGACAAAGGCTGAACACTGCAGAGGCAATCTGCAATAAGCCCTATGATAAAATGCATGGTTAATTCATGTTTGTGTGTGAATATAGACCAGATGTTCTGGCAGTATATCAGATCTCAGTCGTTCCCCGACTATGGTTGCATGGAGAGGTTTTGACATGGCAAGGACTTTTCTAATGTCTTGGCAGTTACATTTTGTCTAGAAGATGCTAAAAAAGACCTCAAAAGCAAATACAGCCAAATATGGAATGTTTGCCATTGACTTGTGTAGACATTTCTTCCCTGGATCATAAGAAAGTCAGGTTCTTAAATAAGATGTTGTTTACCCAGCTCCAAAGTCTTCAAACTCTATGAATTAAGTTGATGTAAGAAGGAATTAATACAAAATTAAATGAATATAGCTAAAATATCTTCAAATTTCTCTAACAAAACATGAACCCTGTTATATTTAATTATGCATCTGACAAAAAAAACAATTAAAGGATGCAGCAAACTGTAAAGACAGTCATGGGGAAGGCAGAGGGTGGTTGATTTATTATTCTACAAGACTAATCAAATCAAAGTCGCCAAGAAACATACCAGACACCTAATTTGTTGGGTTTCTCTATAGATCACATTTCTGGTGAGAAAATGGGTGAAGTATATAAAATGTAATAATTCGAAAAATAAAAACTGCTCAGAGTTACATCATCTGTATTTGTAAATACATATGTATCAATTTCAACAAATGCTTTCTATGTTGTTTATTTTGTTTTATACATTTTTATTGTACATTTTGATACACTCAATTTCATACCTTAAAGACTTTGATATACTATTAAATATACCAGCATTTCTGTAGCACTAAAAGAAATGATATGGATAAGAATGGCTCAAGGACTACATACAAGTTAAAAGACAGTTTTGGGTCAGTCATTAGTGGAAATTACAATAAAAATCAAATCTGGTATGAACTACCAAGAAAAAAAATGAGGTGTTAATCAGAAAGGGCAGTGCATCTTGTGGTTTAGTGGCTCCAACATTACTTTGTAAAGTTTTGCAAGCCACAAATCAGATTTCTGTCTTGACAGCTACTGGACAATTAAGAGCTTTCTGGATTTAAGAAATAAACTAGTTATACCACTTTCATACTGCCGCCCCGGCAATATCCCGGGTTGTTAACCCGGGATATTGCCGGGGCACAGGGCAGTATAGATAACAAGATTCCCAGGTCGGGCGGGTTCATACTGCACCTGCCCGACCCGGGTTTTAGAAAACAAAAAAGGGTTAAAAAAGATTTTAACATTTCTAGTCCATTAGAAATGACGTCATTTTAGTACCCAGAGGTCCCCCTGACAGCCGGCAACGCACCGGAGACACTGCTGGCTGAAAATAAGTTAAGTAAACACTTCTTATGTATTTTTTATTAATTAAAATCTTTTTTTTTTACCTCACAATCTTTTTTTTTTACAGTATGAATGGTGAGACCCGGGAATTACACGGATTGCACCATTCATACTGCAGGCGAGCGGGGTCCAACACGGGAATTACCCCTCGCAAAATCCCGGGTCTAAATCCCGGGATTTTAGACCCGGGATTTTGTGGTTGGACTATTCATACTGCACCAAGACCCGGGTTTTTCAGCGTGCCTCTGCAAAAACCCGGGTTTTTGGTGCAGTATGAATGGGGTATTAGTAAAGCAGGGTGCTATAGTGGCAGTCTGGTGCTCACAAGTGACTCATTATGTACAATCTGAGAAAAACAGCACATTCCCTGGAGCAGCAGAGCGGACCTGGTTGAAAAACATACAATAGCTGCGTTTCTGTCTGATCTTGAAATCCAATTCACGTGACCAGGTAAGGTATTAAGTACTTTGAGATGGTTTAGCAGATAGATCAGCTATGTGCTTCGTCTGTGCCACGGCCATATGCTGTAGCATGAATTGCCATACAGTTAACGTCTTCTATGTTATAATTGGAAAGTTGTACATACAGACAATAGAAAATGAAAAAAAGAATTCAGATTTTAAATTCTGGAATTTTAGTTTAGCGTTTAGACAAAAGAAATTATGCATGAATAAAAGTGAACTCCTCGCTAGGTAGATTACTTTTCTTTTGTTGTTAGATTTATTCTCGTTTACAGCCCGAAAGAGTAGCAACCACAGCACAAGCTATTTACAAACATTGCTGAGAGGTGCAAATCTGCACTAGAACCTTAGCAACAAATTCGTTTTTAATCTGTCTAGTGTAGGTTAGACCAGAGGTTCCCAAAGTGTGCGCCGCGGCACTGTCACAGGGGTGCCGTGGCCAGGAAGGAAAAAAAAAAAAAAAAAAAACAACTTACTAATCCAGCAGCACCTGGGATTCAGCATCCTTCTCCCTCCTCGCTTCTCACTGAATGTCGGGCGTGACGTCATCATGTCCGACTTATTCAGTGTGAAGCGGCGGGAGAGGGGAGGATGCTGGGTCCCGGGCGCCGCCAGATTGGTACAAAGACAGAAGAGAAGACAGAAGAAATAGAAGACAGAAGGCCAAGTATGGTAAGTAAAGAAATGGGAGGGGAAATGATGATAGGAAACAGCAATGGAGGGGCAAAAGGATGAAGGAGGGCACAGAGTGTGTGGATGAAGGAGGGCACAGAGTGTGTGGATGAAGGAGGGCAGTGCGATGATTTTGTACATGTTTTATTTTGTTTGATCTTATTCCTCTTAGTATTAGCTTTAAGTTATTCTTTGACAGAAATATAATTGAAACAAATATATATATATATTATTTTTCCTTGGATTTATGTGTATTATTTTTGCAAACAACTTACTAAGCAATTCTGTCCTGACCTAAATACTTATTACATTATTTTGACCCAACTACTTATAAAAAACGGTACTGCTCGGTAATTATTTTGGAGGGGTGCCTTGAAAAAAATTATGGAGACTCTAAGGGTGCCGCAAACTGAAAAAGTTTGGGAACCACTGGGTTAGACCAATGGTAATTGTTTTCACGATTTCCACCATTCCGCACCATTAAACAGTACCCAACCCGGGTTAGACAATGAAAGCTACTGATTGGTTGCTATGGTTTTAGTGCAGTTTACAGCAAGTTTAATCATTCACTCTCAAAAATATGAATAATGGCATTTTGTTGTGTTGCCTGAGTAATAGCAAAAAGCTCCCCACATACTAGTCAAATAGCAGGAAATAAAAGAACTGTATTGACTATTTTAAACTTTTCAAAATAAATATCACCCACATGAGTATTATGGTGTCCCCCCAATTATAATTGACTTACAAATAGAGATTAGAATAGAGCTAGTCATATGCAGAAACCATCAATGATCTAACACTAATCCCATAACACTTATGTAAAAGGAAAAAAATGTATTAGTAACAGATCATCATGGGTTGTTGTTTTTTTCCCACAAGACTTTTTACCAGTAATAATGAACTTTAGAGTGATTATTACAACACTGTGGACAGAATGGAAGAATTATACATCATACTACATGGTATTTATTGCTCCTAAAACCATCACTTTAACCAAAACATTAATTTAATAGCAGATACGACACTAGTGGCCTGCAGCTAGATGGAAATTAGACATCACGACTGGTAAATAGTAAAATGCTGACTTATTAGATCAGAGTTGGACCAGCTGTGACTCACTAACGGTAGTGAGACTACAGATCCCAGCATAGGCTTTATGGCAGGGCATGCTGGGACTTGTACTTCCACCAGAGCAGGTAATACCTCTGTATTAGACACAGGTACACAGGCGATGAATGAACGTGCACCGGGTTACACGAGAGCCCTGAGACTAGAGGATAAGGGTGATCCCCACCAGGCTTTCAATGACTTAATCCCTGGCAGATCCTCTTACTATGAGTCACCCAGGATGAGCGGTGCCCCGGCTGCCCCCTTCCCTCCTCAGCATCATGGCGTCCCAGCAACGGAACAACCAACAGAGGAGGCAGCAGCTTAAACCTCCCACCCCACCCGCACACCCAACCATCACCACCTCCACCCCCCGGTCTACCAGATAACGGCCGCACAGCCGGGTCACCGGGCCCCGCAGCACCACTCACCATCCTCTCCGCGACTCTCCAGGTTACCAGGGGCAACTACGTCACCCAAGCCGCTGGTGACGCGTGACGGCTCATGGGCGTGTCAGTCACGGTGCGCGCTGGTGACGCCCCATTCTCTTCCCCACGAAGCTGAAATTGCCCATACCTGAACCTGGAACGGTACTGCGCATGCGTGCAAATTTAGCTTACTCTCGGCTCCACGATAGCGCATAGTGTAAATGTGGGCAGAACCTAGCTCTGCCGTTTAATTGGCTGAAGGGGGAGATACTGACTTGTGATTGGTTACCACGCTTCTAGTAGCTAGCGTGGACGGAAGAAGTCAGTCAGTGAATGAGTGCATGTTGGCTTATAGAAGGACCTGGCTGTGTTGGGGCTGAGCTGCAGGTATAGTATAATTATAGTGTCTACAGGGGATCAGGGTCTGTAGCACATCATATACACTAAGCCCATAGAGAAATAACTTTATATCAGCAGTGTGATAACAGCAATATTCTGGTAAATATAAGGGGAGTGTGCTGGGCACTACTGCAAGAAGAGTGTAAATGCTGTTACTTTATTGCACTAGATATTATAGTTTAAATAATAATGCTTTCTGGACCAATTGTATGTCTTTGTTTTGCAGCTGTGTTTATGTTGAGTTTTTGTTGTTGTTATTATGTTGTTGTTATTATGTTGTATATAACTATGATATTATCCATTACTTTAGAAGTTTGCATCATCATCATCATCTATTTATATAGCGGCACTAATTCCAAAGCGCTGTACAGATGAATCGCACACATCAGTCCCTGCCTCATTGGAGCTTACAGTCTAAATCCCCTAACACAGGGGTCAGGGAACTTTTTTATCCAAAAATATATTTAGATACGCCGACGTTACCCCCTTGATTTGAAAGGAAAGAAATCATATATTATTAATTATTGGAATTCAACATTTTATTGAATCTATTCAAAATTTCTTTGAAAGCTTCAACTTCAAAACCTCAGGTTTTGGAGAAATGATGTTGCTTAATTTTTTACATGAGAGCATCAATATTGGGGCATTTTGATGGCAGAGCAATTTGGATACAGTCTTCAGCGTCCAATCGATTTCTCTGCTTTGTTTTTATGTTCGTTAGAGTGGAAAAGCCTTGTTTGCAAAGGTAGGTTGTTGCAAAAGGCAGAAACTTTTTGACTGCCTCCTCATGTGCAATTTTGAATGCCTTTGCAGCTGTTGACAACCAAAAATATGACAGATCTGCTTTGTTTTCAAATGCAATACGTGCTTCATTATTGCATCGAAGCTCAAGAAGTGCCTCTGCCAACCTTTTAGGCTCTTCTAGTACAACAGCAATTTCACATTTAAAGGGGTCTACAATTCAACTAACAGCATGTGAATCAGCAGCATTACCCCCAGGAATTTCATTTTTACCCCATTTGGGGTAATTTTCCCCTGTTCCCTGACCACTGCCCTAACATATACATGCACAGACTGAGAGAGACTAAGGGCAATTTCTTAGCAGCCAATTAACCTACCAGTATGTTTTTGCAGTGTGGGGGGAAACCAGGGCACCTGGAGGAAACCCACGCAAACACGGGGAGAACATGGGAGAACTCATGACCCCAGTGCTGTGAGGGAGAAGTGCTAACCACTAAGCCATTGTGCAGCCCTCGTCTTATAATTGTAGATGATGATGTTAGGACAGATGTTATAACTTTGCAGGTAGTTGAAGAAAGAGACTAAAAGCAATGCTATTGTGCTCATCTATATTAATGTTGTTATTATTATCATGTACATATCAGTAGTCATTTTATGTAAAAAAAAAAAAAACACTATTCTCTGTATAGTGACATTTTAGTCATATAGTAAAACTAATAAATGTTAATTTAGAAATCGGTTATTATAACAGATAAGCTCATTTTTTCATGAGCATTTCAGTATTTATGTACAGATAGAGCTGCATATTCTGATAATTTTATTTTTTACTTAGGTTTGACTTTATAAACTAAATGGCTGAGTATTGCTCTTGCCAGTCTATTATATGAGACAGACCTTACCCTATTGTGTAATACAAAGTTGATGCAGTTCTAAGTTCTACCATAAATTCATTGCGGTTATCTAAAAATATTAAATCAAATGGCAATATCTTCGTTTTATGACTGTAAGCAGTGCACTTGGTGCTGCTGAGAAGATATCAATATTAAACAGCCCTTGACCCAAAACACCTACAAAATAATTTTTCTGCATCTGGTGCAAGATGATAACTGACTAATGTCATTAGGAGCTGAGAAATTAACTAGCTTTCCCAGCTCCGACCTAGATCATTTGTTCTCTGTGAATTCTACAGATGGGAGCAACTGCAGTGTAGACTGTGACCTCTTGATATGCCCTCATATCTACATAATGTTATTTTGTTTGGGTAATGTTTGCACAACATTTAGTCTTGAATGTTTATTATTTGCTGAACTACTGTAATTCATTTAGCAAAACTAGATTGTGCTGTCCATTTGCTTAATAATACCTTATCTCACATAATTCAAAAGTTCCGCCAGATATACACTATATGGACAAAAGTATTTGGCAACACCTGTTCATTATTGAATTGAGGTGTTTCAATCAGACTCGTTGCCAGAGGTGTATAAAATTAAGCACCTAGCCAGGCTTTCCACAATATGTTGGGAGTGTTTCTGTGGGAATTTGTGCCAATTCATTCTGTACAGCATTTATGAGGCCAGGCAATGATGCTGGATAAGAAGACCTGGCTCGCAATCTCCAATCCAGTTCATCCCAAAGGTGTTTGATGGGCTTGAGGTCAGGACTCTGACCAGAGAAGCGTGATTCGTCACTCCACAGAACACATTTCCACTGCTCCACAGTCAAGTGTCTGTGTGTTTTACACCACTCCATCCAACGCTTGGCTTTGGTCTTGGTGATGTGAGGCTTGCATGCAGCTGCTCGACCATGAAAACCCATTCCATAAAGCTCCCACCGCACAGTTTTATGCTTACAGTAATGCCAGTAATGGAACTCGTCAGCTATGGAATCAGTAGAGCGTCAGCGACTTTTAAGCACCATGCGCCTTAGCAGTCGTTAACCCCGCTCTGTGATTTTACGCAGTCTTCCCCTTCTTGACTGAGTTGCCATTGTTCCTAAACGCTTCCACTTTACGAATATCCAGCAGGGATGAAATTCCACGAACCGTCTTATCGCAAAGGTGGCATCCTATCACAGTACCACGTTTGAACTCAGTGAGCTCTTCAGAATGATCCATTTTTGTATCCCAAATGTTTGCAAATGGAGACACCTCTGGCAATGGGTCTGATTGAAACACCTCAATTCAATAATTAACAGGTGTGGTCAAATACTTTTGTCCATATAATATATATAATATCATACCCCTACTGTAAATTAGATATTAGACGTTGCAGAGGAGTAAGTATATTTTTCTCCTATTTTAGTCACAGTGGCCAAGGATACATTGCTGCTGTGCTGGTGCATGGCAAACACAAAACACAATGTGCTATCTTATCTCATCTTTACGCACCTCACATTAACATGGTTATTTTAATAAATGTTTTAGTACAAGTATGGTGTAAAAACTAAGATTGCACGTTACTCAACAAATTAGTTGAAATTGATATTTTTAAGAAACACAGAGTATTAATCTAGCAAATATGGACTGTCAATTTGTACTCTATCATAAGAAGACGCTGTTTAATAACATAATTTCTTTTTTGAATTTCTTAGAAATTGCAGTGATCCAATTTCAATTTGATTTTGATTTCATGTTATTAGCACCCTGGATAGTTTAAAGCAGTAATCCCAGAGAGATTTGTTTTTTGTTTTTTTCTAAATTGCAAGATAGGTACCATTTTAAGCATGCATGTGATTTAATGCATTTATAGCTACCCTCCTACAAATCATTTCAAAAGCACTCTGTTTGGCAAGCACAAATAGCTGCCAGACACAGTCTGTTTGCTACACAGACACAAAACCTCAGCATGTCATGTGATGGCAGAGGTGGGAGAAGAAGAATTGCACAGTGCTCAATACATTATATGCCATGTGACTGTGGTTGTCATGGTAGTCCAGAATCATAAATCATTAACAGAAGCCTGAAGAAAAAAACAAGGGAAAATGATAAATACTAACATTCCTCTTGTAGCCTACCAGTGATTTATGTTAAAAAAAATAAAATAAATAAATAAATACCTGCTTTATGTCATGGGATTGCTGCTTTAAAGTCTGTTGAATAAATTATTTTCTAATGTCCTTATTGTACTTTTTTTCAGTGTGTTATCTAAGTCAGGAGTTGTTTGTTGTGTCTCTATTCACTGTGTAACATTTACTGTAGAGGTCAGTGCTGTAGAGGTCAGTGCATACATTACATTTAGATCAGTGTTTCTCAACTCCAGTCCTCATGCACCCCAAACAGCTCGTTTTCAGCACTTCTGTCTGTGGAAAACGGTAGGATAATTACTAACCCAGCCAAGTACAGTAAGTCACCTGTACATGATTTGATAAGTTGAGAATCATTTCTTTAAATAGACTGACACGTTTAGTGACAATAATGATATCTATATTCAAACAGTATATTGACTGTGTATTATTTATATATAAAAATATTTATCTTATTATATATGCTGGAATGTTCTGCAGTTTTTTTTAAAATATATAGCGTTTAAACGCTGTGTTCTATCTAATTGGACGGCATCACTTTGCAATCTGACTTGCATATGGGTTTTTGTATGATAAAAAAGAAATCAAATCAATGTTTACCTTTCTGATTAAAAGTCTATGTGGGTGATTAAACACATAAATTAAACTAGACCAGTTGTTGTCATATATAATTATATTTTATTTATTAAAGGAAGAATTTGCCTGGAATGAGCATGTATTAAAATAGAAAACAATTGTTAGAATTATCCCTTCCATGGTTATGGTAAATGAGGTGCAAAACACCTTTGGTTATAAAGTGATTAAAAAAAAAAATAATACCCTCCCAGGCACTTTTTGGGCATATGCTTTGGCCTTCTAATCTCTGTATTACCCAGTATTGTTTATTACTGTGTTTGCCCCAATTGTAAAGCACTACGGAATTTGATTGTTTTATATAGCTAAATGTTGTTGATGATGTACAGGCCTTTTGGAACTCGGTATAGAGCTGTATCTCCTCCACACTAGCAGCCGCCGCTGCCCAGTGCCCAAGGGTTTGCCATTTTGGCCTTACATTGGAAGAGAGTTTTAGCAAGTCGCTGTTTAAATATATGTTCAATTTAACGTCACTGGCCGAAGTGATTCTTGCCAGGGGTTGGATGGCATCTGAGCCTCCCAGTGTCCACAACTGGATTGCCCTGAACAATGATGTCTGGAAACAAAAGATTTATGAATGAGAACCCTGCACAAATATGACACCGTGTGGCCTTACTGGTGAAAATCTCAGTTTGACATTCACCCCCATCAAGATCACGATGATGCTATGATGTAGGGTAAAACCTCTTTGCCATATCGCCCCTTCATTCTCCTCCTTGTGGGGGGGGGTGACTTCCAGCCCTGTGCAACGCTGCTGATAACGTTCTATATGTGGGCCATCATCAATATCGTTGTTACAACAACATTTTGTTGGTTTCCTATGCCTGCACTAAGATCGCTCTACCACCTCTCCTACTCTTCTGCTCTTTGGATTAACGGGTCTCACGGTACGTGATAAAGTTAGGAATGTTTTTTGTCTAGATAGCTTAGATATGTAAACTGCTTGTTTGTGTGTTCTGTGCGCGTTGGAAAATGCAAAACACTTCATTTGAAAGGGGGGATAAAAAGGGTAAATAAGAGAAAAAGGAGAAAAGTATCTGTAACCTGTAACAACATGATTTATAGGTAGGTTTTGATCAGTTGAATCCGGACATATTAATGCAAGCAGACAGGCCCACTTTATTACACCCACAAGGATTTCATAACTGCCTGTAGGCTTGTGAAGTTTAGTTTCTTGACTGTGAGGATATATAGATGCCCAGTGTAAGAAGTAGCCTCTGTTAATAATCTTAGTAAAACACAAGTAGCAAAAATGTTTATGGAGGCATTCAGCAAAATATGGGAACTAACCAAAGCAGCATATCTCACCTCTGTAAGTCATATCAAATCTGGTAAGTCATAGATCCAAGTTGAGGTTGGTTCTGAATTGAGTCTTAAGCTTTGGAACTATGGTAACTAAAAGATTTCTGTATGAGAGCTTATACTTCTGTTCTCCCTTAGCTTTCCCAATGCTCCCAACATATGGTTTGGCAAAGAAAATATTGTATATATCCGATATATCAAAGTCAGATGACGCTTCTCATGCCACCGTATAGCCTCATAGGCTACCAAGCAGGGGCGGACCCAGACATTTGCCCTACCCGGGGCGATTTTAGGGGGGCGTTTTAGGCCCCGCCCCTTTCTGTGTTCTAAGGCTGCCGGCGGCTGCACAGTATGTGCAGGTCCGTTCAGCAGTGAAAGTGCAATCAGAGCAGCCGGGCAGCATACTGTCACTGCTGAACGGACCTGCACAGTGTGCAGCTGTCGGCAGCAATCCCCTGGTAGGGGGGGGGCGATCGCCCCCCCCCTGGATCCGCCACTGCTACCAAGTCACTCACATATCCCAAGCTATAGACCTTAATGTGCTATATGATCCAGGTGTTTGAGCTGGTTCTCCTCAGAATGGATAGGCCAGGTTGTGGTAGGGTTTACTGGGAACTAGTGCTATAGGTAGATTTATTTTCTAATTTCATGATCTTCTCATCTCTTTTCAGTTAAATCATGTTACCAAGTACGAAGGACGGTGTTTACAATTTTAACATTGATGCCCCAAGATGGGACCAGAATACATTCATGGGCAGGTTGAAACACTTCTTCAATATAACAGACCCCAGGACAGCAATTGTGTCAGAACAAGAACTAGACCAAGCAAAAGTGCTTGTTGAGGCATGCAGGTAATTTCAAAGTGTTTTATTTTCCCCTCAAGCTTTATAGAACGTCAATGTTTAAAATAATTTAACACAAAATTGAATGTTCAATCCTGTTGGCAATGACTGCAGATAACTGTCTTTTCTATTTATGTGGGTTTATACATATGGGCAGCTTGTCCAAGTATTCAGCGGCATCATTGCCAACGTTTTTCCAGGGACTCCTAACGACTGAGGCAGCGCGTCCAGGGAGGTTACGCGGAATACTCTGTTGTCATGTGATCTACTTTTGTTTGCTTGCTAAATATTCCTGGTCAATAAATGTTAACTTCTAAAGCCTAGAGAATAAGAATAGATGGTAAGAAATGTATTTAACATGTAGAAAAATAGGAATTTCATTGTACAGCTGTTCAATACAAAAAAAGTAGGAATTTTCCAGAGACAAATCTTTAAATTATGGGACTATTCCTGGAAATTAGGGACAGTTGGCAATTATGCCGCTGTGCATGAAATACTGGAGGAAAAAAAAAAAAAAAATATATATATATATATATATATATATATATGTGTATATATATATATATATATATATATGTTAACCCGTGCATGATACTCATGCATTCTAGTCAAATCAAGCTACTTAAGGTGTTAAAAAGGTTCTTGTCATGCATTTGGGCCTAGCCCAGGCCTCCTCAGGGGAAGAGCGTTACTTCCCGACGCAAGCGCCCTTTTTTAACGTGGTTTTGTCCACATGTCACCACCTCATCATTTTCCTCCATCACCTCATCCTTCATCTTCATCGCCACATCCTACATCAAGCTACCTAAGGTGTTAAAAACTCCCCACTGTCACCCCCGGCAACCACCAACCACTCCCAACTGTCACTTCTCCTTCAAGAAATATATAGGTCAGTGTATAACTCTGCCCAGCAGGTGGCGCTGCAGCTTGTTGTTTTTTTTTTCACACACGCCACTAGGCATTTATATAGTAGATATATATATATATATATATATATTTTTTATATAATAGATCATTGGTCTCCAGACAAATACAGGTTGAATGCACCTGAGCACTCATTGAAAAATACCCTGGATTGCGTCCGCTGTATACATTGCGTTCATGCTGTCTCTAAAGTGCACCCATTGCTTACACTTCATAGAGGCAACTATTTTGTGAGTTGAATCAGTCTTTATGAGAATGCAACCTCTTCATTTAGTAGTAAACAATAGAATCACTGAGAATATATCTGTTCAGCCAACTAGTAGAGATGCTACAAAATTTAGAACCTGCTTGAAATTCTACTGAATTCCATCTGTTCCATGGCCATTTACAGGTTCACTCTAATCAATGAGCCTGTTTCGAAATATTGATAAAATTTGTGGTTTTGTTTTTTTTTGTTTGTTTGTTTTTTTAACAAACTATTTAAATAATATTTTTATGTAATAAAATATTTTAACTTTTGTTTTATAAAGAGTTTATTGAAGGATCAAAGGAGCATTACCGTGAAATTGTTGGATACTAGTACAGGTACAAGCACAGTGCATAATGGTACATGAACAGTAATTCCAATAGTTACAGTATAGTAGTACCGGGTGAGGCGCTTTTTGCATTATTTTAACTTTTTCTTTTAGTCGAACGTCGAACTCTACTGTGTTTAAAAGTTTGCAGTTCAGAATTAAAAAAGCTAAAATGTATAAAGTTTTGCTTGAATGTATTCGAACAGGATCACACATATGTAAACCAGCTGGACTGTGTGCAAACCTGCCGTGAACATGGTCAAAGTAATTATATACATTTTGTAATTTTAGAACCGATTCGTCGAACTGGTTCGAGAATAGATATTGGCCGGTTCTTGGTTCTCTACTGAATGGGAACCAGTGACAAAGTGCCTCAGTGCTGTCACTGGGTCCTAGTCATTTGGTAGACTACATTGCCAAAAATATTGGTTCATCCCACAAAATAGCTGCCTACACTGTATTTTGGTGGTGACTTCATTTTATGCCTATTGGATACACAATACATGGAACAAATTACATATAGTCATTAAAAGTTCTTTATGATGATATCAAACCTATATCATATATCTGCTCTTGTCCAGGAGTATAAAGTGTTTGCTAGATCAGGGTTCATGTAACTGTATATATAAATTATGGCTTGTACCCCATGATCTATTTGCTCATTTTGCCGATTGTCATGTTACCGATATAACCAATAGCGTTCTTCTGTTTTACCCTCATCATAAAGCCGTTCAACAGGTAAGCGTTTTTATTCAGAATGTTCAGAACCTACGGTTTTCTGGATATTTTTTTTTCTGTAATTTCCAGCAACATGCCTTAAATATACAAAGTTAAATTTAACAATTATCCCTGTCTTTCCCCATAGTGCTCCTCACAGTGACTGCACAATGAAACTCTGTCTGCATTTCTATGTATGACTTTATCTGTGAGACATTACTAAAGGAAGCCTGCATTTATTTACTATTTTTTTTTTCTATTTGGTGTTTAGATTTATTTATTTATTTATTTTTATTTTGTTTTACTCTGAAACTATTTTAAGTCCATCCCAACAGAACATGTTTTCTGTATTTCAATCCTAACAAATCGCATATGGGGCGAACAGTGAGCTCTTTATTCTCGTTGGAGCAGACCTGCGGTGAGGTCTTACACCTAAATTCCTGCTTACATTCCGAAAATGTGCTCTGTTCAAAGGGGGCTTGGGAAGACCTCAAAGTCTTAAGACCAATGCTACAAATGTCAGGCAAATTCCACATTTAGATTGCACAAATAAAATAGTACGGTAAGCGGAAAAGGTGTAGGAGGGACACGGCTACAATTAATATGTGCTAATCTTTTTAGAGCTAACTTAACACAGGTAGAATGTTGCCAGGCAACGTAAGTATGAACACATGTCTACTGATCGATCAGAACTGTCAGAATTTAACGTTCAGCTTTTTTTGTGTGAAATCCATTAAAGATGCTCTGTCACTTGGAAAATCACTTTCAGCTAATTACAATCCTGTAACCAGCTCCGTGTTATTAAATAAAGCAATATTCACAGAATATGTTTAAGCTTGATTAGTTCCATAAATATTTATAGATGTAAAACTGAGCCTACCAGTTATCTTCAGTGGAGACCTAAGTATGTTTACCAGCAGAGGGGGTATAACTGGGCTGAACTGTCGTCTTTTAGAGTTGTCACATTTAATGTACGTCTTTAGTAGTTATTCTCTTTATCAATCTTGGGTAAGAGGAATGTGAATAGAAATATCAAACATGAAAGTGACAAGAGCTTACTAAGCTTTTGTTATTGAGAGTTGGCTTATCCACTTTATAGTATGTTTAAAAGCTGTCATCTTTTTATGGAGTCTTGTTCTTGCAGAAAGCCTGGAGTAGACTGTGTGTTCTGTGTTTAGAGCAGGTGGCACTCCACCAGGCACCAGCGTAGAGCAGCTGCACTATGCCAAGAAACTGTACGACTCTGCTTTCCACCCTGACACCGGGGACAAGATGAATCTGATCGGCAGAATGTCTTTTCAGGTCCCAGGAGGAATGGCAATTACTGGCTGCATGCTACAGTTTTACAGGTATAGTCAACTTGTGCTGTTGTGTTTGTGTTTCTGTACAGTTATACCTGACTCGCAACCATGAGTGCAATGAAAATACACCAGGAATGTTTAATGGTCTTTTACGGTGAATGTTACGTTTGGTTAACTCAAGGTTCCAAAACGGAAGATCCCTTTGCATAGCGCTCACATCACGTCCGTTTAGCCTGGCGGTTAAGCTTCTCGGTAACTAATAGTATCAAGCAGGATCAGTAGTAATCCACACCAGTCTAAACAATGTCCCCTCTAAACAGAATAATAAAGGAAAGAGTTAAATAATCAATTTAAGAATGACTCCACCCTGAAGGGCTGCATTCAGTCTGCTGGATTTTTTTTCCTAGCAAGCTGTAATTTTAACTCCATCACTTCCAGATTGCAAATTTTAGAGGTAACCGTGCTGCCAATTCAATGGTTACAGACTAATTCCACCCAAAAATAAATTTCTCGCTAAGATTACCCCTCTTTTTCCCAACTGGCAATTAATTGGGGACACAGTGCCAAGGTCAGCAAACTGTTTTTCGGGAGAGCTCATCCACCTTTGGGGCTCTGGCATAGAACTCCCAAATCTCAGCTAGCTTGGGAATATTTAGTTTTGGGTGCAGTAAACATTTTTCGATGCTATTCCAGTCTGCCTTTATATTTGTGAGGCTTCACATAGCTGACACCAGCCTTGTCCTGGGCAGCAGCAGTACGCCGTATTAACAGGCTATGCTGTAATTTAAGAATACATTTTAATTTCTTCTCTCTCCATGAGCATTAGTTACAGTGTCGCTATGGCTGTCCCTTAGGCTGTTTACTTACAAGACCAATATCCACAATGTTCAGAACAATTTCTCTGGTTAACTTTGTCCAGTCTTTTTTTGAGGTTCCAACCAAAGCAGCCCAAGACATTCTGAGCATGCATTAGGAATATTTTAGCAATTATAATGAAGCCCAGTCATTTTGCTGAGGGGAGTGGGCTGTATTTATTAATTAAATATTTTTTTAATGGATTTCCTGCTGCATTAAGTCAGATGACTTATTTGTTTTGCCAGTTACATTAAAAAATTACTTAAATGGAAACATACTGGTTCATTATCTTTTGATGGGGGAGCTTCAGTGACTGTACACTGATTTACCCAAACTGTAAAAAACCCTCAAAGCAATACATGTGAACATCTCTCGAACCTGGTTAACCAGTGGTAAGATTGAATTTGTTCAGCAAAGCAATACGTCATATGTTTCCCTTATTTTGTATTATTTAGCACCAACATATTTCACAGAGCTTTTCAGAGAATGTTTATGTCCCTGTCTCAGTGGAGCTTACAGTCTATATTATCTACCACACATACACAATAAAACCACATAAACACACTAGGGTCAGTTTCACCAATAGCCACTTAACCAACCAGTATACTGTATGTTTGGACTATGAGAAGAAATCTGAGCAAACAAGAGGAGAACATGCAGATTTCACACAGATAGTGACTGTAATCTATGGCCATAGCTCTGTATCACTAATGATTTAGGTTATAAATCTAGGCCAGGCCTGGCCAACTTGTGGCTCTCCAGGTGTTGTGAAACTACAATTCCCAGCATGCCTTGCCAGGTATCAACTAGCTATCTGCTGGCTGAGCCTGCTGGGGCTTGTAGTTTCGCAACACCTGGAGAGCCACAGGTTGACCAGGCCTGATCTAGTCTATAGCATGTGAACTCTTAATGCATACACAGCTGTTTGTCAGATGTCTGTGTACCGGCCTCATCTCATAGGTCTGTTAATTATTGCCAGGTGGAACCGTCTGGTCTGGTTATGCAAGTAACTAATGTGGATGAGTCAAATTTAACATTAAGATGAGGATATTTTATTGGGATCAGTAAATGGGCTGCTGATTGTGTAGTAGTCTCTTTAGATCTCAACGCATGGTACATATATGCTTGAACATTAAAAGATTAAGTTTGTTTCTCATGCTAACTTGTACATTTTAAATACCCTGTCATAGTTAATATAATCCTCCACATGCCCCCATACCATATTCAGTAATATTTTAATGCAACATATTAGTTCTTTAATTTTTCCATCCATGTCGTGAATTAGAGGTCATTGTGCTGCATAATGTTACCAAAATACTCTCACCAAACTTCACCAGCTACTATAGTAAGCAAAGTTTTTGGATCTGGACTGTCTGCACTGTGTGAGATTGTGTTATTGGTGCTCTTTAGGAAATGTTGAGAAAAAAGGGGGTCCCTGCCCTTAGTGGATAGCGAAAGAGGTGCCGTGATACAACCTGGTGTGTCCTAAAGGTGGTGTGGTACAGTAGGTGTTTGTCACTTACTTGGTGTTCCTTTAGAGGGTATTGGCTGTTGAGGGATGTTCTCTTTTGCTTTATTCAGTGTTCTTGTTCCTTGTTTGGTGGAATAATCCTGGAGTATCCTTGCGCAGTGAAGGAAGCAGGTGGGAGATGAGTCACAGGATGTGGGTGATGTTTTACGTCCCCAGTATAGTATTGGTGGTGAAATGGGAGATGATGGGAGATGATGTTCAGGCTCTTTTGTACATTTTCACTACAGGTAGCTCTTGCTTTTTTGTATCTTTAGGTCTTTTGCTCAGTATGGCTCGTTTGTTTGTCATAGCACTCTTGTTTCTGATATGATAGCTCTTATTACCTTTGTTACAGGTTATAGAAAGAAAGTTATGTATTGTTTAGTTTTATAGTTTTCTCCAACTGTTTGGCGCTTGTGCTCTTACAAGAACAGTTGAGATATAAGGGGATGGGTGTTATATGAGTAGTAACCTGGTGGTGCTGTCTTTGTAAGGGTGAAGTGTTATGTAGGGGCACATAGATAGTGGCGACTTTGGTGCTGGAAGGGGAATGTGTGTAATTGTCTGTGTCTGCTGCGGAGTATGCAGCTGTGTTCTAACTGGGAGCTCTATAGCTTAGGTTCCTTGTACTGTGTGGTTGTCCGGTGCTGGGTGATTAGGTCAGCGGGACTGGTGTGTGTGTCTCTTTCTGGGCTCTTGAGCACAGTCTGGCGGCTTTTTCTGTGGTGATGACGGCAGCCAGGCGCAGTTGCTCAACCTGTCTTCAGGGTAAGTGTGGTGAAAACCAACACGTTTTAATAGATGTCCTTAAATAGGATTTCGTCAGGGATGCAGTAATGTCACTGTAGTGAGCAATCCTAAAAATAGCAATCTGCACAAATGTGTGTGTGTGTGTGTAACACTAAATAAACGGCAAAATTATTAACATATTGATGTTCGCCTATAAATTATTTGTGTTTTGTCAGGAAAAAAGCCCACATGTTCTTATTTTGTTTTGTAGAAGGAATTGGTTTTATAATTTATTTATTTTTTAAATTTAAACAGGACCGTTCCCGCGGTAGTGTTTTGGCAGTGGGTTAATCAGTCATTTAATGCACTTGTAAACTACACCAACCGGAATGCAGCCTCTCCCATCACACCTGGGTAAGTTCTTCCCAGTCTATTTTAATTGTGTCTCAAATTCAAGTAGTGTTTTTAAAGTCTGATTTATTTTTATTTTATTTTTTTTCTCTTTTCTTTTTTTTCTTTTGTGTGTAGTGTCCCGTTGCCTATGTACTCCAGCTTAATAAACCCTTAACATAAAAACAAAAACCTTTCTTTTTAGGTGTGTTTGACTAGGGTCAGAGTACTTGTTGTCATCATTCTGAAAAACTGGGTACACACAAATAAAAAGTGGCCAGGAAGAACAATGTATAACCCCATTAGCGTATTCAAATGTTAACAGCAGCATATATTGTGTCTGATGTGAGGCTCCTGTCAAATTGGTGTGGGAAGATTGTGGTCAAACACACCTTTGTATGACAGGAAGTTCATACATTAAATATATTTGTACTGATATGTATTAGTGTGGGAAACAGTTAGTGTTCGAAACACTTGATTGCTGGAGGGAAATGCTCTGTACCAGGGCATTGTCACTGTGCATGATTTAGGATGTGTGGGTGGTATTGGCCAAGGCTGGCTAGTTATTTGCACCCTGGGTGTAATCACAAATAATGGTCCACGCTGTAGTAGCAGCCACCTGTATTTTAAAGGGGTTTTGAATGTATTTTATAATCAAAAAAAGTTTTCAAAACAAACATTAATTTTTTTCTGGTAACTCTTCTCACTGGGGTGTCAATTTCCCAAAAATGTGGAGCCTTTACTTTATTACAGCGATGTATATATTATAAATATGTGGGAATCCTATAGAAAAAAAAATCACACAATGAAGTGTAGGGAAGTTGTCCGTTAAAATGAAGGCCACAGAAAACATTTGAAGGGCTCTATGGGGATTGAGGGCCTCCGGACTGACAGCCCTGTTTCACAACATCTATCTCTTCTCACCAGACTGACTGTAAGTCCTGTAATTGGTGATTACGGTGGGCTCATTGTGGCCGTTGTACTGGTCCCACATTCTTAAGAGATTTATTTCTCCAGAAAAAATAAATGCTAAACTGGTTCCTCGACCCCACTCTAATACATTAATGCTCCTCTTTTAGAATGAATTAATCAATTGCACAGATTTTGATTCCTTCTATATCACCTGTTAGAAAAAGATAAGGTCACACTCCTCTGATCCAAGTAACAAAACACTGAATTTCACAAAAAGCAAAGAGATCTTATTGACAGAGACCGATGGGCTTATTCTGTATTAGAGGCCTGAAGCTGATGTTTTATTAGCTCTCTTGCTAATCTGGCCCTGGTTTCCACCTTAACCAAAACACACCATCTTGCGCTTCCCTCTCTCTAAATGATTCATCTCCATAAAAAGGAAACTCATAATCCACATGTTCTTGAAATAGCTGTGGGGGAGCGTAAAAGGCTGTGGTCAGCCTTTCTCTGGGAAATATCCAGTAACCGACACATACATAAATGGTTTTTTTTTAAATATTGATAAAGATTAAAGCTGTGGTACTGTTTGTAATGTGTGTAGCAGTAGGGTGCACATCAGAGTCTTGAGTTAAAATGCATTATCCTTTCCTTGCAGTCAGATTGGAGTTGCCTATTTGACGGCTACTAGTACTGCTTTGGCCACTGCAGTGGGACTTAACCTCTACACCAAGGTATGGAAATTGCAGGATCCAGTGCAATAGAGCGTTAAAACATATCATTACAATTGCTTATCTCTAGGGGTAATGGATAACGCCCTCCAGTGCAATTTAGGTGACATATTAGGGCTCATGTACACACAAGTTAATGTTCCGCTGTGTTGACCATCATAGTACATGGAGGTCAGTCTGTGCCTTTTTGGTCACTGTATCCATTTGCTAATCTGCATCTGTTTTTTAATTACCGGTAGTTAACCGATGAAAAACAGAACAAACTGCACATGCCTATGTCCATGTGCAGCATGAGTTAATGAAGTGGATCAGTATTGTGTATTAACAGAGTGCTTGTGTGCATAAGTCCTTAAAGAGACCACTTTATTAAAGGATATTATGTAATTGTTGCTCCTGATGTGTACATCACAATATTAAATTTGTTTTATTTCTTTGACAGCATTTGGGAGTTGCTGTGTCTTAGTTTCACTTACCAGCAGGTTGTGTCATTACTTTTCAAAAAAACGTGTTCCAACAATTAAACTGTATCCTTTAATTGTTCACTATTCAGAACTAGACAACACATAGTTGGTATCAATATAAAATACTGTATTTTCATTTTGTGTACCTGTAGGAAAGTACAATTGCATGTGAGGGTATACAAAAGTCTTTTTTCTACACTGTGACTGAGGAAAACAGGTTCACCCAACTTGCTGACGCTAGTCTTTCACATATACTAAGTCTCTGAACCAGAAGGGTCTTCTACTCAGTAACACATTAACAAATAGTGTCCATGAATCTGCAGAGTTGGCAAAATATAATGCCTACATTAAGGTTTTACATTGACCAAGTTTTTTCCAGTCCACCAACATTACTATTACTATTAACATTACTATTACCACATCTCTACAGCAAAGGATTCTGGGTAATAAACAGCCAAGCAAACAGGGCCTGATTCATCAAGGAACGTAAATGCTGATTTTGTCCGTATCATCCGCAAATTCATCTGCGCATGCCCAGAACCGGACCATACGCAACTAAAGGCAGCGGCGTTTAATTCATCTTGTACCAAAGGACACTTACTATAGCTTATAATTTCAAGGAGGGAGTGGGGAGGGGGCGTATGCACGCAATCAATGTACAGTAAGACTGTGACAAACTTGAGCGCAAGCAGCCACTTCTGATTCAAGCTCTGGTCATCTCAAAGGTACTTGATTTTCTGCCACATGTCTTGCTCTAGCTACAGAGATAGTTTAAGTGCTGATCAGTAGTGACAACAGTCGCGTATGCATGCTATAACATGTTTGCAATCAGGAACAACTGTAAAAATTTATTTTATGTTCAGTAAACATTAAAACATCCTAATAAATGTAATTCCTGGAAAAAAAATACATATTAAAAAAACAAACACTTTTTTTAACTGGTTTATCGCTAATGCCTATGGGCCTGATTCATTAAGGAACGTAAGCAAGGAATCTCTTAAGTCTTTTGGACAAAACCATGTTAAAATTAAAGGGGTGAGAATTAGTTTTAGAATTTGCACATAAGTTAAATACTGTCTTTTTCCATGTAGCACTCAAATATCAACTTTAGATTTCAGTGTACAAATAAGCTATCAAGTATTTGTGTTTTACATGAAAAAACAGCCAGTATTTAACTTATGTGCAAAATAGAAAACTAATTTTCACCCCTTTTATTTTAACATGGTTTTGTCCAGGAGACTTAAGTAAGAAATTTCTTGCCTAAGTTCCTTAATGAATCAGGCTCTATATTATTAACAAGTGACATTAATTGATGTTTTTTTTCTTTGCGTTCTTATGCGAATTTATATTTCACATTGGATGTAACCTGCAGTGTCTTATGTAATAGAGTAGAGCAGACCTGCACCAGACAGCGCACCTATCTTCAGATCCGTTGAATTCGGACGTGCGTATGCCCGAATTCCGTGCATTGTAAAACAAACGCAGGTTGCGCTCAGTATTCATGCCTTCATGAATCAGGCCCACAGTGTTCACTTGCAAAATGTAAAGAAAATGGTGACCATTGGTAAGACCGAATGTACCAAGGGGGCAGGAAAAGTACCTTAGATAATGGGTATCTGCAATAGCGGCGTGGTTTGTCCAAGTCTGACAATGGGAAAAGTGCGTTTGTTTCCTGATATCCTGGAAGAACCTTTTGTATCCCTCACAAAATAAAATAATTCCTTATCCTTTCAGAAAGCTCCGCCACTAATCGCCCGCTGGGTTCCCTTTGCTGCTGTTGCTGCTGCCAATTGTGTGAACATTCCGATGATGAGGCAGCAGTAAGTTCTGTTCATGACTGTGCACTATATCTAATCCACCAGATGCAAATACTATCCTATAGTCACATGACTGTGTAATACTATCCTATAGTCACATGACTGTGTACTATATCTAATCCACCAGATGTAAATACTATCCTATAGACACATGACTGTGTAATAATAATACTATCATATAGTTCATGACTGTGTAATACTATTCTATAGTTCATGACTGTGTACCCTGTCTAATCCACCAGATGTAAATACTATCCTATAGTCACATGACTGTGTAATACTAATACTATCCTATAGTCGCATGACTGTGTACTATATCAAATCCACCACATGTAAATACTATCCTACAGTCACATGACCCTATAATACTATCCTATAGTCGCATGACTGTGTACTATATCTAATCCACCAGATGTAAATACTATCCTATAGTCACATGACCCTAGTACTATCCTATATTCACAAGACTGTGTAATACTATCCTATATTCACATGACTGTAATACTATCCTATAGTCACATGACTGTGTAATACTATCCTATAGTCACATGACTGTGTAATACTATCCTATAATCACATGACTGTGTAATACTATCCTATGGCTAATCCACCAGATGTAAATACTATCCTATAGTCACATGACCCTATAATACTATCCTATAGACACATGACTGTGTAATACTATCCTATGGCTAATCCACCAGATGTAAATACTATCCTATAGTCACATAATATCAGCAGATCATGTAACTGGCTCACAGAACAGCATCTCGCTCAGTTAGAGGTGCTGGAGATTGTCCATTGGTATCCATACAAGACCACATTCTTAATTCTGAGATGTTTAATATCCTGTTTTGTTGTGTTTTGTTTAGGGAAATTCTTAGCGGTATTGCAGTTACTGATGAGAATGACAATAAGCTGGGCCACTCGAGGGTAAGTCCTTCCTTTTAACACCGAAAAAAATATATACAAGGATTATGCCGGGTTAATAAATGATGCAGTATGAAGAATAAGAAGAAAACAGCATTGTGTTCCTATCAGACGTACTTAGTATCTAACAAAGTCCTTACTAACATTAAGAGAATGTAAGCGTTGATATATAAATGTTACAAATGAACATCTGCATTGTAACATAGCGCTTACAGTATATGAAGAGACATTAGAAACACTTACCTTTATTTCAGCTTAGCCAGCTCCTTCATTTCCATGTACAAGAAAGTACAATGACACAAGCTAATCCCACATCCAGCCAATCCAGGATTGTAGAATTAACAGCTGCACATAATTGTAGGTATGTTTAAGGAGCCCCTAAGCCCTGGCACCCTTGGCGACTGCCTAGGTTCTCCGGGAAGTAGCATCGGCCCTGTAGTAGGTGCCTATCAAACTGGAAGATTGTGGTGTCTAACACACCTGTATATGGAGCAAATTTCATATATTCAATTTGTTATTGACATAAATACTCCACAATGAGGGTATTCCAGCTGTGATAGTACAGTCCTAATTTTGTCTGAAAGAGTAGTCCCTTCTATGTTAAATGTCATATTTAGTGTTGTGTCTTCCAATGTTTTATTAGTTTTCATACCATAGATAGAAGCTTGTATACTTAATGCACATGTTTATCAAGCAGGAACTCTGTAGTATACAGGAAAGTACATTTGTACTGCAGTGCAGCCAAATGGAAACATTTGTAGTTATTTGTTGTTTTTTTTTGTTTGTATTATACTAAGCCTCAGATAGGGGGCAGCACATACCTGTCAAAGCTTAGTGCAGTCACTAAAGAACAGAAAGTGATTGTTAAGGGTCCGGTAAATGTACACAGAGCAGGAACATGTCATCTAATATAAGCCAGGTATGGGTCAATAGATTACAATAACCTGCCACAGACACGATTGCATACAAATAGCAAATGCAAAATTGTCATCTGTGTGGACCAAATGACTAAATACGAATAGTAGAAAAGCTTTACTTATAGCAGCTACAGAGCCAAACATGTAATCCATAGCCATAAAATATGTATTTACTATGGGAAATGTGTATGTGTATTTTTGTGTCCACAAATTTAACTTTTATAAAGACAAGGGGCCTCATTTATAAAGTGCAAAATGGCATCTGACACAGTGCAAAATCCTCAACTTACGCAGGTGCACTTAGACTTCTGCCAAACCACATGTGTTTGTGGAGCAAGATGCGGCATTTGCAGAGGAACAGAAGTTGGCAGCTGTGTTGATAGAAGTAAAGCGATTTCTACTCTGCAGAAGGACTTGAGCTGGAGCAAATCACGGTTGAATGTATCAAGCTGCGAGTTTCTGGCAGGTTTGAAAAGTAGTAGATGTTGCCTATAGCAACCAATCAGATTCTAGTTATCATTTATTTAGTATATTCTACAGAATAACAGCTAAAATCGGATTGGTTGTTATAGGCAACTTCTCCACTCTTCAAACTCGCCAGAAACTCGCTGCTTGATAAATTTACCCCCAGTTCTCTACTGTGATGGATTTTGTGCCGTTTTACTAGCACTTCAGCAGAGAATCGCATTTGGAGGTGCATATTGTTCAATGTAAATAAAAAAGATTTAATGCACACACAAATGCCCAAATGTTCCCTCAATTTCATGAACAATTTTTGCCATAATTAACAGCTAAATCATAGGGTTCAGATGTTTCTTCCTGAAGAAACTTCACAGCTTGTACTGTATGACATAATGGGTCTGAGTCATTAAGGAAAGTAAGGCAAAAAAAAAGGAGAAAATGTTCTCCGGGACAAATCATGTTACAATGCATAGGGAGCAAATTAGTTAATTATTTTGCATGTAACATAAATACTGGCTGTTTTTTCATCTAGCACATAAATAATTGCTAGCCTTATTTTTACACTGAAATTTAAGGTTGATCTAGGACATGCCTTACCCCAACTATAAATCTGTCCCCACATCTTAAATTTATCTCCCCCTTCCAATTTAACATGGTTTTGCCCAGGTGCAAAGTTACTCCTTCTTTTTACTTTGCTCTCCTTATTGACTCGGGCCCAATATATGTAATAGTACCTACCTAACCAGCATATATTTACAGCATAAACAATGTAGGTAGCCCCGTCACAGAATACTTATATATCCCATATAGATTTTTACTTTCTGCTATAAATGTTGACCACCTTTTACTAGCGCAGTCTCTTATCTCTAGTTTTGGTTTTGACTTCAGGCGTTTTAGTTTATTGCTCTGTACAAATCCTAACCTAGCTTTCTGTGCCTTTAATGACCACTTGCTACGTACATCGACCCTCTCTCTTTGCTGTTGACTGCTACATTCCTAAGGTCTCTCTCCAGTCCCAAGTCATGTTTATTTTCAGATTCATCCTTCAAGCTTCTGCTTCAGTGACTATTTTTATGTGATCTTGAAATTTATGTATTATTGTATTTTTAATTGGAGTGCTTAGCCTTGCATTAAGTCTACCACTACCTTCACTATACTATACATGAAAACATACATTTTCTTTTGCTGTGGTTGCATCCTGCATTTTTAGAACCACTGGGCTAACACTCACTAGTTGTATAGCACTCTGGGAAAGTGTTCGTTCTACATTTAGACTAATACAGACTAGAGCAGTTCTTTCTCATCTACTTTGTTCCATATCTATCAACATTCATTTATATTAAAGACTAATTCCATTTTGACAGTAGTAGATTTAAACATTATTTTCTAGTTTTGGAACCTGAATGGTGTGTCCTTCCACTGGGAACCCATTCCTCTGTGCTTGGGAGGACCTCTGATGAATTTACACCTTGATAAAGCAGATCCATTTGCCCAATAGGCCACGGCAGACTGTAATTCGGGCCTGCCTCCTGCTTTGCCATTCTTCCACTTCAGCCCACCAACGTTAGTTCAGCGACTTGAGGCCTGATTTTATTAGGTGCCCCAACAGTGTAGAGGTACACTTGCCGTTCAGGTAAATGTGGTGGGAAATTCATTTTGAAATCCACTTTCTAAAAAATTAATTGCCTTGAAGACTAACTGGAATTCTAGACTGTGTGTACAGAAAGTTAGCTTTTGTTATTTATATATCTTTATTCTTTACAAATCTGCTATACTATGAACACAACATGAAACGACAATGTGCGTATTTTCTCATTCTATGGTTTCATTCTCTGTCTTTGAACGTTTATCTCCTCTTCCTCTATGTATATTCATAATTATGCGGGTTGCCTCCATACTATAATAGGAAAAATAGAGGGACTATGGTCAGAGCACCTTATTATATTCAGTCATCCTTTCCTTCTTATCTTGAATTCCCCTCCATTATTATCCAGTCAGATCAGTGGAATGTTCACAGCAGCAAATCATTTAATCAAGAGTGTGCAGATCTTGTGGGAGACAGTAACCTGTCCACTCAGGTGACTGTGTCATAAGGACACGGCTGCATGTGACGGGGGAGTTTCACGGAGTGAAGAGGGAAATAGAGACAAGCGGGAAACCATAGATTTAAAGTTATATAGTGGAAGGAGCAGGGTCTCCGACAGCTCAAGTCACCTATCAAACTATTGTAGGGAACTTGTCCAATGTACCCTATATGAAGCAAAGCTCATACATCCAAATACATCAAACTTTTATTCCTTTTCAGAGTTCTAGGCTACATTGTGTTTTGTATTGTGGCATCTGTCCCAATGAAAATAAATTGACATATTTGTAAACTGCAATACAAAAATTGTAATAGTTAGGGCTGTCATAATTAGGAAACAAAAACCAGTACACCCTCTGAAATGTCTTCTCATTGCCCAAAATTTAGCAACATTTCTTTTTATTTCTTACTAATTACATATTTTTTCTTGCTTTCTGACTCTAGAAAGCTGCTATCAAGGGTATTAGCCAGGTGGTCGCCTCCAGAATTGCAATGGCTGCTCCTGGGATGAGTAAGTATGATTTATTGGCTGTTCACAAATACAAATTCAGTTCCAAATTAATTAAAACACACAGCAATCTCCACACTCTGTTCATCCTTAAGTACATGCATGTAGTTACAGCAGTATCCTTGCACTAAGTTCACTATATGTCTTGCCAGCACAATGTTCCTGCATGTGGTAGGCCTATCTCTCCAATTATAAATCTGCACTGATCATAGAGCATCTTTCAACAATTCAAATAACCAAAAATGGCCTTTAAATATGGGCTACACGGTGGCTTAATGGTTAGTGCTTCTGCCTCACAGCAACACAGTAGACTTCTGCCTTATCTGTGTGACGTTTGTATGTTCTCCCTGTGTTTGCATGGGTTTCCTCAGGTGCTCCGGTTTCCACCCACATTACAAAAATATAGTGGTAGGTTAATTGACTCCTATTAAATTGACCTTAGTCTCTTTCAGCATCTGTGTGTATATTAAGGGAATTTAGACTGTAAGCTCCGATGGGGCAGGGACTGATGTGAGTGAGTTCTCTGTACAGCGCTGCAGAATTAGTGGCGCTATATAAAAAGCTGATGATGATGGTAGGAATACTTCTGCTTTCACCTCAGAGACACGTAGATACTAATAACAAGAATGAGCATGAAACACATAGTATACAAAGCCATGTTCACAACATTGCTCTAAAATGGCAATAAAATACAGAGAAAAACATTTGGACAGCATAGATATGTAATCAGAATAAGACCAGAAAAGGACAATGGGATTAAAGAGGACCCATAACCAGGGTGGCACAGCTTTTAACTAGATGCCCAACATTCGCCATGGTGAGGGTCTTGCCAGGAGAGTAACCAATTGGCATACCAGTCTAAATGATTAGCGTGTTGCTCTGCTGTTCTCCATTCTGCCTTTCCACTACCAACTTGTGTCAGTGCTTATGACCAGAGACTAGCGCCAAGATTGTTGACATGGAGCAGGCGGGTCGGCAGCTGAGAGACAGAGCTGTGCCCAGTGACTGATTAGCATACTGGGCAGGTTCTTACCTCTGCCTATTCTGGGTTATGGTATGAGGGGGGGAAACTTTTTTTGCATTATGTTCCTAGGAGTATATGGTTAAATAAAAAAAACATGCCCCAGGGAACATTCCTCTTAAACAGCACAGGGGCTGCAATTGTTATGAGACCATTAGTCACAGGGAACTCTCAGCTTTGTTGTCCCTATTTTATATGCTTTCACAAGGCGAGAACTAGATAATAGACAGGTGCTAAATGTCATGCAGAAAGATTATCACTTGGAACCCATGTACACCACAATGGTATTATTCCTAAATTAACTTTATTTGGCATACTTAAACTCTTTCTCAAATAATATTTTTTTATTATCATTTATATGCATGATCAAAATAATGTATAAATTATTATTTCATTGCAGTTCTCCTGCCTATTCTCATGCAGAAGCTGGAGTCCTTTCCCTTTATGAAAGTGAGTGGATTGTACAGAGATTAAAAATGGGGATATGTAAACTGACATCTTTATTCATAAATAGCATGGAGTTGTTTTAATGTGCACATTAGTGTGACTATTAAGGATGTTAGAGGAACACATAAAGAACTGCTACTTCCGTATAGACAACAGGCTGCAGGAAGAGTCCTTTTGTACAGACCACAAAACTCTGGTTGCTTTATAAATCCTTATAATCTACAGAGGGTAGGGATTATTTCTTATAATACACAGTCCTAAAGAAGAGTAAAAAAAAAAAAAAAAAAAAAGAGTAATAATGGTTGTAAAACACAAGTTCCCTAAATGAGTGTCCTTTGTGCTGGTAACTACAGTATAAAACCGTGTTAAGTAAACAGGTCACCAGGTACTAGACCACCGCTTTAGATTAGATTAACCATCTTTGTTCCGTTTCACATGGATTAACCAAGCACAATGTACACATCCCATCATAAAGTGAACCTAGCTTAAAATGTAAACCTAGATAAACATGGTTGTAATCTTTTAAATCGTAAGGAAACTTTGGTAATTGTAAGGTGATGTTTCTACCTTTGCCGTCCTACGCACATTGATCATGTAAATGACTAAGCACAATAAAAGTTCCAAACTGCCATAATAAATGTATTGCTAGTTGGGGCATGGACAAACACTGTAATCCATGTGCAAGCCCACTAAGTGAGAAGTGATGCACTACAAGTCACCCTCATTGACTCATTTTCCACACTTCAATTTTGTTACAAAATAGGTTTACAGTGCACATTAGAACATCCTTATTATAATGTTATTATGCACATTAACCCTCTCACTGCCGTGTCCTCCCCACTCTGACTACCGCTGTGGCTTCATGCACACAAGGCTGTCATTTTTGTTGATTCTGGGAACTAGGAAGTGGGTGTAAAGTACAACATGGGACATAAATAAAAGCGCAGCTGTTGTCAGGTTCTCAAAAAAAACCAAAAAACCAGCCAAGTTCACATTTGCCATCATTCCTGCCATGAAAATGCATAATATAGAAAATTACAAGTCTCCTGTATTATGCAAAAATCAATGCTTAATTCAACGCGTTTGACTTATTGAGCGCCAATTCAATTCTCAATGGAATGCCTCCAGAATGTCCGCGGGGGGCGCTGCACTGTGATGCAACATCAACTATTTTGCCTCGCACCCCATTGAGGTGTGCAACAAAATCTGTAATCTTGGGTACCTTAAAAGGTGCACAGCCAAACATCACGGTGATGTTAAGCCGCACAGCGCTTTTTTTTTTTTTTAAATCAGGTAAAATTTTATTGCATTTTACTTTTTTTTTTGCATTCTAAACAACAAAACAGCCCATAACATTGGACTTAATCCCCAATTATAACCCACACAGTGTTACAGGTATTATCAAGTAATCATACACAATAGTATCACAAAATAAAAAACATTGACATTCAGATATACAAGCCAAGGTATGCAAATCCTCCACAATTTCAAGATGCAATGAAATAATATTACAGTTTTGATAATACAGAATATAATCGTTGACCTTAATGACTCAACAACAGGCGGTTGGATGTCTACCCCGAGCATTCATTAGGAGAGCTCCACCTCCCTCAACCCTTCCGTAACATATGGGGATATCCTCCACCTGTACCATATTCTTTCATACTTATCCACTAGGTTCCTGCTGGTGTACATGAACCTTTCATGGCCGACTGTATCGTTAACAAGGTCGATCCAGCTACTCAAAGCCGGGCCTTCAGGTGCCATCCATTTTCTAGCTATCACCACCTTTGCCAACATAAGTAATGTGTTGATAAGCAGTCTAATAAGTCTACGGGTTTTTTTGTTTAAGCCCAAACCGAATATAGAGAGTTTTGGAGTCAAGGCCACCACTCCCACCTCCAATCTTTTAATACAATCCTCCACCTCTCCCCAAAAGGATGAAACCAGCGGACATTCCCAGAGCATATGCCAAAAATCTCCTTTTTCACTCTTACACTTGGGACACAACACCCTCTGACCCCCACTAAACTTAGAAAGCCGAAGAGGGGTGAGATACGCTCTGTGTAACAGAAAAAACTGGACCTGGCGAAATCTGACTGATGCAGTGACCTCTTTCGGGCTACACAACACCATATCCCATGCCTTGTTACTAAGTCTCCCCAAATCCCCCTCCCACCTGCATCGCAGCTCCGGCAAGCCCCCTTCACCAGATTCTTCCACCAGTATTAAATACAAAAAAGAGATTTGCCGTCTTTGGCCCAACCTTGACAGTTGCACCCTTAAGGAGTCTGCACTAAAGCTCGGGGCAGCTCCCCGAAACTGCGAGGCCAGAGCTTGTCTTAACTGCAAGTATCTATAAAAGTAACCCCTAGGTAGCTCATATAACCTCTGAAGTTGCTCAAATGAATATAATACCCTATTTTCATACAGTTGCCCAATCTGTATTATATTATAGATTCGCCAGGCTCCAGCTCCCTCCATCCTAATCATTTCTCCAAAATCCAAGTTATCCCAGAGTGGAGTGCACGGATCTAAATCCAATCCACCCCCAATCTGGGCTGACAGTCGCCAAACCTTCATGGCCTGAATTACCAGGGGGGGGGTCCCTCCCAACCTTTCTTCCAGCCAGAAGAAACTGCACACGTGTATGATTAGATCCTGTCTCCGAGACTGAAAAGTCATGCAAATCTACACCCAACCGCGACCGGAACCATACCTCAATATGCGTTAACTGGGAAGCAAAATAATAAAGCCGTAGATTCGGCAAAGCCAAGCCCCCCTACCGTCGAGAACGACATAAAGTAGTAAGCTTAACTCTTGCTCTCCTGCCTGCCCATACCAAAGAAGCCATGAGACGTTCAATGTATCGAAATGTGCTATGAGGAATATATACCGGTGACTGCTGCAAAACATACAAAAACTTTGGTTGGATTATCATTTTGACCAGGTTAATTCTACCTGTGACCGACAGTGGCAGCTGCTTCCATACCCCAATCCGGCTCCTAAGATAATCAATCTGAGGTTGGACATTATGCTGGATATATTGACCCATATTACTAGAAATCCAGATACCAAGATATTTAAATACCATGATCCATTTAAGAGAAGTCTGCAAAACTTGACCCATAGGGCAAGCACCCTTAATTGGAGTTACACTGGATTTGTCCCAATTAATCAAAAGCCCCGAGTACCTGCCAAACACTGAGACCACACTGAGTAAAGTTGGCAGCGATTTATCAGGATATGACAAAAAGAGCAGCATATCATCTGCATAAAGGGCAATCTTGTAACGCACAATGCTTTTAATTGAAACCCCCCCCCCCCCTCCATTATCTTGTGGCCAACCAATAACCATACAGAGACAAACCATTCTTCCATAGGATAGATAATTGCATTGTTTATATAGTGACGTTCTGTATCCTGTATTCAGAGAGAAGTTATTACTACTACTTATATATGACTTCTCTTTGGTGTCTTGCCATGTAAGTCTTGTCTATAGTTTTCTGTGTTAATCAGGATCATTTTATTGGCTACTTCATGTTATCTATACTTTTATCCCTGCATTTGCCCCTTGTATTTGTCTAATATAAATGTTTAGGGTGTAATGTATAAAATATCGTTGTTATAGGATTATATAATAGTACTAGTGAGTCTGCTTGTAGCCTTCTCTTCCCCAGAATCCTTTTATCTCCTCACACAGCTCCTCTGGCAGTCTAATAGAGGTGTGGTCATCCTCTCACGGTACGGTGACTTGGGGTGTGGCTTAATGGCAAGCGATCAGTGTGATTGCTCATAGCCTGCACAGAGGGGTAACAAACTGTGTATAGCCTATACATTCCCCAGTGCTAAAAACAATTAGACAAAGAAAAGTTGATGTTAGTATATCTTTAACTTATATCATTTTAGTATTGATAGTTGTGTAATGTCTGCTAAACACATTTGTGTTTTGTTGTTTTTTTTTTGTCATTTTAATATTATTTATTTCTGCAGAAAATCCGTTTTCTCCACGCTCCCTTGCAAGTCACATTAGCTGGTGGTTTGTAAGTATAAAATCTCAGTCGTTGTGTTATAACTATTATGCTTATCCCCTAAGATAAGTAGTTTCCTGGGCCATTTTATCACCTTGATGGACCAAGATTGAATTTTATGTTCACTTTCCTCACTATCTCAGTCACTGTGAAGCAACTCCCTTTAATGCACTCTATATGCCCATAAATACTGTCCAGTTCACCGTTGGCCTTACAATTCACCATATTCTCTATTTTATTTCCAACATTCCTGTCTGGGCTTAAAGTAGCCTTTCAAACTGGTGACTGATCCAAGACTTCTTCCAGTTTCAGGACTTGTACATATGGGCGCTTTCCCTGCACATTGGGTCTGAGCAGCACTTACCACTTGAATGCAGAGGGTTAATTATACTCTTTAAACAAAGTGACAATAGTACACAAACACCCATGTGTGCCCTATTCATTGATTTGATCCTTGTACTTAATCCTTGTTATCTCTCAAGGTGTTACAGGCTATATAGAGTTTTGAGATCCTCATGGTCGTATCCTTATTTTCAGATTCAGCATTTTTCAGGATGCACTTTGTACTTTGGTTCCTTTTAAACTTTCTGATATTACTTCCTTTAAAACAATATGTTTACAATGCCTTGTTTGTTAAACCTATGGTACCCAATTTGTATATTCTGTTAATATCTAAACCAATGAGAAAATATCTACAAATGATATCCATGTCATTGTTCTCAATCTTCCTGTGCTATGCTATGCTTGTTCCCCTTGGCGCTGTGGGGGCTGTGATGTATCTGGAATTATAGAATCATGTTTAGGACTTGTCCTAGGACCCCTCACCCTCCCTATTTTGTAAATTGTAAAATTTTGTAATCTATTGTACACCAATTCCTTAACTGAGAAACCAGCCAAATCGTTACACTGTGTGTTTAACTTTACACTGTTCCAAAATATTGCAATCGGATTGGATTACATCATTGCAGTTTCATCAGATTGGTGAACAATTTGGTCACACACTTGAAGGGCCAGATCACACCGATCTGGTCAGATTGCAGTGATCAAGTATGGTAAGATTGCAATGGAAATAGCTTGCAGGCATCACCGTACTATTTTAGAGCTGCCAAATTACCTTCGATGTGCTAGAGGTAATAGGTGGTTTCAGTCACGCTCACTTTCCATCCTGATGATGATTTAAATACAATCCAAAACCAGTTTTTAATTGTCAGGGACAGAGCACAGAGGCGGACCTAGAATTTTTTTTGGGGCCCCGTCCCCTTTTTTCTTAATAGAAGCAAGGGGCTTCCAGCGGCAGCTTACTATACTTATATTCCCAGCAGCTGACAGGTAAGCAGATAATGCAATCACAATCAGCGCAGCCGGACAGGCTTCTCTGCCTGTCGGGAACATCAGTATAGTGAGCTGTCACTGCTGCTAGGGGTAGGGGAGGGGGCGATTGCACTGATGGCCCCCCCTGTATCCGCCACTGATGGAGCCACACATTGTACAATAGTTAAGATTGGCTGAACTTACTAAATTGACCAACCAAAACTTGGACTGCGTGTGGGCAGCTCAAAACCTTGTCTAAAAAGCAGATCCAATAACAGGCTTCGGATACAAAACACATAGGGCTAGGATAACAATTATAGTATTATGCTTATCCCCTCAGATAAGTAGTTTCCTGGGCATTTTTATCACCTTGATGGACCAAGATTAAATTCAACATCCACCTTCGCTGCTTCAATCCCCAACCCTGGCACTCCAAACTTACCCGCTTCCTCCAAAAATGCTCTCATACTGCCGAACGCCACTGGAGAAAATCTCGCTCCCTGGCTGATTTCCTCCACTTCAAGTTTATTCTCTCCTCCTACAGCTCTGCCCTCTCGCTCGCTAAGCAATCCTTCTTTAAATCCCTCATCTCCTTCCAGTCCTCCAACTCCTGCCGCCTCTTCGCTACCTTTAACACTCTCCTGTCTCCCCCCCCCCTCCCTTCCTCCTTATCTGCCACTGACTTCACCTCCTTTTTCTCCTCTAAAATCACGGCCATCAGACTTGAAATCTCTTCCTGCACCCACTCTTCCGCCACCCCCCCCTCTCGCCCTTCCACCCCCCTCCACTCTCCCCCCATCTCCCCCCAGCCACCAACTCCTTCTCTCCTTCCGCCCCACCTCGGGTGAGGAAGTCCACTCTCATTTCTTCTTCCTCCCCTTCTACCTGCCCCCAGGACCCCATCCCTCCTCACCTTCTTCGCTCCCTTTCCGCCTCCACCTGCTCCCACCTCGCTCACCTCTTAATCTGTCCCTCTCCACCGGCATCTTCCCCTACGCCTTTAAACATGCTCTCGTCTCACCCATTCTCAAGAAACCCAACCTTGACCCCACCTCACTCTCTAATTACCGCCCCATTTCCCTTCTCCCCTTTGCCTCCAAAATACTCGAGAGACTTGTCTGCAACCGTCTCTCCACCTACCTCTCTGAACACTCCCTCCTTGACCCTCTCCAATCAGGCTTCCGCCCCCTTCATTCAACTGAAACTGCCCTGGCTCAAGTTACGAACGATCTCCTCGGCTAAAGCCATGGGCCACTACTCCCTCCTGATTCTCCTCGACCACTCAGCGGCCTTTGACACCGTTGACCACCCCCTCCTGCTTCACACCCTCCAGTCCATTGGCCTCTCCGGTACCGTCCTCTCCTGGTTCACCTCTTACCTTGCCGACCGTTCCTTGTCTGTTTCCACCTCTGAGTCTCTCTCCCACTCTTCCTCCCTTCCAGTCAGGGTCCTTCAGGGCTCTGTCCTTGGACCCTTACTATTCTCACTATACACCTCTTCTCTGGGTGCACTCATCAGCTCCTTCGGCCTCAAGTACCACCTTTATGCTGATGACACTCAACTCTACCTCTCCTCTCCTGATCTCTCTCCCTCCCTTCTCTCCAGGGTATCCGCATGCCTCTCTGCCATCTCCTCCTGGATGTCCTCTAGATTTCTTGAACTCAATCATGCTAAAACTGAACTCATTGTCTTTCCTCCCTCTCGTACCTCCTTCCCCTCTGACCTCTCTATCACTGTTAACAACTCCTCTATCTCCCCTGTTCCCCAAATCCACTGCCTACGTGTCATCCTCGACTCCTCTCTCTCCTTTGCCCCTCACATTCACTCTCTCGCCAAATCCTGCCGTTTCCAGCTTTGCAACATTGCCCGCATTTGGCCCTTCCTCTCCCAGGATGCCACCAAATCTCTCGTCCACTCTCTGATTATCTCCCGCTTTGACTACTGTAACCTCCTCCTTATCGGCCTTTCCCTCTCTCATCTCGCTCCCCTTAGATCTGTACTTAACGCCGCTGCTAGGCTTATTTTCCTCTCTCGCCGTTCCACCTCTGTCTCCTCACTCTACCTAGCCCTTCACTGGCTCCCCTTCCCCTACAGAATCCTTTTCAAGCTCCTCACTCTGACTTACAAGGCCCTCGCCAACTCCACTGCTCCCTACATCTCTAACCTTATCTCTATTCACACTCCCTCCCGCCCACTGCGATCGTCCAACGATCGTCGCCTCTCTTCCCCTCTGATTACCTCCTCTCACGCACGTATCCAAGACTTCTCCCACGCCGCTCCCCTCCATTGGAACAAGCTCCCCCGCTCAATCAGAACTTCCCCTAATCTGTCCTCTTTCAAACGAACATTAAAAACCCACCTTTTCCTTAAAGCCTTCCAGTCTCATGCCTAAACTCCCACCGGTCGGCTACCTCTCTTTCTCATCCCTTCTTCCCTTCTCCCCCTTCCTCGACTCCGTCTCCGTTTCTCCCGTCTCTCCGTCTCATCCATGTGTGTCTGTCTGTCTTCCCCTCCCTTTAGATTGTTCGCTCCTTTGAGCAGGGCTCTCCTACCTCCTGTTTCCATCACTTTTAACTGCGCTCTACAGCTACTCAGCTCACCTCCTCTCAATCCTTCTGCCCTCTGTCTCCTCTCGCTTCTCTCCGCTCCCCTCAGTGACTCTCAACCGGTCATCCGTGCCCACCCTCTTGGGCCATAATTACCTGCCTATACTCACTTTTCCCCTCCCTCACTCTCTTTCATGCTGTGCCTGAGCCCCCAGAGTTATAGTGCTTACTGTTACTTGTACTGTGCTGTTTCACCTTGTACTGTGCCATTGTTTGTCCTTGTACGGCGCTACGGATACTTTGTGGCGCCCTATAAATAAAAATTAATAATAATAATAACAATTACTTAAAGATAAAATAGGTGATTTGTTTGTAATAACTGTGACTTTATCAGATCACCTTCAGTGTCATATTCTTGTTGGGCTCAAAACCTCTTAAAATACCCTGAACTACATGGCTATGACACTGAACATTTATATACACATACTGTCATTTTAAGGCTTATATGGTGAACCAGACCCAGGCTTACATGGAGCTGAGTTCCTCTCGGTGCCTTGACCCCACAATGTATAATTTTAGCTCTTCTCTCCCACAGCTTACTGTTCATGGTTCCTGTTGCCTGTTCACTGTTTCCACAGCGATGGTAAAACTTTTTCCACTAACTCAAATTATGTCTTTGTTTAAATCTAAATAGTTGCTTTGTGATGGTCAAGTGCAACATGCATGCTTCTATGAAACAACTTTTATTTGGATGTTTAAAAATAGGTTCAAAGTGGTTATTTGTGTTATTTTTTTACAGGAAAAAAAAATTGCACAAAAGATCTCTCTGCATAAAACGGAGCTGCACTTGTAATCTCTGTCACATTACCCCTCCAATGTTCTATAACTTGTGCCAAAGCAAATTAGTATATAGCGTTCTGTGGAATATGTACATATGTAGATTGGAATAACTGCAGCTACTCCCAAATCTTCTAAAGAGACAATGGACCTGCACAGGCAGTAATTCCAAATCCGTAAAATAGACAAAAATATTAACTTGAACTTTTTTTTTATTGTTGTTGACTACTTGACACTAACCTGTATTTAAAAGCGTAAAACTTGCACAAAAACAGGATTATTTTCATAATGGTTTCCATTTACAAGTAGTAACCGTACTCTGCAGCTTCAGCAATAATGAAAATGAACGTGTTTTCAGAATTCATGGTACCTCCCCTGGGATCCTCTTCTCCTGTGCTGGGGGGACCCCTGAGGAACCTAGCCACAAAAGTTCTGCCGAACTGATCACAAAGGAAAGTACTATCAGGCCCACCTCCCTACCATGTCACCCGCCATGTAATTTCAAGTACAGTTCTAAGTATTTAGATTTTAAGGGCCCGAGTCATTGAGGAAAGTAAGTCAAAAAAAGGAGTAAATGTTCTCCGGGACAAAACATGTTACAATACACGGGGTAAAAAATTAGTTTATTGTTTTGCAAATAAGATAAATACTGGCTGTTTTTTCATCTAGCACACAAACACTTGATAGCTTTATTTTTACATTGAAATTAAAAGTTGATCTAGGACATGCCCTACCCCAACTTTAAATCTGTCCCCACATTTTAAATTTACCCCACCCCCCTCCAATGCAACATGGTTGTGCCCAGGTACAAAGTTACTCCTTTTTTATGCTTTGTTCTCCTTAATGACTCCGGCCTGAATGTTTCAGTGTAGTGACTATTGCCACAGAGACTTTCAGATCTAATTATACTGGTGAAATGAGATGGTGGGCCGATGGGCCTAAAGGTATGGCCTACAGCGCATCCATTGCAGGACCTTTTATGGTTGCCTGAGTTCTTCAGGAGTTCTCCACGCAGTAAAAGTAGTGGGCTCTAGGGGAGCATGTCTGATAAATTTGCTCTGCTATATAGCATTTCTGGTTAGTTGTGAAGTATATTACACAAAGCTGTTCAAGTATGATTATTTATAAAACAATTTAGAGTTTTAAGCAAAACATAAAAAAAGGGGCAAATTAGACCTGGACAAACCATGTTGCACTACTGTGGCTGCTTTTGCATGTAACACATAAATACTGGGCAGCTTTACTTTTACACACTAATTCAGAGTTGCGCTAAGACGCGCTTCCCAACTCTAAATCCGCACATTTTAAATCCCCTCCCACCGCCATAGTGCAACATGGTTGTGTCAATGTGCTCATTTGCTCCTTTCTTTGCTGTTGTATTATGCAATAATGAAAAGCTAAGTGTGATTCTAATGTCTATTCAGTATGTTCAGACAACATGATGTTTTATTTCATTTCAGTTCCATGGCTGTGAGCAATTTAGAACCAGAGCTTCAAGATTCCATCCGGAACCAATATGGAGACAAAGTGCAATATGTTTATTTTAACAAAGGCTTGTAAACGTGGGACACAAAGAGTAAGCAAAAGTAAACCCAGGAACCAACTGTATTTAGTACCAAAAATCACTATGGGCCTGATTTATTAAAGAAAGTTAAGTAAAAAATTGAGTAAGTAGTCTCCTGGAATAAAACCATGTTACAGTGCAAGGGGTGCAAATTAGTATTCTGTTTTGCACATAAGTTAAATACTGACTAGCACACAAATATCAACTTTAAATTTCAGAATACAAATAAGCTATCAAGTATTTGTGTGCTACATGAAAAAACAGTCAGTATTTAACTTATGGGCATAACAGAAAACTAATTTGCACCCCTTACATTGTAACATGGTTTTGTCCAGGAGACTGCTCACTCAATTGTTTTACTTAACTTTCCTTAATGACTCAGGCCCTATATCCTCAGGACACTTGAAGGTTGTATTCTCTAAAGAGCTGGACATATTTTATGTTACAAAATAAGCTAAAGTCAGAGGAAGAGGCTCATTTTATTTGACTGGCATCCTTACCCAGAATTTATTAGGCATTGTTCTTGATAACTGGTGACATGGCAGATTTTTCTTAGGTTATATACTCATTCAAATGGCTATACATCCTGTGGTACATTGCCGTGCTCAGTCTAAGCAGATCTCAAGGTGCTGATTTATTGATCACAGTGAATGTTTTATCTGTACTTGGCTGCTCGCTGAATGGACTATAAATAGAACAAGATGCATTGTGGGTCCATCCAGCCTCTAGAGGAGGAAGACAGTACAGATAAAGCATATTGTGTAATGGTCGATAGACGAGCTTACACTGTGTGTAACCTTTCAGTGAATGAAGTGCAGGGCAACGCACCACGGGCAGTATCAATCCATGCGTAAGGACAAGCTCTTAAACCGTTTAAACCTCATAACATTTTAGCAGTAGGGCTGTACCATAGAAATCGGACAGCATAACATTGTGTCATTGTTGAAAACAAATTGGATTGTTTTTTGGGGTTTTCATTATTGACAGATATAAAAGAACACTTTTAAGAATTAAAGACTTTTTTTACTTGTATTGTTTTTAAACAAACTGACAGTTTACTGTATTCTACAAAAAAAAAAACACAAAGTGTATTGTGGTTGACTGAACTTTTCATGGAGATCTACGTCTTTATATTATAGGGATTTTACAGTGAAACATCATTTTTAAATATTGACTAGCCACAAATCTTCTCATCTGTATACTTTACAACTAGTTTGAGCACAGGCCACGGCAGAACTTTGGGGAAACTCATGAAATATACAGGAAACTGGTATAAACGATGCATCTGATATATCTATAAACCTGCAATAGCAAACCAATGTAGCAAGGTTGGGTCTGAAGAATACAGAATGTGTGGGGGCTGTTTGAATATTACAAAAAGGGATTGATATGTAAAATGGATTATTTTATTTTTAGCAAACCACATAATATTAAGTTATAACGTCATAGTTGTCCTTGATGCCACCTGTACCTTGTCCATACCCGGAAATGAGTGTTGCAATTTTCGGAGCTTCCGGTAGGCTCCTGTCTTCTCATTCTTGTTTTCTCATTGGTGAATTACTTTGCTGTCATTGCCTCTAACATACACTAGGGTAATTTGAGCCATGTTTCTTAGTCATGTTGCTTGTTTACCATTCACACTTGAAATGTGGTAATCTACTTCCAAGTTCCCTGCTGATTGTGGCCGATAAGCAGACGGGGAGTGACTAATGCCTATGTTATTTCAAACATCATTTTTTAATTTGGTCAGTCTATGCCAGTGACCCATTAGTAAATAGCTTTAAGTTTTAACACGTTAAAAGCAAAACAATACAAATTTGACTGGTTACAGAAAGAGTTTGCAGTTACGTCCGCATAAGGCCATGGGTTTGGTCAATATTTGTAACCATTCTTACTTGACAATTTGATATTCATCATTGTAACAATTAAGTATTAAAGCTGAAGACAATTCTTAAAAACAAAAAAATTGCTACTTATTTTGGAAAACATTCCATCCTAGAATGCAGCATTTTTCACAACTATATTATAAACATAGAGAAAGCCATTGATGTGTGTTCCATGGTGTATAACAATTTATGGGTCTGGAGATATGTACTATGTATTGTGGGTACAGCACCCATCTGGAATTGCATAAAAACAAACACAGACAATCTGGGAACTGCTCGAAAGAGGGAAAATAAAATAATTTATGCAGAGCAGATATAGCATAATTTACATGCTGCATGCGCATCTTGTCTAGCTCTATTTTTACACTGCTTTCTAGAGTTTGTTAGGTTGTGCCTCCATAACAACTTTAAATTCTGATGTGTGTTTTTCTTTCCCCCCATAACACAGAATGTTTTTTTCAGGTGTTCAATATGCACCCAGTATCTGGCTATGTTCCCAATTCTGACTGAATCAGACCCATTGTGGTCACTGACACTGCAGGCAGGATGCGTGATCGGATCTATCGACACTGTCTACAGTTTTTGTATACTGTATCTTATTGTTCTGGTTTTTAAACCTCTCCTCAAACATATAGAAAACCCCTTCAGACACAGTCTTTTCTAAAGAATGTGGAATTTACTTCCCTGGCCTCTAAAGCAGACTTTTTGCGCCTCTCTGCAAACAATTTTTAGTAATACATTTTTAAAGTGATCAACTATTTTATTAAACCATTTTCAGAGTAACTCATTTATTTTCAAATGTCTAACAACAAAGTAGACAGCACATCTATCATGTTTGATTTTTAATTTTTTTTGTTTTGTTCTATATCCTGTATATCGTTACAGGGCAGCACGATGGCATAGTGGTTAGCACTTCTGCCTTACAGTACTGGGGTCATGAGTTCAATTCCCGACAATGGCTTTATCTGTGAGGAGTTTGTATGTTCTCCCCGTGTTTGCGTAGGTTTCCTCTGGGTGCTCCGGTTTCCTCCCACACTCCAAAAACATACTGGTAGGTTAATTGGCTGCTAAATTCACCCTGGTCTGTGTCTGTGTGTGTGTGTGTGTGTGTGTGTGTGTGTGTGTGTGTGTATGTGCATGTGCGCACGCGCGTTAGGGAATTTAGACTGTAAGCCCCAATGGGGCAGGGACTGATGTGAGTGAGTTCTCTGTACAGCGCTGCGGAATTAGTGGCGCTATATAAATAAATGGTGAAGATGATGATATCGTTTATCCTATACTATGAACGTTACACCCAGATCCAATAATTTAAAGTTGTTATTTTGTTACAACTTACTAGTGTCCCAATTTCCTAGTCTTTGAAATGCATGTTTTACTTATGAATTTTAAATTTTTTAAATTGCTTAAAACTGTTGCAGTTCAATTGGGGACATGTTTTATTAATTTTTATTATTGAACATTGCAATATACTATAACGACATATAACATCTGAAAGAACAGAAGTACAACGGTTTTTCTTGTTTCCATTCTGTGCATATTATAATGTTTTATTTATAAAGCACGAACGTATTATGTATTGCTGTACATTGATGGGCTCATGACACAAACAAATACATACAATGACATGAAACCGAAGGTAAAGATGACCCTGCCCACGTGAGCTTACAATCTAGGAGGTTTGGGGAAAACCTGATACATGAGGAAGCAGAATAACAATTGTAGCTGCTGGTCAGGACTAGTCACAAGAATTTCAGTTTGTTTGTAATGATTTGTATATTTGCATTGCATTAAGAAGGACATGTCCATTCAACCATCCACAACAGAACAGAACACAATGGGTGCTTTCAACTTAACAAGAAAATGGATTGCAAGTGCTGTCACATCTATCTTCTCACTCCCTTTGGATAAATATTTATGAATACTTGGATCCAGAAAGTAATTATTATGGGTGAAATGAACTCCGTCAAGGTGAGGGAGGGGCAGGAAGAAGGGAATCCTTAGTATTGGAGACTCCTGAATTACATCCTTGAGTACTAGCAATGTCACATACTAAATTCCTAGTTTCCCTTGTAGAATACATCTTGTTTAGTCAAGAACCATTCAGTCAATTCAAATATTTTCCTAATATTGGACTGCAGAATTTAGTCTAAAGTCTCTCTCCCTCTATCGCTTTGTCTCTCTTGCCCCGCGCCCTCTCTCTCTTGCCCCGCGCCCTCTCTCTCTTGCCCCGCGCCCTCTTTCTCGCCCTGCGCCCTCTCTCTCTCTCGCCCCGCGCCCTCTATCTCTCTCGCCCCGCGCCCTCTATCTCTCTCGCCCCGCGCCCTCTATCTCTCTCGCCCCGCGCCCTCTATCTCTCTCGCCCCGCGCCCTCTATCTCTCTCGCCCCGCGCCCTCTATCTCTCCCACTCCCCCTCTATCTCTCCCACTCCCCCTCTATCGCTTTCTCTCTAGCCCCCCTCTATCTCTCTCCCTCTTTACCCCCTCTCTTTCTTGCTCTCTCCCCCACTATTACTACTCCAAGGCAGCTCTTTTGGGTGATCCAGCAGTGCTGGGGGCTGATAGGTACTAGTCAACTCCTGCAAAGTTGAGCAATTATTATTATATATTAATTCTAAAGCACCAACATCATCTTCTGCACCATCCATAGAGGGAATTATGATAGAAACAAATAACATACAGTGACCCTGCGCAAAGAGCTTACAATCTAAGGGCTGAGGGTTAAACTTCATACGTAAGGTAGCAGAAAAACACTTGTAGCTGTTGGTAGAAATACATGTTCACTGCGCTACTTCATAGTTCCAGTCAGATGGTGGATCCAGACACTGACCCCTGGAGTTTATAACCACAGGCAGAGCTACGGTTCCTGGCAATTGGTAATTGTAGGTATAGTGATAGTTCGTAATGGTAGATATAGTGCTAGTTCCTGGCTCTGGGCAGTTGGTAAATACAGATACTGTGCTAGTTCCTGGCTCTGGGCAGTTGGTAAATACAGATACTGTGCTAGTTCCTGGTTCTGGGCAGTTGGTAAATACAGATACTGTGCTAGTTCTTGGCTCTGGGCAGTTGGTAAATACAGATACTGTGCTAGTTCCTGGCTCTGGGCAGTTGATAAATACAGATACTGTGCTAGTTCCTGGCTCTGGGCAGTTGATAAATACAGATACTGTGCTAGTTCCTGGCTCTGGGCAGTTGGTAAATACAGATACTGTGCTAGTTCCTGGCTCTGGGCAGTTGATAAATACAGATACTGTGCTAGTTCCTGGCTCTGGGCAGTTGATAAATACAGATACTGTGCTAGTTCCTGGCTCTGGGCAGTTGGTAAATACAGATACTGTGCTAGTTCCTGGCTCTGGGCAGTTGATAAATACAGATACTGTGCTAGTTCTTAGTTCTAGCAGTTGGTGTATACAGGCACTGTCCTACTTTCTGGATCTGGGCAGTTGGTAATTACAGGCACTGTGATAGTTCCTGGCCTCAGGCATTTCATGATTACAGGGGAAAATGCTACATTCTGGCTCTAGGCAGTTGGTAATTGCAGATACTGCATTAGTTCCTGGCTCTTTGTGATAATTACAGGCACTGAGTGAACACTGCCCCCTAACCCCTAAGCAGCCCCCACATTAATAAGTAGGCTATCTGGTCCCTATTCAGACCCAGAATTAAACTAACAGCATTTACTTTTAATAAGTAGACCTACCTCCCCCCAAACAAATCCAAAATCAAGCAAATATCATTTATATTTAATAACTAAGCTTATTTCCTCGCAACAAGCCATGGAATTAAATCAATAGCCCCCACAATTAATAAAGATCCCATATTACATTAATAGCCCCACATTTACTAAAGACTCGCCACCTAACATTGATACCATCACCCAAATTTAAAGGGACAACCTTTAATACACACACACACACACACACCAGCCCCCACATAGCATTTAATAGCCCCATAAAACATCAACTGTTGGATGAAAAATAAAATATTCAAGGCAACATGTTACTACTTGCTATCTATATAACAGATACTACAATTTGTTCTGCTTCTCCATTATAATGGTTTAGATTTGCTGGTCACTGATAACACTACAGAACGTTCACTAGCCCCTCTCCCCCTTTCTCTAAATTACTATTCTGAAATGTAATGACCCCTTTTGCTTGTATTCAAGAATCGATAATAGATCTATGCAGAGAAAGCATGTGCCTGCTTTCATACAGACCGAGACACCTTTCCACATATAAATGTCCTGAATCTCTGCAGCACACAGATTGTGACTTAGAGCTGAATGTAAAGATGAACGGTTTGTGTGTGAGCAAAGAGATATCTGTGCACATTTCTATGTCAATATTGTTATATCTTAAGATATGAGCAACTTTAAAATCTAGCATATAGATCAGGCCGGAGTGAACATGTGTCAATCATTATCCTCTTCTAAACCGGTTTACATCGGTGCAAAATTCACATAGCTAACATACGTCAACATCTGTATATTTCAAATTAAAACACATCTCAAAGGGGCCCCCACTGTTCTACACTTGCATGTTAACTTCCCTGACCTTCTTCTCCAAGTGCCAGAGGCTGCAAGTGTAAGATGTGTGCATCTCTACGTGATGTCTTAAGTTGTGCACATGTGTAGTGTGTCACCTTTACAACAGGATACATATTCAATCGCTCAAATGGACTTACTAACTCTGAACGCCCTGCATATGTTTTCGCTACCAGGTGCCATTATGTAGGTGATATCCGTTGTGCCTATGATATTGCACTGTGCAGATATTGGAAATGAAAGTCCTGATATCTACAGGCTCCACGTTCGTGCACCTCAGAACAGCACTCTGTGCACTGAGGAGCTTATAGCTGCAGGATAACAGTCACCCATCCATTCTGTGTAGCAAAGGACTGGATGCTACCTGAAAAACTGGGGGAGGCAGTTAACAGGAAAGGGGAGAAACACAGAACACACGACCTTATTTACAAAGCCCACTCAGCACATTGCATTTGTGCTGCACTGATACATGTTGGGCCTAGCCAACCTGTAGCTCTCCATGTGTTGTGAAACGACAAGTCCCAACATTCTTTGCCAGTAAATAATTAGCAAATAGCTGGCAAAGAGTGCTGGGATTGGTAGTTTTACAACACCTGGAGAGCCACAGGCTGGCCAGGCCTGATATATATCGATACAGATATTCACTGACCCCCGTGTTCTGGTTTTGGATCTGGATTAACTTCGTGTTTTGGTTTTGGCAAGACCACCCTTGCGTGTTTTGGGTTTTGTTTTGGATCCCGATTTATTTATTTATTTTATAAAATCACATATTTTTGCTTTTTTCCCCCCTTCCTTATTATTATTATTATTATTATTATTATTAACCTCAATAACACTCATTTCAGGTCATTTGCAGTCAATTTTGACCAGGGGCTATATTTAGTAAACTGCGGGTTTGAAAAAGGAGATGTTGCATATAGCAACCAATCAGATTCAGCTGTCATGTTGTAGAATGTACTAAAATAAAAGCTAGAATTTGATTGGTTGCTATGGGCAACACCTCCACTTTTTCGAACCCGCAGTTTAGTAAATATACCCCCAGATGTCAAAATGTTGTGCTGAGTCATCTGCATGATCAATGGGTGTCTAAGATTTTTGCAAAGCACACAACAGTATATAGCACATGTAGGTAACATTGGCACACAGCGGTAGCTGAAAGGAAAACTGATGCAAATTGAAATTGTCCTTGGGCCCTCCCACCCACCCTTATGTTGGATCTTAAAAAGGACATGCACACTTTAACAAACCAAGAACTTCAGCGACAAGGAGTGCCACTTTTGAGGCTGATGTGCGTGGTTTGTTTGGGACCCACAAAACAAACTAACAATGGGCTTAAGTCACCTAAAGTAACAGTGCTGTTAATGAACTCTACTGTGGCAAGATGTTGTTGTCATCATCCTCAGCGTCATCCTCACCCTCATCAGTGTGTACATCATCCTCACACATTATTAATAACTGCTGGAATCCATTACAGAAGTCTCAGTAATTTATAGTAATTGGCGGGAAAGGCCTTCCTCGTGGAAATTGAAGTTCATTTTTATGAATATCATCTTTTCCACATTTTGAGGAAGAAGCCTCCTACGCCGATCACTGACAAGGTTCCCAGCTGTGCTGAAAACTCTTTCCGAGTACACACTGGAGGGTGGGCAGCTTAGGCAGTGCAAAGTGAGTTGGTACATGGGTCTCCAAATTCCCTTTTTTTTCTTCCCAGTATGTAAAAGGACTGTCTGATGTGTCTATTTTGATGCTGTTGTGAAAATAATCACCATCTTTTGGATGTTGATAGTAGGATCAGGTGGAGTTACGGCAGAGGTGTCACATTTTTTGGTGAATTCTTTTAGACCAGACGAAATGTATGAAAGTCCGTTTTTTTCAACTCGCCGGAAATCGGCGACTTTGCAGCTAAAATTTAAAGCGGCGATGGCTTGTAAAGGCAAACTTGCCTTTACAAGCCAAATGTTGTGCTGAGTCATCTGCATCATCCCTGGGTCTCTTGGGAAAGCTAAGTTTTTTCCTAGCAGCAGTTGAGTGAGAAAGTAAAGGAGGAGACGCCGTCTTGTCACGTAACACTTGAACTGTCATCTTGCTCACCAGGAGCTCCTTGCATCTCTTGAGATCTGGGCCAGTTGGAAACAAAGAAAACACATAGCTCTTAAACCGAGGATCAAGCACAGTCGCCAAAATGTAGTGATCCGATTTCAAGATTTTGATAACTCTTGGATCCTGGCGAAGTGAATAAAGTACTTAATCTACAAGTCCAACATACTTAGCGTAATTGCTTTGTTTAATCTCCTCCTTCAGTTTCTCAAGCTGCTTTTCCAAAAGTCTAATTAAGGGAATCACTTGACTCAAGCTAGCAGTGTCTGAACTCACTTCCCAGGTGACTACTTCAAATGCTTTTAGCACCTTGCACAACACGGAAAGTATTCTCCAGTGTGCTTGACTAAAATACATCCCCCCTCCTTTCCCAATGTCATGGCTTAAGTAAGCGGGGATGGCTTTTCTTTGTTCCACCATTCGCAGAAGCATATACAGGGTGGAATTCCACCTTGTCACCACCTCTTGCTTCAGTTGGTGGCAGGGCAAATTAAATTGCTCTTGTAGCTGTTGCAATCTCCTACATGCTGTTGCAGAGTGCCGGAAATGTCCAGATATTTTACGGGCCACAGCCAGCATCTTCTGCACGTCCCTGTCATTTTTTGAAAAGCTCTGTACCATCAAGTTTATTCTTTGAGAAAAACAGGGAATGTGATGGAATTCACCCAGCTGTAATGCTTTCACAATATTGGTGGCATTATCAGAAATGACATAATGAGGAGAGTCCAAGTGGGATAAACCATGTTGCAATGACATCCCTTAGTTTTTGTAACAGATTGTCAGCCGTATGCCTCTTAGTGAAGCCGGTGATACACAGAGTAGCCTGCCTCTGAAAAATATGACGTATTTGGGTACATGCTACTGCTGTTCCTGCTGGTGAAGGCGAATCACCAACCCAGTGGGCTATCGCAGTCATATAATCTTTACTTTGCCCAGTTCCGTTTGTCTCCATATCTGTGGTTAAGTGTACAGTGGGTAGAATGGCATTTTGTAGCACAACAATTACATTTTTACAAACCTTCTGGTAGAGGTGAGGAATAGCTTTTCTAGTTAAATGGTGTGATGGAATTTGGTAACGGGGACACAAGACTTCAAGCAATTGTTTAAAACCAGCTGCATTAATAGTGGATATTGGACGCAGATGTTAATGCTAGCATAGTCGCCATGGCATCTGTCATCCGCTTTGCGACTGGGTGACAGCTTTCATAATTGCTTCCTCTTGCAAAGAATTGTTTAACAGTCAATTGTTGTAAACTACTAGTAGTGTTCTTCTTTGTCTGCTTCTGTGATGAAGATTCACCCCCAGCAGCAGCAGCAGTGGGACTAACGCTCAAGAATTCTTCTGAGGAATCCAGGATAGTGGAGGAGTCATCTAGCTTTACCAACTTGGATGCAGGACTAACTCCGATCGCTACTGAGGATATTGATGAGGACGGTGCGGGTGTAGATTGCAGGCATCAGGATCTAGCTGAGAGAAGGAATCTAGCTGATGATGGACTGCTTGTTGTTATTTTTTTAGCATAAGTTTCTGATTTTCCCAACAGCTTGCCATGAACTCGCTTCAAATGGCGTAACATGAATGAGGTTCCTAGATGGTTCAGGTCCCTACCTCTACTGACTGTGGCTTTAGAAACGCTACAAATGGCTGGACAACTGTTGTCAGGATTTGGATAAAAATAATTCCAAGCATAAGAGGTGGATTTTTTGGTCTTATGCCCATGCATGACAATGGCCTTCTTATCACGTGCAAGATCTGCTTCCACTGGTGCAGGACTTACACAAACATCATCCTCATAAACACATCAACATCCTCATTAGCGCCCTCATCCTGTTGCAATTCCAATGGGGCATCCTCAATTTGTGCATCACCAGCTACACTTGGGCTGTTCATGCACACATCTGCAGAAATGCTGAAAGGGGCCTTCTTTATGGGTACACTATCAGACAGTTCAGGATTACACATAGCACTCATGGATAGACTCTCCTCAAGGATTTGTGTCATTTCTAAATCAGAACATATGTTTTCCTCTAATGCCTTACTGTTTTCCTCCAGCTCTGCTTTTACATGTAAAAGTATTTGGACACCACTTTTGGAGTTTGAATGACAAGGTCTTGCTTGGTCATGACTGAACTTACAAGAAGATGCCTCAGTGACAGTTGCAGAACTAGCACTCATAGAGAAAGGCGAAGGCCTCCTTCTTTCCTTGCCACTGCGTGTGTAGAATGGCATGTTGGCAATTTTATTTTTTTCTGCAGATAACTTTGCCTGGATTACAGGTCTTTTTTTCTTGACTAATGTAAAAGGTGTTTTTTTACATTTTTGTTTCCCTAACTTAAAAACACTATGCACTTTAACATAGGCTTTAGCAGATGATGTAGAGGGATTACTATCATCATGACTGGTGCCAGCAGCTGCTTGGTGCTCCTGGTCTTCTGTGTACTGCTGTGAATCCATTTTGATAACACAGTAGAATGTGACTGCAGATTAAGAACAACACTGCCAGTCCTATTATTTCTATTTCAGCAATGACAATTAGCAATGGAGCTCTCCTCTTTGTGTTTTACCTATATAACACCGTACAATGTGACTGCAGATTTAGAAGACCAATCCTGCCAAACCTATTATTTGTATTTCAGCAGTGACAATAAGCAATGGAGCTCTCCTCTTTGTATGTTACCTATATAACACAGTACAATGTGACTGCAGATTTAGGAGACCAATCCTGCCAGACCTATTATTTGTATTTCAGCAAGGGCAATTTGCAATGGAGCTCTCCTTTTTGTATGTTACCTATATAACACAGTACAATGTGAAAGCAGCTGCTATAGGTGAAGACCTATTCTCCTAGTTCTACAAGTTTATGCCACACTGGTGGCCATAACAATAAGGACAGTAGAACACTTGCTGTAACACAAAGTAATTGATTAGGTATTAGCATTCATTAGTTTACCTGCAACAGGTTGCAACAAGCTGATATAGTGCTATGTGTCACTGCACATTCTTGCTATTTGCTCCGTGTTCTTATGCTGTTATGTCCCAATTCTTTTATGTTATGCATGTCTGAGCAGTCATATTACTCCGCACTTTAAAAATTCCTCAATTTTATCCTGGAATACGATGTCCCTACAAGTATTGACAGAGTAACCTTCCTCCCACAAAGATCTTCACTCTAGCAGAACAATGTGCTTGTTAGTCTCCACAGCAAAGAGACAGTCTTCTTAAATACAACCGAGAACCAAATCATGGACTTAAAGTGAACAAATTAAAAGATCTGCACTTGATATGGATAAAAAAAAATTCTTTGTGTTAATGTGAAAGCACAAATGGGCGGGGAGTGTGGCTTGGATACAGATCTTCGTTATCATTTATTGATAAGGCACCACAGATTCCGCAGCACCGTACAGCAAGGGTACATCAATACTAAAAATAAACCTATAATAATGATACATTAACTCAAAATGCATAAACTTGATAATTAAATAGAAAGAAGTATAATGTGACTGCGCTAGAAATCAGTACTAGAATATATAAAGTCGCATTCCCATTTACAATTTGTCAAAAATTATTTAATAATAATTAAACATAAAAATAGCAATATACGAGTATGTATATAAGTTTAAAAACCTGATTGCAATATACAAGTGTAAGAATACTATGAATGGTAAATACTCATCAATGGAATATCAAGCAAGGTAATAAGACCTGATAGGATGGTATAATCAAAATAGGATTAAAACAGTCTGTATTGAATATATTCATTATTGTTAAAAGGGGCACTGTGCATTGAATAAACTCCCGGAGATGGTAATTAGCAGTGTGAATTATGTTCTTGCACAGCGTATTGGAATTACCGTATGGACGGCTAATCACAGATGTTTCCACGCTGGATACTGCAATGTCCTACACTCGGTTCCCTTATGCAGAGTTAAATAGACACTTCAGCGTAGCCCTGAAAGCAAGCAACTGGCGGTCCCAATCACATAAATTGATCATATAAAGGACTCATAATGCCGAGGATCCTCTGCAAAGTGTAGAGAGGGACAACAAATGGAAAGCTGGTAGTGATAGAAGATATGGAAAGGTGTTATGCTAGCATGTGAAGTTCCAATTCCAGTATGAGCAAGGTATTGAGAGAGCTCTGACGCGTTTCTGTGCTGAACAGCACTTTCAGCAGAAGGATATCATCACCATCATCAGCTATTTATATAGCGCCACTAATTCTGCAGCGCTAATTTGGCACCACACTTAAAACATCCAATAATTTTAGTCACATAAGGTAGCCAAGACGAAACAGTATTGGTGGCAGAGATTTTTTGCCTTTTTACATAGTGACTGAGCATAATGACTGAGCACACATTAGCATAACACAAACACCCGAATACACGTAGCTGGCATAGTAAATACAGGTAAAAATGGACGAATGGCAGCAGGTATAGCAGAACAATACAGCATACCTTATGCAGTATACAATGTAACAAGAGCATGCAGACAAAATTGACAGAGCAGGCAAAAGGGAGAGAGTACACTGCATGTAACAGTTTACATTCTAGAGGGAGGGGGAGACAGAAGGAGTAAACAGACAAGACATGCGAGAGAGGAAAAAGATGGCAAAGCAGATGACAAAACGGGCTCTAGGAGGGTAGACACGCAAGCAGATGCAGTAGCATGTGTGCGGAGCACAAATGAGGCCTTTGATATAGTCCTGAAATATTGGCTTGTTTACCCCTTGATCACGCTCAAGTTTTACCTGAACAATAACAGATGTCAATAAGCTAGAGGTAAAGGAGGTGAAAGACATAAAGCAAATCTGGATAAGTATCTCATATAGTGACCCAGGCTGATGCCGAAGGAGATACAGAGTAAGAGCCCCATTCACTGACTTCAGCTCCAGATCACCCCGAATGCGTTACTTTATTGGATGTCTTGCAGTCAATCACTGAAACTTGATATATAGAGAAAAAGACAGCACTGGATCTGATCAAGAAAAAAACACGATGCTGGAAAGTAAAATACAAATATTACAATTTATTTAGTGCACACAATGTTGGTATTCAAATATGATCAATTAAGATGTACTTTATAAACAAACAAAAATTACAGAAAAGAGTAATATAAAATAAAATAAGCACAAAATACCATGTGCCTTGATATGATAATTGTTGTTAAATCAGCTTAATATTTGTCCATTAATAAATCAGGTGTTATAGATGAATTGTAAAGCTCATTAGAAAGTCACTGCACAGAGTAGATGAAATTAAAAATATGAAAATGGCAGCACCATTGTGCTAAAAGTCCATATACCGGGTTCTAGAGCATAATGGATAATAAAACATATATGGAACAGACTTACAGTTCTTGATGTAAAGAGAACAGCAAGGGTCACGTTATAATCTGACGATACGGGAAGATCCCAGTAGACAGTAGATGGAATTAGTAAACCCCCGATGTGACTATAACTCCTCCTGCGGAGACCTGACCAGCAGCTCTGTACTGGGAAACCATAGTAAATGAGGCGATCCAAACGGAAAGTATACTGTAGTCTCCGCTAGCTTAGTTTACTATATGAACACTTGCAGCTGATGTTCCTTCAATCCAGTAATAGCTCAATCACCAGTCTCCTATAGCTGCTGTAATGGTCCAACACTTTTAACAAAATATGTGCAGTAAAATAAATAAACATACAGTTCCTTGTAGGTCTGACGCGTTTCTTTGCCGTCAAAGCAATTTCTTAAGATGAAATCAATAATGTATTGCCATATAGCTCTAAGTAATGTAAGAACCCATTGGGAGTATCCTTTTATAGTCCAGGCTGATTACAAATAAGTACAGCTGTGTACACAGAATTGCATGTGAAAATAAGAAAACTTTCAAAAAAACTCACTATTAACATTAAAAAACTGTTCAGCATCATGTTAGCATAAATACCTTTAGATAACGTAAATAAATATATATATATATATATATATAAATATATATTTTTAAAAATACAAGATACAGCAATAGGCGCTTGTAACAAATCACCAATAGTCCAGTATAGAGTCTATATTCTTTTCAGTAGACACTTCCCATGTGCAGGCGGCTGCCAATCCTCTTAACCAAGCGGTGTAGCATGGAAATAACCTATAAAAGAAAAATGGAGGAGGAGGCGCACAATAGTGTAGTATATTGATATAATATTGGGATCACACAAGAACCCACAGTAGGACCGGAAACACCAGTGGAGAGGAAACCAGGAAACAAAAACTGTAATATAACATCCAATGTGTAGATGTAAAATACAAGTTACAGCTTATTCTCAAACAGAGTCACAGTGGATGAACTCGCAGAATTTCCATATATTAAAGACCCAGGACACACTTATGCAGATGTATGCGTACCAGATAGCAAAACTTTTAAGCTTTGTGTACGTAGATATCCTCATCTGGTCTTCATCAGGAAATCAAACTGAACGAAACGCGTTGAGGCCCACAACTGTACTATCTGAGATCCTGTTTCACTGATCTACCCTGGAGTGACAAGTTGCTAACCTTGGTTGAGTTTCCTGAACGACTTGTGAGTTCATTCACTCTCTGTAAGGATCTGGCTCCCTTCGGTCTGACTCTCCTGCTGTGCTCTGAGTTACCATCTACGGACCAGCTAGTTCTACTCCACTACCATCTCTATTTGAAAATGCCGCTGTACCAGTAATTCACCTGCTGTTGCTCTGAGTTACCATCCTCGGACCAGCTAGTTCTACTCCACTACCATCTCTATTTGAACTGCCGTTGTACCAGTAATTCACCTGCTGTTGCTCTGAGTTACCATCCTCGGATCAGCTAGTTCTACCCCACTACCATCTCTATTTGAACTGCCGTTGTACCAGTGAATCACCTGCTGTTGCTCTGAGTTACCATCCTCGGATCAGCTAGTTCTACCCCACTATTGCCTCTGTTGAACTGCCGTTGTACCACTGACTCATCTGCTGCTGCTCTGAGTTATCGTCTCCAGATCCCTATAGTGCCTCTCCTCTATTGCCTTCATTATCTACCACCACAGTACCAATACACTCCCATAATTGCTCTGTACTGACTGTCATCGCCTCAGATACCATTCTATCATTAAGTTGCCGCTGTCCCAGACACTCTCCTGCTGCTGCTCTGTACTACTGTTGGGCCAGCTTCAGTGCTACTACTTCCAGTACGTCTCTGAGTTGCCGTCATCTCTCCTCCGTGTCAGATTCCGCCTACTACTCTGCCAACACTCATCTTGGGGACCGCGACCTGAGCGATGGGAGCAACAAGTCCATACCCCCATGCGGGGGTCACTGGCGAACACCACCTACCCGTTAGACTCTGCGCCCCTGAATGAGTAATATCACCTTGCAGCTACGAGGGATCCACTAAATATCCATAGGATCTATGACAAAATGTAATAGGCATAACAGGGACCGTCATATGCTAGCAGCTCCTAGGAAAGAACCACTTAACTGGGGTCAGAGACACATCACATCCAGCCTAGCCACTTATTCCTGAGAGGGCTGGTAGTGAAGTACTTGCTGAAGTCAAAAGATTTTAAAAGGTAAAATAGTGGAGGACAAAGCCGAGGTTGAAGGATTGGAGAAAGTAGAATAGTGTTGTACAGTCAAACAAATCAAATCTTCTTCAAAGCAGAGAAATCCAAAACAAAACTTTGCTCCTGCAAAGGTTTGCTATAACTGAGGGACTTTATAAAGTTAAACTAAAGAGTGACTTGACCTTTTCCCTGAAGGGCTACAGGGTTACCAAAGAGCTTTTCACTACAGGAGCAGTCATTATGAACTGTACCAAACCAGCCTCAACCAATGTTGCTGAAGGTCCCATAGGTTTTTCCAGAATAAAACAATAAACCAAGAACCTTAGCTTCTCTGGTTTCCTTACATTTAGCGGTACTTCCCCTTTGTCTAGCCCCACTAAAGAAAGGTCTTTAAATGCAATCTCGAAATGTGCTGTGAACTCAAACTACTTTTAATGTGCAAAGTAAAGGACAGAACTGCAATCTGAAAACAGAAATACCTAATGGAATGGCGTTCCCGCGCTCTTCTCCTTTCACTCCAGGGGGTATATTTACTAAACTGTGGGTTTGTAAAAATGGAGATGTTGCCTATAGCAACCAATCACATTTTAGTTCTCATTTATTTAGTGCATTCTACAAAATGACAGCTAGAATCTGATTGGTTGCTATAGGCAACATCTCCAGTTTTTCAAACCCGCAGTTTAATAAATCTAGCCCCAGGGCTTTTGTTAAATCCAACTAAAGTTTTTACTGCCCAACTAAAATCCCAGGAGTTTATCTATTTCAACACACAGTAGATAAATCTGGAAGAAATGAAACCGCCTTTGCCTGTCTTGCAGCGTTTCTTTGTATGCACAGATGAAGAATGTATATGGCAACATCTGTTTTAGAAAATGTGAAGCTGGAACGCTCCCATCCTATGGAAATGTTTTGTTTCTCCCTGCAGAGAAGGGTTTTCGCTAAGCCTTCACCATGACTGGGAGCAGCTGTGCAATCCAGTTACATCACACCAGCATAATAAGAGTACAATTGGTATATTTCTCCAAACACGTTTAGCCAGTCTTGTGAGTTTACATGAACAGAAGCTATAAGCCAAATGCAATATTAAATAGCAGTCCCCAGGTAATTTGGATTATATTAGCTCCTAAATTAAAGTAAATACATGATTGTTTCAACTTGTCTCTGTGATTTTCAACTAGAGGGCAGAAGTTAAACCGGCATAATCTAAGGGGATATATGAAACCTCTTAATGCCCACATTAAAGTACCAACAATAACAAGAAAGAAACAAATGAACTATATCATATATTAAGTGGCTCCTACTAAACGTTTATGTAAAACGTCGTTTTCACCCATCAACCACCTTCCAAGTTGTAAAACTATGGGTGCACTTGGCCTTGGATCCCAACATTATTTTTTTAAAATATGGCAGTTTCCATCAAAACATATGCAAATATGTTTTTGTACTGGGAATTTAAAAGCCAATGACACCATAAAAAAATTATGCAGACCTAGTATTGCATATGGGTATTAAAAGTACACTGAAGTCTTGTCAGTGTCTTTCTTGCACATCTGGTGGACCTGCCCTAAACTTTGGTGGCTAGGCAAAGAAGTCATTTGCCCAGCCACCACTCTTATAAGTTTGTAGGTTTGCTTGACCCTAAACATATTCTGCTTCCCTTACCTATCCAAGATTTCCCTAAGCACGCCTACGGGATGTTCAGGCATGTCAGCAACATGTCAAAACAACCTCGTGCAAGACTTCTCCTTCCTCCTACCATCATCTTGGTTTGCAGTCGCGTGTGGAGCATATATTGAATTGAAACAGTGGAAACAGCTCCAGGAATTGATTGGTTGCAGGTCCTAAATGGTCATGATTTACTGAGGGTCTGATTTAGGGTAGGCCACAATTTTGCAGGCTGAATGTATAGTAAACCTACAGCCACAAAATTGCGGCCTTACATGTTTTTTTTTTAGTTGTACGTATCTTAAGTTACATGTGATTTAAAATAGATAGTATAGATGTGGCAGGACTAAAAATTCCAGTCATCATCATCAACCTGATTGCATTATGCCATAAATGAATTGCCTACAAAAATCCAATTGACAATGCTAAAAAAAAATTTTAACAAAAGTTGAAATTTGTAAACTGTTTCACTCATCACAATTGTTTTTAGTGAGTTTATGTGTTGTTATTATTTGGTATGGTTATTGACACCAATTCATTTTTGTGTATGAGTGAATGGTAGCCATTGGCTACTGTTCATGAATATAAATTTGGGTCATACGGTTTATTTCGATGCACTGTTAATCTTGTTAGGGCCTGATTTATTAAGTGAAGTAAAGCAAAATAAGGAGTTTTCCCTTTAAACGAATCTATCACAATTTACTTTCATCAGAGTTATCATAAACCAAATGATATCCTCTGTTTCAACTATATAGCGTTCAAATACCAAGCAAGTCTGACACGTGAATTAGTAGGAACAGAGACCTGCACTTATTAAGTGTAATTTAATATGGAAAATAAATCCACAATGCTTAAGATGAAAAACAATTAACAAAATGACATATAAAGATAAATAAAAAGAAATAAACAACATAAATGGTCATGAATGATCAGTTTTCGGTCTGATGGGAGGACATGAATAATGGAACACTTCTCAATATGATATTGACTCCCAAAAGTGAACAAAAACTGTTAAATTTACAGGACAATTTTCACTGTGATGTGAAACCTAGAAAGTCTCTGTAAAAACAAATAATAAGTCAGGGTTTATTTACAGAGGCCTAACTTCTTACCAAAATGCCCTACAAAGATGATATTACCTTCACACAACAAGACATACACTTCTATTCATTTACATACCAGACATGACTCCTGTTAGTATGACATTTGAGAAAATATGACATTTTCCTGTGTCCCTATATCCCTACATTCAAACTTATCCCAGCTGCTATGGCACCCAGTTTACCTGTCCTGACATATCACATAATGACCAAAAATGTGAGGGGTCTGGTTGTGGATGTTACTGATGATTTTGATATAAAGAGAGATTTCAAGAGGCTTTAGATTTTTTGATCTGTGTGATAAATTGGTATTGGTTAATCATCTTTAACTATGTGTCTGGAACTCTCTATTCATAAATACAGAAGAATTTAGAAATAATCAAAGAGATAAAGTAATTTAGTCTCCCCTTTCAGGTTTTAACCCATGACTGGACACAGAGTTCCTCTGAGCCACACCAAGCTAATATTATAAATTAAATCACATATTTGCAATTTTATAAGACTAGTAGTTAGCTTGCATATGACAGCCTGATTATCTAATAGGACTACCAGGCTGCAGCCTAGTGCGCAAGGCTTTTGAGGGGCCAACATGCTAGCATTTTGTACAATTTGGAGCACACCCAGTAATAAAACAAGACTGAGTATATATAAGCATAAAAAGAAGCTGTGGGCCCTGTTCACAAGCTTAGTCTATACCTTCAAGTAATATCTCAGGATACTGTGTAGCCAAAAATATGATAGCTTCAATGGGAGGAATTAATGCATCATTATCCTAAGCTAAATAAACATTACAACACAAGGGTGGGGACACGGGGCCTATTTATCTTTACTTTCTTCTCTTCTCTTTCTTCTTTCTTCCTATTTAAGGGGTTTATGATGCGTGGGTAAGAACCTAGATTCTCTATCGCAGTTTGTTGCACCGATAAGAAAATTAAGTTTCGCCCTGATTTAATAAAAATAAAATCACAGTGAAGAAGTGGACAGGGATGGGGGACTCAATGACACGATTCGAAGCAATCTGTTTCATTTTGGCCCTGTGGCGTGTTGGCATGACCACGGCTTTTCGCCATGGTGGGTGGAGCTAAAAGGTTGCAATTTTTGGTGCAACAGCATGCAAGTTTAATCTTACTCATGTAGACAAAATAACTGATAAATGGCACATCATGGAGGTCTATGCAGTCAGTAAACTAGGTGGTAATGTTAGTGCACTATTAATGTAGTTAGTCTGACTTATTACTAAATGCCAATATCTGACAGTTTGCAATGATTTGCAAAACTTCATTGTTGTTTGCAGCAGGATATTCAATAAGCCTCTATGTGCCATAGTTCCTAGCTCTCTTCTACTAATTACATTCACAGACCATGCAGAGAAGTGTGCCAGAGTCAGTTCATGGACTGTGCTGGTGTTTTTCAGTCTTCGGCTTATGACTCACATGTAAGTTGTTTTTCTGGTGCAGGTGTTTTGTGGATTCTGAACATCTGAGAGTTCGCTGCAAAAGTAGGAGCCTTAAGGTGTGGTTATATTTACTGTGATAACATCACACACAGTAAGAGGGTGATGCAAGATACAGTGCTTAGTTGCCAATATTACAAAATTACCAGGGACTCTGCTGCTGCGCAGGTGCGTCAAAACACGCCAAGTATAAATTGTCTAGGTGACCCTTGGTGCATTACAAACCCATAATAGAATGTTAACTGAAGTTAACTGAAGTTTGTCATTTTAAATATTGCTGTTTATTAAATATTAATTTATAAAGCCCAGATTTGACAAATCCTGAACATGAAAAGCTAAATATATTGCGACAGACAATGCTTGACTATACTTCCTATAATTCCAGATCTAGGGGTGCAGCACTTCTAATTATAAAGGGTTTTCCTGTAGATGTGCACTATATATTTTTAGATGATGCTGACGATTCGTGCTCCTGGATGTTACCATTGAAGCCCCAAGATATACGTTTTGCAACCTATACGCCCCGAACACCTATAGCAAATCCTTTTTTTTTAATGACCTAAATAAATTATATCCTTTTATAGTTTCAGATATAATATTAGAAGGTGATTTTAATATAGTGGCTCCTCAGCGCCGAGACAGAACTGGGACATCCCACAGATATAAAATGTATAAAATTGTGGTTAGTAACTTTATTACACAACTCCAAGTTATAAATATTTGAAGAGCAAGCATTCCATGGATGTTGATTATACCCGACTATCGACAGCCCGATAATACCTTTTCACGTTTTGACTACTTCTCAGGGGCGGGCTGGCCTGGGGGGCAGGGGGGCATCGGTCCCCCGGGCCACTTGGTTTCGGTTTCATCTCTGTGAGGGTCGGCCGGAAGGCCGGCCGGCTGCCACTCAGATGCAAAATCTCCTGATTTTGTCTGCCGGCCGCATCTCATGACATGAGATGCGGCCGCGTCAGCGCACATGCGGCCGCATCACATGACACGCGATGCGGCCGCGTCCAATGACGCGGCCGCATCGTGTGTCATGTGATGCGGCCGCCTGTGTGCCCCCCGGACTGTACTATGCCAGCCCGCGCCTGCTACTTCTTAACCTCCAAAACACGTGACCGTTGGTGGCCGGGGTGCTTCCAGGAGGTCACTTTCCTTTATATTTGGTGGACATGCCCCAAACTGACATGCTTCTGGGATAGTATCAAATACCTGATTCAATCGATACCCCAGATTGATGTACCTCTAAACCCAAAGTCTTTTCTTCTCCTACTGGGAGCCCTCTCAGCAACCCGTCACCAGAATAAGCTGACTAGCCTTATCCTTTCAGCCGCTACATGCCAAATTGCAGCGGACTGGGGGTGGCAAACTCCTCCATCCCTCCAGGCCATAATCAAGAGAGTCTGGCAGATGCATCATATGAAATACATGACCAGCATTCTTCGCAACTTGTCGAGAACCTTCACCAGGGTCTGGGACCCAGGCTCTCTTTCCTTCATGCTCGTTCTCCATTCTCCTGCCTTTGCATTGTTCTAAGCCCTCCCTTCCATTACCTATTCCTTCTAACTTCTAGCTTTTTCTAAGGAATTAACCACTCCACTCTTCTTTCTCTCCTTTTCTTCTCTTATTCATTCCCTCCTTCTCTGTTTCTCTGAAAACTCTTGGTCACTCATTGTAACTAATATTATGCTTCTTCTGCATGTTGCGCTACTATGCTGGCCATAGATACTGTTTACTCTTTTTACCTGTATACGTGTACTCTCAATGACAGTTGTATTTCTGCTTTATGACCTTGTAAAAATAAAACTTTATAAAAAAAAAAAAAAAATCTCCAAAATGCTAATGACTAGGACAATGTCTACCAAAATATAACCGACGGACATATCAGATCATGCGCCAATTTGGATAACCATAGAAAGCCACACCCCACAAGGAGAATGTCAGCACTGGTGGTTCCCTGCATCTTTAGCAAATTCTGTTAAATTTAGAAACATGTTAGAAGCAGTCTGGACCCCTTACCTCCACGACACTGGGAAAACCTGTTACTATTTTGGCAGACGGTCATGGCGGTGCTGAGAGGGGAGATTATTCTGTATACTAAACAATACATGAAGGACCAATCGGAGGCATATGCGATGGCACAAAAAGGATTAACACTCAATAAATTAAAAGCTAATTCATCTAATCAAAATAAGTTTATATATAACCAAAAGAAGGAATCTTTTAAAAAAGTTACAGTTTTATAAACATGGAAACAAACCAGGGAGGCTCCTCTTCAACTTACTTTGAGGTGACAGACCTATTGTAAATATCACAACCTTACACAACAAACGAGGGGAACTGAAACATAAGGGAGCAGAAATTATAGAAATGCTGAAAGAAGATCTACCAACAACTGTATAGCCAGCAACCAAGAGATGTGAACTCCAAACACTTTTTTGGGATAGGGTCAGGCTGACCCAGGTCACGAGGAGCCAAATAGAAACTTTACTTTCACCAATTACAGTGGAGGAAGTACTTAAAACAATAAAATATTTGAAATCCTTAAAGTCACCAGGCCCAGATGGGTTGAGTGGGAATACTCTAAAACCAGATTGCAGACACATTAACACTTCTCTATAATACATTTTAATAGGGCGATTATTAAAGTCCTCCCTAAACCAGGAAGGAACCCAGTGCCTCCTTTTGCCCAATCTCACTGTTAGATGTGGACAATAAAATATTCACTAAGATACTCACTGAGTGACTAAAAATAATTCCACCAACAATCACACACTGAGATAAAGCAAGATTTGTCTGGAGTAGGCAATCCGTGACTGATGTCAAATAAATACTAACTATAATTCAGGCAATAACTACTTCTGGAACTAAAGACCCAAATCTTGTGATCTCGCCTTACGCCGAAAAGGCATTTGATCTGATGACCTGGGACAGCCTGTTTGAAGCTCTTTCATAGATTCGGTTATCCGACGACTTTATAAAAATTTTGAACACACTTCATAGTAGCCCATACACACAAATCATGGCAAAGGGCTATATTGCTACATCATTTGTAGTTTAGAAGGGGACCAATCATTCCCTAAGCCATGAAGGCACGGATCTCAAGATACGTATGCTGTTGAAATCAACTGTAGGCCTGCTGTGCTCTACCACACAAGACACTGCAGGATATGTCCAATAACTATGTGCATTATAAATTTGCAGAAGAACGCACAAATATTGAATTAATGTCACCTGTTAATAATATAGGCATTAAAAAAGTTTCAAAAAGTGTTTTTTTGTTTATTTATTTTTTCATTAAATACATTTATTAGAATATTGTTAATGTCTACTGAGCATAAAATACATTTTTACAGTTTCTCGTAATTGCAAACACATGTTATAGCATGCATATAATACTGTAATCACTATTGATCAGGACTTAGAATAGCCCTTTAGTTGGAGCAAGAGATACGGCAGCAAAACAAGTAACTATGAGATGGTCAGAGCTGGATTCGGACGTGGTTGCGTGCGCTTGAGCTTAGCATGCCCTTACTGTTCAGTGACTACTTCAAAACGGCCCTTTCCCATCCTGTTCACTCCCAGAAATCATAGGCTGCCGTAAGTGTCCCTTGCGTTAGAAGACGAAATGGACAAGGCTGTGTTGATGGCCGTATGTCCCGGATCTGGGCATGCGCAGAGTTATTTTGTATATCATACGCTTGAGAAACAGATGAGTTTTGAGAGCCCGTTTGAAGGAGCTAAGATTAGGGGACAAACGGATGGAGCGAGGAAGGTCGTTCCAGTGGAGGGGGGCAACACGGGAGAAGTCTTGAATTCTGGCATGGGATGAGATGATCAGTGCAGAGGAAAGGCGGCGGTCACTGGCTGAACGCAGGGAACGTGTGGGAGTGTGCATAGAGAGGAGGTGGATTAAGAGGAGGCCCTTTAAGTGAAATAGGGACCATACATAGACTAGTTACCGAAAGAAGCTTAAAATACCATCATGAAGATCTTTGAGCCTACAACATGGTCTCTGATTAGACGAGTATGAATCTGATCTTTCTACACTCTTATGTCTGTATTCCTACATTGTACTGTACCTTATCTAGATCACCCATGTAGCTCATTATTCCCATTTTTTAGGTCTCACTGTGCTCCCCCCACCACTACCACCACCAGCCCCCATTGCCTCTTCTAACTAGATAAGTTGTGTATCTTACCCCCAATGTCCTCTCATTTTCTCTATAAAGCTCCACTGGTTTAACAATTAGGGGTATATGTATGAATGTCCGATTTTTTCAACTCGCCGGAAATCGGCGACTTTGCATTGAAAATTTAAAGGGGCGATGGCTTGTAAAGGCAAACTTGCCTTTACAAGCCATCTCCTCTTTAAATTTTACCTGCAAAGTCGCCGATTTCCGGCGACTTGCAGAAATTGGACATTCATACATTTACCCCTTAGTTTGAATCAGAATTCTTTGGTTATTATTTTTATATTCAATTACATTTTTCAGTTTGCTGTATTTGATTCCTCTTCTTAATTCATGCTATATAGATATTCCTGCTCTGGAAAAAAAATATTATTGTAAAGTTATGACATAGAAAGTCAGGAAAAACTGAAAAGAACTGTAGAAACACATTGTACACCTATTGTGATTATATTTTATTATCAATAACTTTTTTTTCTTTGTTGTACAATAAAAAGATTTCTAAAAAAAAACTCAGCAGCCCAACAGTCTGGGGAACGTCGCAGGTAATGAGTGGTACAGACAGAGCGCACTTTCATAAACTGCACCTTGTCATGGGTATACTTTATTTTTTCTATGTAAATGTTTTGTATAAAGTATTTTTATTCACAGGTTTTGCCATAGAAGAATGATATACAGAAACCTATTAAGAAAGTAAGTAGGCCGTTTATTGCACTAATGAAGAGGGAGCGGACTAGACCACCAAAATCTTTGATGTATTCTGCCATCTCAGCCTGAACATGGAATAAATGGTTGTTTGGAATTGCAAATTGTGTGCCCGATTAACGGATTGTGTACCCTTGACTATTGTGGCTTTTTAGTTTCTACATGTGGGGGCTATGCAAGATTAACGAGGGCTTGTCTGGACTTGTACTTTAAATGTTAGACATTTGTATTTAAAATCATATTTTATTAGTTTTCCTTTATAGAAGAATTCCTTTCACTGGTCAAAATGAAAAGTAATATTAGCAAGCTTATATTGAAAACACTGTAGGTGTTTATTTTTCAGTTTGGAATGTTTAAATACTTTTTATAAACAGTAATGATCATTTGTTAACACCAGCTGTGGCTCCTGCACAGATTTGATATTCATGTCTCGTCTGTGTATAGAGCTGCTTGTAATGGGTAATGTATTTTTTACACCAGCGGTGGGCAACAGATGACTCAAGGGCTGCTAGTGGCTCGCCGAGCCGTCGCCTAGGGCCCTCCAGCCAGCTACTCCCCATCTAATCAGAAGAGGGCAGCTGACTTCCCCATCATGTGACCTCCTTTGCTGTCTTGGATGGCTTTTTGTTGCAGGTACTAGTCATGTAAGCTAGAATATCATAACAAAATAATAACAATGTATTTTTTGTGAAATAATTTTCAACAATTATATTATTTTTTACAATTATATTATACAGCGCTTAGCGATTGAGCACAAACTCTGTAATAAAACAAGACAGGGAATTAGCAAATAGATAAAGAGACAATAGGACCCTGCTCAAATTCAGTCATATCTACGAATTGCACTTTGGAGATCGCTTTCCATGAGCTATTTTAATAATTGACTACTCGGGACTTTGTTACTGTTACTTATACATGGAAAATACACCCTATTTAATAGACAGGTGTACTTTATTTTCTAGCATTGGTTCAGCAAAACATAAGAGCATATGTTAATCTGCAGCAATAATCTCATACTTGCCAATTCTCCCGGAATGTCCGGGAGACTCCCGAAATTCGGGTAGGTCTCCCGGACTCCCGGGAGAGTAGGCAAGTATCCCACATACGGCAACTTGACGCAATTTGCGGTGAATCACGTCATTTTGGCCCCAACCCCGTGACAAAAACGTCATTTTGTCATTTTGTCACAGGGGGCCGGGCCAAAATTATGTGATTCGCCCGCCCCGCCCCTCCCACCCTCCACCATGATCCCCCCCTGCCCGGGATCTCCCGGAATTAAGTTTCCAAAAGTTGGCAAGTATGAATAATCTTATTAACTGCAAAGTGGCCAAAATATTCTACAAAATTGTGATGTATTGGCTGCTTTACTATGTAAGTTTTGAAGAATCTGAGTTACTTCATACCTGCTGGAGTGCAGGTAAAGTGAGTGTGCGGAGGGGAGCGGGATGCCACGAGTTGCATCACTTTGGCCCCGCCCCTGCGATGTAATGACACATTCATATAATTTTTCCGGAGGGTGGAGCTAACATGACACTATTCGCTGAGAATCACGTCATCGTAGCCCCAATCCTGCCATCCACTTCAATAGGAAGTGGGCAAAATGCGGGAGAATGGCCTGCTCTACCGGGAGTTTGGAAGACCTACCCAGAATTCAGGAGTCTCTCGGACATTCCGGAAAGTGGGCAGGTATGATTTACTTTCAGACAAGGGACTGTCCTTTTTTTGTTCTGCCAAAAGGGCTCTATAAATCATGTCCCATGTTTTTATAGCAAAAGTTTTGATATAGTGTTACTTTAAAGTGTATCTGTCAGTTATACACAAAGAAGGTATCCATTTGTTGTTGGCTGAACCAGTTTGTAGCTTATAAATTTGTAACTTTGTTTAATTAATGTTGCTGGAAAACTTTGTGTGTCACCACCATGAGAATTACACCATTAGGCTTGTATCACTGAAAATCCTAGTAATTCCTTCAGTAACTTCATGGAAAGCACCTGACTCACAAGTAAGCAATCGGTTATTCCCTATCTGCTGGGTATCCCCTATCTCAGTGTTGGCTGACCTGTGACACTCCAGGTGTTGTGAAACTACAGGTCCCAGCATACTTTGTCAATATATAGAAGCTTATTGCTGGAAGGGTATGCTGGGACTTGTAGTTTCACAACACCTGGAGTGTCACAGGTTCGCCAACACTGCTCTATCTGCTAGGTATCCAATTGCTTCCTGAACAGATGTGGAGAGTATGCCTCTTGCATAATAATGTTCCCTGGATGATATAATCATGGCCTTTCATGGAGAGAAAAGCCCTGAGCCTAGTAAGGTGCCGATCAACTTACCTACAGCGCCCCTAGTGTTAGAGTATGTCTTTCCAATTAAAACAATTAAGTGTAAAAATTAGAAGAAATAAAAGAAGTGGGAAAAAGCACACATAAACTTTTCATGTGTATTTTACTAGGACCCACATACGTAAACATCCAATAAACTACACATATTTGTCAACAAGGTCTGTTTTCAATTTGGGCTGAAACATTGGTGACCAGAATAATACGAACATCCAATGCTTATGGGTAGATTTATCAAGAACCATCTGTAATGAAGACTTTCTATCGCTGCTTATTGTAGCAACAGAAAATCTTCTTTCACCCAATTTATGTAGAAAAAGCCTTGGGTTAGCTGAGCGATGCTCATCTCCTTGGCAATACTGACTGGCAGTGGATAAAGGATTGGACTTCTGGTTCCAAATTCAAGAAAAAATAATAATGCTTTTAAAAACCGCTGGATATCACCATCACAAGATGACGATAGCGATAGGAGGACAGCGGCGTTAATTGTACAGGTTATAAAGGTTTCCCCATGCAAAACACACCCAGGTCCTTGCGAGTGAAAGCCATGAAAGCTATCATCAGCAGGGAAAGTTTCATAAATAAGGAGAAAAATGTCCTTTTCACTGGATTTAGGGCTTCTCCCTATTTGATAAACAGAAACCTTAGGCCAGTGATTGGCATCATGTGGTCATCAGCTTATTCTGCTTTATTTTCAGATGTCCTATGTATTATAGCTTGTAACACTTTTAAAAAAAAATAATGCCTAGTGATATATTATTACACATAGATGTCTCTTTCTTTGATTTAATGTTTTCTTTGCTACCTTATTACTAAGAATAAGGGTAATAGGCGACCCTTTTGAAGGTTAGACAGCCATCCATTTGGTCCTTAAATTATATCAGGCTGTCCATCTCTGCCTTAGACTGAGTGATCACAAGGGAGTGTGGTAATGTAGCCAGCATCTGGTTCTGTACACAGGCAGATGAAGTCATCTATTGTCTGGACTTACATCATACATGGCAACTTTTAAGATTAAGATCTCTCCCCCAGGAGATCCGGGGGAGAAGTCATGTGACATGGGGTTAGAGGAGGGCGTCGCATCACCATAGCCCCGTCTCCACTATAAAAAGCCGAAATTCACAGCATTGAATGGAGGGGACGGAGCTAAATGACGCGATTAAGACCCCCCCTCCATTCACTCCCGTGAATTTTGGCAAATGCGAGAGGTTTGCCTACTCTTCCGGGAGTCTGTGAGGACTCCCCAAAATTCGGGAACCTACCGGCAATTCCGGGAGAGTAGGCAAGTAAGACTTACATGCATGTCAGAAAAAAACATCACATCAATTTTTTTTAATAACTCTTGGACAGCCCACTAGTGTTATGGCCACACATGGTAATATCAGGCTAATTTAATTATATTATTGGACATATCACCATGTGTGAGGCCAGCATTGGTACTGCAGTAAAACTGAGAAAAATAAATGTTTTTTCAACCATTAAACTGCAGAAATAATATTGTTTTAAATGATCCTATTGTTAGGGGATATGAATTAAAAGATGTTTTAATGTTATTTTTGACTTCCTTGTTTATGTTGCAATATCATTACGGAAAACAAAAAGTTTTACTCTTAATGCTTGTTATTGCTAAAAAATTTGTTTACATTTTTTAGGATAATCTGACTATATAAGGTCACTGTTGTTGTCTGTGTTGTGAGCACAGCTAGTAATATGGCAGCTTCCTCTGTCTTAAAGGATCATCTCAACCTTTCTAACATGGCAAATATAAAACAAAGCTTACCCAATGTGACTAACATGTGCAAAAATATTCATTTACTGATATTGCAGCAACGTTTTGCTTCTTAGTATAGGTGGATCTTTGCAAATCTTTAATTCGTCATATACAAATAACATTACTTAATGTGATCATAAAAATATAAAACAAAAAACGTTAACCTTAAAGCAGTCCCTATATATGAGAGAGAAACAAAACTGGATCAAGACTTGCACTCCCCCTGGTGCCTCATGAGTGATGGGAATATTCTAAAACAACAGACAAAGGACTTTAGGTCACACAGTAAATTAATTAAATTGTGACATCTTATATACAATAGCCATACAGCAACCATGTCTGCAGTTTCTGTCTCACCTGACTAGGTAGCCATACCATGCAGAACTAAGCAAACAAAACAAACATCAATAGTGACTGCTCTGTGTCTCTGAGCTAAAATATGTGTCCTTCAGTTTTGACCTGGCCAGCAAGAGTTCAATTGATAATGAATTAAAAAGGTTAAAACATTATGGGGCCTATTTAATAATCAACGTGATTTTGCCCCGTTAATTATACTCTGTCATTGCAACGATAGCAATTTAATATGCAAGTCATGTCGGGAAACCGCTTCCGATAGGAGGCTGTCCCGACAATGCCATTTTTTTTTAATGAAGACTTTGGGGTAAATTTATCAAGCTGCAGGTTTGAAAAAGTGGAGATGTTGCCTATAGCAACCAATCAGATTCTAGCTGTCATTTTGTAGAATGTACGAACTACAATCTGATCGGTTGCTATAGGCAACATCTCCACTTGTTCAAACCCACAGCATGATAAATATATCTCCCAGAGTCTTTGCTGTGCATGCGTAACCTAGAATGCACAGTTGCCATTAGCGGTAATGAGTGCAGGGGAATGCAGCAACGCTGTCAGAGAGGGATCCGAAGATCCCTCTCCGGCCATGCTTTCCCCATGGGATTGAATACCTAATGCCATCTTCAGATGATGTTAGCTATCGTGGTCAAGCTCCGAAAAGGTAAGCTAAACAGAGCTTGATAAAACTGCCCAGACCGCAGTCCTATTTGAGTATTATGGGGACTGCGGTTTAATGCGGTAATTTGCCTAATGCAGGACTCCTGCATTAGGCTTTTCTTAAATGAACATTCACTTTAAACCGTGCGTAAAAAGCAGTTTCCGTATGTTTTAGGGCTTAATAAATAGGCCCCTTATTATGAATAACATATTACATTTCTTTCCTGCTGTGAGACCAATGTTCCATTGAAACTATTTCATAGCAAATTAATTCAGTATTATTTTAAGACCACGGATATTTATGTTGACAGTAATATAATCAGGTAGCTAATACAGATGAATGCGCATGGATACCGGCACTGTTTTTCTCTAACTGCACTAACTCATTGCTCAGTAAAAACAACATAGCTCTACAAGACTTCCCACATCCTGTCCCTTTAAACTAAGTCAGCTGATTTCTGCAAGAAAACAAGTGACTACGCCCAGACTCTCAGTGCAGCCTAACCTGCTGAATAGGATTCTATATCCCTTATGGTGTGTGAATGATTAGAGGTGGTTAGCAGATACTTTTGTTGCCATGGGGACCAGTGGGGGACTGGAGAATAGGGTCTATATAGCATACAGAAGTGACATACATTGTGTCTGCCCTTATGGCCCTAGTTGTGGTACACAGACACTTACATTTCCTAGCAAACATCCTATGTGTTTAGCTCATAGCAGGTCTTTGGATGTAGATCTATCCAGTAAACGTGTAGTACATATTTCTATAGTTAAATAAAAGTGTATCTCTTTAATTGTGAAAAATGAAACTGTATTGCTATGAGCAGAGTCACCCCAATAGGAATTCTAGGAAACCTGGGTTGATTCCTGCAACAGTGTGTGTTTCTACTGAGGAAATTTGATGCAACTCAGGTGCTATCTGATAGTCATGATACACAAATAGAACACAGATAAACAGGGATAATATTTGCTGGGTTTAGAACATGCTCTAGAGTAGGGTAGGGAACCTGCAGTTCTCCAGCTGATATGGAGTACAACAAGAACCAGCATAACAGAGGTTGCCTATTTCTTTTCTAGAGACAATAAAATTTATCGACTAAGACAGTGATGGGCAACAGATGGCCCTAGGGACTCATACGACCCTCCAAGCCTTCACCTGCAGCCATGGGCTCCTTTCTGCTTTATTGCTAGATATGTTTGTTACAGCTTTGTTAACACGTTTATCTTGCATTAAAATGCCTACTAATATGTTATTACAAAAGGTGTCTCTTTCATTGATAAAATGTAGTGTTTTAACTTATTATTGAGATTAAGGGTAATGTGCGGTCCTTTCATTCTCTATACAGTTATAGATGCAATGTCTGCTCCTTGATATAAAATAAAAATAAAGGCTTTATTGGTGATGGAGCAATATTCCATAGTCCATACATGCAGCCCCTGAAGTGTATCAGGTTGCCCATCAATAATATTAAATCAGGCAATCAGTAAATAAAAATAGCTGTATGATTGTTATTTTATTATTACCTAATGTTTTAATGACAATACGGAATTTATTTAATCTGCCCTTAACAGGGGTGTATAATGATGCATACAATTCTGTATGCTTTATTGAAACAAATATACAAAAACTGCTTAGATGTAGTATACAGAGCCTAATGCTAACTGCGTGCCAAATGGATATGACCTTGCAATGTAATAATATATGAGATTATGTAACCTCTATTGCAAATTATAAGGATACTATAAGTTACCATGCCATATTTCCAAACATTTCCCCTTGCAACACTACCCGAAAAGCTGACATGGTCTTGTCTGGATCATCATCATCATCACCATTCATTTTTATAGCGCCACCAATTCCGCAGCGCTGTACAGAGAACTCACTCACATCAGTCCCTGCCCCATTGGAGCTTACAGTCTAAACTCCCCAATATACACAGACACACAGACTAGGGTCAATTTGTTAGTGGCTGTGCCACATCCCCAGGGGCTCATCTAGTGCTCGTCCGCCCCAACGACCCTTCCTTTTTTTTGAAAACACCTCTGTATTACCGCGCACACCAATACAGCTGCACAAGGGACATACCTTCTGGCATGTCCGTCAAGATGTTGGAACAGTCCCCTTGAATAATGACTTCCTAGTTTAATTGTATACCAAGGAGTACTGTATGTATATGCTGTTATCAGGGCCACCAAAAGGAATTTCGGGCCTCAGTACAGCAACTTCTTGGGACCCCTTCCATCATACTTGCCGCCTTTTCAAATAAGCTGTCTGGGAGGGGGGGCCTGTTGAGGGGGCGTGGCCACTCAAAAAGTGTCGTTAGGCCCCGTCCCTGTAAATATTTGCCATTTTCAACCAATCATAAGCAGGGGGCAGGGCCACAATGATGCGTTTAGTCCCGCCTCCTCCAACTTCACCAACGGAGATAGCTGGATTTGGGAGTCTCCCGGACATTTCGGGAGAGTAGGCAACTATGCCCTTCCATAGGCGCAGAAAGGGGCATGGCCACATCAGGTTGGTGGTTCCTCCCATTACACAGACAGGCCTTTGTACAGCCCCCTCCCCAAACTCTTGGTTCCCATGCCTATTATATATGATATAGGTCACTTACCTCTATGGTGATTTTTAATATCTATAATTTACAGTAGGATGTGAGTTATTCCTTATTACACACACGTTTTCCTCATTAACACTGAACAGGTGACAACAGAACCAATTTTAAGCAATCACATCATAAATGGACTTTTAAACTGATATTTATTACCAGCACTTCTGTAACAAAACACATGATACAAAAAAAACACATTTTTTAATGAAGAACACTTACATGAACACAGACCACCTAGACTATATTAGCCTTATATATTATTATATGTGAATTATTAAAGAATTATTAAAGAAACCTATATGCAACAGCAGAGTCCACGAACATTAGTAGCTCTTATGCCACACTCAACATGGAGGCCCAGCGCCGACGTTTGCTCTCCAATTGACGACGACTTCTCGTGCCGGCGCTGGCCAATCAGCAAACCGTTCTTTGTTAGCTTTAAAATGCACCCTCTACATCTGCCCAATGAGCTGCTCTGTTTTGGCAGAAGTGGGCGGGGCTACGCTTGCCTTGTTCAGTGCAAGTACAAGTTAGGTGGCTCCGCTTGCTGTGTCCGGCTGCAGGGTTGTGTGGCTGCACGCACAGGAAGGACTGGAGGCAGGGACAAGAAAGGGAATAGGACATGAAGATGTCTGTCCTGCTGGCTCAGGCTGTTCCTAGCAGCACGTCTGGCAGTATGGAGTCCCAGGTCAGTAATGCAATGAGCACAGAATAGCACTGAGCAGTCACATTCCTGCACAGAGCAGGGAGTCCCGACAAGGAGATGGGGAACAGGCACCGATAATGTCACAATTCTTTCAGTCTGGTACTTTGAGTGCTGCCATGCTGTCTGTGACTTGCTCTCCTTATGTACCCAGGACTCCTTGACTCATTCATTATATATATATATCTGTATATGAGGACAGAGTGTTTTATCTATCTGGATAGTAAATATTTGCAGGAATTTGTGACAATATTTTGAAGTTGTTTCCTCTTTGGAAGAAGTATGTTCTGGAAATGAGCACTCTTATTTACTTATATATTAATTATTATGACTCTCTTGTCCATAAATAACGTTATTTTCTGTTTACTGGCTGGTAAACACTTTCTGTTCAGCAATTTGTAACAGTTTTAGTTTGTCTCCTACACACCCCATACTGACTGTCTCTTAGGTGGATCTTAAATAGCTGCTTATTAATTTAGAGGTCAAATCATTATCATTCACTAATGCAAATATCTTGCATCAGCCAGTTCTGGAACTTTGTGATATGGTTTGTTTGATTTATAATAATGAAGCAAGGCTGTAATCCATTGTGTTGTGTTTTTGAATAATGTTTTCTAAATTTGATTTGTTTATAGAACTTTACAGTCTTATATGCATTGAGTATATGTTTATTTTAGGTATAACTTTATATGTTTTAGTAAATTGTGTTTTCTGTTAAGATATTAATAAGGTGTGGGCAGTACGGTGGCTCATTGGCTAGCATTGCTGTCTCTCGGCGCTGGGGTCATGAGTTTAATGCCCTATCTGTGTGGGGTTTGTGTGTTCTCCCTATGTTTGCATGGGTTTCCTTCCACAGACTTGCATGATAGGTTAATTGCCAAATAATTGTATGTGAATGTGGGTTAGGGAATTTAGATTGTAAGTTCCAATGTGACAGGCACTGATGTAAATTATATTCTCTACAGTATGGTGGTGTTATATAAAAAAAAAAACCAAACAATAATAAATAAGGAGTTGCCAACCTATAGTCCTTAGTTCGGGTTAGTTTCAACTAGGCATCTAGCAGATAATGGGAGTCCCTGTTTGGAAAGCTAAAATTGTCAAGGTTGATGGGGAACAATCCTTTTTTTGTTTTTTTTTTTAAATATATTTCATCATAAATTAGGTAAGCCTCATACATTTTGGAAGATATTTGCACCATGTGCCTTCAGTGATTTTCAGCACAGAATGCCCATGGTATGTTTAACTTCCTTGTCCTGTGTATGTTATTGTTATCAAAGTATACCTATGTGGCTCAGGACAAGAATGAAGGAACACAATTTAAACACTATAGATATCCTAATCACAATAGCAAACATTTATGTAATATTAATTTACTTTAATATAATATCTGAGATAAACCTGATGTTCTTAATACACATTTTAAATGGCTGTTTACCACGACCAGGTGATCCATTCAGAGGGGTACCTACACTAACAATTAATTTTTATCTTTTGTCGTGATAAATGGGCAATCACAACTTTTTGTTTTGGATTGAAGTGAATAAAGTTATGTCTTAAGGGGTATTAAGAGCATGTTTGAAACACAGACAAATGTCATTGCTCACTCTCTCTGTGAAAGTACCTGAACAAAGCGCTGCTTTATATAGGGTAACTTGCAGTCTAGCTAATAGGTTTGTGTTTTTCGTGTGGATTTTACATCTGTGATGTGCTGTTCCTTCTTAGGGGGCAAAGAGATCTACTTGTGAGGAAAACAAAAGGTAGAAAGAATGGGGTTGTAAATTTGTGTTATGCTGTTGGTATGAAGGAGGGTTAAATGGAGCAAAGTAAATGATAATACTTAAGAATGCATATGGGTCACACTGATGATTGACAAACAAGTAAGAAATGACTGGAGCCAGCAGAAATGTGAAGGGTAATGCCTAGTTTATCTGAAAGTAGGGGGGTATGGGTAATGATATTGGATATTGTGATATCTCAAGTTGGAGCAGGCATATATATTGCTCTTTCTGACTTTTGCATGGACAAAATACAATTTAGTTTGGGGCGGTGCACCTGTCAAACCGTACCGCAGGTGTCCTAAGGCGAGCTCAGGGAGGACAGAAACCTTCCGTGGAGCAGAAAATAAAAAATATTCATTTTGCTCACAGTTGTTTTTAACAGGTCTTGTACAATATATCCAACAACTACACGCAGTAGAGGCAGCCATAATGCATGAGCATGCATCAGTTCACTAGGAAATAATGATCTCCCTAAAGGACCAAGTATAGTAGATACGTTACTTGCTTAACATTTGTTCTATTTGTTTCATAAATACAATATTTTTTTAATGTGTTTTACTAATCTGTTCTTTTTATTTTTTTTATTTTACTGTTTCTACCTAACTATTGTCAGTGACCACAAGATTAATAAGAGAGGAAGGAGATTATTTTAACAATACTTTAAACCTAAAGATGATCCGTGACCCAGTACATCGGCATGAGGATAGAGACTTGCTGGTCTGTTACATGGTTTTCGACTAATTGAGAAACCACCAAGTGTAAAAGTACAGCAGATAAACTCTGTTGTGTGATATTGCACACGTACTTTTGCACACTTTCCCCTGGTTTTCTGGTCAAACGCATTGATGGATGGGCCAAGATGGCGGCATCAGTGGTGGTGGAGATGTCAGATAGTGACTGAAGTGAAAATAAATTTTTAGTATTGCTGGATGGAGTTATTAAAAAGGGTATAGAGGGAGCACTGCTTTTTAATTATCCGGCACTACTGAGGTCTTATCTGTATACTTTCAATGATATGCATTTTTTAACTTCCAGTTACACTTTTGTTAGGAAAGCTTATTTGCAGGTACAAGCATCCAATGTAATATAAACATTGAAAATCAAAGTGATGCATAATAAAAAATGGGCAAATGTCCACTCACTTTCCTGATTAATTTAAATCCTAATTCAGGCTAAACTGAGTATTTAAAAAAAAAAAGAAAAAAAGAGCTTAAATCTAATAAGTGGGTTGATCCTCATAACTTTATTACCATATCCACCATTCACATTTTGCTGAGCATCTACAAACCTCACCTATGTGCAGACTATCTCTTATAAACTAACTTTCTGAAAGTCCAGAGTTTGTACCCTACAGTTGTTTCCCAGCGTTTTATGGACTCCATCACATGGGATTGAACTTTGGATTTGCAGACATAAACTAAGAAATGGCGAATTAATTTTAGTCTTATTTGATCACCTGTTTTGAATAGGGCATACAACTAATGTTTGTGTGTTTTACAAACATCAGAGATTGATGGCGAGAGGTAGAAGATAAAATGCTGGTTGAGTGGTTGGAGAGTGAAGGCACATCATAGTTTAATTGTTGAGGTACCCTTGTTAATTAGAGTATCATACTTGCCAAAAGGATTGCTTATTGGATATGTTTACATTTTGTTTAAATGATTTTTTTTTTCCCAAAAATATTTAAAATTATTGTCTTTCTGTATTCTGTCTATTTGTGACTGACTGTCCATTCACAATAGTTTGATGGTCTGGTCGTCGTGCCCCTGACCATGTCTACTTGGCTCCATGTGACAGGTCATGTTGCACACATCTGATTAGCACGTAACCAAATTAGTACTTCCTCTTCAGTGCACCCACAGACATGGGGTGGGGACCTTCAGCCAAAAGTGTTTCTGTCCTGACTGATTTAATTGGATTTTGCTTGGACAGGGTTATATATCTGGTGTGTCATGCAACCATCTCTGTCTGTAGCTAGTGTGGGGAAAATAATGCTTTTAAAGCATGTTATTTCATCGCTTTTGGCATAGAAATGATTTCTTGTGGTTTGGCAAATATCTTGTATTTTTTTATTTGCATTCTCTTTCAACTTCGCCTTTGTTTACTAAAAGGAATAAACAAATTATATATACAACATGGTTATATCAGATGTATAGCAACCATGGAATGCAATCACTGTATATTGTAAGCAGATGGCTGTCTGTGAAAGTGACTTGTAACACTTTTGTAAAACACCTGCTGATATGTTATTACTGATAGGTGTCTCTTTGATTAAATATATTGTTTTAATTTATCACTGAGATTAATGGTAATATATGCCCCCTTTGACTGTTAGTGGTCCATCTGTGTGGCCTTCAAAGTGTATTGGTTGTTGCCTATCACTGGCTCATAGAATTCTCTGTACAGTTATAAATACATCCCCTGCTTCTTGATATAAAACTAAAATAAATGCTTCTTTATTGGTGATGGAGCAATGTTCCATAACCTATAAAGAAATGTTACAATGCAGCTACCAAGTACCAGAAGATAGATCACTGCATTGTGGACACTATGGAATTGCCCATATAAACCAATAGGGTATTGTCATTTCTGATATAACAAAATGACGGTTCAAATATAATTAGTTGCTATAGGCAAAGCCACAGTTTTCCCTGGGTAATACTTTTCATAAATATCCTCAATTGTCACTCTGCCAAGTAATTGGTCTGTTTTAAGCTGGGTACACACTACACTGTTTTCGTCCAATAATCGGCTCAAACAGCCGACATACGACCGCTCATTCAAAAGTCGGGTCAGTGTGTGCAGTGACACGATGGTCGAAAGTCTGCCCAAATGGACAATTATTGCCTCATTTGGTTGGTCGTACCGTTTAATATTTTCGTTCCAATCTCGTTTCTGTTGTGTAGTGTGTATAAACTTCCGACCGATCCACAACAGTGAGTACGAAATTAGTCATTGCTCAGGACAACACGGCTGTAAAAAGTCGCTAAAGGGTCATCCGCTCTTCCCTTTATCGTCCTAAACAAGGCTAGTGTGTATGCAGTCCATGGACCGAGCGATCGGATCATCGATCTCATGTAAAATCGCTCGGCATAAAAGTTGGTCGAAATTTCTGTAGTGTGTACCCAGCTTTAGATCTAATTGTGAGCAAGTCCTGGTTTGTGTTCGCTCAAAACAACCACAGATAGAGATCAACATCTTATCAGGGTCTGTCAGGACAATGCAGTAAAGCTGGATACACACTACAGAAATTTCAACCAACTCTTTATGGCGAGCGATTTTTACATGCGATCAATGGTCCGATCGCTCGCTCCATGGACTGCATACACACTTAGCCTTGTTTAGGGTGATAAAGGGAAGAGCGGACGTCCCTTTAGTGACTTTACAGCCATGTTGTCGTAAGCAATGATTGTAATTTCGTACTCACTGTTGTGGATCGGTCGGAAGTTTATACACACTACACAACAGAAACGAGATTGGAACGAAAATATTAAACGGTACGACCAACCAAATGAGGCGACAATCGTCCATTTGGGCAGACTTTCGAACATCGTGTCATTGCACACACTGACCCGACTTTTGAACGAGCGGTCGTATGTCGGCTGATTGAGCCGATTATTGGACGAAAACCGTGTAGCGTGTACCCAGCTTTAGACGATTGTCGTGTCTGGGTATTAATGTTACCCTATAAAATCTGCCCTTTTAGGTACATGTGTGTATAGATGTTTGGGATATATATATAGATATATAGATATATATATATATATCTATCCCCTTGATCTATGTATTTTATGGGCACCTTACATTGGTGTCGGCTAGTTTGTCATTTAGGGCCATTAGCCAGTTTTTTTTCAGAATAGATTGGAAGGTGACCTACCAGCCCACCTTTGCTGGTTTATGTGATAGCCGCTCACAATGGTGGTAATTCCCAGTGGGTACCCAAATTCCTCAGAGTTCCCTCTTTTGTCAGTAACAGAACCATAAACTCTCAGCTGATCTCAGGCAGCTGAGTGGAAGCGCTATGATGTTAGTATGTTGTGCTATTTGAGCTTGTGACTATCTTGTTTTCCATGATCATTTCCACTTTTTTTTTTTTTTTAAAGCTGTGGACTGTTTTGCTGCCTAACAACCACCTCTAGTGACACAATAAGCTGACTTGGATTTGCTTACTGCGATGTATTTACAACTGAAACTAAAAGTATTACGTCTTGTGCTTTGTGGAGAACACTTTTAGCCACAAACTTAGTTTCACAGTACATAGGTTTGCATTCTCTTTGTTTTGACTGTCTTCCTGACGGTTAATGTTATTTTATTACTATTTGTTTGACTTGTAGCTTGAATTGTTGCCTTGTGCAGCCATTAAGTCTGTTTTTGTTTTTTTGTTTTTTTTTGTTTTTAACTAAAGTTATAAGATTGAAGGTATCTATTTGCTTTTTAGATGGCTGCAACATCTGCAAAATTAGTAAGTGTGTGATATGTAACAACAGCCTATGTTGGCTCCTTCCAGGCTTTTTCATTTTAGTGTATGTTCTCCTATAACTTATGTATTTGTTTATGCTATTGTGTGCTTTAATAAAAGTAGACTGGGTTGACTTAAAAAAAAAAAATAATAAAAAAATAAAAAATGGATGTGGCTTTAAATGTGCACACTTAGGATGGGGAGGCAGAGCTAATTTGTTACTAAGTGCCTGTCAATGTGTTGAGGTCAGGGTGTCCAGCACCTAGGCTGGGGGGGGGGGGGGGGAATCTTGCTGTGTCATAATACAGTCTAAATCTAATCAAACTTATTTTTTATCTCCCCCCCCCCCCCCCCCCCCGAACTCCCCCCTTCCCACACTATAATAGAACCTGTACATAAAACGCACTACTGCTGCTAATTACTTGGAGGCACACTTACTGGCCAGTTAATTACTTATATATTTCATTGGGGGGTTTTACTGTAGCATGTTTGTTTTGGTTAAAATAATGGGAACTAATCTTAATTTAAACATTCTGTACACGTTTAACTTGCGGTGCATTGTATCCAGGCCAACAACATCTGCTCCAACAGGGCTCTCCTTGTGATCACTTTATGGATTAAGTCTAATCAAGGTCCCTTTTCAAGACAGTTTTCACTGCATGTGTTTACATATATACTGTACTTTCTATTTGTGAATGACGAATGTAAATGTTTAACTTGCAGGTTGATCACCTAAAGTTCCCTTTCTGTGCTGGGCAGGAATTTGTATCCATGTCATGTATTTATAAACGGTCATACACTTAGAAGCATGCTGCCCCAGATGCGGATATCTTTTATGTGTCTGTTTGCCAAGTTGTTACTTTTTACTTGTATATTGTTGCAGCTGTGCATACCCTATATATGAAGGGTGGAATTTGTATCTGTACCCATTTTGTATGTTTTAAAATATCATCTTGAATGAGGATGTACCCAATTTTGCTTTCCATGAAACCATACCCACTTCCACATGTGCCTGTGATTGGGAACGACGGGAGCTCTCCATGCGTGGAATTTTAAGCGCTGGTAATACACTGCATGATAAAGGAGATGGCATTTATCTAGTAGAAGCTAATTTTTATAACGTTTGACTTCTTTGCAAAAACAAAATCCCCTCATTATTACAATAGATCATTACTAAAATATAAAAAATTCTTGGGGGGAGATGCAGTTCGGAATGATGTGCGCACATTGCTGTCTGAAGTAAGGGATCTCTTCTCATTTTTCTGCACAGCTCTTATCAGAACAGAGATTTCAGCTTGAACATCGCGTTGAGGTGTCTCGGAGCAGTCCGCAGAGACATAAATTATTAGAGTGGAACCGTTTTGAGGAAGCAGAATGTAGGCACATTTCTAGAGACCAATTAGATGTTTTTGTAGCTCTCTAGGTGTATTCCTTACTTGGACAAATCATAAAATTAGGTGGCCACAGGACCTAAAAACTTTCTGCAGGTGCCTACACATTTACTCTGGCTGTCTAATGGGGTTTTTCTTTAGTAAGTAGTCAGAAGTAAACTTTTTAACTAGTAAGAGGTTTTGATGTTTTGTCGTCTTGTTTGGTTAGGTATAGCTTTCAGGAGTCGCAATTGTGGAGTACAGCTATTTTTTTTTATTTTTTTTTCATTAATTTGTACAACTTCATGTATACAACAAGGTGCTAAATTATTATTCTATTGGTCAAAGACTGCCTGTAGTACTATATTGTTTGCTTCAGTTGTGTATGGTGTTTTTTTTTTTTTTTTTTGTTAAACTTTTGTTTAACAGACATTTGGTGTGTTCTCAAACCTCCCTGCAGTGATGAAAACACATTTGAAGGTATATTATGGAGGTGTGTACACATGAATGTGTATGCTTATAGAGACTTCAGTCATTTGGTAAAAATTGTTACTGAAATTGCATCTGAAGTAAGATTGCCTAGGTGTGTAGGCAGGTTAAGGCCAGACCAGTTCTAGGCGACAGGATATTCGTACAGAGACTCATAAGTGGGTCTTGATCCCACAAAAGGTCCACATATTTGTTTTATGGAGAAGCACCATGCTCTGTCCTCATAAGGTGGAATGTTCATGCAGTCCAAACCTAGTATAACCTATGGCTGGCTAGTCAACTTAAGGATCATATTCATACTGCACTTTCTGCTGATCCGCAGTGCTGCCTTGTGTCAAATCTAGGTGCACTGGCGTGCCCAAACTACATTTGGCAAGGATTGCCCTTGATCTGCTCCATTTTACACACTAGCTGGCACACACACATATATATATATATATATATATATATATATATATATATATATATATATATATATATATATATATATATATATATATATATATATATATATATATATATATATATATATATAATTTTTTTTACATTCACGTAGGTTCTGTTGTAACTTGGACCAGAGGTCCTTGCACATAAAATATAGGTGCATGCTGCGGCTTTACGCTGGGTTAGTAAATTACTGTTATTGCTATTGAGTAATGGATTGGCCTGCTATCCAGACCATGTGACTGTAATGTGCTCAGTGAAATCAGACTTGCCATGAACTTGGTCAAAAAGGAATTGGGCAATATGCCTATCACTGGCTTGGAGAGCTACACTTAATATTCACATGAATCTCCACCACAATTTTAGCATATGCTAATTTTTTTAATTGAACTTCAAATAATAACTTATATATCATCTTTATTGGGGTATATTATTGTAAACAAATTAGGTGAAACTCCTGCTGTGGGTTGTGAATCCTACATTTTTGTGTAACCAAGCAAAATTTACAAATTGCCTGAGGGATATTCTGTTTGCAGTGGCTTCAGACTACTGTCGCCATGAACAGAACTCCGGGATAAACCCGCAGGTAATATGTCATTTTTGTCTTGTTGCTATGCAGGTTATCCTGCATTGTAACCCTTGTGTCCCTTTGTTATGACAGATGGGCTGCAAATGATTCCTTCGAGGGCAATGGGTGTTTATGACCCACATACTACTTTTAAAGAAGAATTTTTGGGCTTGAGAAGTACAAGGCAGTGGATGTTTATGTATTTACATAGCGCTTTAAAATTGGGGACAAGACTAGGTGGGTAGACTTATTAAAATGGTTAAGTGGAGGTGTCGTCCATAGCAACCAATCAGATTCTAGAAATTGATTGCTAGAATCTTGTTTGGTTGCTATCGGCAACACCTCCAATTTTTAGACATTTTATAAATCTACCCCTAGGTATTAACAGACAGATAAATCTGTAAGAGGGACCAGCTTGCAATCTAAAGGGAAAAGGTTCTCAATGATTTAAAACAAAACCAAAAAAAGTCAAGCTAGTGGTTTTTTGTTTTTCTTTCTGTTTCAATGATTTTAGATCAATGTATGGGCAGGTCCCCTGTGTTTATAGGTAAGAAACCGCTTCACTAGTTGTTTGTTATTGTAAATGTAGATCATTTCCTAAGGACATGGTCACACCCATACAGTATGAATTAAAATATAATGAAAAGAATAGGCTCTGAATTAAATGTCAGTGGTTTAGCAAGCCCTAAAGAAGACTGTTCCCTTTTTAAAACGGCAAACGTTTTACTTTCCTTCTCCTTTCCCTTAATGCTCTGGGAATTGCACAGTGGAACAGTTTTTCCCAGGGCATCTCTATACAGCCTATGGAAGTGTGTTTGCATGGACCTTGCAGCTTGCTATGGGTCCTTTGCTCACAGCCATCTCTGTAGCCCTTTTAGAATGGCAAAAAAACAATCTTTTCCAATTTAATTTTTATTATTGCACTAGCACAGGAGCCCAGGGCATAAGCTGTTTCACTAAGTTGGTGGAAATGTTATTGGTACTTGGAAATGCTGCTTTAAATAATACCCATACTTTTTGTTTATGTTCATAGGGGCGTATTCAATTGTCGGCGGAAACGCCAAAAATCCTGCGGCCCGTGCAATATTACCGTTATTACGGTAATGGTGCACGGAAAAACCGTTACTAATTTTCTCGTTTGATTTCAGCTCGCAGCTCCCTTCCGGACAATTGAATATGCCCCTTAGGGCATGCTCCCTGAACTGCGAGCTGAAATCCAGCGAGTAAATTACCGTTGTAACGGTTTTTAACGCAGATTACCGTATTAACGGTAATATTTTTTGAGCGCTCGATTTTCGGCGATAACGCCGTCAATTGAATACCCCCCATAGTGTCTAAGGGGAGTACATTCTACACATAGCATGATAATGTTGTGCGCTATAGATGTTTGGTTAGATGGGAATTAATAGACTGTCAATTTTACCTGTGCAAGTTTCTGTTGTGTTTTGGGTTGTTGTGTAGTGGTGGTTTGTTTTTTTTTTGTTTTTTTTTAGTGTGTGTGTGTATATAATGTTCACTTTCTGTAATATAATAAATCCTCTGCACCTAATTGTGCCCCTATGTATGTTAATACATTGCAAGGTATCTAATATCTGGGGAGGGGGGGAGGCTAATTTGTAACCTATTTGTTACTTGGAAGGGACATTTATTGTGCAAGAAAAGACTTTGTATGTGTACTGTTATGAAATACTGGGCACTGGCAACAACTCTCATCCCAAATTTCAGTACAATGTATGAGGAAAAAAAAGTAGAGATCTGAGTGATGTTCATATTCTGCAACTTAAATATGGTAAACTATACCTATGTAAAATATTATGTAGTGGATGCCCTTAGTCAGGCTGTATAGTAAAGCAAAGCATCAAAAACCTACATTCCCCGACACGCGATCACGCTACTCCTTCCTCACAGTATCTCCTATAATCGCTCTCATTGGCTGTTCATAATGCAGGCCTGAACACTCTCCACGACACCCTCATAGAATGCACATTCAAAGGAACAGTGAGTTTAATAAGGACTCTAAACACTCTTCCTTCTACCAGATTACTTATTTCTGGAACGGCCTGGCAGTTCAAAACATCTGTCATTGAGTTCCATACACATGTTTGTAGCTGTAATGTTTAATTACCTTTTTTTTTTCTGTAGTTGGGCCACAGCTGCATTCCTATACTTGAAAAGGAGGTAACCCTCAATGTATTTGTCTGGTAAAATTAATTCATTAATAAATCCTCAGACATCTTTCAAAGAACCAACACTCAATATATTGTACCTGCCTACTGGACCTCAATATACTATGCTGTGCCAGTGCAGTTTGTCTGCCTACTTTTTCTTCCTCCACAGTCAGTCCCACACCACTTCCAGACAAACTCTTCCCTTTGTACGTAGATTGTAAGCTTGTGAGCAGGGCCCTCTTACCTCTCTGTATGTTTTAACCAGTATTGTTTTATTGCTGTGTTTTGTCCCCAATTGTAAAGAGCTATATAAATGTTGATGATTTCATATCCCCCTACACTACTCACTGGCTGCCATGCTGGTCCATGTTGCAGCTGGGTTCCACACTGTTTTCTGCACTTCATTTAAGGTGGCTGCTGCTCCTGGACTTTCCTCTGCAAAGCTGCATATTAGACCTGTATCCAGTTCATCCACTCTGGCACTGCAATAAAGCTACTATTCCCCTAGCGCCCCCCCCCCCCCCCCCCCCCAGCTTTGCAGTAGTTGCCATTCAATGGAGTATTATGCAAGAGTATTATGGTTTGCACATGCATGCAGCTGTTGATGATACATCTACAGAGAGTCCCCACACAGGCTCTGCAGCTTAAAAAAAAAAATTGATGGGAGCACTGTCATGTCTGACAATCTTTAATAACTGATGTTGTTTGACACATAACCTAAATTAAAAATAACTTGTATAAAGTAATATTGAAAGTATACAGTAAATAAATATTGCATGATAAAAAATTAAAACCACACTGTAAGCGTAACTGGAATATAGCAACCCAATGGTGGTCATCATCACCATTTATTTATATAGCGCCATTGATTCCACAGAGCTGTACAGAGAACTCGCTCACATCAGTCCCTGCCCCATTGGGGCTTACAGTCTAAATTCCCTAACATACACACACACAGACAGAGAGACTAGGGTTAATTTTGATAGCAGCCAATTAACCTACTAGTATGTTTTTGGAGTGTGGGCGGAAACTGGAGCACCCGGAGGAAACCCACGCAAACATGGGGAGAACATACAAACTCCTCACAGAGAAAGCCATGGTCAGGAATTGAATTAAACACCCCAGCGCTGTAAGGCAGAAGTGGTAACCACTTAGCCACCATCTTATTAATCATATATCCTTTGTTTCACGGTAAAGGTTAGCTTTAAAAAAAAAAAACCTTTAGTGCAGTTTCCAAAAATGTCAAAACACAATCTTGCATTAAAAAAATGTAAAGTTTAAATATGGAGATGGAAGGATTTATGTCTTTATGTTGGGAAAGTGCAATAGTAGTATTTGGCTTTATGCCTTAAGCTCTTCTCCGACCTGGGTGCAGTCTGGTGGAGTTTGTATGTTTTGTCTGTGTTTGTGTAGTTTTCCTCGGGGTACTCTGGTTTCTGGACAGGGTCCAAAGTCAGACTGGTGATTGGCTTCTGACTGAACTGGCTCTGATGTTTGTGGGAAATTAGATTGTAAGCTCCACTGGGGCAAGGGCTGATGTTCCTGAATAAAATTGAGAATACCATACATTATAAAGCATGGTGTTTAATCATTATTAAAGTGGATAAGAAATTGAATAGTAAGAAAGTGATCATTCCAAGTTGCAGATTACCTGTACAACAATTCGCCACTGGAAAATCCAGGACAACTTGGTGTCCTGCGTCTTATGGAAAACAAATATTACACGACCAGACAGCATTGAACATTGTTTCTAATGGGATTTAAGTCCTTGTGGGCAGTGAGATAACTGTTTTGACCTTTCTTATCACTTAGTTCACTCTTCAAATATTCGATAAAACATCTGCATGTAGAACGTGCCTAAACTCTTATAATGCCTCTTAACATATATAATGTTAAATGATAAAAGGCTACTGTGCTACATCGGTACAATCCAATCCCGCATGAAGGGAAGCCTAATCTACTTATTGCAAATTAAAAATGATCTATTGGATTCCTTTTGTAGCTGTTGATTGCTGTACTATGATTCATTAGAAACTGCGACCTCTCAGCATGTGTTAAGCTAGGTACACACTACAGGGTTTTTGTCCAATCGGCTCAACCAGCCGACATACGACCGCTCGTTCAAAAGTCGGGTCAGTGTGTGTAGTGACACGATGGTCGAAAGTCTGCCCAAATGGACGATTGTCGCCTCATTTGGTTGGTCGTACCGTTTAATATTTTCGTTCCAATCTCGTGTCCGCTGTGTAGTGTGTATAAGTTTCCGACCGATCCACCACAGTGAGTATGAAATTACAGTCATTGCTCACAACAACATGGCTGTAAAAACTTGCTAACGGGACAGCTGCTCTTCCCTTATTCGTCTAAAACAAGGCTAGTGTGTATGCAGTCCATGGACCGAGCGATCGGACCATCGATCGTATGTAAAATTGATCGGCATAAAAAGTTGGTGCGAAATTCTGTAGTGTGTACCCAGCTTTACTGTGAAATTACAGCTGCGATGTGGTCTGGTTTCTGTCCATTGTCTTGTAATCTTGGAGGGATTTTATTGTGTAACCTCCTCCTCTTATTATGAAGCAATATTACCGCAATAGCTGCAATGTCTCAATCGTCATTACACGTTGGAGCAATTTTTCAGAGACATGGAAGCCCGATCACTTCTCCTTCACCCATTTCACTGCTTGCAATAATGTGGTTTGTGTGGTGAGATGATTCATTCTACTAACACACGTGTAGTTTATAAGCCGTCTGTAAAAAAAATAAAACTTAAAAAAAAAATCCCACCAGATTAGATGACGCGTGTATTCATGGGCCACAATTATCATTGCAGGTTATGTTGTAATACATTTCTTACTTAGGTCCTTGCTGCCTAACCTGTATATTAAATATATAAATATCATTGTGTTTCCTGCTTTTCTTACAATGTAATAAATATTATTGGCATAATATCAGACCTATGTGTGCTGGCTTCCTCCATTATGTTTTAGATTGACTCCAGTAATATATAATATAATTATTCGTGCTACAAATAAGGACCCTGACAATCTTGGTGGGCAACTCTACTTTGTGTGCCTGAATATATCCCCCATCTCTATTTCCCAATAATGTTAAGCCTGGTGGAACCTCTCATTTCATTTTATATGTTTATTTTAAAATCTAAATTAGGGCATTTGGGCGCTATTGTTTTTTGTTTTTTTTGTGTGACATAAGCTGTTCTTCTAAATATGACACATTAACGTTAAACATAAACTGTTTGTGTTACATCAACTTTATTTTCTGTTCCAATGTGAATGGATGCCTCATAATTAGACTATTTCCACCAATGTTAGATATCTGAGATGCCACTATTGCAAGTTCATTGCAGACCTTTCTCCACACCCCTCCCTTAAATTGCATACCACTGGGCACTCCTTACTGTGAACAATTACAATTCTTTTTTTCCTATTTGCCCAAATGGTAAACAATATAGCTGGAATGAGGAATTAAATGTTATCTTTATCTAGATTGATGCTTGGTGTTCTTATCTATCCTTGCATAAAACAAAATTGGTGTATTTAAGTGTGGTGTCCGCCTTCGGTGGTCTCTGCTTTTCAAACATCTCCTCATATTGGAAACCAGAGGCGTTAATCTTTTGTTTCTTGGGGATTAAGTGCCAAAGCCGCTCTCTCTGGGTTGAATATGTATCCAATACATTTAGTTATCTGAAGCTATGAAATGCTTTTAAAGTGCACCTGTCTTTTCCTATTCAGTAACCATATATAAATCACACCCTACATTACCTCCTTTCAATCAGTCTTCTCCCTGATCTCTTAGCATGTGTGTGCCCCAAGTCTGTTGTCTTGTCTGGGTGTCATTCTTATTCGTCCCCACATCCAATCTTTCCCAATTCTGCCTCTTCCAACATTGCCTGTATCAGACACTTTCTCTCCCACGATGACACCAAATCCTGAATCCATTTGCTGATCATTTCTCGCCTCAATTATTGCAGGCTTCTCCTTACTGGCCTCCCTTGCTCCCATCTCGCTCTTTACTTAATGGTGCTGCTTGTTTGCCTTACCTCTCTGGCCACCCCACTTCTTCCTCCCCTCTATGCCAAGCATTACACGGGTTCCATTTCCCCTACAGAATCCTGTTCAAAATCTCACCCTCTGCAATGCCACTGCTCCCTATATCTCCAACCTTATATCCATACATACTCCCTCCCATCCTCTCCAGTCATCATCAGCTATTTGTATGTTCTCCCCGTGTTTCCCTGGGTTTCCTCTGGGTGCTCTAGTTTCCTCCCACACTACAAAAACATACCGGTAGGTTAATTGGCTACTATTAAATTGCCCTTAGTCTCATCTGTTTGTATGTTCGGGATTTAGATTGTAAGCTCCAATGGGGCAGGGACTGATGTGAGTTCTCTGTACAGCATAAATAGATGTCGCCTGTTTGTCTCTTCCCCACTGATCGTAAGCTCTCAGGAACAGGGCACTCTTCCCTCCTGTCCTCTTATCGTTACCTATGCCTTCTTCACGCGAGCAGCATTTTGCACCTTCGCCCTGGGATCAGTTCTCTGACCTTTTTTGGTAGCTAAAAGTATGTACACCTACAGACTGTTATTCAGGGTAATGTTGCATGCATATGAAAACTTGGACATGGAAGGTTTTGGTGTCTGCAGTGCCTTTATAAATAAACCATGATGATATTGTTGACTTGCCATAATTGGCTGTGCATGAGATCTGCTTCGGAGTGTAGTGCTTTTATTTTCATTCTATGTTTTTAGTTCTCATGAGTAATTCCACTTTGATTTTCTCATGAAAGTCCACTTACGCTGCCCATTCACGGTGTTGATTCTTGCTGTTAATTGACATATAATATAATTTATCCTTCGTATTAAATATTTACTAAAGATTTCCCAGGACTTCAAAATATGTTCTCTATAAATATCTCTTTGGGAATAAACATGCAGAACACTATTGTGGCTTCACACTTCTCGAATTAGCTGATTATAGACACTCCCTGCTTCAAAACACAGACTAGCAATATTCTGTTTACATAATAGACACTCCTTTTTAGTCTGGCTGTCTGTATCAGTTTGTTGTGAATTTCTCTTGTGCCATATTATATACAGATAAGAATAAATCTGATTTGAAGATAATATATAATGTTTATGATCGCTAGTCTGCAAAGTTGTTTGAGAAATGGTACATTATGTATATTTTTTCTCTCCCCAACCTTTTAAAATTCAATTTTGTAATTCCTGCCCTTGTTGATTAAGGGTGTAGTCACATGGGCACTTCTCGCCTCATTTTTAAAGTGCGGCATCTAATTCCTCAACTTAAAGAATTCCATTCTATGAGTAAAGTAGAGATGGTATTTGAATTGCTCACATGACATTTAAAACAATGGTAACAGTGATTTGAAGAAGTGTTCAAAGTGCAAAAACAAAAAAGCTCTCCAATCGGAACACATATTTGTGTACTTAACGGTTCATTAGAAGCTGTGAGATTTAAACTCTGCAATAAAAATTTAAGCATGAGCAGTTCTGAAGCTGGAAAAGGGCCCATGTGACTACCCTAAACGAATAATATTTTTTTTTCTTTTGTTACGCTATATGAAACTTATCGGTGAGAAAATATGTCCGAACTTGTTTATTGTATGAAGAATTTATTTGTACACAAATTTGGAAAAACTAAAATAGTTGATCAAATGTGAAACTTCATTATGTTAAGAGTCAATCTTATGATGGCCGTTCAAAAACACTCCTGTATGCACGCTAACATGTACCCATAACGGAACTGAACCATAACAAATTAATGAAAGGCTTGGGTGGACAGTAGTGCTTCTAAAATATCAATGTGATCAGCGCATCCTCTATCAGCATACATCAGTGATGGGCAATATGATATATTTCAACTGCCACATGTGCAGCTCTACAATCTTCAAAACAGACCACATTACCCTTTACTTTAAAGAGTGAAAAAATACGGACAGAAAACTTGCTCCAGAACTCCAGCGCATGCCGCTCGGGCATCCTATTTGCTCCAGAATAACCTGCCCCCATACACAACCTAACAGACCCTCACATCCCACAGAATGCACCCACATACTCGGGCCTCAGATTTTGCATTTACTCTAAAACTCCCATATGCCTCCCCACGTGTACCATGGCCTTCAAACACTTTCTGAAATCTCTTCTCTCTACTTGAATCTATTCTGCTACAGCCTATACTACTCACTTTGGTTACTCTCTGGCAAAGTCGCAAACCTCCAGTCTATGCATCTCTACCACTTTCCCACTAGACTATAAGCAATCCTGGGGTCCTCTACCATTTGATTTTATAGGAGGACACCGGGAACAAGTGGAATTGAAGTTCTGTTGAAAATGGAATGGTCTGTCAGGCAAATGTGAGATATATATTATATAATATACTTTAATTTCAGAACGCCTTTCCAGTCTCGCTAATCAACGGTCATCAACTTGCCACCGAACAACCCCTGAACAGGTAGAGAAAGAGGTTCTATAGAGGAAATGGAAGTCCATTTTTTTTAAATTTTATTAGTTGTGTCGATCTTTCATTTCAAGGGGGGTTTTATATGTGGCGAAGATGAAGGAAACACAATTAAAATGAATGGAAAAAGAAAAATCGGAAGCCGTCAGAAATAAATTACAATAATGGAGCTAAATTTTTTTTTGGGGAGGCTGCTGTAGATTTGTCCACCTGGAGAATATTAGAGCATTAATCTGCAATGTGGTTCTATAGTGATGCTGCACACAGAATATACTCTATATAGAATATGGATGCCTTAACACTATTTTTTTTTTTTATATTTTTTTTTAATTTTATATTTTTTTGTTTAGCACTGAAACTGTTAATGAACAGCTGTTTTGGACTCTGAAGTGAGGTAATTTCCAGCTTGGCAGCTGCCTTAGATTTGTCAGGGTAGGGAGGGGAACAGCTAGTGCATGTTGTGTCCCGGGACCCTGTTTACTTAATAATCCCTGCCAATGAAGGCCTTGTTTAAATAGGACTGCAGTACGGCTGCCCAATACAGATGAGGAAACCTTCCTGCCTGAGTTTTGTCACATGAAACGCTTGTGTGGAGAATGAGACTGCATGATGCCCTTTCTGCTAGGCTTGAGACCGGTAAGGATCCTTGACGACAACACTTTTGAACAAGGGAATAGCGTAAGGCCCATAGGAATTTATACTTCAGGGATGTTAGCTCAGCAGAAGGACATGAACAAGCACTGCATGGCTTCCTCGTGTCAGGCTGTCATGTAGGCAAACCTCTCTTAATAGTTATTGCAGAACATGATTAATCTTTGTGTTTGTTTGTTTTTTTTGACCAAAAATAGAGGTATGGGACCCTGGTCTTACTGAATGAAATGCTGCCTTAAAATGTACTAATCATTTTATAAAGACTACTGTTAGATGCATCTGTGAACTTGTATTCTGTAGTTATTACATTGTGATGTGTTACTATATTCACTGAATTAACCTTACATGACCTTTTTCTGCTGGATTGTTAAAAAAATACCAGGTTATTAAAGAAACGCTATGTTTATCTTTTCAGATTGCTGCAAGACCTCCTGCCTCTATAATTAAAAAGTATTTTGCTAGAGTTTTTGCAGGAAAGTGTTAAACCTGCATAAGTTGTATTAGTTTTGTTGTTTTTTGTTTTGTTTTGTGTTTTTGCATCACCCTGAGACCTTGCACTGTGTTCAGTCTGACTTGCAGTGAGCTCAGCAGCCACTATCCAAATAAGAAAGTCAATAATGTTATAGGCAGTGGCCTGAGAGGGAAACAGTAGCAAATGACTCTGCTGGTTCCCAAACTGGAATATGAGTCCTGCCAAGTATTTGTCCCGAACCTTCTCTGAACTGCACATTTAGCACAGCGGTCCTTTCCAGCCCTCCTTTTAAACATGCTTCCCCTAACACATGTTACTCTGTATAAAGTTCCTCCTGTATAAAGTGGCAACAGCTAGAACCCTCCGCAGGAGTGGCTTTTGTTTTGTTTGTTGTAAATCTTTCTGTTTGTTTAAATTTCTTTCAAGTCAAAAAATCTCGCTGAAGTCCTGAATCTGAAAGTTTTAATGTGTTTTAAAAATAATTTTGTGCCTTTTTTTTTTTTTTTTTTTTTTTTTTATTTCTCATTCTTTATTACCTCCTCTGTTCAGGCTGTGATTACATTTTAGGCTGAGTCTGTTACTTTTTTATTTTTATTTTATTTGCTCGTTTCATATATTTGAGCCTACCTACATCTGGTAATTCCCTGTAACAACTTGGCAACTGTGAATGGTGAGCTCTGCAATTTGGCTAACTAGCATCATAGAAACTGGATGAAATCCCTACAGCAAGAAGAGTTTTTTTTTCTTTTTTTTTTTTCTTTTTACATATTCATCCTTTTTTTAATATTTAACACTAGTCAAATACATAGAAGAAATTAGAGTCCTTGTAGAGTCCCTACCCTTCTAGGGACTCTACAAGGGTGGAGTCCCTTTAAGTGGTTTTATGCAGAGCATGTGATTTCCAGGTGTCTCCAGATAGAGAATTGCCAAAATGACGTTCTAGTGCCAGACTAGTTGTGGTCTTTGTCTATTGAAGCCCCTTTACCTTTGAGTTGAACTGGTACTTGGTAGAGGTTTATGTTGATCTGATATTTACTCTTGCACTTGAAATATTGGCAGCACTAATCAACAATAACAGGAGAACGCAGGCACTTGCATAGACCAGAAAAGATGGAATGGTCCTATGGCTGAACTGAAGTCGGGGCAGGCATAATTACAGGAATTGATGTTCAGGCAGGGCGGGCGGCTTCCAAAGAATAGTATTTAGGAAGAAAAGAAAAAATGTTTTTAATGGGGCTCTCTGGGATGTTTAATATATTTTAAAATATATTCAATCTTAATTCTCATTAAACCATTTTTCATTCTTGACCATTTGGAAAGTAGCGAAATGTTAAAATGTATTAAACCAAATCAATATAAAAGGTGCAATTGGAGTCTTTCTTGGCTTCCAAAGAATAGTTAGAGTCCAGTGTAAAAAGTCAGGACAGGCGGCATTCAAGAGAATATTCCAGTATACAATGCAGAAATGTCAGAGACCGAACCAGGAAAATGAACAGCTAGAGCCCATCATAGGTGCAGATTCCCTGTCTATCTCCTCCAGTGCAGCAAAGAATTTCCTGCATTATAACACCCAAACCACCAATCGTGAGGCTCCTAGAGAGCCAAACCCCCCAGTCTGCTGAATCGACGAAGTGCAGTCACATGATCACACTGCACTACCCACACTGCTGCTCTGAGTAATTCATAGCTGGAGCATGTCTGGGTCCTCTACCTAAGTGAGGAATATCTTGATCGTGATACACATGTGTATAATGACATCACTAAAGCACCCTTCATTTAAATATCCTATAGAGGCTGTTATATGTCAGTCATATAATTTTAGAAAGTGAAAATGAAATGGGCATATTTAATTATGTGCAATTTCTATTTGTGTACTTTGACCGTGGAGCTGCTGTTATTGCTGTTTTGATTGGGGCTGTGATAAACAAGATATATTGATTTAGGTTAAAAATGTATTAGGGATTTGCTTGCAATCCATGATTATTGAATGAATGTATTTTCTTGTGATGCAACTTTTTTTGATTTATTTTTGTAAACTATCAGATTGCAGGAGGATGTTACTGCTGTGGATAATGAGGTTTAGCTTGAGTTTAGATCTCCACAGATGGTGACTTGAAGTGTAAGCGCAACATGACTATTGTTTGATTGTGTTTAAACTGTATCATATGCAATTGTATACAACATTTAAAGCTATGTTTTAATGAGTTTGTATATTTAATAAATGGTAATAACAATGGGCAGTTGTAGGACAGTGTTTTTAGGCCAGTTACCCACTAGCATTAAACAAGCATGTGTGTTACTAGCTCTTTACACCAATAAGAGCATTCAAATTGGTATTTTCATGGAACCTATTGGTTCCAAAGACCCCCTAACCCACTTGTTTCTTTGCATGCTCCAGTTACTGTCGACAGTGCAGAAAGGTTTATTGAAATTGGATTTATTTATCATTCTATATTTTCATCTTTGATAGGCTGTTCGTATATGCTTAGTTAGGATTGCTAAATATTTGTGTTTTTGAGTAGCGTGATGTATTGTGTGCACACAAAAAATATTTGTATTTTAATGTATGCTTTTAATTATTAGTTTGCAGTGTGTTGTCTTCACAAGATGTTGGACAGTGTATGTATGTGTGTAATGTGTGCGTTGTACCAGAGACCTTCCTATGGGAATGTTTTTTTTATTTTTAAACTAGCTTCTGTTTAAAGTGTGTCAACAACTTTGTGGCTCATTAATCCATGGCACGATAGGGAATTATTGGCCTATAATCAATTTAGCATATTCCATGGCATGTACAATAATCTACCTGGAATGACTCTTGCAAACTAGTGTAAGCATAAAGAGGATGCTTCTTGTTGTCATGGACTAATATGCTGCTTCAGCAACATGGTGCATTGGTGTTCTGATGCCATAGTGGGGAATATAATGTACAATAACTGCACAGAATGTATAATGTGCAGCCCGCCCCTAGGCTTCAAGGTAATGAATGAAACCTCTGATATGTCACAGGACTGCTTTGTTTGGAAAGATTTTTAATTAAGGTATAATTCTGGCGATGGTTACAGTATATTTGAAGCAGCTGAGTACAGCACACGTAACTGTAGATTGGGAGGTTGTATACTCATGGAGTGGGGCAGCCTTGTTATCTCCATGCAGGAACCCACCTTGTACTGAGAACTGTTTGTTGTGACCGATGGGGCACTTTGTACCCATAATATTCAACGCTGCTGCTACACCCTTCAGCTGTCTGCCTCAGATTGTTATTCTAGAGGTGTTAATACTCACAAATGTTTATTTGCGTCTGTCTAAAAATAATCCATGCCCATTTGCCCGTACAGTATGGACCATGCAGCATATACCAGAGACTGTGACCCCGTTATAATGCTTTGTAGTGGAGCTGTAGATGTCCTTGATGTGTACACATTATGTAACACAAACTCCTTCCCGTCAGAAGGGAGACAATTGTTTATGTATCATTACACCCTGGAAAAGCACAGGTGTCCTGCTAGAGCTTCACCCAAAACAACGCGTCCTGACAAGTTCCCTTGGCATGAAACGACCCACTCTCTCCTGTCCTCGATCTGAGCCAGTCTGTGCAATGTTTCATGCTACATTAAAGGCAAAATAAATCTCAACCAAAAATGTTGTGCAGCTGTCTGACTTTACATCTATCATCATAATAAGTTTCCAACTAACATATTAATCTGGAAATCCTGTGCGGCAATGACAAGATGGTGAAACATTTTGGAAACTATATATATTTTGCAGAACTAATCTTACCGATTACTTCAGAATATAAAACGGTTTAGGTTATAAACCCATGTCTCATTTGTGTCTTCATCAAACGTACTTTTTGTTGACTTGTAAATTGTCCAAACACCTGTTTTGTATTCTGCTATTTGGTGATAATGATCTGTTTACACCTACTTTGTATTTCTTTTCTTGCTTTCTCTTGGCTGTACTTAATTAGCAGTACAGGAAGCAGGAGGGCAACTCCTATAATCCCAGGGCCACAATCCTGTCCGTCCTGGGAATTTCCTGCCAATGTCCGCAGCAGGTGGGAGTAGCGACTAACTTCACTTCTTTTTTTTTTTTTTTTTTTTTCCTGGTAATCCTAGTAGAATAGGTCTCTGCAAACAAACATGAATCAGACCTGCCTGAACTGAGGTACAAACAGTAATTCAATAAATAGCCCACAGAGAACCTTAAATAACCTCTAATTGAAAAGTTGTTTTTGTGACCTTTTTAACATTCTTTATGAACTTACTGCATGCCTCAGTCGTATCACCAGTTAATGCTGAAATCATAGACTGCCTTACCTATTGCCAACCTTTATTATTATTCATGATTTATATATGTCCACTATATATCCCCTTTTTACTACTTGTGATTTTTTTATTTTTTTTTCATGGCAACTTGAGTCCTTGCAATGAAACAGATGTTTTAAGATCATATTGGGTTTCTTAATTAACGTCATCACCATTTACTTATATAGCGCCACTGATTCCGCAGCGCTGTACAGAGAACTCATCCACATCAGTCCCTGCCCCATTGGAGCTTACAGTTTAAATTCCCTAACACACATATACACATACACATACACACACACACATACACACACATACACACACATACACACACATACATACACACATACACACACACACACACATACACACACACATACACACACACACATACACATACACATACACATACACATACACATACACACATACACATACACATACACATACACATACACACATACACATACACACATACACATACACATACACATATACACATACACACATACACATACACATATACATACACATATACATACACATACACATACACACATACACATACACACATACACATACACACATACACATACACACATACACATACACACATACACATACACACATACACATACACACATACACATACACACATACACATACACACATACACATACACACATACACATACACACATACACATACACACATACACATACACATACACACAGCGAGAGAGACTAGGGTCAATTTTGATAGCAGCCAATTAACCTACCAGTATGTTTTTGGAGTGTGGGAGGAAACCCACGCAAACACGGGGAGAACATACAAACTCCACACAGATAAGGCCATGGTCGGGAATTGGAACTCATGACCACAGTGCTCTGAGACAGAAGTGCTAACCACTTAGCCACCGTGCTGCCCCATATTAAGCTTGTTTTAATTATTCGATATGTTTAATATAAGAAATTCCTTATACAATATAACATAGAGCTTATATGTGGTTCATATGTTTTTGGATTACATTAAAATTGTTTATTTGTACAGGTGATTCGTGAGATTTTTATTATTCGTGTGCTGTACCCTTTTTTTTGTTTTAGCACCTTCTTTTTTTTTTTTTTTTTTTGTGTGTGGATGTTTGCAACCTCTTTTATATAGCTTCTTAACCATTGCACTCATGATTGATTAGTTAATAATTGTAATATACTGTGTGTCAAACAAGGGGTTTCTTTTATTTGTTTTTTGGCAAAGTTTTGCTTTGTTGCATTAATAAAACGTTGGTTTTACATTTTTCCTCCCCCGAATTACTTACCTACTTCATCTTCTAAAACCCTGTATTAAGACAATTGAGCTAGAAAGCGATTTACACACCTGGAAAATCTCACCTTGCTTTTGTGTGACTTCTAACGTTTGCATCCAGAGATCTTACATGGTCTTGTTAGTCAGCACCTTGATGCTGCTGCTGCAGATCAGGGAGGGGGAAAGGCTGGGTACACACTACAGGCTTTTCAGCTGATTATTGGACAATAAATGACTGTTCGGCCCAATACCGCATTAGTATGTACGCTGCAACATGGAACGGTTATCTTTCCAATTCTGCAGTGTGTACGCACTCAGGACCAGCAGTGTCCATAGATCTCTATGGAGTGAGTTGCGATCTTTTTGGCAGATGGTTGACAGATGAAGAGCACAGATCTGAAGGTAACACTTGTATAGTGTGTACACATAAATCTGCATGCTGACTGGGATTTTTTTCTTACCCTCTACCCCTTGTTTGCTGGTGTAATCATTAACTTCTCCCAATGCAATATATTTTTCTGTAGTGTGTACCCAGCTATGAGCAGGTCCTGTAAATCACTGTGGTACTTTCAAGCAGCTATGGAGGACAATGTACACAGCACACAATAGATGCATAATACTATAATGGCGCTGCTAAATGCACAGGGTAAAAACATCTGAAGGAGGGCTATGTATTGGCTGCAGGGTTTGGTTTTCTGTTTTATTTTGTTTTTTCGTTTTGTTTTTTTTTATAGCTAAACTTCAATCTCCAACTGTAGATGACTTGGGAGAGTTTTTTGTTGCTGTAAAATTTAGGCTGCACTGCTCTGTAGCAATACTTGTACTAGTTGATCATCTTAAACTATGTTGGTAGACCATTAAAGATTCAGACTGGAAGTCAATACCCAATAATAAAAATGGAATGGCCCCTGAGTTTGAAAAAAAAAAAAAAAGGTATAATGCATTATGGGACATGTAGTACTATGTATGCTGAGTCAAAGGATTGCAGGTAGAGCCATTGTCTGCAATATTTATCATAGATCTCAGTGAATATGTTGTCTTTGGTTCAACATCTTCAGTGATGGATTGAATCAGTTAAGTGTTTAGACCACATAATCGGCTTCTTGAATGTGCTATAAACCCCCCCCTCCCCTCAAAAAAAAAAAAAAAAGAAAAATCTTGGGTATGCATAAAACAAAAAAAGACAAAAATTCTGTACATGGAGGAAACTGACTGAATTGTACAAAAATACTTGGAGAGCAAAGATGTCTCCTATGTCTGCTCATAACTGAATTTCTAGCCTTGGCTCATAAATGCTCATAGTTTTCATGGATGCATGTTATGAGCAAGTATAAAATTACTATATCTCCATAGAACCTGCTCTTGTGTACAGATAGTCTCCGAGCAGTGGCAGAATGTTGACTTTCTGCCATGTAACCTATATTCCCATATCTTATTTATTCTTTTTGGCAGTGACTGTAACCCATTCACTGTCAGGTTTTTTGAGGGTATTTATTTATTTTTGGACCTTGCTAGTTGCATCGCATCATTTCTTACTGTACCCAAGAAGAGTGGCATTTTTGTTTGTACAGATAAAATTATAGAAAATGAAAAGTAGAAAATATACAATTTAAATAAAAATCTTCTGCAGATCACGGCCTAGATTGGCTTTCTTGTCTGTCCCATAATCCTATTATCGCCTTCCACTTAGCCTTATTCATGTTTGATGGTCTTTACAGTACATTAGTTGAATGTGATCTTATTGCACTTAGAACGTGTTGTGAGTACCTGCAAATGACAGCTCTAAATGCTCCTATGCTCAAAATCCATCCATCCAGTTAATCCCCATACTCTCGTGGAAAGAGGGGGACGGGCACTATTTTTGTTTTTTTGTGGTGTTGGATTTGTGTGCTAGAGTGTCTTTATTTTTATTAGTGCTGTCTTAATTTCTGCCTTATCTTTATGCAGGTTGTCAACTAAAGGTGTTTAAGTGTTAGGGGCGCTGGATACAATATAAAAAATGGCATATGATCATTCTACTGCTTTGGCTTGGCAGACCTACTTGGACAAAGAATATTTTCAGGTCATTAATATATCCAAGCGGATCAAAATTCCTTTAGTCTTTTGGTAGAGACCCTTGTTTAGGGGCTGTTCTTATGCCAACAGTAAAGCCATGTTCCGTAATATCGTCCGATAAGAAAAGTACACACCTAGCTGTTCTACTAACTAAACCCCATTTCTATTTGTTGGAATCTTGTCGGTAACAGTAGGTTCATTGATAAATAGGGTGAGCTCAAGAGTCATCAGAATGATTGGTTTAATCTTTCAATATGTAATTAAAATAATTGCTAAAGTAAGGAAGTTTTACAAAGCAGTATGAGAACCTGATCTGCAAGGAGAGGATTGTGAATCTGTGTTTTGTAAATGGCTTTTGGTTTGTCACCTGTATTTATTCCTTTTACGTTGAGTGTGGGGTGTTTTACAGAACAGATCAAAGTCCATGGGTTCTATTTATCTCCTGGTGCTTCAGTATACGTGGATGATGACCTGGGGAATTGCTCTTCCTATCCACAAGATTGTTATATGATGTATACAGATTTTTTTGTTTGTACCATACAGTAATTTACTCTTGGCTGTTTACGTCATCTGTTTCCCAGAGAATAAAAATAGATCAGCAAATGTTGTCCTTGGTGTATAAACAAACATACAAAGTGACCATTGACTGACTGTGAATTAACATTTCAAAATCAAATAACAATTACCAATTGTTAATCACTTTAACCATATGTTTTATAATTATAACCTAAATATTTCCTTCTATTTATGCTACCAGTGGTATTGTATGCAAATAATTTGTAGATCCATTGCAGGCAGCCTTTTTTTTTTTTTTTTTTTTTTTTGCGCGCAAGGACTTGTTTAGAGCAGCGTTTCCCAAACCCAGTCCTCAAGTACCCCTAATAGTGCAGGTTTTCCATATCTCCTTGCTGGAGCACAAGTGTATTCATTACTGACTGACACATTGTAACAGATCCACAGGTGCTACTAATTGTCACATGTGACCTGGAAAACCTGCACTGTTAGGGCTACTTGAGGACTGGGTTTGGGGAACACTGGTTTAGATCGTTACATCAGATGTGGGGTGAGGGTTTTTTTTTGTTTTTTTTTTTGTTTTTTTGTTTTTTTTTTATAGCTGAGCATTTGAAAGAAAGTGTAGATTAATACTATTATCCCAACTTACTGTTTTATTCACAAGCCTTGTTTATGTTATGCATATTATTAGTTGCGATCAGGTACCTGTCTGAAGAAAACATTGTGGGCACACACACCTATTTCATGGTCATTTCTTCTTCTTACCTAAAATTGTGCCCATGCTGAATTGCTGCACTGGGCAGGCACTTGATAAAAGAGGAGGGTGTTTGTCCCAAAATGGTACACTTCCTTTTAAGAATGCTAAAAGAGGGTCACAGAAATGTGCCAGTCAATTCTATTGCTCATTTGCCATCTGCCCCCCTAGTATTGATTACATTGCAATGTGAACCAATATCATCAGTAATCAAGTTGCATTTGTAGAGTGCTGCAAAGTAATTTTTCTACCTATGTTTAATTTTTGTATGTATTTTTCCATAGGATAAGGAAACGTGTATTGGAGTCAACAATCAAAGTTACATATGTGAAACGGGTCACTGCTGTGGACAATCTCAGTGTTGCAACTACTATTACGAGCTATGGTGTAAGTTTGTGTTTCTTTCCTTCCCTGAATTTTTGTTCTGACTGGTTACTGACCCTGTCACTCAGGCCAAGTGATCTGATCAACTTTGCCAGGTTTAAGAGGATGTTAGCCACTGTCTTGTGTGCCTCACTTTTCTAGCCAGCAAAACTGTTTCCCTGTCTGAGTCAGTGGATCTCATAAACATTTTCCCTTCCCCCATACCCTCCTCCTTTCCAACTGTGGTGGGTGTAAAAAGTATTTGGGTGTTCACTTCTAGTAAACAAGACCTGACCGTTCCAATAATCTTTCATGATCTGCAAACTGTTTAAACGAACTATAAACATGTTCGCAGGAATAATATATTATGCCTCTGGCAAGTGATCTAAAGCGCACTCATGTTTGCTTGGATTAAAGAATATGATATGGCAGCAGGTGGGAAGACTGTGTATAAAAGTAGATACTATGCTTATTGTGGAAGAAATTTTACCAGCCCTCCTGAGGAATATTATGTTGTAAGGAGGAGATATTGCTGATAAGTAAATGTGCAATATTTATTTCAAAACATTTTAGAATAGACAGATTCCATAGCACATACTCTGGTATATGCCAATTTATCACCCTCCCTGGTTTTGGAATGCAATTTATTTCTATGCATAAGAACCTTGTGTGCTTCCTGGTAGAGATTATTGCTATTTAAGTAACATTATTCTTATGTATAAGGTGTATTCGACAAATGAAGAGTCCCGCTATGTCCAACTAAGCATATTGTATAATGGTAATCCCCCCCCCCCCCCCCCCCCCCCCCCTCAAACCTAGGGAGAAATGCAGTGTTCAGATGTCAGAGAGTCTTTCCGTTCGGGGAATACACAGTGGCAGGAGAATTGTAAACTGAAATGCTTCCTATGCATAGTGTGCCAAAAACATGGAATGATCAGTGCTGTCTGCATTGTATAAAGCTGCTATGTGTCGGCAACATTGTATCTCCAAATTCTCCCGGTTCACAGGCATTGGACTCCTGCCGTTTTAGATACCTTGTGATGGAGCTTTAATATAGGGTAGGCACTTTTGTTAATAATTGTTATCTACAGAACTCTACAGAACCTATTCTTGGAGGGAGTTATTCAGTGCGATACTGTATTACCCTTTGTAGAGCCTATTGTGCACACATCTCGCCTTTTCAACAGGTTTCTTTAGTGTCTTTTATGCATGTGATGAATTGATCTCTTTAAGGTAGTGTTATAATTTATGTTCTTGTCCTTCTGTTCAGGGTTTTGGCTGGTGTGGACAATTATCATAATACTCAGTTGTTGCTGTGTATGCCATCACCGGAGAGCCAAACACAGACTCCAGGCACAGCAGCGGCAGCACGAGATCAACCTCATAGCTTACCGTGAAGCTCACAGCTATTCTTCTGTGCCATTTTACTTCCGTACGTAATTGTCTATACATTACCCTGTACTTCTGTACTCCTGATTTTCTTTAAGAAATGCACATGTCAACTTTATTGAGAATAATCATCTTTAATGAGTTTAGCTGAGTTGTGGGACTCTTAAGTTACCCTTGTGGGGTCAGATATACTGGAGGAACATAAATTATCTGAAGGGATTAATATGGCAGGGTAAGGTTGATGCTTTTTGCTAATGTGCCTATTGGTTAGGGTGGGGCAGAAGCCAAAAGCTAGCCCCAGAAGTTAAGGATGCATGAATAATTGCATATGGAATATAGCAACCTGTACCAGCCGCTGCCATTTTATTCAACTTTAAATTTGGTGGCATTTGCTGGGCCTGTAGAAGCGTCTTTCTTCTTAAAGGACCACTAAACCTGATATGTTATTTACAAAAATGCTACTAATAGCATTGACAAAAATACATGTGAAGGTTTACATTCCTTAGCAGATAATGGCATGTACTAAGCTGCGAATGTCTCAAGTCTTGTCATCAGCCATTTCTGCAAAATGACTGATGGTGTCTGTCTGCTTTGTCTGTAAAATGGCTAGCAGACAGGGCGTCTGGGAATTATAACTCCCCGCCTCGCCAAAATCAAAACTGTATCTCAAATAGCTTCTCTTCTGAGAGACTTCAGAAACATTTATATATATTTGGGTATATTTTTGTGTTTTTTTTTGTTTTTTTTTTCTTTTCTAGACAACTTTTGTATGTTTTATGATAAATGATTACACTACATTTGTGGGCACTAGACTCCCAGGTCTCTGGATAACCAAACTAAACAATGCTATAGAAAATAACCGCAGGGTGAAAATAAACATGTTCGTTGCATTGGGAACCATGTAGGTTTCAGAGGTAGGTTTATTACTGGTAAGGTCACTGAGCATTACGTTTCAAGAATATATACAAAATAAATAGCACATCTAAGAGAGATGCCCACCTATGATCCAGATGAAAGAACACCTTTATCCCCAAATCTGAATTTATTTAACTTTTTTTTTTTTTTTTTTTTTTTATTATTTTCTTTGCTGTCTCCATGATCAAACTGAGACAGGATGAAATGGGTGCTAGGTGTGTAGATGGCTTTGAGTTCTGAGTTCATTCCCTAATGACTGTGTTATGCATCTGGTTCTAGCTCTAATATATGTATGAAAGGCACAGTCTGGTATTATGACTTCAATCAAAGGTTGTCACAATTTATTTTATATTTTTTTACTTCCACTAAATCTCCACATTGCTTCCGCTGGCACCATTCTGACAATGCGCTATACATTAAGGTGTTTGGAGGAAATTGCAGATACAATATTGTGGGTTGGTATAAAAGACAAAGGGGTAAATGTATCGAGCTGTGGTTTTCCGTCAAGTTTGAAAAGTGGAGATGTTACTATAGGCAACCAATCGTAGTACATTCTACAAAATGATAGCTAAAATCTGATTGGTTGCTATAGCCAACATCTCCACTTTTCAAAATTGCCAGAAACTCACAGCTTGATACATTTACCCAAAGATGGGGTAAGTGCCCTGTGTTGCTGGCTGCACTCCCTGGCTCCCACAGGTCTATGCCATTGCCTTGCTCTCTAAAGTACAGTTCAAGCTGTGTTTTTGTTGGCTTTTATTTTGTTTAATATTGGTGCAGTTATGGATTAAAACTGGAATCCATGAAACACCTGATTTGCGATAAAGTGGCAATTTCGGAAGCATTGGAAACTCTAAAGCCAACATCTAGTCAAATATAGCACATTGCCATATAAACCCAGTCTTGGGACGGGATCTCCGGATTTTTGTAGCAGGGCGCAGCCCCCAGGGAAACAGTGCCCGATCTCAGGAAAATGAAGGGTTTTGACAAAGCAATTCTGAGGATTCTTAAGTCAAGAAGGCAAGTACTAAAAATCTGGTCCAGCTGTTAAACCATTACGAATCACTATAAACAATGAAGTTTGATTCTATAAGCAACGCTATGTTTGGTGAATACCTAAAAAGATCCCTGAAGAGATGGTTCATAGAAGTGGCGCAAAGTGCACCAACTTTGGCCGCTCCTGCAGTGCATTGAGTTGCTTAGAATGACAGCAGGAATAGTGGCGCTTGCAGCTAAAGCCAGGTGAGCTATGTGACTGAGCTGCAATGGAGATATTGGGTTAAAGAACAAGCAGGGTGTCATACCCAAGTTCATTGTTTTTCCCAGCACTGGACAACCTGGTGGACAGTCTAGCAGAAAGCTAGAAGTCGTGTCTTCAAAATAAGAAGCGCAGTAGATTTAGGAGGAATATAGGGGGTATAATTGAAATCTAGAGTAAAGAAGGAACATATTTCTTTACACAATGGTGTATTTACCATGGTATAATTGGAATTGCACAGTTGCTGTAGCAAGTCTGAGCCAAATACTGCTACAAATGTAAGTGATTTTTTTTTTTTAGTTTGAGTCCTGAATGAGTTTCTGAAAGATCTTATGTGCAAAGAAATGTATTCAGTATGATTTCCAGTAACAGTGGCTATCGATAAGACCACAGGGTAAATTTACTAACGCTTATTAAAAGGAAAGGTGGCGTTGTCTTATCTATCATTTATCTAGTACATGCTAGAAACTGATTGGATGCTTCCTTTGCTGAAGCTTTAGTAAATCTACCCCCACATGTTTCACCATTAAGGCTTCTGGGTAATATTTGACTTTAAGAAGGTGCATATGCACATGTAGGTTTGCCAAGACAGCCAGAGGTGGTTGAACACAACAGTCAATATCCAGTACTATAATAAATCCTCTCCAGTTTCAAGCATTGCTGTGTGGGCTCTGGTCCAAGAACCTTCACAAAGGTCATGAGTTTTAGCTCAAGGACTTTGTATCGTTACTTATTTAGACAACTGGCTGTTGAAAGCCGGTTCAGAGCCAGAACTTCTGTACCATGTTGACTTGCTCCATCCATGATTTTTTTTTAGTCCAGGAAGGACCATTAATGGAAAAATCGCTTAATCCCCTCTGACAACCATGCATAGAAAAGCAATCATTTCAGTCTTTAAAGTGTTCCTAACGAATAAGAGGGTAAAGGGTATCCATCACTGTACAAAGTCTGATAATAGAAGCAGTAAGATCTTGGCTATCTGTCCAGTGGGCCTGTATTATTACAGACCAAAGTTTCTATAAAGATGGGGGGTGGGGTCGCTTCCAGTCTTTCACACAGGATACTTGGGGAGAATAAAGATAAAGGTTGTCCTCCATTTTACATCTTCCTGGAAGATCAATAGAATGTTTGAAGTCCTCAAGCACCCACCTTCCATGCTACTTTTTTTGATTTGCTAAGTTTTGTTAAAGAATAAGTAGATCCCAAGGGTAAACCCCCTGCAGCTCCGGGGCTCCAGCTCGTGGGAGGGGGCACATTGGTAAAACATTTTGCTAGGTATCCGTGCAGCTTTAAATTGAATGGGGTGTTTTTGGCTTTTGTTTTGGTTTTTGTGTTCTTGTTACTTGATCCTAGGTAGAGCTTACCCATCTCTCAGATGTGCTGCCATTGTCAAAGAAAATTAAAAACTTCAAGCTCAGCAACAATTATTCTTACGATGAACCCACTGATTTAATGTTTTTTGTTTCCTTTTTGTAGGATTTTTGCCAAACTATCTGCTACCTCCTTATGAAGAAGTGGTAAACCGACCTCCTACTCCACCTCCTCCATACACTGTTTTGCACCAACAGTGCGTTGCAGCATGTACCACCATGGTGACCGCTGACCCCGTACGAAACTCGCAGCACAGCCAGACAAGTTCTCCGGCTGCAGCAGGTTGCAGCGGAACAAGGCCTCCGAGCATTGTGAATTGTGAACCTTCTACTACATGCCTAGAGAACAATAAACAAAGTGGCCTTGATTCCAACGACCCTGCCAGTGGTGCGGAGTTGGATGAAATGGCCGATCAAGTGTCCTTTTTAGACAAGGATTCAAAAGAACTTTTAAAGGACTACAGCTCTGAAAGCTTTGATCAGAGCGGCTTCTTTGATGGCAAAGACAAAACTCCCGGAAGACATCGGCGGTTCACTGGTGACTCCGGCATTGAAGTATGTCTGTGCAGTAGAGGCCTTCATGATGACTTTAAAGAACTTGATGGTTTAATCGATGACACGGGTGAAAACTTCTGTGATAGCTGTAACTCTTGTGATGTTCGTCCCCACAGAGATGAAGAAGAAGGGATTTTTGATCAGTCTGAGGTGTCCAGAGATCTGGAGCATCCCCCTTTGCCATGTCAGTCTTTGAGTTTGCTGAACACAATCAATGAGCAAGACTCTCCAAACTCTCACAGCAGCAACAGCTCCCGTGGCTAAGGAAAAACCTGTTCATGCAGAAGAATATTAATGACTGAATCTGTACCACCTGCTTTGGGTTTCTTTGTTTGTTTGGTTTTTTTTTCATAGTCCTGTACATTAAAAGACTTGGAAATGCTCTACCAAAGCTGAAGTCAGAAGACAAAGAAAGTCTTGTGCCCAATTCATCAACGGATGCCTTTAATCAATGGGGCTTTGGTATTGATCATTTCGGTGATGGAATACTAGGATAATAAAAGCAGAAACACTGAAGGAGGAGGCTTTAGTATGAGAAATGTCTGCATTTTATTGTAATTACTTCTAGAGCAACAACAGTATCTCTCCTAGTTAAATTGCTTCTCTACAATAGAATATCGTACTAAAAAAAGCAAAATGTTAGCTCCAGTGTATGGGAGCAGCTAACAATGCTCAGATTAGGCGGATGAAAATGGAATGTTACACTTGTAAGGTGAAAGAGTGTACACAGGAGAGGTGATTAACCAGTATTGTGATGAAAGGATGTGAACAAATATAAAAATCAGAGGCAGGGTGGGTACATCAGTGTTTTTGTAGCAAGGGGTGTTTACTTGTACACACTATTAATTGCAAGCAAACACTTCACCCCAATATTTTCCACTAATTGAATTGCTATCCCTATGTTACATAATTCTCACCTCCTAGGGGGGAAAAAGTCTTGTGTTCATTTTATAGTAGAAAATGGATTGTTTTCTAGCCTTAATAAAGGGGGGGGGGGGTTGTTTTTTGTCTCTTTTGTGGGTGATTTTTTTTTGTCTGACATAATGAAAAATCCAATTGTGCAGCTGGTCTGCTCTGAACAATACTGTATCCAGCTCTCCGTCCACCCTTTAGTGGTGGTTGCTGCAGCACGCACAGATTTTTGCAGGGATTAAAAATCCAAATGGTGAGCCAGAGCTAACCCAGGCTTTTGTATTGAGGGAACTTGGCGAAGGATATGCCCAGTTAAACACCAGCTCTCCATCCATTGTCCAGGATGAGCACATCAACTTATTTGAGCAGTATTTTTTTTTTTTTTTCTCCAATGTAATTTTTACATTGACCACTAAAAAAATGTTTTTTTAAAAGAAAAAAAGTTGTTTTGTGGTCAGTGATTATGCCTATGAGAACGCATGCCTATGTATGTATTCCATACTGTAAGCTGAATGTTTATGATGTTACTGCAACTTTTGAGTTCATTCACTTTGTAGATTATTTTTTTTTTTTTTTTAATTTCCTCTTAAATGTTGAACATTCCCTTGAATGAGACAGATGGGAATTGTCTTTTATAACTTCTAGTAAGTTTACTATACTCGTTGTTTATTCAGATTGTGACCATTCAACACACGTTACTGTTGATTGACACAAGGTTAAGAAGGTTGAATGCCATAGAATTGCCTAGCAGAAAGTGCAAGCGTTTTTTTGTTGTTTTTTGAGCAATGACTGCTATATACTTAGGGAAACCTTTTCATTATACATTTTTAAACCAAAACAAATGTGCACTTCTGATATTCACGACAAAATATCTGTGGCAACATGGATTGACATTGGCAACTTTCTTGCACTGGATTGTCATTTTATTGTTCAATTAAAGACAGGTTTTCAGAATAAACGTTGCACATAGTATATTGTGTCTCTGCTTACATTCAGTTCACCAGATATTGCAGCACAGTTTCATTTGGGGACAGTGGTTGAAGTGGAAATTTAGAAGCAGCGGTATGAAGACTGTAATTGAATGGAAATTTGATGGTGTTACAAGTCAGGCAGTAGGAGACGGGGCAATATAGCACACCTCCGTATATACCCCCACCTCGCACGCTGTTTGGAGACCTATGAAAACTGATGCACAGGAAGAGATTCTACAACACAATCTTTCAAAAACACACATTGCATCTGTCTTCTAATTCCCCACGCCGTGCCTTGAGCAGAATCTGTCTGATGAACTCTCCTGACCACAGGGACAACTAATTATAAACCTGGTTTTCCTCTGTATCCATTGAACAAATAAAATGGTTTTCATATAGCCAATGTAGTATCTTACCGTTTATATGTCTGGTAGCTCAAAGTTGCAGTATAAAGTGAGCAAGCTTTCATCGATTTTAATAGGTGAGATTGAGCTATTCTGCTCGTTAGATGGGTCTCAAAGTGAGGAATCTCCACCATGATATTCTGCAAGTATAAAATAACTGGTCATACAAAGTCGCCTAATTCCAGTTCTAGAGATCACAGTTAACCCACTTTGGACCAAATGGTTATAACGGTACCAACCATAAATAAGCTAAATTGTTAAATCAAAATACAAGGTGTCTCATTAGATACAATGAATACCACTGATGCAATGAAACAACAAATGCAACTATCAAGAAGAAAGAAATGACTTTCCATTATAGATATAACCACAGTGACACACACAAAGTAATCTGCATTTCAAATTGTAACAAGTACAAGTAAAATGTACTGCATTGTCTTTGCAAGCATTTATATTAAGCTCTTGCAACAAAATTATATAGTATAATCCTATTATACTCATCATTAAGCCAAAGAGCTTCATTGTGTGCAGCGTTTGAATATAAACGACTACTTTTACTAAAGAATTATATTGGATTTCAAACTGATGACCGGAGACTTCTGGTACCTGCCAGCGAATGTTGGATTCCTCTCGTGGAAATGGCAGCCCAGGAGTAGTATCGCTGACATTTATATCTTTCTCCTTTTGCTATCTTCATGGATACCTCTAACATAGCACATGTGTTAATAGTTGACCTGTGGCTACAGAGATGCTCTTTTTTTACAGCTTGTCCTAATGAGACTAAAGGGCATAGGAGATGTTGCCTATAGCAACCATTTAAATTCTAGCTATCCTCTATATATTAATAGTATAATGACTTTTGAGTGACTTATTTCTATGATGCCGGTGTCTGAGCAGGGTACATCATATATAAAATTAAAGGTCTTTTGCAAAATAACTCTTAATAAAATTTTTGGCAAACATCCACTCACCATTTGCAACAATGAATAACCATTCTCTGGAAGTGTGACAGTTGGCAGTACACCTGTTGGTTGCCCTGGAAACTGTGACCATTATTTGCAGCCCTGCTGGGTGACCTGGAACATGTGGCCTGCTGAGTGGTCTAGAAACTGTGACCGTTATTTGCAGCCACGCATATTAGCGTGACTTGTGGGGACCATGCCCAGCAATGTAACTTCGATGGAACAAGATATAGATATATATATATAGAGATGTGCATAAAGAAATTATTTTGTTCCTTTAATATAGTGATTGATAATATAGTCATTTAATCATTATACTCTTAACATTTCTACATGTAATGTGTATTAAAAAGTTGCTGAATTATGTTAATAAAGTAATTTAGTCATTACACTTCAGTTTAATTTAAGGCCATTACTGCTAGGTTTCTATAGTTTTGTAGAATGTACTAAATAAATGAAAACTAGAATCTGGTTCCTCTAGGCAACATAACCACTTTTCAAAACGGTTGGAAGCTCGCAGCTTGATACATTTACCCCTTGGTGTCACAGGTATAATATCCATAAAAGGATCAAACTGTTCTTTTAACAGGATTGTGTTTAAAAAGCTGCAATTTTACAAAATAAAATCTATTCCAGTGACCAAAACAGGGATTTCCTCAAACGCCTGTGATTTTACTGGTTTTGCAGCAATATCAGATTTAACTGATCTCTGCAATATATTTTTTTTTTTTTAAAAGGTGAAATTTGATTTACATGTCCTATTAAATATTAGATCACTTGTGGTTTGGCCCAAAGTTCAGATATATAATGTCCATAAGCAAAACTACAAAATGTGGAAACAGGCGTTTTGTTTTCTTGTGAGAAAACAACACTTTTTTGCTGAGACAGGGAGTGAACTTCATCAATGTTAAAATTTGAAAATGTGACATTGTAACCTCGCTCAAGAATTGGTTAAGCAACATTGTGCTCTGTTAAACAAACCATCAGAGGATGAAATCCCTCAGCCACTAATAAGCTGACTCTTGGGAAGCTCTGTGTTCAAGACTTTAAGGTTAAAGCTGCAGCTTTCATTTCTTTATTTTGTACCTATAAATTGTATCCCAGACTGAAAATAGGTCCAGACCCCTGCTGTACAGTAAACTAGTATTGTGCCATAGTCTCTGTTTATACATTGAGTATATTATCGTTAAATATAATAGGTAGGAAATTGGGGACTTGTACATTAAAACATATAGTTAGAAAATTGTTACTGGTGCACAGTGTACAAAGAAAATGGCCCTAGCACAATTGACTTGTAGCATCATGTTGTGGGTCAGGACCCAAAACACTATTACGGTCTATGGCAATGGGACTGTCAATCAATATGGCTAGCTCACGGTGTGCCGCTTACCCTGGCACCAAGAGGAACCCGCGGTAGAGCAAGCCCCCTTGCCTATTATTTTGGTAAAAATAAAATAAAAAATCTTCTTTTACGTAATAGCTGTTTACAAATACACCTTCATATACTCCAGTCTACTGTACTTCACGATGTGTGCATATATAAATTAAGTAGTATGGAAGGAAAAAAAACACACTAATATACAAGTTGAATAAATAGTCTAATTTTAAGGTAATGCAAGTGAATTTAAAGGCAGATCTCATGATATTCTTGTCACATGGACAGTTTCTTCCATCTCTGCTATAGAAAACTAACTTTGGCAGAATTGCTATAGTCCCGTTTATTGGCCCGCCATTCATACAAGTGCCCTTCTTGCATGAATGCCCAATTTTGGAGGGCAGTCTGTTGTAAACAAATTTACAGTTGTGCTGTAGTCTCTTCATTGCTTTGACTAACTTGATACTCTAGAGGATAGAAGTCTTTGAAATCTTCTTATAGCCTCTCCCTGATTGCTGAAGATCAATAACCTTGGCTTGCATTTATTTTGAATGCTCTTTGAGAGTCACGATGAAGCTTTTAGGAAATGCACTAACCAACTGTGAGACATTTCAGACAGGTGCATTTATTTTAAATGAATTGAAACACTTTAATTATACAGATGGATGCATTGATTTATGTGACCTCTGAAACCCACTGCACAAGGGTTTATTTAGGAGAATCTTGATAAAATGGTTGTATATTTATGCAATCAGTTATTGAATGCTACTTATAGCTGCTGTAGTTGTGTTTTGGGGGGTGCATATGGTTCTCAGATGCCCTCTGTTACTGCAAGTAGATCTTGAGGAAACCATTTGGTCAGAAAGTATGAATGTTTGATACAGACTGTTGTGTGTAAAATGGCTTTATTGCCAATGCTATGTTCAAAGTATCTTATTTTCATGGCACCCATCGCAAAGGGTAGGATTCGAACTTCAACACTACACTCTACTACCAAACGCGTTTCGACTGGACTCTTCTTTCTTGCCTTGAAAAAGACTGGAGAGTCTCGTTGAAAATGCGTTGAAGTTCCTATCCTACCATTTTGACATCTTAAAAAGGAATAGATTGGCTCCAGAACTGGCAGACTCCCAGGAAATAACAACGGGCTGCTACTGCTAGAATTGTGCTCAACTTATCTACTTTTTGGTAAATTACCTATGTGTACTATATTTTTTGTAATATGTGAGTGTTTTTCTTATGTTTGAAATAAATTGAATGTTAGGGGGGGGAAAAATATCTGTATACTACGATCCAAAACTTATAAATAAGAATGAAACAATCTTAATACTCTGGGTGGTGTGTAGAGAAGAATCATTTGAGAGTTACCTTGCAGGAAAAGCTCTAGTAAGATTTTTTTTTTTTTAATCACAAGATCATCATGTGCAGAATTGCATCTTATTCACGAATCTTCAGGAATGATCTTTTTGATGCTTTATTAAAAGAGGGGTTTCCAGCAAGATTTCACTTCACATGGGGAACAAGAAAACTATCACCTCACTTCACCAAAAAATGGACTATTTATGAATGGTGGTTGAAATAATGGTTTAAAAATAATGGTTGAAAAAATTGGATTGCACTATGGGTTTTTTTTTTATGACTAAATATGGACTAAAAAGCGAAGATTGAGAAGATTTGGAAGATACATCCTTCAGGATGAATGACTATGTTCCAGATGTCAAAGGTTGCTATAGTTAGCCGCTCAAACAGGACCTATCTTCCAGTAGATGATGTCGGTACACTAAAATATCCTATGGCTACGAAAATGGAAAGTCGTTTTAAGAAACTTCAAATTACCTTGGGTACAGTTCTTAAGTCTGATGTAGCTATAGCCTCCATTTCCAGGGCTGATACACTGCAAAAAAAAAAAAAAAAGATGTGCAGGAAATAGTCTAGACAATATTTTGTGAAAAACCGGCACACAGTCCAAAAGATATTGAATTTCCACAAGAACACATCCTGGAGGCATGTAGTTATTGTCTAGGAAAGCAGTATTTTCATCAATATGGTAAAAAGCCCTCCAGGTGGCCCCACAATAACTCTGTCTTGATTCAGCCTCCACTGAGTCCGGTTGGTGGCAGGATTTTGAGCTATGTGGAGGGTTGGGTGATGACCAATCAAGAATGCTGAGTTTGGCATATAATTATCAAAAGAGTACATAGTAGAGTACACTCGCTACCCAGAATAAATATTTTTAAGAACTCTCCGGTTCCATCCTCTCCAAGAGTGCTGGAGGAATTAACAGGTTCCAGTGCTGCTGATCTAGCCCAAGGACTGACTGTCTTGATCTCATCCAGCATGTAATAGGTCTCTCCAAGAATGGTAATTTCAGCATTTGTCTGTGTATTGGCAAAGTCTACTATAGTATTTAATGATGAAACTGAAAGCAGATTATTTCAATGACCTGAGAGGAACAGACTTTTTCAGAGATATGGTAACATCTATTAAATAGAATGAAAAAACAATAAATTACATTATGCATGTGTGGTTTACATCTTTTATACTTTTAATACTTGAGGTTTGCTACCAGTGCAGTGGGCCTTTCAATTAGTCCTTACTGATGGAGCCTTGTTCCAAAGAGTGGAGTCTCCTTTTTCTTTTTATATGTTTTATTGAATATTTGTGTAATAAACCAGGGACAGAGAACAGAATAGTAAAAAGGGGAAGGGAGGGGGGTTACATCTATTGAACATAGTTACAGAGCTTGCATCAGGCATTCATTGCAGCAAATCTTGTAATATACTGAATACATCCAACACAGGGGAGCAGGTTTACAAATAGGTCTGAACAATAAATAACTATTTCTAGTGGTAGTATAGGGATAAATTGGGGGCAGGAGCATATTAGGGGGAGGGAGTCCTACTCCACTGCTTCAATTAAACTATAGAGGTGGTAACCTTTATACGTCAAAGTGCACAGTCCACGCACATCAGACACAGAATTCTAGTAGGTTAATTGACCCCTAGTCTCTTTCCCTCCCTCTCTGTCTGTCTTTGTGTGTGTGTGTGTTAGGGAATTTAGACTGTAAGCTCCAATGGGGCAGGGACTGATGTGAGTGAGTTCTCTGTACAGCGCTGCGGAATCAGTGGCGCCATATAAATGATCATGGTTGGGGCGGTCATGAAATATTCTCGTAATGTGTTCCATATTATAAAGTTGACAAATAACAAATGCAGGGAGGGAGGGCAGGTCACATTATTTTATCAGTTTCAATGTATGTTTTGGAACATCTGTGATTGTTATGTGAGGAGAAAAAAAGGGAGCAATTTGGTGGAAGTTGTAGGTAATTGCGCTGATTAGGGCACAGACATTTTGCCAACGTTCTCTTAGGCTGGGTACACTCTACAGAATTTTCCCACCAATGTCTTATCTGCAATTTTAATAACGACTGGCAAAGGGGAAAAAAAAAGTCACGATCAGCATGTCGATTCATGCGTACCATATATGTTTTAAATGATTTACCCTCAGATCTGTGCTCTTCAACTGTCATAACCTTCGGCTGAAAAGGCCATGACTCTGTAAGCTCTATGGAGAGCCTGATTGTGACTGCATACACACTGCAGGATTGGAAGGATGTCGTTCCATACGTGACCGAAACTTACAGTTCTGCTGAACAATCAAAACAAACGATGGTGCTTTGGAACGACAATAGTTCATTGTCTAAGTATTGGGGGAATGGTCAGAGAATTGGCTGAAAACACTGTAGTGGGAACCCAGCCTTAGGACCGCTCCACCATATGTGGGACAGAGTGAACTTCTGCAGGGCTTCCTCTGATCACAGTAGGCTTGGTTAATAAATCATTTGAACACCTCTACCATAACCATATCCTTACAATAATTAAACACAAGCTATTTATGACTGTCTTTTGGACTTGTTATAGGTATTTATGCTGCATACCTAGGCCAGAGGGCTGCTTTGAAAAAAATAAATAAAAATAAAGTTTCCACTTGACCAAAATATAAACTAGGACTACCTCAATATAATGCAACGTTTCACAGCAGAAGTAATATACTGTTGTGTACGGGTCAGCTTCCATGTGGCCAATTCAATTGTGCTCACACAAAATACCATCCATGGAAACCAGTCAAAGTGAGTACTTAGCTAAATAATCATTAACAAATGTTTGGAATAGCTGTCGGGGAGTATTGAGGTAACTATAAATGTCCTCTACAATCTTGTGAGGGTTGTTTATAAATAAATATTAAAATGATGCCATAACTGGTCACCTACCTCAAGTTTATGCATATATTGATGTCACTTGTGTATTCTAAAGATAAACTTCACAAGACATATTACTTTTATTTTTTGTATGTATGAAATGCCTTCTTACATTGTATGTGCCGAACTGTCCCAGAATTGAAGTAGGACATCAGAGTAGAGATGGTCACTGACCCCCGTGTTTTGGTTTTGGATTCGGTTTTGGATCTGGATTACCGTCGTGTTTTGGTTTTGGTTTTGCAAAACCTCCATTGCGTGTTTTGGTTTTGGTTTTGGTTTTGTTTGGTTTTGTTTTGCTATTTTTTGGGAAAATCCATGTTTTTGGGCCTAAATTAACCCAATTTAGTGCTCCAACTGTTTTAGAGACAAGTAATCTAATTGTTGAGGTAATAAATCATCCCAAAAAACAGTTTAATTCTTCGTTGGTAGGCCTATTCTACACACAAAACAGATTGTCTTCCTCTCCATCTATGCATATTGGCAATGCAGCCATCGTCTTTGAATGTATATTACACCCTACACTTATAGTTAAATATGTAAAGAAATGGAAAAAGCCAGTTTGGTTTCTGTCTCTCAAGGCCCCCCTCCACTTGTATAAAATACCAAAAAATTCAGCCATTATAGACTGTACAATATTAATTGACATGGAGAAAGCCAGTTTGGTTTCTGTCTCTCAAGGCCCCCCTCCACTTGTATAAAATATCCAAAAATTCAGCCATTATAGACTGTACAATATTAATTGACATGGAGAAAGCCAGTTTGGTTTCTGTCTCTCTAGGCCCCCCTCCACTTGTATAAAATACTAAAAAATTCAGCCATTATAGACTGTACAATATTAATTGACATGGAGAAAGCCAGTTTGGTTTCTGTCTCTCTAGGCCCCCCTCCACTTGTATAAAATACTAAAAAATTCAGCCATTATAGACTGTACAATATTAATTGACATGGAGAAAGCCAGTTTGGTTTCTGTCTCTCTAGGCCCCCCTCCACTTGTATAAAATACTAAAAAATTCAGCCATTATAGACTGTACAATATTAATTGACATGGAGAAAGACAGTTTGGTTTCTGTCTCTCTAGGCCCCCCTCCACTTGTATAAAATACTAAAAAATTCAGCCATTATAGACTGTACAATATTAATTGACATGGAGAAAGCCAGTTTGGTTTCTGTCTCTCTAGGCCCCCCTCCACTTGTATAAAATACTAAAAAATTCAGCCATTATAGACTGTACAATATTAATTGACATGGAGAAAGACAGTTTGGTTTCTGTCTCTCTAGGCCCCCCTCCACTTGTATAAAATACTAAAAAATTCAGCCATTATAGACTGTACAATATTAATTGACATGGAGAAAGCCAGTTTGGTTTCTGTCTCTCTAGGCCCCCCTCCACTTGTATAAAATACTAAAAAATTCAGCCATTATAGACTGTACAATATTATGAAAAATGGACAAAGCCAGTTTAGGGTCACTCTGTCTATGACACCCTACCCTTAAGGATAAATTGCCCTAACAGCAGCCTTTCAAGATGGTATGTGATATGGAAATGCCACAAGTCCCTTTCCTCTTTGGGGGTAGATTGCACCCTACACTTACATAGAAAGTTTTAAAAAGATGTTATCGGCATCATCTTCAGCTTCATCCTCACCCTCATCAGTGTTATCGTCATCATCACAGACTATCAATTCATCGCCGCTTGAATCCGCCATTAGAGAACAGTCAGTGCTTGCATGTCTTGGATGGTGAAGGCCTTCCTCGTGGAAGATGTAGTTCATTTTTATAAACATCATTTTCTCCACATTTTTGGGAAGTAACCTTCTACGGCGATCACTGACTAAGTTCCCTGCTGTGCTGAACACTCGTTCAGAGTACACACTGGAGGGTGGGCAGCTTAGGTATTGCAAAGCAAGTTTGTACATGGGTTTCCAAATAGCTTGCTTTTCTTCCCAGTAAGGAAAGGGACTGTCTGACATTTCCATATCAACTACCTCTTGAAAGTAATCCTCCACCATCCTTTGCATGTTTATACTCATATTGGATGGACTTATGGGCAAAGTGACACTTTTTTTTGAAAAATCCTTCAAACCAGCCCAGATGTTAAATTGTTCTCGTCTGCCCCCTGTGTCTTCCCTGCTTCTTTTTTGGAAATTTAATTTTTTACGAGCAACAGCTTGAGAAAGTGAAGGAGGACACGTCGTCAAGCCGAGGCCCAGTTCAGCGGCCAACTTGCTGAGCAATAGCTCCTTGCAAAAGTTCACATCTCGCTCATTTACAAGTAAAGACTCAATGTAGGTTTTAAACCTTGGATCAAGCACAGTGGCCAAAACGTACTGATCCGAGTTCAAGATCTTAATAACTCGAGGATCATTGTGAAGCGAATTAAGTACTTGATCGACAAGGCCAACATACTTTGCTGAATTGCTTGCTTTCAGCTCCTCCTTCATTTTCTCAAGCTGCTTTTCCAATAGTCTAATTAAAGGAATGACTTGGCTCAAACTAGCAGAGTCTGCACTGACCTCACATGTCACAACTTCAAATGGTTTCAGCACCTTGCACAGCACTGAAAGGATTCCCCACTGTGCAAGAGTGAAATACATCCCCCCTCCTTTCCCAATGTCATGACTTGTGCAATATGCTTGGATGGCTTTGCGCTGTTCCTCCATCCTCTGAAGCATGTACAGGGTGGAATTCCACCGAGTTACCACCTCTTGCTTAAGTTGGTGGCAGGGCAAGTTAAACTGCTCTTGGAGCTGCTGTAATCTCCTACATGCTGTGGCTGAATGCCTGAAATGGCCTGAAATTTTACGGGCCACCGAAAGCATCTCCTGCACCTCACGGTTGTTTCGTAGGAAGCTCTGCACCACCAAGTTGATGGTGTGAGCAAAACAGGGAATATGTTGGAAATCACCCAGCTGTAATGCTCGCACTATATTGTTGGCGTTATCTGAAATGACATACCCTGGGGAGAGTCCGAGTGGTATAAGCCATGCATCAATCACATCTCTCAGTTTGCGTAACAAATTGTCAGCCGTATGCCTGTTAGTGAAGCCGGTGATACAAAGAGTGGCCTGCCTGTGACAAATGTTACGTAGTGGTGTACATGCTGCTGCTGTTCCTGCTGGTGAAGGTGAATGACCAACCCAGTGGGCTGTCACAGTCATATAGTCTTTGGTTTGGCCACTTCCACTTGTCCACATATCTGTGGTTAAGTGAACAGTGGGCAGAATGGCATTTTTCAGCGCAATCTCTACATTTTTACACACTTTTTGGTATAGTTGTGGAATAGCTTTACGGGAGAAATGGTGTCGCGATGGAATTCTGTAACGCGGACACAAAACCTCAATTAACTGTGAAAAACCAGCTGCGTTTATGGTGGAGATTGGACGCAGATCTAACACTAACATTGCAGCCATGGCGTCTGTGATTCGCTTGGCGACTGGGTGACTGCTGTCATATTTGCTTCCCCTCGCAAAGGATTGTTTCACAGTTAATTGCTGAAATGTAGGACTGCTCATTTTATTCACCTGCCTCTGGGATGACGATTCACCCCCAGCAGCAGCAACAGCAGCAGCAGGACTAACGCTTTCTTCAGAGGAATCAATAATAGTGCCGGAGTCATCCAGCCTTAAGTGGGATGCCGGGCTAACTCCGAGCGCTACTGAGGATATTGATGAGGATGGTGTGGTGGGTGTATTTTGTGGCCGTCGGTATGTCGGTGAGCGGAGGGTCTTAGCTGATGAGGGAGTGCTTGTATTCTTTTGGGAAGAACTTTCAGCTTTTCCCAACACTTTGCCATGAACTCTCGTTAAATGGCGTAACATAGACGAGGTTCCAAGATGGTTAAGGTCCCTCCCTCGACTGACTGTGGCTTCACATACACTACAAATGGCTATACAATTGTTGTCTGGATTTGGGTAGAAATAATTCCACACATAAGAAGTGGATTTTTTTGTTTTATGCCCAGGCATGACAATGGCCTTTTTCTTGTCACGTGCCAGAACTGCTGCCACTGGTGCAGGACTTACACAAACAACCTCATCCTCATCAACATCCTCATTAGCGCCCTCGTCGCCTACACAAATCTCCCCCTCATCCTCTTCTAATTCCAAAGTGGCATCCTCAATTTGGGTATCACCGGCTACACTCGGGCTATTAAGGCACACATCAGCAGAATGCTCACGATTAGACATCCCACTGTTGGATGGACTCTCCACAGGGATTGTTGTCATTTGTGAATCAGAGCAAATATTCTCCTGTAATGCCTCACTGGTATCTTGCAGCTCAGCTTTGACGCGTAACAGTAGTTGTGCACCAATTGTAGGCTGGGTAACTTTTTGGGATCTGCCACTAATAGCCAAAGGTGAAGGCCTCATTCTCTCTTTGCCACTGCGTGTGTAGAATGGCATGCTTGCAATTTTTTTTTTATCGTCACTTAACTTTTGCTCAGTTACACTTCGTTTTCGCTTCAATACAGTAAATTTTTTTTTGGTTTTTGTTTTTTGCACTAATTTGAAAACACTCTGTTGTTTGACATCGCCTTGGCCAGATGACGTACTGGGAACACTAACATCAGGACTGGTGACAGAACCTGGTTGCTCATTTAGATCATATGTGGACTGCTTTGAATCCATTGCGTAGATACTGCTGACAGATATGACTTTTGACAGCCAGAAATATTAATGCACAATTAGAGAGGACACCCCAAAAACACTGAGGAGTGCTAACATTTATTGAGTAGATACTGCTGACAGATATGACTTTTGACAGCCAGAAATATTAATGCACAATTAGGGAGGACACCCCAAAAACACAGAGGAGTGCTAAAATTTATTGAGTAGATACTGCTGACAGATATGACTTTTGACAGCCAGAAATATTAATGCACAATTAGAGAGGACACCCCAAAAACACTGAGGAGTGCTTAAAATTATTGAGTAGATACTGCTGACAGATATGACTTTTGACAGCCAGAAATATTAATGCACAATTAGGGAGGACACCCCAAAAACACAGAGGAGTGCTAAAATTTATTGAGTAGATACTGCTGACAGATATGACTTTTGACAGCCAGAAATATTAATGCACAATTAGAGAGGACACCCCAAAAACACTGAGGAGTGCTTAAAATTATTGAGTAGATACTGCTGACAGATATGACTTTTGACAGCCAGAAATATTAATGCACAATTAGGGAGGACACCCCAAAAACACAGAGGAGTGCTAAAATTTATTGAGTAGATACTGCTGACAGATATGACTTTTGACAGCCAGAAATATTAATGCACAATTAGAGAGGACACCCCAAAAACACTGAGGAGTGCTTAAAATTATTGAGTAGATACTGCTGACAGATATGACTTTTGACAGCCAGAAATATTAATGCACAATTAGAGAGGACACCCCAAAAACACTGAGGAGTGCTTAAAATTATTGAGTAGATACTGCTGACAGATATGACTTTTGACAGCCAGAAATATTAATGCACAATTAGAGAGGACACCCCAAAAACACTGAGGAGTGCTAACATTTATTGAGTAGATACTGCTGACAGATATGACTTTTGACAGCCAGAAATATTAATGCACAATTATGGGGGACAACCCAAAAGCGCTGGGGAGTGCCAAATATGAAGAAAAAATAATAAACCTCTATCCTCCTCTCTGCACTAGCGATTTTGGTTAGAGCAATTGCAAGAACAATATTGTATTCTTTCTCTGTCCCTGCTCTAATTAGCCTATGACTACACCCTGCTCTCTCCCTCTGTCAAATGGCGATGGATTGCTGTGGAGGCGTGTATTTATAAAGTTGAAGTATCGCGAGAACCGAGTCCCGAGATCCGACGACGTCACAATGACGTTCGGCCTCGATTTGGATTCGGAATTGGCGGGAGAGTACCGAGCTGCTCAGCTCGGTACTCGGATACCCAAAGTTCGGGTGGGTTCGGTTCTCGGAGAACCGGACCCGCCCATCTCTACATCAGAGTACCTTTTTTATCAGCGAGCATGAATTTAATAAAGGAAAGACGCTTGAAAAATAAAACTAAAATAGCCATGTCTACGTTGAAAAGCTGTTTTGGATCTAAGGATATACTGAACGTGGGAAACAACCTCTCTCTTGTTAAATAAAAATAAATAATTTTCTAATGAGTTCACTTGAAGGTCACATCTGAATTTCACAGGAGAACAGATACCACTTTGTACCTTGAACAAGTGTAGGTGAAGGCTGATTGTACAAGCTGTGCTGTGTTGTTGTCTGGGAGGAGGAAGGGATCACAGGCTTAGGGCAAAATGTTGTACAAGTAACTGCTTATATACACTGCCTGTTATTCTGGGAACGCAGCAAATGTGAATAGTCCGACTAAATGGTCTTGCATGTCACATGGCTACTATATAAGTGAGATGGTTCTAGCATCAGAAGGTTGCTTGACAATTCCATAAAACCAGCCAACATTATTTTACTGATACAGCTGTAATTCTAAAAACCTAATGGTATGGTCAACAATAAAATTTAGTAATGTCAAACATCCTATTATTTTACTAATCCATTGTCCATAAATGTAGTGATAGATGGTAACTATGATCATACTGTCGTTCATGTACTGGTCCCAGAGGAAACCTTTTGTTCTGGAACTTATTGAAGGTCGGAATCAAGTCCGCAATTAGCCACACAAACATATTGGTAACAATGCCAATTTGTAGGTATATTGTGTTGGCTTAAGAGACCAAATATTACCATCCACAAAAGCACCACTAGAGACAATGCTGCCATTTATCAATGATCTGCATGAATTACTTGTCACGCTAATGACTATTAAGTGATATTTCATGTTCATCGTCACATTACTGTCTTTAAAAAGTGCAGAAACATTAGACTGCGAATCACGGAATTAAGACGTTATTCCATCCAAGTCTGGGAGTATATATCGGTGATCTAAAATGCTACTCAAACCTGTGTCTGTGTGTGTCCACTAATTTAAATTCTCGCTCACTCTTTTATGTTCACGGGAAACCCCTCATTACATTTGCTAACTGTAGTTCTAGTCTATGTAGAATCAGCATTACATGGGCACAGTACTGGCACTTCTGGGTTCAAGTCTGGTAGTAAAGAATTTTAGGCTAGTGATAGAAGAATGCCTTTTGAGGGTTTAAGCAGCGGTTATTGTCGGTGCCAACGTGTTGAATTTTAATAATAAACAGATTATCATCAAATCAATTTTTAGAATCAAATCTCGGCCCAAGCTGAGTCTAAAGGCCTTTAAGTCAGCATTTCTGTGAGCTGTACAGTATGAAAATGTTACATTCATTTCACTAGGAATGAGTGACAGAGAATGGGAGAATGATGTCATAAGTAATGTCTCTGGAGTTAGAATAATTTATGTAATTTAATATAGTATGTATACTGCAAATTAAATCTTTTACTAATTGAAATTTCCAGGATGTCAAGAGCATATATGGTCTGCTTCAGGTGCTGAAACCTATATTGTGTGCTTATAAGTGGGCTGATTATTATCTCACTCGAACAGAAAATGTCACCTTTATATGCTTAGACAATATGATTACTGTTAATGCAACATAAGTAGTATGACGTGGGCTGAGATATTGATATGTAATCTGACAATGCACTTGTGATGTATTTTTTAATTTCAATTTAGTATTAATATTACTGTGTAGGTACATAATTGCAGGAAGAATTCTATAGTCAATGACCTCTAAGGCTTGCACATATTTGAATATGACTTCAATATATTTATCTGTCAAACTGACTGTCCTCTAACACACCTACAAACTTAAAAAGGCAGAATTATAACCGTGTCTTTAGATTTCTGATAAGACCAAGGGGAAGGTTAGTTACCTATTAGCCAGTGGGGCTAATTAGGCATAGGTTTAGGTTATAAACACTAGAACTTCATAACAATAGTCCAACTTACCTGTCTCTGGATGAGTGCAAATGACAATTTCTACATTAATGCAATACTGTCATTTTATTTTTTTAAAATATATTTACAATGGCTACAAAGTGATTTTTTTTATAATTTTCATGTTCTGTTTCTTTTCTTTTTACCATTAATAGTGTCTACGGAAAAAAGAAGGGTGGAGAAGGGGGGGTACATAATGGGGATCAGGCATAATAATAAACACCAAGCTATAAACACAGTTTCTCAAATATAGGGCTGTGCAAATATACTACAGGGGCCAAGGTTGACGCGGGTATGGAGCCATTACGGAGGTGTTAAGGGTAAGGCAGCCGGGGCATGGGTGAGAATCTGTTGTCTCTGGAGCATGTACGTTCCCAGCCCCTTCTCCATTAATTGGGAACTCATGCCATGGCATCCATTTAACAATAGAGGTATATATATATATATATATATATATATATATATATATATATATATATATATATATATATAAAAAAAAAAAAATATGCATGAAATAATGAAATATGGGGCGTCCAATGTCTCCATGCAAAAGCTAAAACGAATTTTGGCAACCATTTGTGATTGGTTGGGGGAAGTGGTTGTTTCCACAGTTGTGCTAGGGCAGCCACCAGAATGTGGCCACAGACATATGGATATTGTTTGGGCAGTTGGTCTGGGTATAAGTGGAGTACAGTGATAAGTGGGGTCGGAGTGAAGGAAATTGACATAACCTTCCCGGGCGAGGTCAAAAACTTCCAGAGCGGTGGGGCACGACCAGAACACGCGCATAATGTCCCCGGTAACCCTACAATTGCGCCAGCAGAATTTGGAGTAGTCAGGCCAGTGGCTTTGAATTTTGGAAGGCCTTTAATCACCATGTAAATTTCTTGGGATCTATGTTCTGTTATTTCCCTTTAATTCCAATGATACACTGGTTTACCCCTCTCCCCCATTGATCTTCATGTAGGGTGTGGTCCCCCCGCATGGCTTATGGCAGGCTAAAGCTGGGTACACACTGAAGAATTTTCCGTCCGACGTGCTATCTCAAAGGATTATACCTACGACTGAAGGTCCGATCAGTCTGGTGATTCATGCGTACACACTGACACGATTTACCTTCAGATCTGTGCTCTTCATCTGCTCCTTTGTCTGGTCCTCTAGTCCGGAGAATGACAGCACAATATTCATTCATTCACTACTGTCACATTGTCACACTGATTAAAACCACCTTGTTATAGCTATCAACATGTCCTAACGAATTTCGTTAGCTTCTGTGACTCTGAAACTAAATATTCTGTCTTGGAACAAACAAATGACTTATTCCTTATACAGCACTCTCTACATTTATTCACTCTGACATTCATTGCTAGCATCGGCTGAAAAGAGCCCGATTCTAAACTCTATGGAGATCGTCGGCATGAGTGCATACACACTACATGATCGGTGGGTGATTGGTTGGAAAATATTGAACGGTATGACCAACCAAATGAGGCGATAATCGTCCATTTAGGCAGACTTTCAACCATTGTGTCACTACACACACTGACCCGACTTTCGAAGGAGCGGTCGTATTGGCTGGTTTAGTCGATTATTGGACAAAAACCCTGTAGTGTGTACCCAGCTTTAGCTAGTGCTGACCTGCACCTAACACCATTCTGAGTTAGCTTTGATAACTGTAAACTGGGAACAGTTCAAGTCTTAACCCTGCTGCCGTTAAGAGTATGTCCTTTGATTTGGAAAGCCAAAATGTATACTGAAATAATAGAGTTTGGCTACGGCCCAAGTAAGCCTTTGAGGTGCGAAGACCTACTGCTTCCTTATCTTATGTTGCAGAGGAAAGGGTACAATCTGAGACCCCTGCCATAGTAAAAGGATATGTCCACCATGGAGGAAATATTCTGACCTCTGAATTAGATGTAATATATCCTTATTGTCTGGTTTCCATTATAAGTTTGTGGTTTTCAAGGTTCCTGGCAAAAAGCCGGACTGTATATTGTGCCACACACCTGAAGAGAAGCCATTCTGCAGATACAATTAGATACACACCGCTTGAGCGTGTATCTAACAATGATGTCCGTTATAGGCACACCTGTGTTGATAACATCTAATTCCGATGGCAAAAAAAGAAGATAAATGTAGATATATCCTTGACGCTGACAATACTAAAGGAGAGAGAGAATACTTTTCAAATGGAACTAAAGTGTTTTTTTTAAGTCTTCTGTAATCTGTAATATTTGCAAAGCTCTGTGATAAAGTATTCACCAGACCTCTCTTCCAGAAAATAAAAAAGTCTTCTCTTTCTACCGTTCTGGTGTGAACTTCTCCTAGTAGCATTGTAATTGTGAGTGCTCTGCACATCCACATCATCTTCGGTACACAGTTGCTATAAATACCACATATTCTTGTTTTAAAACAAAACCAAAACAAATAATATTGTAGTTAAGCAAAGAACCTTTGAACAATAGTGTTTGGGGTTTTTTTTTTTTGTTTGTTTTTTTTTTATAAAACTTTATGGGTGAAACAGGTGTGAGGCATTTTGTACAAATATAGTACCAGTGTTTAAACAAAATATGCAATGTAAAGGCAAATCAGTTAATGCAATTGATTCAAACTACAAAATGAATTATTATTTTAATTTGTGAGCCACCAGGTTTGTAATTTAGGTTTCGCTAAATAAAATCAGTCTCTGTAGTAGCAGATCTGGTTGGTCAGAGAATGCTCCGCTAGTACGCAAGAGGCTTTGGGTCTGACATCCCCAAAAGAATAGTTTGATACGCTGAAGATCCATAATAGTCGGTGACTATGACATTGGGACAGATCTAATACGGACTGTGACACAATTTTAGCAAGTCCAAGCAAAGCTAAAAAGTAAAATACTCAACATCAACTTAGCATTAATATTTAGCAAAAGATAAGGTAGTTAAGTTTTATGATTGTTAAGATAATGTTGTCATTTTTGGATTTAGTTCCCGTTTTAACACAGCAAATATTTCCTTGCCCAGAATATTTCAGAATCTTGCCAATGTTAATGTGTGTCCCTCTAGGGTCTCTTGGAAATTATGACCATTAGGAGTTATTTTCCAGTGTGTATACCACAGAGTAATACCGGTAGAATCCAGGCTGTATCAGTTCTCAGGCCCTGAAAGGGATGTAGCCTATTGGCAGAGCCGTAACTTAAAATTCTAGCGCATGAGGTGAGAAAGTCAAATGCCGTCCCCTAGCCCTCAATTTTAACCAAATGAACCTAAAATATTCCTAAACTGCTCCCTCCTAGGTGGTCGCCCGTATCGCACAGCCCTTGTTATGGCCCTTCCTATTGGAAACTGACTGAGAAATGTGGGCATTATTAGATCTGGGTGGGGTTTGGCCAATTTGAGTGTAGCTTATATTTTTCCTTTTAAAATCTTGGGAAGTGTGACGGTACAGTTACCTGCATTGACCAATCGGATAATATGGTTCTACGTTGTATAGACTAAACCAATGAAACTGATTGGTTGATGCATTGTATAAGCTATGTCAGAAAATACACTATACATAGTAGAGAAACTTCCTGGCTGATCTGTATACTCAATAAGTACATTCTTTAACTGAGAAACTTTTGTGAATATTCCATTCTTCATTCTGCTGGTATAGAGGTAACATTTACCATTAGCATAGTGCTGCCTTTAGGCTAACTATTCCCACCCAGCATAGCAGTAACTGGTGACCAAGTAGCTAATATGTACAGGCCCTGGAGGGGGTGGGGAGTGCTACAGAGTAAACCACTGTGCTTATAACTAGGCCATTTTTAATTTAACATGCCTGTCCACAGTTTTCTTTATTGTTTTATAGATTCAAAGAAAGGGAAAAATAACAGGAAAGTCTGACAATTCTGCGGTCTGGGTTAGTTCAGCATACTTTTATTATAGACTTTTTTAAAAATGCATCAAAATTGAAATGGTTCTGGTTTAGATTACATAATAGTTTTTTATATAATTTTGCTTTGTGACAACAGAACGATGAGTCTTTGCAAATGATCAGAGAAAAATAGTCTGTTGTGTGCAGCTGTTTGTCAGCAACATAAAAATGGTTTATGATCCGTTTTATTTGTTAAGGAACATTAAGCTTAGGAAATCTCTTCAATAGCAGCTTGTTTTATAAAGTAGAAAATAGAAATACTTAACATAAATTATTTCACCATGGATGAGTTCATTTCTCATGTGCATACCAGATTGTTTGACTGCAGCATTATTCAAGGACAGGACAGTGAGACTATTAAGGCCTAAGGCAATATATATTGTCACCGTAAATTCTTGATTGGGTTCAAAGCTGGTGACCTGGGAAAGACAGACATATGGATAGCATCAGTGTCACGATCATCAAGCCATTGGGCAACTTCATGTTTTCATTGGTTGGGGGCAGGGAAAGGCTGGCAAATTTTAGCCTGGGGTGTAAGAATAGACTCTGCAGCCTATTGGGAACATTTTAAAGGAAAAAAAGTGCATGTGGCCCAGTGACCCAGCCTAGGAAGCCCACTATGGGACTGGCCCGGAGGCAGATTCCCCCTAGCCACCCCAGCTCAGCCTGCCCCTGGTTGGGGGTTTTGTAATTCTAAAAGATGGCCCCCCCACAACACTATGGAACTCCTCTTTGCTGTTTGGAAACAGTGGGCTGTGAGTACTTTAGGTTGGGATATTTAGGCGTGTTTGATAAGAGCACTATTACCTCCTCACACTCCTACCTCCAGGTCTTCGCTCGGTCTCTTCCCCACCAGAACATTGCTCTCCCTCGTCCTATCCGATTAGCCTCTAGTCTCCAAGGCTTTAAGTATGCCCTTACAACCCTTTTTTTTTTTTTATTCAAGCCTGTCAGCCCTCCTAACTATCTTGCCTCGGCTATCCCCTCCACTCCCCCATTCGGTGCCACCCTATTTGTTCCTTTACTCAGGTGTTACTTGTGCACAAAGCACTATATCAGGCCTAGGCATGCTGTCCAGTTGTGAAATGAAAGGCCCCAGCGTGCTTTGCCAACCGATAGATGGCAGGGTATGTTGGGACTTGTAGTTTCACCACTCCTTCAGAGCCACAGGTTTCCCAGAATGCACTATGTTTTTAAAGCCATAAAATGACATCAGAAACTTGGTGGATGGTCCTCTTTATTAAAAAAAATGTCCTCCTAATATACTTCTTGTTTTCTATTCACTTACATTTCATATAATAGTTTTTGACCGTAAGGGGATCTAAGATCTCTTCTATCGTGTGACAGATTTAATTTACTTTTCTAAATGTAACCCTTAAACATGGTCTAACAGATTAGATTGCCTTCATCTCTAATTTAATTATTTAATTTTTCTACTGTTGTACTGTTCTTTACGTCCTCGTCCTGATGTTTTATATAACTGCTAACGGTAATAGGACATCTTGACCTTCTTTTAACACGTTCTTTTTACACGTTCATTTACTTTTTTTTAACACACTGGATTATGGACTATTCTATGCAAATGTTGCCCTACTTGTGCCTGCATGGACCCAAAAATTCATGAAAATAATTGTTTTCTCTCAGACCCAGATAGGTTTAAGTTTCTGATTATTTTCCTTCTATATTAATAGTAACTTGAAAGTCAACAACCTGTTTATACACATTTGTTTCTTCAAGCTAAATGTACTGACCCCACTCTATAACCTCCAACTTCCATTAACATTACTTTTTATAGAACCTATTTTTGTTAATCAATACTGCTTTAAAAACAAAATGTATCTAATGTATACTGGACTAATATGAATATGGCTAATGTTGCTGATTTCAACTTTTTCAGCCATTTACCTTAGAATAGTGTTGGGTGACATGCGGCCCTCCGAAACTTCACCTGCAGTCCCCAGCTCCTTTCTGCTTTATTGTCTGATTTTGTTTGTTATAACTTGTAACACTTGTTTAATGCCTGTGGATATGCTATAACAGGTAGGTATCTATTTCTTTTATTAAAAGTATTGTTTACTTATTATTAAGGGTATTGAGAGGCCCTTTAGAAGATTAGAGGACCGCTCATGTGCCCCACTGAAGTATATCAGGTTGCCTATCACTGGCTTAAAGTAGCCATAACAAGGTTATTATGGCTCACACAATCTATATTTAATCTTGTGGAGGTAAGGTGAGAAATTCTCCACGTTTTGCAAATGAGATAATACGAGGTATGTCTATTAAATAACGAGACTGATTCCACCTAGTAAACAAAGCAGTCAGAACCGGTTATAACTGCATACGTAGTAACCTTGAACCTGCATGACAAGCTGCAACACTCTATGACGTTCAGTTGATTGTGAGCCGCCATTTAGTTTGGTTGTGTTTTCTGTAGAGTGCCGAAAAAATGATAAGTTTAAAAGTTGAACAACGTGGCAATTTAAAATTTTTAGTAAAATTGCACAAAACACCAACAGAATGTTTTCAAATGCTTACTACGGCCTATGGGAATGACTGCCTGTCTCGTGCGCGTGTGTTTGAGTGGCATCAATGATTTAGCGAGGGACGTGAGAATGTCGAAGATGATGAACGCCCTGGATGACCTTACACTTCAAGAACTGAAGAAAATGTAGAACAAAATCAGTCAGATTGTTCGAAAAGACCACCGACTCAGTGTTCGAATGATAGCTGAATCCGTGAACATTGACAAAGACACCGTATGGAAAATTTTGCGTGAGGATCTTAACATGACAAAAGTTTGTGCAAAGATGGTCCCAAAGTTTTTCACACCAGAGCAAAAACAACGTTGCAAGGAATGTTGTGTTGACATTCTGCAGCAACTTGACACAGATCCAAACCTGTTTCATAAAATAATCACTTGTGATGAGACCTGGATCTTCCAGTACGATCCTGAAACCAAAACATAGTCAATGCACTGGAAAACACCCGTCATCACCAAGAATGAAAAAAGCTTGTCAAAGCAAGTCAGAATTTAAAGTAATGTTCATTGTTTTTTTCGATATCAAGGGTGTAATTTTGGAAGAATGGGTTCAGAAGGCACAACAGTTAATCAACATTATTATAAGGAAGTTTTGCAAAAGCTGAGAGAGAGTAAGAAAGAAACGGCCACCACCAAATGCCTTATCCACTCTCTGATCATCTCCCACCTGGACTACTGCAACCTCCTCCTCACTGGCCTCCCCCACTCTCTTCTCGATCCCCTTCGATCTGTTCTTAGCGCTGTCGCTAGGCTTATTTTCCTTTCTCGACGCTCCTCTTCTGTCTCCCCCCTCTACCTAGCCCTTCACTGGCTCCCATTCCCCTTCAGAATCCTCTTTAAGCTCCTCACACTCACCTACAAGGCCCTCGCCAACTCCACTGCGCCCTACATCTCCACCCTCCTCTCTATTCATGCTCCATCCCGCCCTCTCCGTTCTGCCTCTGATCGTCGCCTCTCTTCCCCCCTTATAACCTCCTCCCACGCGCGTATCCAAGACTTCGCCCGCGCTGCCCCCCTCCACTGGAACAAGCTCCCTCCCTCCATCAGAACTTCCCCTAATCTGTCCAGTTTCAAACGGGCCCTAAAAACCCACCTTTTTCTTAAAGCCTTTCTGTCTCCCACTTAACTTCCTACCTTTTCTTCTGCCTCCGTCCCCCTACTCTCCCTCTTTCCCCTGCGTCTCTCTGTCTGTCCACCCCTCCCCTTAGATTGTACGCTCCTGTCTTGCACGCCCTCCTTCTTAGGCCCCGTCGTTTGCGGATCCTCCCTCCCCCTTCCCCGCCCTCTTTAGCTGTGCATTGAGCTTACTGAGTTACTGTGCTTACTGTTTACTGTACTGTGCTGTCTCCCATTGTATTGTAATTTGTTTGTCCCTGTACGGCGCTGCGGATGACTTGTGGCGCGTTATAAATAAAAATTAATAATAATAATAATAACAACTGTGGAAACATGTTTTTTTTTTCTTCACCAGGACAATGCGTCTGCTCACACAGCACTTTCTGTGAAGCAGTTTTTGACCGACAAACACATTACTACACTTGAACATCCTCCATATTTGCCCAATTTAGCCCCTTGTGATTTTTATCTTTTCCCAAAAGTTAAATCCGTGCTTAAAGGGACACATTTTGAGTCAGCTGATGCTGTAAAGAAGAAAACGTCAGATATGTTGAAACAAGTGACATAAATTGATTTGCTCCATGCCTTCCACCAGTGGAAAACAAAAATACAGCAATGTATTAGTGCAAATGGGGAGTATATTGAAGGGGACAAACATTACATTTGTAATACCAATAAATAAATGTCTCATTATTTAATAGACATACCTCGTATTAACTGTGATCTACTTTATGCAGCATATTTAATTGAATGCTATTCCTTTTAGTTTGAGATGCTGAATGCAACACCATCTCCACCACTCCTTGTAACATAGGCTTGAACCAGGTTTGGTATTTTCAGGGAATATATACAGCATATGTTGTGTTTCTTTTTTTTTCCCCCCACCATGATGGCTGCATGTAAAGAGAGATGGGAGATATTTCAAACATGCAGCTTTCTAACAAATCCTAGATCACAAGGCTGGAGGAAAAATACTTGACATTTTGAAATTGTAGTACTCAGCATCTGCTTCTCTTACTGGAACAGCTAGCAGTTAATTATAAATGTGCAAAGTAGTGGTGTCTGGCTTGCATTAAACCACCAGTTGTTATTCATACCATTGGCAGATGGCTAACTTTGGCTATGTGCATTCTTCTTGTTACCGACGAACTTGAACTGCAACTTCTGTACATCTGAAGCAAGTTTACATTCATTGTGTAGGCTGATGGTACATGGGGACTTGTTTATGGCAGTGCAATAGAGTTCCATCTTGTACGGATGTATAGGAGTCTCAGGGGATCTGCATTCTTCAGAGCAGAGCGGGAGCATAGTGATACCATAGGGTATATAAGCTCTGTAGGAGAATGAATTACCATTGTCTTGTGGTATTGTTGTCTGAATTCCTTGTATTCTGCAATTTTCTGTATTTTGTACAGCATTGTGTACAATGGTCATGCTATATAGACAAATATACACAAGAAGCAGGACCAACAACTAACTTTACCATATCTACTGAAAGCTAAATACTTACAATAACTAATACTGTTACTGTATCTGACAGTAGTGGCCAAAGAACAGCGCAGTGGTTAGCATTGCTCCCTTGGCAGAAAAACAAGTAACTTTCAGATGCACAGGGCTGGATTCAGACCTGGCTGGTGCGCTTGAGATTAGGCACGTCCCAACTGTACATTGACAATGGCAGAATGTTCTTTCCCATCCATTTCTCTCCCCGAAATCGTAGGCTGTAGTAAGTGTCCTTTACGCACAAGCACGCAGCCTACAGGCAGAGCCGCCATCAGAAATCATGGGGCCCAGTACAAATGATGCAGGCAGGCCCCCCTTCCCCCCCGATGAACCCCCCCTCACCTAATGTACATATGAATACACTCCAACAGAAATATGCATATATGTCTCTGCAAATAATCCCATATACCTATACACAAATGTAAATATCATCATCATTTATTTATATAGCGCCAACATATTCCGTAGCGCTTTACAATTGGGGACAAACATAGTAAACTAATAAACAAACTGGGTAAAACAGACAAAGAGGGGAGAAGGCCCTGCTCGCAAGCTTACAATCTATTGTATAAAAATGTTTATATACGTCCAATTGTAAACCATACACCTATTGCCTCTTCAATAAAAAAAAATGATTTTATTCAACAATAAGAACAGGGTCTGCAGTAATAAAAATTTAATTCAGAAATAAAAATAAGAGCAATGTTGAAATAATATTAAATGATTGAGGTTAAAATACAATATGCATAACACTGGGTGGTTACTGCAATATAAGCAACAGACAGACTGAAGTGTTTGAATAAAAAACAAATATCCAATATCTTGGATTACTATATGAGAGGGTCTAAGATTTCAAACCAATGTTCATTGTGATGAAAAATTTAGCAATTTTTCATCACAATGAAAATTGGTTTGAAATCTTAGACCCTCTCATATAGTAATCCAAGATATTGGACTGTATTGGTTGGAAGTACAGTGTTTTAATCCTATTGTGATATACTTGCACACTGTGGTTTGTTATTTATTCAAACACTTCAGTCTGTGTTGCTTATATTGCAGTAACCACCCAGTGTTATGCATATTGTATTTTAACCTCAATCTTTTAATATTATTTCAACATTGCTCTTATTTTTATTTCTGATTTTCATTTTGATTAATACAGACCCTTGAAACTAACAGACGAATCTGAAAAGAAAAATCTTTAAAATATACTTACAGTTACAGAGATGTTGCAGCTGCTGCTCGCTGCTCCTTCTTCTTCAGCGGCGGCGTCAGGTCATACCACACCATCAGGGAGAAGGGAGGATCACATGATCGCAGGGGCGGAGAAATGATTCCCCTGCGATCATGATTGACAGCTGCCTGGCTCTCACAGGAAGATCACATGATCGCAGGGGAATGATTGCTCCGTCCCTGCGATCGCATTCTGCTGCCTGGCTGTCACGGTGACAGCAAGGCTGAAGACAGCAGCGGACAGCGGCGGAGACACAGTGGACTGGAAGACAGCGGGCTGTGTTCACAATGTACCGCCCAGTTCTGGGCATGCTCAGAGTGATTTTGTGGACGATACGCTTAAAATCAAGACGAAAGAAAATGTTTTATATGGGACACTCTGTGAATTATAGTGTTTAAGAAAAATTGTAATTTGAAAAACCTTCTGGCGCCCAGTTTTCTTAGATCTCAGAACAAACAGACGACAATGAGTACATAGATACCACCTCAACACAGTGGATGTTTTAGGTGTAATAAACATACTTGGCTGTGACTACATTGAAAATGGAGCAAAAGGAGTGAAGTCCACTGTGAATGGGGCTGAATATGGAATTTCTCAATATATTGTGACATCACCTATGTTACATACGTGCTGAAGTGCCCCTGTGGCCTTCAGTACGTAGCAGAACTACCCGCCCCTAAAGATCCGCTTTAGGGAACACAGATTGAACATCAAAAAGGGATTACTTACACATTGTTAGGAACCCCTCAGTCAGTACAACAAAACCCGGAGTCTGCTCCGAACGTCTGGTGTTCACTGTTGTCTCTAGTGGTGGGGACAGGCTTGGCTGCAGACAAACAGAGGGTCGTGAGATGTGCACTGACTGGGGAGAACCCAGGAATAGAGTTACCGAGGCCATAGAGTAGGAAGTGCAGGAGAGAGCCAGGAGAGACACCGAGTGGATAGTGTCAAGACTGATATATCATCCGTGGCCATTGGAATAAATAAAGGAACAGCTGATAGGTAAAGATGATGACACTGAACGTAGGCAGTAGCCAAGGGTAACTACAACCCACAGTACCGGTGAGAGTCCGGAGATTTGAGAGACACAGGAGGTTGCCTGGGGTAACAGCAACCCACAGTACCGGTGAGAGTCCGGAGATTTAGGGGTAACAACAATTATAGGCACACGGTGATATATGTAAACAGTCAATTGTACCTGTGGCAAGATTGAGTCCGGAGCCAAAGGAAGATTATAGAAATCAGGGCACAGAGATGCTGCAGGGGCTGCGTCTCCGTATAAGATAGGATGAGCAGAGGAGCTGCAGATCACGCCAGAGCCATGCCTGGGAGCACGACTTTACCGGGGTCCAGGAGAAAACAGACTGGAATTGGTGAGTAGATTGTAGAATCGTCAGGGACAGAATCAGGTCTGGTACACGGGATATCCACACAGGAGAAGAGTCAAAGCAGAGCCTAGTCGGTACACAGGGAAATCCAATGAAGAGTAGTTAGATATAGAAACGGTCTGGTACACGGGAATACACTAAGCCGGCAGGAAACAACAGGTGAAGGTAACAGGGCAAACACAAGGGAGCAGAACACTAAGGTAAACGTATTACCGGCAATCCTGCACAGGATTAGCCGGCTATTTAAGGAGAACAGAACCAATAGGCTGTAGGTGATAATGAGGAGCCAGGTGAGTGAGCTCAGAGAAACAGGCTGGCCAGGTGAGGCATAATATAGAAATGACAGCATGAATTGAGGGCAGATTCTGACAGAGAACAGACCTAACTGACCCTATCTAATACCTATCTAATCTATCTAGCTAATCTATCTGCCTATCTGATCTACCTAAACTATCTATCTAATCTATCTAAGAACTAAACTAATTACCTATCTTTACACCCAGTGGCTATTTAACTTACCTAACTACCTACATACCTATCCCTAACTAACTATCTATCTAGCTATCTATCTAGTTACTCTGACAGAGAGCCCGGTGAGTCATAACACACATGGAGTGTTGAGACACTTTATGGAAAAACACAAAGGTGATCCAACAGGCATTAAAGTAACTGGAATAGACAAATATGATGTAACAGCTAGAGGTGGAGACAGGTTTAGGAACTTGTGTCCTGGTGAGACTACTTGGATTTTTAAACTCCAAACTTCGTTTCCAAAAGGCCTCAATGACACTATAGAAATTAACAATTGGTATCTATAGGATTGAGTGGTTGACATAGATTGACTGTTCTATCTATTGGTATCTAAGATGGTTTTCTCTAGTAATTATAGCGCTTATTATATGTTTATTTCCCTAACGGTTCTTTTACATGAGCACATATTGAAATAAGTAATACTTATGATGGAATGAATAATTAAATATGATCATAAAAATAATTTCTGTCTGTATAAACATGATTCTGGATTATTGTTACAAATGTAGGTATTGATCTACAGTGCACAAATCCCTACTGCACACGATAAGAATTATAGGATTGTTAGAGAGAGATTTTCAGTAGCTGTTTAGAATAGTTCAATCTATAATTTATATATCTGTACATATGTTTTAGTATGTATTTAAATGTATGAATGAATATTTTATAGAGACCTATTTTTATAGACCGGGTTTAAGGTCATTATGGAGGTTGAGTAGAGAGTACAATTTAAATATTAATATCCAAGGAAATTACAACTAATCCGTTTTTAATAATATATTAATTTTGGTTTATTGTATTGTTTGTCATTACTATGTTGTGCGGTGGGATTCTCAATTAATATGTATACATACATGCACATATGTGTTTTTTCCCTTATATAGGGGTATATAAAGATACAAAGAAAGTTAGACGTGCCTAATTAGGCTATACCTGTGACTGATCCAATGGGAACTAGAACTCTATCCTATATAAGGGAAGTGACTTGGTGATAATTATGGCTTTGAAAAAGTCCACAAGCAGTGGACGAAACGCGTCACCTGCTACATAAGATTCCGATCTGCAAAGCTTACTCTGCATCCTACTGTGATTGCCCGTCTAAATTCTAAGTTTACAACGCCAAAAGAAAGCAGCTGCACTATATGAACTAACCTTCATGACTTGCTGATGTTCATCATCATCACCATCATTTATTTATATAGCGCCACTAATTCCGCACGCGGTACAGAGAACTCATTCACATCAGTCCCTGACCCATTGGAGCTTACAGTCTAAATTCCCTAACATACACACACACAGACAGAGAGAGACTAGGGTCAATTTTAATAGCAGCCAATCAACCTACTAGTATGTTTTTGGAGTGTGGGAGGAAACCGGAGCACCCGGAGGAAACTTACGCAAACTCAGGGAGAACATACAAATTCCACACAGATAAGGCCATGGTCGGGAATTGAACTCATGACCCCAGCGCTGTGAGGCAGAAGTGCTAACCACTTAGCCACCATGCTGCCCTGATGTTGTCCAGACAACAATAAGGTAGGCACCTCATTTCTTGCATCGGAGAGTTTCTATCATCTAGGTGGCAGCTGAGATGGAGATGTTCGGTTGGAATAGAAATGAGCATGGACGAATGTTCTGTGGAGACTGTAAGTGCAAAATTTGCTAAACTCCTTTCCAGTCCTTCAATACACGGGAATATGTTCTGAACTTAATACTAGTATATATCTCCGTGGTGAAAAGCCAACAATAGGCAGTATTTGTATGAGATTCTCTGACTTGGATGAGTTATTGAAATACGACAATATTGTGATTTATGTTTTGTACACCTACATTGTTTTTTTCAGAGAGTTATTGTCAGGAATCCACGAGGATGAGTGAGATCCTGCTGTCTCGGCTGGGATTGGCTTTACTCTGCCTAGAGGCGTGGAGTCTAACAGAGCGGAAGGTTTTCACCAGAAATCCCTGCAAGGGGATTTGGGCTTTGCAGCTTCCACCCTGCAGGTTGCGGCCCCTAGGGAAGTTCCAAATGAGACAGGACAGAGAAGTAGCTTGAAAGATGAGGGAGATTCCCAAATAGCGACCAGAGGTAGAATGAGATGAGGCTGAGAGATGAGACACTTGGAAGTGTAGAGAACAGGAGTCTGTAGCGGTATAGTGGAGAAGAGGAGGCGTTGATCCACCGCAATACCACTAACGAGTGGAACAGGTGAGCAGAGATCAGCGGTGCACAGGATGTACAGCAGACGATGAACCACAGCTATTACCAGTAGGGAGTGGAACGGATCAGCGGAGGTCAGCGGTGCATAAAGGATAAATAGCGGGCGTTGATCACAGCGATTACCACTAACGAGTGGAACAGGTAAGCAGAGATCAGTGTTGCACAGGATGTACAGCAGACGATGAACCACAGCTATTACCACTAGGGAGTGGAATGGATCAGCGGAGGTCAGCGGTGCATAAAGGATAAATAGCGGGCGTTGATCACAGAGAGGATAAGGGAGCTCCTTCCAGGCCAGGTGTGGACACTAAGAACCAGCACTGAGAGGTGAGGGGAGGAGCCTTATAAAGGAGTGCCAACCAATGGAATGACAGGGCAGATAAAACAGATGAGGTGGTCTGCGCAGGCGCAGACCGCCGCCGACAGGAGAAAAGGCAAGATAGGGAGAATCAGGATGAGGACAGGCACGCCGATCCTCGAGTGGTGGTCCCAGGAGGCCGGCGTGTGACAGTTATTTAGTTTGCGTTATCGGATTTTATCACTATATGGTGCTGAGAGCATTTATGAAATAATAAGATCAATTATTTATGATATTGATATACTTATATGTCATCTTTATATCTTGTGGGGTATTTACCTCTGTTATTGCTTTTAACATTGTGTGTGTATTATATTTGGGATTGTAATAAAATGTTCTGTTTTTGTAATTCCCTTGGATTAATTAATTTCATATACTAATACGAATATTCACCGTATGTATCTTCCTCTCTGCGCTGTGGGACTCTGGGAATTAATTGTTAATTAATAATACCAATAATATTATTAAAACTTAATTTTATTTGACTCTAATTAAAACAGTTCCCAATTGTTCCAAAATGATAGATAAAAGCGAAATATTAAAAACATAGAAAGTAAAGTGAAATAGGAAGAATAACACATTAATATGATGGATATACCACCAAACGGCGCTATGTGAATTTTGCATCAAATGTAATGTAAAGTATATACATATCGTTGTATGTCTTTCTGTGAAGGAACAGGGTGCTACTGGACCCAAAAAAAAAAAAAAACCCAACCCGCGCGAGAGCTACTGCGCATGCGCAGCAGCTCCGTTTAGGCGGCGCTGTCCTATACAGCAGCCACGGACGCTTCTTTGACAGCGCCGCGGCTGCTATAAAGGACAGTGCCGATATAGTGCCCATTTAGTTAGCGCAGGAGGCGGTTTCTGGAGACTCAGAAACCCCCCCTGCGTGCGCCACTGACACCAGAGCATCAGTGTATTATGTGTATTATTATTTCATGTTATTAGGTACATTTTGCCCTTGCTATTACCTGTAATATGTATGTATTAGAAATATAAAGCATCTTGCCATACTGTGTGAAAATAACAGGACAGCAGAAGTCATTTTGCTTGTGTTAGCTAATGTAATTACCATTTGTCTCAAATGTCTATTGTGATGAGGTGCAGCTAAGAACTGGTTTGTAATCAGAACTAGCTGGCAGCCCAAGTTAATAAGCTAGGTCAACAAGTCATCTGAGAGGTAATTAGGTTAGAACTTCTAGATGATATGCAATGTGCCTCCACAGTAATATACTGGCTGAAATAGCATTGGGAAATGTATTAATATGTATCAATATAATATTATTCTTTCAAAATGTATCACAGACTCAGATTGTGTAATGCTGCAGATACAATGTGCCAAATGTCTAATTGTTTCGTGAAGTGTCATTCCCTGATGTAATATTGTAACCCTTTGTTTAATGTATCCAGCCAAATAGCTGATTGAGTCAAGCCATTCCATTGTATAATCAAGGTAACAGAGACTGTATGTCTAACAGTTAAAGTGTCCACTGATAGACCCTTTCTGTAAGGGGGAGGATTGAGACATTTGACCCTAGTCCCTGTGTATACAGCCAAGAATTTAAGGAGAGCAGAATGCCGAGAGAGCTAGTCTAGCTTGGAGGACAAGATATCAGCGAAAAGGACTCAGGGCAGGCATTGTAGTGCCGCTGGAGAAAACCCTACCAGGATTGGGTCTGTGTGAGCCAGTATCCCAAGCTGGGAGACATAGTAACTGTCTAGCTAAATGGTAGTGGTAATGGTGCAGGAGGATAAGACCCTGAAAGAGACTGAGATTATTACTTTGGAGTGCTGACTGCAAGAGGCTGCTGATGCATGCTACCATTTACCCTGTATCTTGTGAACGTCTTGTTGTGCTATCGTAATAAAGCCTTGTTTTGAATATATCTGGTCTACCCGAGTAAATTGAATCCCACAGGGGGTAACTGCCATTCCAGCTTAGGGTGGTATCCCTCACACTTTCCAATATAATTGATAAAGAAATATAAAGCAATCACTTCTTCTATTGTTGCTTAGATTTGTAATAACAATATCCTTTATTACATAAATTAATTGTGTGTGTTGTATAATAGCAACTCTACATCTCCTATATATTCGTGGGGCAAAAGCAAATATGCTATACAGTTATTAGCGACAGTGAGTAGCTTTAATGAGGAAGTGATGGTTCCATAATTCATTCTCAATATAAATGTACTGTTGAGATCATGAACACTTTCATATAGATCTCAAAGGCTTTTTCTAATATTTAGCCCAATATAATGTGAAAAAAGTGGTTGTTTATATTTTTAATAATTATATTGAAAAGACATACAATGATAAGTATATACATTACATTGGATGCAAAGTTCACATAGCGCGGTTTGGTGGTATATCCATCATTTTAATGTGTTATTCTTCGTATTCCACATCTTTACTTTCTATGTTTTTAATATTTCACTACTAGCTATCATTTTGGAATAATTGGGAACTGTTTTAATTAAAGTCAAATTAAATTTAAGTTTTAATAATATTATTATCATTAGTTACCAACTAATTCACAGAGTGCCCCATATAATACATTTTCTTTCTTCTCCTTGGTATATGCAATTCTCAATGGTCGGGTACACCACCTGACCATTAACATTACATGATGTAAATGATATAGGTGAATCTGGTATGTGATGACCTAGTCCGGTGGTGAACTCTTTTTTCCGTGCACAGATATGCTCAAAATCGGCAAATACGCGCCTTGATGAATCAGGCCCAATGTGCGGTAGCTATAATAAATGTTAATACATACTCATCAAAACATCAGAAGCGCAAAAATACCAAAAGGGGCAACTAATGCTTATTAGTGACAATAGTACCTGTAAGTGCTTTACGGATGACATGCACTCATCTGCTTGGAATGAATCAATTTAAATATTAAAAATTAATCAAGTGTTCCAACAATTGTCAGTTGGTGTTGGTGTTTGAAAGAGGTTATGTTGCAACGTTCAAGTGTTATCCAATAGAATAGTCAAAAATTGTATTATTCCAATGGTGAGAAACAAGGAAAATTGTACCTTTTTTATAATGTATAAATGTCCATGGGTTCCCAGAGTGCCGGTCTTGGTAATTACCCAGTGTGGGTGCGTGTCTTGTGTTCCTGAAAAATAATGAGTTCAACCAGTGTCCAGAAGATTGTAGATGCAGTACTTGGCCACATTGTTTTCATTGTTTTAGGGCATATCAGTTCAGGAAGACAATTAATTCATTCAGTACAAACATACTCCATAATCAAATCTATAGTAGTCATTTGATTATGGTGTTTGTTTGTGAATTATAGAAACTCTTAAAGAGAAAAGGGATGAAGTGGTGAAAGACAATCCATCTCCGCGGACCAATTGTGTAGGTAGGTTTTTCATTGGGGGACATCTTCTTACAGTCATATTACTCCAGTCGTGTCCAAACACGTTTGATCTTGGAAGCCAGACAAGTAATATGTTGGGGGACCACCTGAGAACCTCTGGTACTGTAGAAGGGACCCCGTTCCCTCCTACTGTAGAGTTGGGTTCCTTATTACAGATGATGTCTTTGACCCACTCTATGTTCTTTGGTGATGGTTCTGTGGTCCCAGTCATAGTCCTATCACCTAGACAGCTCTCAGATAATCTGTTATGATGATCCTACCTGCCAGCAGCTGTCTTTATACATTGGTGTTGCATTATATCTTTGTAGACAATATTAAAATGCAACAGGCAGCAATTTGAAAGATAAAGGCATTTGACTACATTTAAATTTGCTAGGAACTGTGAACAATTGTTATGTATAATTAATTATGTTATATAACCCATTAAGGTTCAAATACCTCAATCACTTAGGTAGTTATCACGAGCAATATAATATGTATTTTTTAGAAAACCTAATAGGTGGGAAGTTCTCTTCTTACGTTATATATGGTTTTTTTTGTCCTCTATTACAAACGTAACAGGGCATTCCTTAATTACCTGGATGTATTTATACTTATATTAATCATTTCATTTTTTTTTTTTTTTAAATATATATATGCCATTAATTCCATTGCAACCTTGCACGCAATTTAAATTGTTTATTACATTGTAACTGTAATTGTTATTTTGATTCTATGTTTTGTTGTTATGATTAATTTTATTGGTAAGTAAACCACACAGGTCAGTTTTTAAGCTCAATTGGCTATAAGTAATCGTTTTGATCCGCTTCTAGTGCAAATTATTCTTATCTTTCAAGTAAAAAATGCTACACACCAATTAAAAATCACACACATCTGATTAAAGTCAGTCCCTTTTTTCCTTAAAAAGCCTTTAATTCATAATACTTGTATTCCTGTAGTTTAAACGGCTGGTGAGCTCATTAATAATACAATAAAAGTTGGAATAGACTCCCAAAGCTTTCACCTTATTTGAGACCTAAAAGGGTTGATTCATTTATTTTTGGTCTGCACAGGCTTCCGGTCAGTTGGGGGTGGGAGGACGGGGTCCTGGTTTTTATTTAAAAATCCTATACGCCGCACAAACAAATAATTTATGCTGATTTGCATGTATCCTCTGAATCTGGATGCTGAACACTGTTATAAACTTTTTTGAATACTGAGAGTTACCCTGCAGATGTGTCTCTGCGGAGATAAAAAGATGAAATGAAATAGCTGTGAATGAATATCTAATTATGCACCCTCATTTCCTCCCTGCTGGAGACTCAACGGCAATTAATTGAATCTGGCAACTGTGAAAGTGTTGATTACCGGTAGAGTTGTTTGGTGCAGGCAGCTACATCCCGCTTTGCATCTGGTGCAGAGGAAAATAAACCAAAACAGCTCATTCCGTTTCCTACATCAAACATGTTCAAAATGTTCAGTTTTATTCTTTCCTGAATGAGTAAAGAAAATATAAAATAAAGTTATGTAACTACACAGTTGGTCCCATTTACCAGGCTATATTACTGATTGTGCTACTGTAATATATCGGACAGTATCACCTCACAATTAATATAAAATAGGTCGATCTCCATAAAACTCTTGTGTGTAATTGATTTCTAAGAGGGAATGCAGCAAACTGTGAAAAGTGCTAAAAGAATTCTTACATTTAAATAGCAATCTGGAACACTTGACGCGTTATCCTTTAACTTAGTAGTAAGTGTCAAATGTACATATTGTAACAAAGGGAGATATTTAGCTGGCAATGTGCAGAGAGAGGATGCAAACAGTGTTACATATTTCTGCAACAGTACACCTAGGTTAAAGATAAACAGGTGGAGGACATATGTGTGACAAAATAATAGATTTAATTTATATGGTTTGGAAGTGTCTTTTCCAACAGAAGGCTGACATGGTGTGTCTGCAGTCAGGGCAAATAGAAGCAGCTGATGAGAACTCCTTTATAAAAGGGATGGCGGGAGGTGTATCAGGTATAAAAACCTGTCTGTTACACTGTTCAGCTACCCTAGTTTAAAGAGTTTTTCCCATTGTCTACAGGACCTGCATAGACTTGCTTCCCCGAAAGTGTGGGCTACCACCACCTGCACGCCTCAAACATTTCTTGTTAGGTCTATCCTGAGGCAACCAGCTTGATCTGTCACTTGAAAGCTTAGAAATTAAGGCATCCAACTTATGCCCCAAAATATATTCCCTGTCAAAAGGAATGGACAGAAGTTTATTCTTAGATTGAGTGCATTGGGTGCACGCTATCCAAGGACCCAGCCACAATGCTAGACAAACTGTTCCATAAGACAGCTTAATTGCATCCAGGGACACTTCATAAATGTATTCTGTAGCAACTCGCATTTCCTGAACAATTTTATGGAGTTCACTCCTCTTGATTCCATCCTCTATGCATCTTTCTAGGTCATTAGTCCAGATACGCAGGTCTACAGTTGTTACCGCAGTTGCCACTAAAGGCCTTAACACTGATTCACATTTTTAAATGCAATTTTTACTTCCTATAATATATCACACCCTTGAAGTTATTTGCATCCTCCAAGGGAGTAGTTGTCTTTTTGGATAGCCTGGTTACAGCTGCATCAATGTGTGGTGGCCCCTGACCTCAGTCCCCTTTAGAAGAAAAAGTGTACATACCAGATAGCATGTTTCCACTCTTCAAAGAGCCCTTTCATTACTTTATTAAGGAGACCTTTTTCTTTGAACTTAAAAGTTGTCGCTCTTTAGAATCATTAATATCTATTACTTTATGAAAGGATTTTAGGAAATTATCAAATAAATCTGTTTTGAAATTGAATTCTTCTGAGGCCAAGGCGGAGCCATCATCAGGAAACTCTGATACATGACCATAACCTTTTAGAATTGATTGAAATCTTGCAGAGTAGCAAAAGTGTCTGCTAATGATATATTCATCCACTTAATGAGCTCATCTATGTATGGAGATGGCTGCTGTTGTTTATTAGAACTGCAACTAGCACAAACCTTCCATGAAAATCCCTTAGGCAGCTTCTGGTCACAAACGGCACAGTTAATTTTTAAATTCTTTGCAGATTTTTCAGTATTGACACTTCCAGTCCTATCATTTGCCCCATTCTTAAAGGTGCAGAGCACCAATTGCAGCATCAATGGCTGCTGGAAGATACAGGTTCCAAGGGAAGTCATGGCTCCATCATAAGGCTGGTCCAGCCTCGGACTGGCCCGCCGGACAGCCGGTCAATCCACCGGTAGGCCCAGCGGGGTTGAAGCTCCGCCCCCTCCGTTGTTAGGGCGGAGCTTGATGTTGAACTTTGTTTAGATGGCGGCGGCGGTCACATCTCCTGTAACCACACTACCGCGCAGATGCAGAGAGCCCAGGCGCGGTAGTGTGTTTTTCAGCAGTTTGAGCAGGGGAGGAGGACGTCCTGATATCAACATACTGATCCAAGGTCAGTTTGGTCATCATAGGTTCATGCAACACTGGACGCAATAGACCACGCCCCCTCTGACGCTGCAGAGTTTCCCCGGGTTATCTGAAGCCCAGCCAGTTTGATCGTGGCTGGGATACAGAAGCTGGATACTGCCGTTTGATCGAGGAAACATATGGACTGAAAGATACCTTTTTAACATACAAAATGTGAGTGTTTTTAACCCCATGTTTTAACTTAATAAATAGAGAACGTAAAACACCATGAGATCTTTCTCTGTTCTCTCCCTGGTCTCCCATATGTGCACTCTGGTGAGGAGAAGAAACAGGTTTAGAGGGGAGTAAAAGTACATCGTGGTGGTGCTTTTTGAAGCAAGAGGACACATTATTCAAATACTGTATGGAATAGAAAAGGTCACATTGATGTAAGTTTACCATCTGGGACATCGGTATAGGTGGAACTAGAAGACCAACATCCTTTAATGACTTTGGGACCGTTTTCCCCTTGACTTATTCATTGACCCAATCCTTGTGTTTCTTTACCCTTCCCCCATTTGCGCCCGTCCTTTGATATTTATATTCTCTTTCATACAACACTGGCAGCATACCAGCATATATGGAATAAATGTGACAGGCTTTGGATGGGCTGTATTCTGTTCATTTTTTTGTTTTTTAAAATTTCCCTTCTCAACAAGCATTCATTGGTGAAGTACGCAACCGTAGTAGCACTGATGCTGTGTGTATGGTCTTTGACGAGTGGCATATTCTGTAAGAGTCCTTAAAAAATAATTATAACAAAGAGTCATTTTAATAATCAGACTGTGTATACAAGATCTGGCAAATGAAGGGTGCTTTTCATGTAGTCTAGTATTCCAATTGCATCCAGTTGAAAATATAATCATTCAGGGTTGTATAATATGTTGGTCTATATTGTATGTTAGTGTAGAAAGGCACATGCATAGGAGAACATAATTATATTTATATATTTTTCCTTTTGCCTATTGTGCATTCTTTTTGATGGTTGTCCTGTTTAGAATTTAGGGGTGATATAGTGAAAGTATTATAGGCATATATCAACCGTATTTAAAATGAAATTAGATGGATTTCACTGAGATTAGTTGAGAATTACAATCACTTGTTTTTTTATGAATTGACTTTTATTCCAGGACATGTCACAGCAACAACAGGTTGGTAACCATTGTACTAAAAAATTAATTGTGCAGTTTATGTCTTCTAATTGATGATGTTATTATTTGGTTTGTGTAGCCCTTGTAATGGCTTTTAATAAGCTCAATACATGATGGGCAATAACAACATATGAGGCGAGGGTTGGAGGTAACCAAATGATGCACTTATCATAAGTAACTGTCTTGGTGCATTAGGAGACGACAGGAGCTGGTACTGGAGTTTCTTCCAAACCACAAGTGTTTTATTAATGGGTCCCATGTAGTTCCCTACCAGTAGAATGGGCAGGGTCTAATGCAAAAGGTGCACATTTAAAATAGTGCTATAAGTTGTCCTCCATAGCCTGACCACACCCCCTTTACTGGCCACACCCACTCCTAAAGTTGGCCACACCCCAATATAGTGGGCCCCTATCACTGAATTCCCCCGGTGGGCCCTTCATGCCCCAGTCCGACACTGGGCTGGTCCCACCACCTTCCCCCAGCTAGTACTTCACTTATGGGCCTCTTAGAACAAAGGGTCATCTCCTATATACCCTCAGGGTGTGTCTTCTTTTCCTGTCCTGATGCTGGAGGAGTGATGGATTAGACACTTGGTATATGCTGCCAATAGAGCAGGAAGAGAAAAGTTCATATAGTTGTATATCACCGCTTAAATCTCTATACACATATGATGTTCATATTGTATGCAAGACAACTGCACCCAATGCAAGGTTTATATTTGTATTGCAACCCTATATGAGTATTTAATGTTTAGTAATATTACTGTTAGTCTTTGCAAGAATAATTGTATTACATTAATCAGCATGCAGTGGATATGAATACAGCAATGGTTTTGAAAGTCTACTGTGACCTGTGGAGAAGGTTTAATGTGGAAACACCCTTCTTGCTAGACAGGATGACTTTATATTGCAAATATTCAATAGTTAAGGGACAGGGGGCTATCCAATTACTTTTCTTTCCTGTAATGTTTCAGGACTAAATAATAAAAAGAGCTTTGCTGTCCAGATATTATGCTCTTACATGAGATGCATGTTTTTTTCAGGGACTTATTGCTCTGTAATATGCATCATTTTTTTTTATTTTTTTTTTAAAAAAAAAAAGTTATGCAAATGACTCGTCTATTACTACGTAGAGCAGATTTGCAAAAACTCAGTAAAAGCATTACAACCTCATTTGGAATGGGGAAAAATCTAGAATCAGCAAATATGAATGACATCAGTCAGTCCAGAGAGGAGGGGTCAGTCTACCAAATCTTAACGTATCCTGCAAGCCTCACAGTAGCAGAAGTAGTAGAAAATATAACCTTCCACCTATACATAGATTATAAATAAGCAACACATTACCTATGAATAGCCACCACCTTTTTAATACAGTCGGACTTCATAAACCCTATTAGATTCACTTATATTAAATGACTCCTACTCTACTTCAGCGGTATGTTAAAAAATTAAAACTGAGTTACTTCTGAAGAGGATATATCTGGGATAAAAAAAAAATGAGAACTACATTTCCTTGAATGAATGGCAGCAAATATTTTGAACACCTCTCAATTAACACTGAACAGTCTACCAGCCAGCTGCTAGCAAGATATGGTATACAAAATCTTACACCAGGCATATCTCGCTCCTAAACAGAGGTACTTGATTGGCCTCTCATCTGAAGACACCTGTCCAAAATGAGGTTTTGGACAGGTGTTTTCAGAAATATATCAGTGTATCTGGCAATACCAGGATATGCAAAACTTATTTGAAGGGCAAATTAGAAACTGCAGCAATAAAATAAGATTACATTTTAGAAGAACCGAACAATGGGCTCTCTTCAGATACCTAGCGGGCCAACCAGAGATTCCAAGAAAATACAAAAAAAAATGTTTAAAAGTCCAAATAGCAGGGGACCGTAATGTAAAACTGCAACAGTGAATAGTTAGTACCCAGCCAACAATGGAGATTGCTGCTTCCAGAATTCTTTATTATTTAGGATGGATTAGTTGGAGACCGCACTCAATAAAGAAATTTTAACACCAAACCTTCCAATGTTGGGGGAAATTCATAAAAACTCTACCTACGCCCAAACAAGCAATAGTGAGATGCTTCCAATATACTTCTTGGTATTTTTATCAACTACTTGCAACCAACCTCCTGGTAACATGCAACAGTCATAAGTCTGACAACATTTCTTCAGTTAGAACGGAATGTTACCACAACCATAGGTGTCATATACTTAAAACCAACTCCATGAATGGATCACTGGCTTCTAAATTTGGGTGAGCAAGCATGACTTCTTTTTTTTGTTGATTTTATACACTGTCTGTAAATTTTCAGTGTCATGTTTTATACATTTTTTTGTTGTTATCAAAAAAATTACATAAATTGGCATTATCTCCATATTAGGGCAAATAAAACCACAAGTTTATATTTTAACTATATATATATATATATATATGTATATATATATATATATATATATATATATATATATATATATATATATATATATATATACACAAGTTAACCCGTGCATGATACTCATGCATTCTAGTAAAATCAAGCTACTTAAGGTGTTAAAAAGGTTTTTGTCATGTATTTGGGCCATAGCCCAGGCCTCCTCAGGGGAAGAGCGTTACTTCCCGACACAAGCGCCCTTTTTTAACGTGGTTTTGTCCACATGTCACCACCTCATCATTTTTCTCCATCACCTCATCCTTCATTTTTATCGCCACATCTATCCAGATGTCTATCCAGACACGGGGATCTCTCTCAGCGGTCCTGAGTATCACACTCCTCTCGCTCTGTCACCCCCGGCAACCACCAACCACTCCCCACTGTCACCCCCGGCAACCACCAACCACTCCCAACTGTCACCCCCGACAACCACCAACCACTCCCAACTGTCACTTCTCCTTCAAGAAATATATATATATATTTTTTTTTAAATCTTTCTAAACACTTTTAACAATTAACAAATTAAATTAACAAATTAAAAACATCTTAGTATACCAAATTTCAGCCCTTTCTGAGTTTTTTTCCCACACACACTAAGAATTTAGTAGGTCAGTGTATAACTCAGCCCAGCAGGTGGCGCTGCAGCTTGTTTTTCTTTTTTCACACACACACAGACTAACACACGCCACTAGGCTTATATATATTAGATATATTATTATTTTAACCATTGGAACTGCATTTCTTGGTACTGATCTATTGTTTTCATATTGAATGCTGTTGCATGTCTTTTGTACTATATACAGCTGAAATAAAAAATATTTTTGGGGAAAAACATGTGTCAAGGACTATCAGCACAGGCCCAAGTTCCCTTCCCTAAGTGCCACTACTACCAACAAGGTGGCTGAGTACATGTGAGTCCACCTGAAGACAATGCAAGTGTCATCGCCTTGTAAGTAAGAAGTTTTGCTTATCCATTCACTTGAGCATACTGTGATCCAAGATAATAGCCACCATCAGCACCACTTAGTAGGACTAAATCACCTTCCTGAAGACACAGATGAGTATGTAACACTCCTATTTGTAGGTGTTTTTAGAGTGTAGTGCGGATCGTACCTGGTCTCCGTATGTTCTTCTTTAGTTCACAACACGGCAGTGGAACAGAGAACCCCCAGGTCCCCAATACAAGTAGGAATTAACTTACGTCAAATTTATTATTAATAAACAATATAGTAGTAAAATGTTTGTCTTGGAGGCAAATAATGATTAGCAACAAATATCATATAATTACAATTTTCGATTTATAAACAATGCTACTCACTAATATTTTACTCTTAATCTAAATCAATATCTACTGCCTGCGAGTGTTTTGGCAACAGTTATGGAAATAGCACAGCGCATTTAAGCACATTTTTACATTTCTACATACAGCATATCAAATAAAACAATTAATCTTTTCCTTTCTATATGAACAATTAGTAGTCTTTGTGGTAATGAACGTAGTTAGGCAATATGGATGCCAACCACAAAATGGAGGATGCCTCTGAGGGGACCGTTGGTTACAGTTAAAATAAAGGTTCTGTGTGACTGTGCGGTAAGAGTCTCTGTCACTCGCCACACTTATCTGGTGATTAAACAACTTTCAGTCAAATGTTCAGTACATTTCTTCTTATAAATTGGGAGGAGTAAATAATACTGATATTCTGATATCTAAGTGAAACTATTTGCTATTTTCACTGTCTCGCCCTCTTCTGTTATCTCTTTCTATATCTCTATCGATTTCTCTTTATAATGCTATCTTTCTCCCACTTTTTAATGTCTGTCTCAGATTTCTTTTCTCACTGTGTCTCACCACCTCTGCTCACTGCTGCTGTCACATCAGTTTGTGAGCTGTCTTTTTTTTTTTATCTGTTTTCCACTATATTCTCTTATCACTAGACTCCTCAGCCCACTCTCTGTTACTCTGCTTCCTTGAATCACTGTCTCCACGGTCTCGTCATTTTTCCTGTCACGTCAAACACAGAACCTTCCAGCAGCCCTCACAGACTGGACTTTTTCTTCACTGGTTCCTAGTGCCCAACATTTCTGGGTATCACAAGTATTTGCCACAACATGCGAAGAGGTTTGCCATTGCAGTAGTCATTATCCTTAACCAGATTACTGTTATTTTGTTATATGGATGGCTTAGGTGTTGCTCTAGCTAGTAATAGAGGGAAATGTGCTGTTATAGGCCAACAATGTTGTACCAACATACCAGATCTCTGTAAAAAAAAAGGGAAATAAGCTAAAAAATATATCAGAAGGATTCTTGGAGTTTGTTGAATTTGTTAATTACAATAGGTACTCAAATACTTTATTATATTCTTACTTTTGTATACTCATTTATTTACAAAAAAGGCACGCCAGCAGCAGAAGGGTAAAATAGATTGTCACAGACAGTAAGGGAACAGATAAGAGCAGCCATGAAATACAGTTGACAGAGATAAAGAGATCACCAGATACAAGCCCATATGGAGAGACTCCTTATCAGTGATTATCAGGAACAGAAAGACCCAGCATTCCTTGCTGACTGCATTTAAACAGAGTAAACAAAACCTCCCAGGGACATCCTATTGGCTGGCTTAATGTAAACACCATAAAACTTAACCCCTAATGGTAAGTGCCTATTCAGAGATCCAACACAATTTTAAAATCCCTTAGCTTACTGCTTCCCTTATTATACTTGATTGATTTTAAAAAACATTGCTGTTATCAAAATTGTGGAAAAATTTGGTGGCACGGACTAAAGTATTTATAGATGTTAGAATGGTTACACTTGATGAAACCCTTACTATTCCGGAAGGTTGTTTTAGTTGTTTCAGATTCTTTGAGCATACTGGGGGCCAGAGTATCTTTGAAATTCCTACTTTTTCTGAGTACTCATGTGTCAGAATGCTATGGCCCTCTCCCGATCCCTCTTCTTTCTCCTTCCTTTCCTCAGAGACTGTGGCCTTCTCGTCCCGCAGCATCCTGGCCTGCCCTTCCTGCATTAATCAGGATGCCCCCATTTTCCCTGGCCCCCAGAGTGGCCCCTGCCTTACCCCCCTCCTATGCTGCAGTCCATGCAGAGGACCCATCAGCAATGGATAGCTCCATATCCCCCCGAATTTGCCAAGACGCCTCATTAGCATGGTCTTTCATCATCACATTAATTATATAGCACCAACATGGCCTTTGCCCATGCCCTCTCCCTCCTTCAACACTGACCTGCCACCCTCCTGTTTAGCAGTAGCCCCGACCCTGCCACCCCCTGCAGGTTTGCTTTTTGGGGTTGTGCAACGCAACGAGTTTCCCCATTGCAAATCCTACACAGTTAGCGTTTGGCGCAGAGCGTGCTGTTACTGATTTGTCGGTCTTTAATATTTCTGCTTTGTCAGTAGCACAGGCGCAGCAAGGGCCAGATGTAACTCCAGTTCAACAGACGTAAGGGAGCAATGGGACGCATGAATGACAGCACCTCTCCGGTGAGTATGATGCACCTGCTATATGTTCCTACGCTATACATTTTATGTCATATTTAAATACTATTAACCGCTCTTCTGATTCTGGCGGGGTCCTCACGCATAGGGGAGTTTCTGCTCCCCTCAGATTTTGGCTGCATGATAGCAAGCCTGAACTGGGTGTACACCTGTGGGACAGGGTTTGGTGTAGCTGACAACCCAAAGGGAGATAGCGGGGTGGTGGATCATGAGTCCCTTCACGATAGCGGTCAATTTTTAAATTTTATCAACAACTGAGGACCACGGCAGGCTGGCACTGTTTTCGCTATCTCCATAACTGAGAAGCGAACTTTTATCAATAGGAGGGATAACATGCGGGTTTACAGACAAATAACTAAAGTAATGAATAGTTTTCATATTGTTATAAGCAGACTTTGCCAATCATGATTATGCTGTTGACTATTAACATGTCTTTTGCTTTCATCATAGGCATAGCTTACATACAGCTGTCTAACTACCTTCATACAATGTTAATCATAAATTAGAACGTCATTTTATTTAATGGATTTGAGAGTTTAAGATAGGCTCACATTCGGTCAGTAGTATTGGTGAGTTGCCTGGGACTTGTGTGATACATGGTTAGTGCCCCCTCTTTGTTGGTTTTCAGTTTTCCCCTGGCGCAGCATATAATGTGATCGCTGTGCCGTTAGACCCGGGGGTCCTGCCTTCAGGTGTTTATGTGAATGGTGCGCTATTTTAGTATTCAACCTGACTCAATTTGCTATTGTGATTTTGGGTTACAAACAAGACACGGCTCTGGAAGTATGGTGTTGATACCCTCTCCCCCATGTTATTACTTGAAGTCCTGGACCCTATATCCAATGTGCCATCCATGGTGCTTTTGCAATTACAATTTCAAGTTAGAGGCTGGCGTGGTTTATTAAATTGCCTACCCTCCGCCCATTGTGTAACCGCTATCTGAACACACCAGTATTCTGACTTTTATGATTGCTACTGTCTGTCACTGAGATGTATCATTAACTCATATTCGGGAGAGAATAGTATATAACCCCTTTAATGAGTTCTCTTGTGCCTGCCCCGCCCCCTCCCCCATCCCCTTTGGCCCAGCCTACTTACTTACCTGTTTTGTCCATTCTTTAACTTGTGTCACACAGTCTAGGGACTCGTGGTTTACAACAATTTTGCATTTGAGCGTTTATGTCTGCTCCATTCAGTAATTACTGTGGGTATTACCTCCAGCATGAGTACCCATCGTTATTTGTAGTTTGAGGACATTGTGTCTAGTACTATCGAACGGAGTGTAGCATTGTGGTATGCCGAAGTACAGTCCCTTCCTCACCACACTTTACACTTGTTGATAATTTGGATAGGACATGTTATAACTCCTAGCATCTGGTGCTTGCATTAGTTTTAAATACCATCTCTCAGGCTCTTTTGTGTTATACACATTATACACTGTATGTTACTCACAAGCCCTTTAATACTGAGGATAGATTATATCAATACTCTGGACGGTGGTGCCACAATGAAATCATAGAGGCTTACCCTGTATTTCCCGTCACGTCATGTACATAGTTTGTTGACACACAGTCTTTTGTTCCCCATGGGACAACATTTATCTTTTACAGCCTAGCATTATAAGTGGTATCACACTCATGGCTATATATGATGTTGAAATACATTTGAAGAAAATGTTAGTCTGGAATCACATGCTGCTCTCGTCTTCCTGTATGACCCTAGGTCAGGGGTAGGCAACCTGCAGCTCTCCAGGTGTTGTGAAACTACAAATCCCAGCATGCTTTGCCACCTATCTGCTGGTTATCTACTGGCAAAGCATGCTGGGACTTGTAGTTTCACAACACCTGGAGAGCCGCAGGTTGCCTACCCCTGCCCTAGGTCAAAGACGCCCTCTGTGTGACAATCATTCGTAGGTCCATGTTTTATATTCTTCCCTGAATAGGCTACAAGTGGAAGCAAATTTTTCTCCAGCCATCGATCTTATAGTCTTAGCTCAAATCAGGAACTCAGCACACGTTCACTTAGGATAGGGCCAGCTACAGCTGCTGCTTGAAAAAGGGTCTGTCACAATTTGTTCCCAGGGTATACCCCTTTTTGCCTTAAGATTAATGTGACATAATTCATGTAGTATTTGGCCATTATCGGCTCGGTCCTGAATCAATTTGACACTTTCACTTATGTTAGAACGGCTACAGCCACAAATTATGACGGGTTTTCCGTTACAGTTTTTAAGTCAATTCCATTATGGTAGCTAGATGCCTCCTGGCCTTATGTCAGGACTGCTTTAACAGCAAGATGTTGGGGGCGCATTACTTACTTTGCACATGATGGTTATGATTAAACAGTTGGCTTGTTCACTTCTCAGTTCCAGAAGGATGAGTTGGGCAAAGGCAACGATAACCAAATTGCTTTTTATAAGCCATCCTCAAACGTGCCTTTGAGCACGGGGGTTTAGACACAGCCCCTTATGGCACCGACTCCTTTTGGTTTGGGGTAGCTACTGCTACAGTCTACAGAGGCGCTCTTGTCTCAGCTATACAGGCGTTAGGCCGTTTGGAAGTCAGGAGCTTATAAAGGATATATTCGACCTCAACTGTAGTTGTCATGGGCCTTTTTTATTCTGGCCCCCTTGGTAACCTAGGGTACTGCTGATTGTCGCTTTTAGTGAGGGCATGAAGTGATTTTTTCCATTTCCTTAGGATACAGGCAGGGGAGGGCTGGAAAATTTTAGCCCAGGGGGCAAGACTCAACTCAGCAGCCAGTTAGGAACATTTTTTATTTTTTTTTAACTCAAAAGGTTTTTTTGAATTTTTTAGAAAAGCATATTACAAACATAGCAGTGGTTGCAGAATACATACAGCAGATCAGTTATATTGAACAATCCACACTGCTTAGATAAACAATCAAACAAGTAAATAAAAATAAGAAAAAACATTGGTACAGACAACAACACATCTTACGACCCAGTATACATAAGCCGAAGACGGCAAAGAGAACATACAAGAAAAACAGACGGATAAAGGGGGGGAGGGGGGGGGACAAGACAAGAGACTATCCGGTTATAGAAAGTGTACCAGTGGGTCTAGCCCAAGTACCCAACTTAACTCAAAAACCATTCCATAGTACTCACGGATCAAAGATTGAGCTGTGATTCGTAAAGTACTCATACCATATAAACCACTTAACAAGCGGGGAGGAAGCCCCTGTAGACAGATTAAAACCTATGGTTTCCATTTTGTAGCTATGTTGGATCTTGTTAATAATTTTAGGGAGTGCTGGAATTAGAGCTGATTTCCAGTTCCGGGCTATTGCAGCTCTTGCTGCAATGAGAATGTGTCCAGTGACATAATGATTGTGTCCCTGGAGATGTTTAGGATACAGATGAAGTAAAGCCATATCTGGGGAAGGAGAGATATTATTTTTGGAGACCTGAGAGATTAAATGAAAGATTTCGGTCCACAATGGTTGAAGTTTCAAGCAAGATCAAAAGATGTGCATAAGCGTACCAATTTCACCACAATTCCTCCAACAATATTTAGATTCTGATGGCCAGATTTTATGCAGCTTATCTGGAGTAAGATATAACCTGTGAACAATTTTAGTCAACATTTCCGAATGGTTAATACACTTTGACATCTTCTATATGTTTAGGAAGACTCTCCCCCATACCTCTTCTGAAATAGTGATATTTAGGTCGACTTCCCAGACAGCTTGAATCGGTAAAACCCGATTGTCAATGGGAATTAAGAGTATCCGGTACCATAGGGAAATTCCACCTGCGTGGGATGTAGGGGAGAGAATCACCTTGATACCAGGGGGGAGGGGTCCCATCACCCCCAAATGCGAGGGGCGTGTTTGTAACCAGTGCCTTACTTGAAGATATTTGTAAAAATCGCGGACAGGGATATCATACTTAGCTTGTAATTGAGAGAAAGGGGGAAGAGACCCTCCCTCCAGGAGGTCCTGCACACATCTGGCTCCTTGCCTGTGCCAAGAGTCAAGACGGAGGCCTGGGATTAGTTGTGACAGTGCTATAGTAGAGAGGCTAGAGGAAGGGAAATGGTAGTCTGGGAAAAGGGACATCATCTTATCCCAGGTGGTGAGAGAATCTCTTATGCTCCGTAATGTGAAGACTGGATTAGGTCTACTAGTTTTGTCCAGCCATAATAGATCTGCTAATGGGAATGGAGAGAGACTATGCTGTTCAATGTCCACCCATGGTTTTTTCAGTGGGGCGGAGGCCTGCCAATCTCTAAGCTGATCCAAAATAGCCGCCTGTTGATATGCTTCTAGTTTGGGAGCGGCTAAGCCACCTTTTATTTTAGATCTGAACATTCTCTCTCTAGAGAGCCTAGCTGTTAGGAACATTTTAAAGAAAAAAAATGCAGGTTGCCCAGTGACCCAGCCCAAGGTTCCCCACTATGGGACTGGCCCAGGGGGCCGATGCCCCCCTGCCTCTGGACACAGGCCTGATTGACTATTGGCCTCTAGGGTTTCTCAGGTTTTTTGTCCTACATATGAGTTACCACTCTCTCTCTCTCTCTCTCTCACTTCGCCTGTTCATATGGTGGCGGTTTTAACTTTATTGTAAAGCGACCTAGGTAAGGGGTCTGCTTGGTTTTTTAGTTCCAAGTTTTAGGTAATTTGGTTATGCACTGCCCCTTGGCCTTTGGAATCGTGGTGCACAATATGGTAAAGCTGGTTTCATCCTGTGAAGAAACTGCTTAGTTTGGTGACCACTGACATCCTGACTGGTTATGACCTCTTGTCACGGTTCTCAAACAGAAGTACAGCTAGGAGTCATGAATTCGGTGAAAACACTCTGTGTTTATTTGCAGAGAGGTGATAACAACAGGTAATAAGGAGCAGTGATAAATACCAGGTTCCAGCTGATGCAGCAAGTAGCATGAATGTCCAGAAACAATCAGGTAAGGACAACAGGAAATGACATCACAGGATGGGACAACAATAACCAGCAATGACTGCTGGGAGGATCAGGTATATATAAGGGGAATGAGACACACCCAGGTGCATGAGATAATAGTGAACATACAGGTTAACTCCTTAAGCACAAGAATAATGCACGATAGCAGCACCTCTGGTGAAAAGAGGTACTGCTGGAACACAAAATAGAAATACAAATAATAGAATGACAAAAAGGCAGGAGCTGCCATGCAAGGCAGCATGTAATGCATACGCTGTAGGCAGATCATGACAGTACCCCCTCCCTTAAGGGCGGATTCCAGACGCCCAATTACCAAAAATGTCTGAAATCATCGGAATCATAATCCAGAATTGGGGGGCCAGCAGAAAAGTCCTCGTCCATGGGTGGATGAGCAAAGGAGACTATGCCAGCTGCCAGTTCAAGCTCTGTAGACCTTGCTCTCTTCTTTCGCTTTTTCTTTTTTCGAGAATTCCCTGGAACAGCAGTTTGAACCAATTGGGTGGAGCACAAAGAAATCTCTAGGCCAGGTGAGATGGGTGGACCTGCTGACAATACAGAGGCCCCGTAACAAGGCATAGCGGGAGGTGTTGGTGAAAACTTGTTGATCACTGCCTCGACAAATAGTGGTAAGTCAGATAGGGTGGGGTGATTAGTCTCAATCAAAGGGTTCGCCCATTCCATAGCCTCTCCTCTAAAATTTGTTAATAAAAACAAAACTTGCCTCTTTGGGTCACTGACAAGGCTAGGTACAGAGGGGAAATAAGAAGCACCAAACCTCAGTAGAGCACTAAATTGAGAAAGGTGCCCCTCAAAGGTAGGTGGCAGCTCAGACTTGGAACCCTTGGCAACGGATGGTTCGGACTTGGCAGCAGGCTTGACAGGAGACCCGGACTGGGCGCAGGCTTGGCAGCAGGCTTGACAGCGGGCCCGGACTGGGCGGCTGGCTTGGCAGCGGGCCCGGACTGGGCGGAAGGCTTGGCAGCGGGCCCGGACTGGGCGGAAGGCTTGGGAGCTGGCCCGGACTGGGCGGCAGGCTTGGGAGCTGGCCCGGACTGGGCGGCAGGCTTGGGAGCTGGCCCGGACTGGGCGGCAGGCTTGGGAGCTGGCCCGGACTGGGCGGCAGGCTTGGGAGCTGGCCCGGACTGGGCGGCAGGCTTGGGAGCTGGCCCGGACTGGGCGGCAGGCTTGCCAGCACTTTGAGAAGCCTGAGGGCAGACAGCACTTTGAGAAGCCTGAGGGCAGACAGCACTTTGAGAAGCCTGAGGGCAGACAGCACTTTGAGAAGCCTGAGGGCAGACAGCACTTTGAGAAGCCTGAGGGCAGACAGCACTTTGAGAAGCCTGAGGGCAGACAGCACCAAGTGGTAACTCGGGCTGAACCGCATGGACTGGCAACTCGGGCTGGACCGCATGGACTGGCAACTCGGGCTGGACCGCATGGACTGGCAACTCGGGCTGGACCGCATGGACTGGCAACTCGGGCTGGAGGGACAGAACCCCCTCTGGAGCAGACTGTAAGAGCAGCGCCCCCTCTGGAACAGTCGGTAAGGGCAGCGCCCCCTCTGGAGCAGACTGGAAGGGCAGCGCCCCCTCTGGAGCAGACTGGAAGGGCAGCGCCCCCTCTGGAGCAGACTGGAAGGGCAGCGCCCCCTCTGGAGCAGACTGGAAGGGCAGCGCCCCCTCTGGAGCAGACTGGAAGGGCAGCGCCCCCTCTGGAGCATACTGGAAGGGCAGCGCCCCCTCTGGAGCATACTGGAAGGGCAGCGCCCCCTCTGGAGCAGACTGGAAGGGCAGCGCCCCCTCTGGAGCAGACTGGAAGGGCAGCGCCCCCTCTGGAGCAGACTGGAAGGGCAGCGCCCCCTCTGGAGCAGACTGGAGCTCAGGAACAGAGACAGTGGCTGAAGACTCAAAACTGGACACAGTGGCAGGAGACTCGGAACCGGACACAGTGGCAGGAGACTCGGAACCGGACACAGTGGCAGGAGACTCGGAACCGGACACAGTGGCAGGAGACTCGGAACCGGACACAGTGGCAGGAGACTCGGAACCGGACACAGTGGCAGGAGACTCGGAACCGGACACAGTGGCAGGAGACTCGGAACCGGACACAGTGGCAGGAGACTCGGAACCGGACACAGTGGCAGGAGACTCGGAACCGGACACAGTGGCAGGAGACTCGGAACCGGACACAGTGGCAGGAGACTCGGAACCGGACACAGTGGCAGGAGACTCGGAACCGGACACAGTGGCAGCAGGCTCCAAGCTGGAGGCAGGTGATGTGACCTCAGAGCTGGAGGCAGATGATGTGACCTCAGAGCTGGAGGCAGAGGCTGGCACCTCGGCACAGGAGACAGAGGCTGGCACCTCGGCACAGGAGACAGAGGCTGGCACCTCGGCACAGGAGACAGAGGCTGGCACCTCGGCACAGGAGACAGAGGCTGGCACCTCGGCACAGGAGACAGAGGCTGGCACCTCGGCACAGGAGACAGAGGCTGGCACCTCGGAACAGGAGACAGAGGGAATGGGTGCCTCAGGACAGGCGGCTGGAGCTGGCAGATTGGGTCTCTTCGCAGAGAACAGGAATGCTGGAGCATAAACAGATTTGGAGTGCCGAGAGGAAACAACAGGAGATGGTTCAGTAAGCTGACGTGGTCTACGGACAGGACAGTCCTGCAAGAAATGTGCATTGCTGGCACAGTAGAGACACAGTTTGTTGGTTACTCTGCGCTGTCGCTCCACTTCGGTCAGATGGGGGCGTGGCCCACTTGTGAACCGGGCATTAGTTAAACTGCAGTTGTTAGTTAAATGCAAATTTGACATGGTATTATTGCAAGGTGTTGGCGGCACGGATTCAGCAGCAGACAGAGTTGGCTGGGTCAAATCAACAGCATTAGATTTCAGTGAAACCGTCTCTGATAGTCTCCTGAGTGGGTCCAAAAGCAAAGCGGAAAATCCGGCCAGCTGGGAACGCAACAATATAATGTCCATTTGTAAGGTTTGTAGCAGGGGTAATTCCATGATAGGTAAAACAGACATGTTGCAAAAGACAAATGAAAACTTGATTGCAGCAAAAAAAGTCCCAGAATAAAACAAAACTTTCACCTGACTCCAAAGCTGTTTTTTGGGCTGGTTATACTGTCACGGTTCTCAAACAGAAGTACAGCTAGGAGTCATGAATTCGGTGAAAACACTCTGTGTTTATTTGCAGAGAGGTGATAACAACAGGTAATAAGGAGCAGTGATAAATACCAGGTTCCAGCTGATGCAGCAAGTAGCATGAATGTCCAGAAACAATCAGGTAAGGACAACAGGAAATGACATCACAGGATGGGACAACAATAACCAGCAATGACTGCTGGGAGGATCAGGTATATATAAGGGGAATGAGACACACCCAGGTGCATGAGATAATAGTGAACATACAGGTTAACTCCTTAAGCACAAGAATAATGCACGATAGCAGCACCTCTGGTGAAAAGAGGTACTGCTGGAACACAAAATAGAAATACAAATAATAGAATGACAAAAAGGCAGGAGCTGCCATGCAAGGCAGCATGTAATGCATACGCTGTAGGCAGATCATGACACCTCTGTGGTGCACAGAGGTAGTGAAAAAAACCTGTTTCCCTAGGATACAGGCTTGATTGGCTATTGGCCTCAAGGGTTTTGGTTTTCTTTTGTCCTTCATATGGGTTATCGCCTCTTACCTTCCCTGAAATATGAATTGCCTGCTTGTGTGGTGGCAGGTTTTTCACATTAAGATAAAGCGGCCTTTAGTGCGGTGTCTGCTTGGTTTATAGTCCTTGAAGTGGATATATGTTTAGCTATACATCGCCATATGGTGCTTACATCATTGGCTTGGGGTTAAGCTGGTGCATTTTTGTATGGAATTTTAACTTGTAGTTGACCCCTGACATCCTTACTGGACAGTAGTATTGAGCTCTAACTGTAGGTTGGTAATGGATTGCATACTCGTTCATACTAAGTCTGGAGCTAACATAGCATGTTTCTGACACAGGTTCACCCGAAGGAAAGATACGTTTATGAATAATCAGCCATTCCTACGTATTCTGGGTGGGCATTCACCCACTAGCCATTGATATGTCACCATTTTTATGTCCAGTAGATATGAAATGGGTGGGGAAGCCTGATCTCATGCCCTTGCTAGAGGCTGAAATACATAATGTGGCCGTTCCTGACATTTTGGTGGTGCATGCAGGAGGTAATGATGTGGGTAGTGTGAAATCATTGGCCTTAATCATTGCTATATTGGAGGACTTAAAGGCCATGCGTATGCGCTGACCGGATATGAAATTATGTTGGTCACACATAGTTCCTTGAATTTCTTGGAGGTTTTCAATCCCCCCCTAATTTACGTAAGGTACTTCGAGAAAATTAACAGAACCGCAGGTAAAGTTATCACTTCACTTGGAGGCATGGTAATACCACATCCGTCCATCAGTTCCCAGGAGGTGCGCCTGTTTCAGTGCGGATGGTGTGCATCTCTCCGATGAGGGTGTAAGGATCTTCATCGGTCAGTTAAATAGCCATTTGGGTTTTCTAATGGGGAGTTTTGGTGGCGGGCTGAGAGTCCGTTAAAGGATCCCATCGTTGAGTGGGAGAGCTGTGCAGTCGGCGACTAGTCGAAGGTGCCACCCCTATTGGCCGCTCGTCACTGCCTATTTCGAAGAACATGACTCTTGACCCTTTCAGCGCGGAGGGTCCCTTGGCATGCTCCCGTCTCCAGGACTTTGCCTGGGCTGCTCCCCAGCTGTGGAACGATCTATTACGTTCCATCAGGTTAGCATCTACTCTCAAAAGCTTCAAGCGTGCACTTAAGACTCATTTCTTTATTAAAGTCTATCAATCCTCCTCCTAACTCCCTTGTCCCGGCTCTCTCTCCCCCAGTTTGTACCATCCTATTTGTGTCTCCCTCTTTCCTTTAGGATGTAAGCTCTCAGGAGCAGGGCCCTCTTTCCTTGTGTGCTCCGTCTACTATTCCATCACCCTCTGTACCTCTTGGCCTGCTTCCCTAGCCCTGTTTTCTTAAGCTTTGGCCGACCAATGGTTACTCCCGTGGGAGGGACCTTGATTGAATATAGCAGCCTGTACTTCCTGCTCTGCCTCACTTTGCAGCACGAGATCCCACCCACCCACTCCTTAATTTAGTTTTTTGTGTGAACGTGGGGGTAGGAAGGCACTGCGTTCAGCGGCTGATTAGTGGGCGCACAGGTAGTTGTCGTAGGTCACTGCCTCCTTAGAGGTACCAGTAACTCCTTTTGGTCCTTCGGTGAGGAGGGTCCCTGTCTGGCTCGGTGAGGGAGGGCAGCGTGAGTTTGAAAGGGGCAGTCACTCTGACGCCAACTCAGCGCAAGTTATGTAGGGATTTGTTTCCCGTGGTTTGCGGACTTACGGCGGTTTGCACCAGTCCCCAAAGTGATCTAGTGTTGTCAGCTTGAGAGCTGTTCCGCAGTGCCCTTTCTCCGCCACCATAGGTTTAGTTTAATAAAAAATCCTAGTAATAAAATTTCTGCCATTTTTTAATAACTTATACATGTCTCCGTGTGTTTATTTGCATGCAAATGTTTATATATTTCAAGGTTGATGTGAAGTTTATGGGAACATACACTGTGAGCCCTTTAGACAAAATGCGTGGAGAAACTTTTGTGACTTTTATTTAATACTTTACCTGTGATCCACCCTGAGGCTGGTGCGTCCCTTCACTTGGGATTCTGTGACAAAAAAAGTGGTTCTGCACCTCTGACAGACCCATTGGGACTTGTTCAGCTCGTACACATAGGTACACGCATTGGGTTACCAGGTCTACAGGTAAGCATCTTTCTATTTTATGCTTGTGAGTGTATATTTTTTATACTTCTTAGATATTAAAAGACTACAGTAAATGGTTGTTTATCCCCTTTTTTTGTGTCATACAGATAGGAGCCGACATAACACAGTGACCAGACAAGCCCCTTATATTACCTTACTATCTGGTATGCAGATTCACTATTATTTTGGGTATTGAACTCTTTATATAATAAATACTACACTATCTTTGGTTGTTTCTTCCTTCACTTCTGGTACTTTTATGTTTGGTATCACGAGACAGTGATTCTTATTTTCACCCACATCTGGGATTTTTAGGATATATTTTTGGAAGTATATAATGTGTTTTTATCATACATGGTGGTATGGAAATAATGCTTAGGCACCCTATGCAATTTTATTAGTGGTAATTGAAATCACTTCCCTGTGGGTTACATTCTACATTAGACTATCAGTCTTTTTTTCCTTTTTAAAAGTATGTTTGGATTGCTGCAATATGGCTGACACTGCACATTTAACAGAAGGTACATCTGGTGGGATACGTTTACCTATTGGTGACATACTAAGATTTTCAAACAGAGGCAGAAGATATTCTATTTAACGTTAATAAATTATCTAATGGTGGAGCTCATCAATGAGCCTGGGGCACTCATGACCCTGTTGCTGGTTCACCTTCCTTAGGTCACTTTTGATAGGTACCAACCACTGCATACCGGAAACACCCCACGCAACCTGCCGGTTTGGAGATGCTCTGACCCAGTCGTCTGGCCATCACAATTTGGCCCTTGGCAAAGTCGCAAAACACCTCTATGTTTCCTCTTTAGAAGGTTTGATAAATCTACTCACTCTGAAAGTTTTGGGGTTTTTATTTTAAATTACATTTGGTCATGGAATAGTTCAGACTTATAATAGCTTTATTATTTACAGCAGAGGATACAATATGCCATGCATAGTCTACTGTGAAATGTTATAGTAATTGAAGAACCATTATATCAGTTCCGATCCAGCATGATAATATTGTAGGAACATTTATTATCAGTAGCGCACACACAGAATTCTGTGGCCTTAATGTGTATACAACATTATATTACAAGTTTCCAAATCATAAAAATAAATACTAAATCTGGATCTATAATTATGCATATATTTAATGTGTTTTAGCAGTTTGTTCTCAAATCACTGCCAGTTGCCATAACTGATGCAGGCTATTTGGAACTTTAGATTTTTTTTAGGCTTAAAAAATTAAAAATAATAATTTGTACAGTACTCATCACCTACAATGGAGGCAACAATTTTGTAGGTTGAAAGGATATTATTATGACTACAGTGCCTCCACAATGTCATTAGTTTCTAGTGAAGTGAGGTTGTATTGTTATGAATATTGGCTCAACCCACAAAATTGTTGCATCCACTGTATTTAGGCGACAGCTTTGTGTTGGTCACTAAAACTAGCCTGTAATATTCAGGTACTAATGACCCTTAGACTATCTATGAACAAAGAGTGAAAGGACAAAGTGCATTGTACAGTGAGCACACAGTATGTGCAGTCACACTGAAATCCTCAGATCAGCAGATTAAAGCATTCTTCTCCAGAACTATTCTGAGATCCAGCTGGTTGGTAATTGCTGGTTACATATGTGGCACTGTACAGTTCTTATGAGGGGATTTCAATATTCTTCCAGACGTCTCTCAGCTTAGTGGTCACCTTGAATGGTTTTACTTGAAGCACAACGCCAAACTTACCCTCCAGATCTGGCAGAGGGTCTCCCTCAGGAACCTCCAGAGTGAATCTCTGTAGGATCCAGGACAGAAAAAGAAAGATTTCCATCTTGGCCAGGGCCTCCCCAAGGCAGACCCTGATCCCAGCTCCGAAGGGCAGGTAGCTCTGGCTTGGGGAGTGAAAGCGATTTCCATTTTTATCGAAGAAGCGATCTGAAATATATAACACGTCGTTTATAAAGAGTAGCAGCGGTTGAGGAACTAGAAGTCCCATCATCAGCCTGGCCTTGTAGTTACACAATAGCTGGAGTATCAGTAATTATAAGAAAATAGAACCCATGTGGAAAGGAAATGTATATCCTATTTATAAACAGTTTACTTTACTTTTTATTTTATGTTTTTATAATTCTTTTATATTTTTATTTATTCCAATGGAACAGTTGCCCAGGTATTATAGAGATATATAGCAGCTGAGTGAATACATACAATATATAATAAATCATGATAGATATAGATATATTAAATATATCTATATATCATATTGGTCTACTCTGTATAGTCCACTCTGCTACAACTCTAGATTTTTACTATTACTTACTATCACATTACTGATAACAGAACAGTACCCTCATCTTACCTCTGTCTGTCTGTATTCCCAGTATTGTTTTATTACTTTTTCTTCCCAATTGTAAAGCACTATGGAATATGTTGGTGCTATATAAACAATGATGATGATTATACTTCACAGCATAAAATAAATATTTCAAGATAATGTTCCCGTAATTAAACTGATTATTTATAGATTTCAATTTAGTTATACATTTTTTTGTGCTGTGCTTGAACGTTTTATTTGCTTTAAAGTATACTTTGTAGCTGCAATATCATACTGTATGTACCACACCCTATTATAAGGATACAAACCTGGATTAAAGTTTTCAGGGTTTTCCCATTCCTTTTCATCATGATGTAGTGACCATAGGTTTATAACCACACGGGCGTCTTTCGGAATGGTGTATTCTCCAATACTATTAAACAAATAAAAACCATGTCACTCCACTCTTACATTAGTATTTTACATGTGGTAAAATGGCATTAAGGCTGGATACCTATTGACGTCAGATTTGATATTAAACGCACTGAATGGAACAAGCAGCATTTGGAAAACTGCGACCCAAAACTAATGCAATGCACCCGAATGCAAGTAAAAATGCGAGTGGATAGGCATACATTGGAAGCAATGGGTTACATGGTCAGAACCATTTACATGTGTTGTACTACCGTTAAAAGCTAATAAATGTATGCAATTTAACATTAGTGGTTATGAAGCCTTTAAAACACATAGGGCCTGAGTCATTAAGGCAAGCAAAGGAGTAAATGTTCTTTGGGACAAACCATGTTACAATGCAAGGGGTGCAAATCAGTTTATTATTTTGTACATAAGTTAAATACTGGCTGTTTTTTCATCTAGCACACAAATACTTGCTAGCTTTATTATTACATTGAAATATAAAGATGATCGAGGACATGCCCTACCCAAACTATAAATCTGCCTCACATTTTAAATTTACCTCCCCCTCCAATACAACATGGTTTTGCCCAGGTGCAAATGTTACTCCTTTTTTATGCTTTACTCTCCTTAATGACTCAGGCCCATAGAATGCAATGGGTCTCATTTAGAAACAACAAAACGGCTGAGGGGCAGGGCATTTCCATTAAAGAGGGTTACAGAACGCCGACTGAGTTGAACAGAGTAAGAGCGTTTCTCCCAAAGTACGGGGTAGCCACACTGGCAAGCCTTACTTTTCTGAAGCATTTTACAAGTTAAGTTTCCCATGTGGATAAAGACTAAAATGACATAAAGAGATGGTGAGGGTTAATATTTAGGGGCATTCCTTGCGGTGCACAACCATTTCCACTACGCAAAAGAAATGATATTTGCGCCAGCTCTGAAATGGCGAAAATCTGGTCTCGTCCTATTTGTTTGGTAGGATGTTTTCTCTGCCTTTCAGTTGCATTTTGGCGGACAACCACTGTAAGACAATCGTCTGCTTCAATTTCTCATGATTAATTTAAGATATACACGAGACTAAACTGAGCAGTATTTTAGGGAAAAGGGAGGAATGTTAAGTTTAATGTAGAGGATGATTCTAAAGTGGTAGGAGATGGACTTTAATGGCATGTACAAAATATGGGCCAGATGTGGATAATTTACTTATTTTGTTCATTGTTCCCCTTCAGTTATTACAAAGTGTATTCTCAGCACAAAAGTCCATCACAATGTATTCACTCCACTGTATTATTCTATATTAGTTACCATTCTATGCATTTACATTTGCAATCAGTGGTCATTGTGGAAATGTAGAAGTGGCAGCATGGAAATTGTAAGTGGTTTGATAATGTTACAATGGAGGCAGTAGGAGAAGTGGGGGTATGGCACACCACCATATACCACCTTGACGCTAGCATGCCTTAAGAGTTTGGACTGTCTACCAGACAACACCTATTACTATCTACTCATATTGCTATATGAAATATACCTCTCTAGCATGGGTGTGAATATACATATATATATATATATATATATATATATATATATATATATATATATATACATACACACATACATATACAGTATATCTATTTATTTTTAAATAGAATGATTCTTTTTTTAACAAATTAAAAACTTAGCAAGTGACCACAGACATTTTGTGATCGCCCGTGAAGCAAACAATACTATCGGATTTGCAGAATTGTAAACAGAGAGGACAATGATAAAATGAAATGGTCGTCAATTCTGACATTCATACCACTTACTGGGAAGATTAGTGCTGAATACTGAAAACAGTTCAGCCAGGTAATGAAAACAGCAGCAAAGGAGAACATGGAACATGAACAGTAATGAGAGTCCATGAGGAATGTACAATAGACTGTCTCAAATGTCAACTCTGCATTCAGGACGCTGGTCACTATACAGCAGGACAACCTGCAGCTGTAAGGTCCACATTTTGAGGATCAGGAAAAGTTATAGGATGGATGAGCTGGGGCTTGCAGTACAAAATGTTCTGGAATCCAGATATGCCCAGTTCTACCCCATTACAAAAAGTATGATCTGAAAATGGGGACATCTGCAGATGGAAGGTTCCCTTTCAAGTTTTTGGGACCTTATGACTCTTTATACACACGTGACTTCCATAGAAACATGACATTTGCTTGTCTACTGAACCATTAAGACCTAATTGTTCTTAATTTATCAATTAGGGCCTCATTTTTTTCTTTTGTTTTTAATATTCATTTAATATTAATACTTATTAAATGTACGAGGTTTATTTCACAATTTTATATTAGAAATTCACTACACGATTTTTATGCATTTCTCAATCGACAAAAGTCCACATGGGATGGGGCCAAGTGCTCCTACTTTAGTTGATGTTGGCACAACAATAGATTTCAACATTCTCAATCATAGATTTCCTGTCCATCATCCAGCATGACAGGAACATAAGATTAATCCCCACCTGGAATCTGTCAGAGCTACATGAGGGATGAGTAGAGGTGACACAGGGCGAATACGCAGGACTTCAGAGATGGTGGCCTCCAGGTAGTGTAAGGTTTTCCTGTCGCTGAGCAGTGGATGTCTTCCAAACCCAACCTTCACATCCAGCTCTTCCTGGATCTTCTTCTGTACCTGGTGTTTTGTTACAACAGTAAATAAAGTAAAACAAGTGAGACAATTCATGTGTATTCTGTATTTATATTAGTGTCAACACTTCTGCAACACCATAGAGAACAAGTAGCATATACATAGCATAGGCAAACCAAGGGGGGTTTCCTAGTACCTAGAAAACCCCCTCCAAGCCTGGGGCACTGTATAATTGAGGTGGCTGGACCCTGCTCCCGCTTCACAAAGCTTTGCTTGAAAACCCCCCTCTACAAATCTTGCGTTTGCCCCTGCATAGGTTAAAATAAATGCATAACCATTGCCCTGCCTGTAAATGACAGCAACCAACAGCAATAGGACACAGACACAAGGAAGTCTATCCTTAGGCAACATCAAATTCAATAACTAAAGCTGCCCTTTTACTGGACACACACACACAGCGATCCTTCAACCTGAGCAGAGAGCCAAGGGACAGACTTGCTATACAATTTGGCCACTTACAAGGATGACCAGATCCAGAGATTCACCAATCGGGCTGAGCAGCCAGATCATCTCTGGCATTCCCAGGGTGTACATGTGCAGTACTCTTCCGGTTACACTTACTGACATGCCTAATAATGATGTCACATGTTCTGTTGTTAGGGTATGCATGACTGGGGTCAGAGCACATTTTTGGCATGTATTTTCATCTCCTGCCAGTCCAAGTGGGCAGGGATAGAACAACCTGTAGCCAATCAGATAATCACACATCTCTATATGAAACAAAGTTGCTTCAATTATCTAGGACCTGGATTATGTAGGACTTTGAATGTCAACTATCTGAATGCTGACTGGATTGGATCATACAAATCATGAGCTGACAGATGACTTTTCAGTTGGGTTGCAAACACTTCCTCAATGAACTTCCCTAGAAATGGAAGGTTTGATCCTGGTCTGTAGTTAGTCATGCAGTCCAGGTCTAAAGAAGTTTTTTTCTGGGTATTTTTTTTAATAATAGGTCTGACAAAGGCTTCCTTTAGTGGTTCATGGAAAAGGACTGTCTGGATTATATGTTAAAGACACACTGGTGCTTTGTTTACTATCAAATCCCAAATGTGCAGTAACCACCGTGATAGTTTCACTTATAAACAGCGCAAATGCTGTTTTCTGACCTACATTTGCAAAAGGTGCACCCATTTCTTTTTCTTTTTTTTTACACATAAGCGCATGGATTTATAGACCAAAAACATTACCATGTCAGGAGTAGGGCAGATCTGGGCGCACCTTGCTAAGTGCAGATTAGGAGCACAATCAAAATATTTAATTTTGTGGGACAGGATTATATGAATGATCTGGTGGGGCGGACACATTTAGGAAGGTTTCCTCTGGATGTCGGGTGGGTGCACAGTCTTTTCTTAATCACAAAAGGTCCTTATCCTCTGGTATTTGTAGAAAAACATTTTTCTAGGTATACTAAGAACAATAAAAACATTAAAACATACAAAAATGCCACACGTAATAAAAACATTCCCGATTACCCGCACTCGTGAACAATTTGTGACGTAAGAGGATAAACAAAGCACTATTTTAGTAAGAATAATACTGGGAAGTGCACTGTGCTGGGTGGACAAGGTGGTGTACAATGCAGAAACACATTGTGGCTTTAGAGGCAGTTTGTAAATGAGCCTTATTGTTTAGCTAGCACAAAATTGGTCAAAAGTAAATGCTGACTAGTGTCTATGGTTAAAAGAAAAAGAAAAGAACCTTTGATAATGGCACCCAGAATATGTTACGAACATCAAACAGAATAAAACTTACTACATCCTTCATCAAGCTACTTAAGGTGTTAAAAACTCCCCACTGTCACCCCCAGCAACCACCAACCACTCCCAACTGTTACTTCTCCTTCAAGAAATATATAGGTCAGTGCATAGCTCTGCCCAGCAGGTGGCGCTGCAGCTTGTTTTTTTTTCCACACACGCCACTAGGCATTTATATAGTATATATATATATATATATATATATATATATATATATATATATATATATATATATATATTAAACCTGCTTCACGGATCATCAACCTAATGTAGATTGTTGTTTTGTTGTTTAATAAAAGACATAATTTATATTTATATTGATTTTTAATCTTATTTAACTAGAAGTAAGGTTACCTTAATGCAGAATTTTACTACCTTATAATCATATACTCTTAAACTGATGATCCGTGAAGTAGTTTTAAAAATATATATATATTATTCATTATATTTTTAGCTTGGGTTTTAGCAATATAAGTTTCTTCCTGTTTGGTGTCTATGGTTACTGGGCATTTGCACTATTAACAAGTCATTTACATCACCAGAACTTAGACCTCTATTGGACTTGGATTAATTATATTTCTAGGAATAAATTCCTGTTTTACTAGCTGTGGTACCTAAAAAGTATTGTCTTTAAAATTGGACCTATCACTTTTCAGTGCTTTGTGCAAAAGTAAAACAAGCTTACACTGCCCACTATGTAAAAACTGCATTAACTTAGTCACAGGTCCCCTTTAGAGAAGCACTCCACCAACATACATTTCTGCAATAAAATTTCTTCCTAATTAACAAAACTTAGTTGGTCCAGTGTCCAGGACCCCAGCCCTCCTTATGTCTCAGCAATGGTCAATTCACCTGCTGCCGGAGTCAGAAGAATATTTTACTCCAGCTGCAGCTGATGGGATAGGAGGTTAGTATCTCCTAAATACCGTTCCTCATGGTGCAGGGTGTTATTTTGGATTCCTACATATAGGTGAAATTTTTCACCCCCATTTGTCATGAAGGTGAAGATGTGAAAGCTTCATAATCTATCCCTCTTTACTGTATGTAATTTAAACCCAAATTATGGCACTGAAACTTCAGAACAATAAGTCTCTGTTATAACGAGTCTCATAGTTTGCAAAGTAGAAACAAAATAAATTACATGATTCCCCAAATCCTATTTCTAACTATACCACCAATACTACTACTACCACCCTGGCTGATCTACGATATGTACACAGTTTCCCCACCTCCGGATAGTGCAGCAGATATGCGATTGCCCATTTCAACACTGTAGATGTTGTCTCCACTCCTGCTCCAAATATATCCCCGACCGTCATAAGGATGTGATCATCTGTCAGTCCGATCCCATGGGGAAAATTGCTGTTGTTGTTTTCCATGCTGTATTTGGCTTTCAGAAGACCATCCAACAAGTCCTTGACTGTTTCACTGCAAAACGCATCCTACAGAATATGCAATAATACAATAAAAAACAAGAACAACCTTCCACAAACACAGCTGCAGAGTTACTTTTATAGCCACTCTGACACAACCAACATGTTTAGTCATCTGTTTGCTTTTACTCATGTGGCAAAATTGGGAGACATGTTGAACAAAGTGCCACATATGTGTCATTCTTATGGCTTTCCTTCATGGCTACAAAGCATGCCGGCACCATGCTTTATGCAATAGCTGCCAGCCACAAGGGCAGCATGCTTTATGCAATAGCTGCCAGCCACGAGAGCAGCATGCTTTATGCAATAGCTGCCAGTCACGAGGGTAGTATGCTTTATGCAATAGCTGCCAGTCACGAAGGCACCATGCTTTATGCAATAGCTGCCAGCCATGAGGGCAGCATGCTTTATGCAATAGCTGCCAGTCATGAAGGTAGTATGCTTTATGCAATAGCTGCCAGCCACGAGGGCACCATGCTTTATGCAATAGCTGCCAGCCACGAGGGCAGCATGCTCTATGCAATAGCTGCCAGCCACGAGGGCACCATGCTTTATGCAATAGCTGCCAGCCACGAGGGCAGCATGCTTTATGCAATAGCTGCCAGCCACGAGGGCAGCATGCTTTATGCAATAGCTGCCAGCCACGAGGGCACCATGCTTTATGCAATAGCTGCCAGTCATGAGGGTAGTATGGTTTATGCAATAGCTGCCAGCCACGAGGGCAGCATGCTTTATGCAATAGCTGCCAGCCACGAGGGCACCATGCTTTATGCTATAGCTGCCAGTCACGAGGGTAGTATGGTTTATGCAATAGCTGCCAGCCATGAGGGCAGCATGCTTTATGTAAAAAAAATGTTTTTTAATAAGATTGCCAGATATAGTACAGTTCATAGTACATTCATGCACAAAAGATACATATTTCATGAGTCTGAAATAGGGAGCAAGACGGACAGGAGTAGGGCTATCAAATATGGCATGACGGCATAAAGCTGGTAGGGTGAAGATGTAATGGGAGGAGCAGATTCAGATGTATGTTGGCCAATATCATAGTTCAACAAAACTTAATTTTGGTCCTGAACGAAAAAGGTTATCTATGTGCATACAGAGCATGCCATTTTTCATTTATAGTGTACTTTTAATTACTTCATTGTGTACAAATTAATAATGATTATAATATTGTGTTGAGTGCAAGGCATTATTAATAAAAAGGCCAGCCTAGACATCTATAGCTGTAACTTTATGCAGATTTAGAGTTAATGCATGGTAACTCATGAGAGTTAGAGGGGACCCTAACAGGGGGTTGTGTGAATCATTGATTTGTTCCTCTATATATTTCATTAATAAATGCTTTGCATCAAAGATATTTACAGTTGTGTTTTGTTTGTTGTTTTTAAGTTAATGTGTCCTTTCCGCCTCTATACTTTCCTATTGTACTTACTTCATGCTGCTTCAGTTTCTTTTGGAGAAACTGGTCTCTAGTTGCCACCGACTTCTTCAGTAACTCTAGGTCCTTGTTTGGAAATATCTGTCATGAAGGGACACATTGTAATAGGACAGTTAACACCTTTTTGTAGTGGTGGTTTATTTTGTCAAAATCAGTTTTGGGGTTTTGTTTTTTACCAACTGGGTGAACAATGTAGATTACCCCCTGCCTGAGGACAGTTACACAATTTACCATCATTCCATATGTAAAGAGGACCTGTCACCTTACATTTTATTAAATAAAGGATACTATATATTTTTTGCAGCTCTATTTTTGAACTGTGTCTGCCTTAAGTTCCTGTCTCCTGCATGCTAATGCTAGTAATAACCAACTGGGCAGTATCCTGCCACCAGTGAATAAGCAGATTTATATTCAATATTATCACAGACATAGAGTCAAATTCTACAGATCTGTTCTTTATTGGTAAATCAGAAGAAATGACTGAATCAGCCTATGCAGTGAGGTCAATAGATGATCCAAGCACACCGATATGGTCATAGCCAAGCAAATTCTGTAGCCAGCCCAGCTTGGCCTTGGAATTGGTGCTGCATCAGGAAGACTTTGGAGGAAAAGTACTAAATTAGCTCACTGGATTCCTCCATGTGTGGTCAGCTTTACTGTGCTTCTATTGGAGGTTAAACCCTCTATCAAATTTTGAGTTGAAGCCTGCACAATTTTCCTGAAGAAATGTTAAACACCCATACCTGGAGCCATGGAAAGATGTCAACTAGACTGTCCTTTGCAACTGTGTCCACGATGCCTTTACTGTATCTCAGCATGTTCTCAAACTCTGCATCACCTCTGCTGTATCTGGTGTTGAAGCACAGAGAACAAACCACATTGGTAACCGCTCGTGTCAGCTCTGGAGCCATGTCCAGTGGGACGGTGTGGGAAGCGGTGAGGGTTTTGCACATTGAGGTAGCCTCACGGGAAACTGTGATAAAGAGATAACGTCACTGAGTAACATAATTGATGAGGTTGAAAATAGACACCAGTTCAACCTATTTTGGATCTCCTGCGATCCCTCTCTTATATTTGAAATTGATCCAGATTAAGCAACCGCCAATCTATTTCAATCGGGAAAAATCCCTCCAGACATAATATTGCAGTCCTATTTTTTTCCCTATATCCACTGCTATCCTTCATTTTAATTAACAGTCGTATCCCTGGATACACTTTTCTGCTAAAAAGTTGTCTAACCCTTTCTTAAAATATCTATTGAATCTGCCATCACATCCTTCCCTGGCAATGAATTCCATATCTTGACTGCCCTTTACTGTAAAGAACCCCTTCCTTTGCTGGTTGTGAAACTTCCTCTCCTCTAACCTTAGAGGGTGATCGCGTGTCCTGTGTATAGTCCTTGGGGTAAAAAGTTCCCATGAAAGTTCTAAGTACTTTCTTTGAAATGTACTTATCGTACATCACCCCAAACTCCAACAGGTAACTCCACACTTAACTTATCTAATGGAGTTTTAAACTTTGAAGACCAGATTCATTTTCATATGGTTTGTGTTTGCCAGGTTCATCACATTTGATTGTGTAGTGTGGTCAAAACTCCTTTTTGGATTATACCTTTTGAGAAGTAATGTAGGTAAACAGGCAACATGACCCTCCTCTGTAATTATGCTCCTGGTTACTTTCATACAATTAGTGTAACTTTGCAAATATACCCAACGATTTACACAGCTACTTTTCACGGCTTATAGGAATGCCACATATGTGTATTGTATTCACATTCTAAGATGAAGGCACCAGCACTTCTTTGATTTGATTTTCCTGTCAATGTACAACGATTGTCTAGTGGTCCACAGCAAAATGTAGTACAGTTGAGGAAAACACAGGTCCTGTCTTTTAAATGGTTTCTCTACTTATTTTTATGTTCCCTATCCCTCCCTCCTTTCCAGATTAGTTTTACTGTATATAAAAAAAATAAGTCATAATAGAATTTTCTTTCACATAGCACGTTACACAGTAATCACTCGTCAGGAGCCTGAGGAAGCCGCCCGGAACCACCACCAAACAGATGTAAGTAGAACTGTTTGCTCGTAACATCCGAGTCCTGGCTGTAATCAACAGCAGGCAGCTCTGGATGGAAAGAGGGAGGGATAGCAAAAATAAGTGTCAACCCCTTTAGGCTTTTTTCATTTATACCAAGGCAGACCTTGGGGACACAGAAAAGACTTTCTAGATTCTCTTCTAATGTGATAAGAACCACTAGCTCTCCCGTCAGCCAGGAGTTTCAGTGGTGTCTATACTATAAACTATATAAGGAATAATACACTCACTACTGTTGAATATAAGAATGTTTGAAGCCACCTTACATTTCATAACGTGTATAAAATCAATGTCCTTTTGCCTGGATTACTGCAACCTCCTCCTCACCGGCCTCCCCCACTCCCGTCTCTCCCCCCTCCGCTCTATACTCAATGCGGCCGCAAGACTCATCTTCCTCTCACACCGCTCCTCCTCTGCCTCCCCTCTCTGCTTTGCCCTACACTGGCTCCCCTTCCCCTACAGAATTCTTTTCAAACTCCTCACCACCACTTACAAGGCTCTCTCCCACTCTACTGCCCCTTATATCTCTAACCTCCTCTCCATTCACACTCCCACCCGCTCCCTGCGCTCGGCCAATGACCGCCGCCTCTCCTCCACTCTGATCGCCTCTTCCCATTCCAGAATCCAGGACTTTTCCCGTGCAGCCCCCCTTCACTGGAATGACCCCCCTCGCTCCATCCGCCTCTCTCCTACTCTGTGCTCCTTCAAACGTGCACTCAAAACTCACCTCTTTCTCAAAGCCTACCAACCATCCGCTTAACCCCCATCTCCTCCACTCATTCTCCCCTCTCTCCCATTCCCTCAACTGGCTCCTCTTGTGCCTGGTCTGTTTAACCCTCCCTTAGGATGTAAGCTCGTATGAGCAGGGCCCTCTTCCCTCCTGTCTCCATACCTGTTCTTCTGCTCCGTGTCTATTGCATCTGCCTGCCTGGAGTTTCTGAAGTATTGGTACTTTTGTTTATTGTTCTGTACTGTTATACCCTGTATAGTCTACTGTTTGTACTATGTGCGGCGCTGCGGAAACCTTGAGGCGCCTAACAAATAAATGATAATAATAATAATAATAATAGATGGTAACAGAACTTTATAGATTGTAAGCTTGCAACAGAGCTCTCTGACCTTTCTGTCTGTTTGACAGAAATTACCCTGTATTGTTGTATTACTGTCCTTCTTCCCATTTGTGCAACGCTACGGATTATGATGGCGCAATATAAATGTTGATAATTATGTTGATGATAATATCCTTACATTTCACTGTAGAGGTTGCATTATCCATCTACGGACATTTATATGTCAAACCACATGACAACTGTTCTGAGCTTCATCTAGCCACCTCTGCCGCTGTTTAGGGATACCCTGGAAATGTTCTGAATAGTCCTTAAGTCTATTATGCTCAAAACATATACCATCCTTGCATATTTTCATTAATGCATATGTGAAAAATGCAGAGTTAAATTGACCCCAAGTTAAAATTTTCAATTCCATATATCTAAATAATTAAAGTTTATGTAGAGTTCAAAAACATTTTTTTTGTTAAACTACAAAGATCAACTTATACCTTTAAATTTCCAACTAGACATTTTACCTGCGATTTAATGCAAGGTTAATGGTTCCGGTGGTAGTTAGTATATGAAGCACATAACTTGTATGTACCTAGCCATAATTCTAGAAACTATAGAATGTATTGTTGTCCCTGCATTTGTCGTTACTTCATATATAGCCTCACAGTTAACCAAACATTGTTTATTATCATTTCAGTTCATTACTTAGTCAACGGTAATAATTACTCAACTTCTGAAAAGCAAAACTATTTTAAATACTGTAACAAACAAGCAATGTTCCGGTCAGTCCTACAGATGACACTAAACATTCCTTATCTAAACCAACAATGTTTCTATGTACATCGGGTGCTTGCAGACCAGTATCCATACATAGACGTGGTTTCAACAGACAGATGAGTGAAAATGAAAATGAGGTCGAAAATTCTTGGAATAGATCTATATGTAGGAATGAGGATGTGTTAAGATGTATAGGGTGAGAAATATAATATGATCTGGAATCAGGATCGGAGTCCTGTAGCTGATACTGCACAGACAGATGCAATAGACACAGAACTAGAAGTGTAGACAGTTAATGGATTTGGTTCGGTATATCCGTCAGCAGCCAGCATAATAGGAGTAAGAGGACAATCATGGTCGGTAATATGCTGTATTAGGCTACAAGGGTCAGCAGCCAGTATGAGCAGTAAAACAGAAGTGTATATGGTAACAAGCTGTAATTGGTATTTGGTACACAGGTTAGTAAGCATTATATTAGGGATAAGACAAAAGCATAGTCAGTAATAAACTGTATTCAGATACACAGGTCAGCAGCCAGTGTAATAGGAGTCAGAAGACAGAAGTGTATATGGTAACAAGCTGTATTTGGTATACAGGTCAGTAATTAGTATATTAGCAGTAAGACAAAAGTGTACATGGTAACAAACTGTAATCGGTACACAGATGAGTAACCATTATATTAGGGTTAAGACAAAAGCATAGTCAATAATAATAAGTCTTCAGGTACACAGGTCAGTAGCCACTATAATGGGAGTAAGACAGAAGGTTATCCGTTAACAAGCTGTATTTGTCAGGGTCGACAGGGATAACTTAGATCCTTTCGGCCTGTTAGGATTGGTGCTACTCCTGCCCGAGGCGGTGAGTCAAACAATGCAGATGGTCTTCGTCAGGGATACCCGCAAGAAGATTTGGACACCGCAGCCTCTGCACTGCAGGTTGCAGCCCTCAGGAGGAGAACCCAATGAGACCTGGGAGAAAGGAGTAGCAAGAGATACTGGTGGAGTTGAGACAGCAGGGATTGGCAGAGTGGTAACTCAGGAATAATAGCACAGGAAGAGTAACATTGGGTGCAAAAGTCTGCGAGTCAATTCTCGGGAGGTACCAGATACAGGGTGCAATAGTCTACGGACCGATACACAGTAAGTTCAGGATACAGGATGCGATGGTCTGTGGAGCCTCTACCACCAGATAGTGGAGATGATGATTTGGTCCTTTGCCACTACCATCCATCTACTACCTATCATGACAGTGGACTAACCTAGGGACCACAACCTGCGAGCCTCCAGCAGCAAAATCCATCCCGCCTTGCCGTGGTTCTTGGTGAAGACTGGGGGGTTCATTAGAAATTCCCTGTGATCGTAACAGTACACAGGTCAGCAGCCAGCATAATAGGTCAGGTAACTATAGTGAAAAAAAATACTATTCTATGAAACCAGTGCAAAAGCGGCTTAAGAAGGAAGTCAGAGGTGGAGCCACAGAATGCAGAAAGAAACTTCTCAGTATCTCAGACACAAGTAAAGCTTGACAAAGGGTGTTTTATGAAAGTACAAAACTGTGGGCTTACGTTGCAAATACCTTTTATTCGCAGTCATCGTCTATTTTATGTAATGCGCATGGAATTGCACTTAAAATTATTTTTAAAAAAAATAGCGTGTTCTGATACGAGAACCTTCAGTCCAGGTAGGCATCTCTGTGCATCTCATTTTATACTCACGTGCAAAAGCAAGATTTCAATTTGTGAGTCAGGATATTTAAATAAGACTCAAGGGAAAGAGCATTTCTGGCTCATTTCTTGTCCGTGGGCATTCACCCTATATGTAAAGATAAACGGTTTTGAAAGTAGAGGAAACCAGGCCTTGGAGTAGACTTTGCACCTTCCAGTCTGGGTGCCATAAATGAGGGAGTTATACTATGAAATAGTCCCTATGTCCTTCCCATTTCCTAATTTACTTAGGACATACATGGGCTAAACTGAACAGTAATTTAGGAGTAAATGGGAAATTTTAAATGAATAAAGGGGATGGTCATAAAGTATGAATGGGCTGGACTTTAAAGTTACATTTTTCTCTTACCATTATGTGCATTTTTCAGTTGGACCTGTAAGAGTCACGCAGAACATTTTTCAGAGTGCAGTCCCAAAACTCTGGATGTGGGTGGAGCTCCTTGTAATGGTCACAGCAGACAACTAGGTGCATTTGTACAAATATAATGATCTGTGGCCACATATTTTGAGGAATTGACCTGTAGAAACTGGAAAGTAGCTGTCCAGCATCCAATCCCAGAAGAGCTGCTTCCATGGGCATCAACATCCCTGGGTTCAAATCCTGAGAATAATAGCCAGGAGTCCCTTCTTTCCAAGCACAGTCCCAGGTATTAAAGATTTGTGTCCCCATTTTTTAACATTAACCAAATACACAATAACATTCTGTTCCCATAGATTGTAAGCTTGCAGGCAAGGCCTTCTTACCTCTTTGTCTGTCTGTACTACCCACGATTGTTTTATTACTGTTTTCCTAATTGCAAAGAGCTACGGAATTTGCTGGGGCTTTATAAATAAATGTTGAAGATGATGATAAATATCTACCAGTTATGTTTATTCTCTGGACTTCATAGGTTACTATTTGGAGGAATATTTCAAGTGCAAATCAAATTCAGTATACATGGCATGATGGGATTTGTAGTGCTCCAAGGTCCACCAAGACTAATATTGTACATAACAGGCTTAGGTGCACTGAAACACTACCATGACAAACTGCAGCTTGTCTCTCCGCATTCAATAACTTGTATTCTACCTGCCTTACATCAGTCATTCTTTGCCAGTAGTTGCTGTATTATAGACATCTGATTTTCTATATGTGTACTATACAAAACCTATGGGAGCCCTACAGGCTCAATCACTAACTATTGCTTACAGGCTACAGAAGCTGTGGCGGCACAAATGGACATTTCTTTGTTCTGGTAACAACATCACAGGACAGCAATATTAAAACATGTTTTGTTCTTGGATTGACATTTTATGCAGTACTGTTTAAATTATATTTATGAAAAGAAAGTAAAGTATTAAATTAAGTCAGGGGTGGGGAACGTCTGACTGGCGGCTGTAACAGGACATCAATTGTTCTGGCCCTCTGCCATCCATCGCTTCTCTGCCCCAAAGGGAAAAAAAATGAAATAAAAAGTGGACCAGCGCACTCCTCCCCGCTCACAGTATGTTGGGCGTGACATCATTACGCCCGACAGTTGCAGTGCGGATCTCCCAGGGAGCAGCCACAAGAAGAAGAGAAAAAAGAAGGCAATAGAATGGTAAGTGAAGGGGAGAAAAACCAGCATGAAGGGCGCAGTATGAGAGAGGGGAGACAGATAAAGGAGAGAAATAGCAGCATGAAGGGCGCAGTATGAAAGAGGGGACAGATGAAGGAGAGAAAAAGCAGCATGAAGGGCGTAGTATGAAAGAGGGGAGACAGATAAAGGAGAGAAATAGCAGCATGAAGGGTGCAGTATGAAAGAGGGGACAGATGAAGGAGAGAAAAACCAGCATGAAGGGCGTAGTATGAAAGAGGGGAGACAGATAAAGGAGAGAAATAGCAGCATGAAGGGTGCAGTATGAAAGAGGGGACAGATGAAGGAGAGAAAAAGCAGCATGAAGGGTGCAGTATGAAAGAGAGGAGACAGATGAAGGAGAGAAAAACCAGCATGAAGGGCGCAGTATGAAAGAGGGGAGACAGATAATGGAGAGAAATAGCAGCATGAAGGGTGCAGTATGAAAGAGGGGACAGATGAAGGAGAGAAAAAGCAGCATTAAGTTGATAATTTTGTATGACACCCGAATGATTTTATAAATATCCAAATGGCCTTTTGCAGAAAAAAGTTCACTACTCCTGATTTAATTTAAAGTAAAACAAAACATTTTGATATTACATATTAATACAAAAAGTTTCTTATATGTGCGTTTAGGCATTTCAGTAACTGCCGGTACAGGCGTGCACACAAGGACAGAGACTGTCTTAAGTTACTATTAGCACTCTGGTCCAATAACGGCAACATTTTTTCGATCGCACTTACAAGGGCTGGCCACTAAGTGTCACCAGAGCTGCATGCAGAACAATCTTCCATTCCAATTTTTGGGACATATTTACAGTTCAATATAAAAGCAGCCTGGGTGCAAAATTTGTTTCTGGACAAACCATGTTAAACGGTAAGAGATGCAAGTGCCATTTCTTATATTTTTTTACATGCAGGGCAAATCTTGTATGCTTTACACTCTGCACACAAACACTGGGCATTTTTATTTTTTACATTGGGTTTTACAGTGGGGCAAAACTCCCCCCTCTCCCCCCCCCCCCCCCCTCCCCAACGGACCAAATAGTTTGCCCAAATACAAATTTTGCACCCAGTAACTTGATTTGCTCTTAACTTTGCCCTATATGACGGATTTATATCTACTTCTACAAGGATTAAAGTAAAGCAGATCTTTTTAAAAGGTTTACTTAACAGGAATAAATATGTTCCCATTGCCACTAATATTATATAGCAGATATTAAAGAAGCATTTTGAAGCAACTGAACAAGTATTATCATGCTTTACCACTAGAGGGAGCATGTCAGGTTGGACTTTTTAAACATTGACTATATTATTCACTTACAAAAATTAGTTAAATAGTAATTTATGTATATCTAGACCAGACAAGTTACGATTTATATCACTGCTGTAGTGAGCTGTATTATTTTGTCTTTCCTTGAACGCCAGAACAGTTCAATTTAATTTGAAAATCATTCACAATGTACCTGGATCTTTAAGGAGCGTAAATACAGATATGTTGCGCACGTTGCGTAACATCGCCCTCTCTGCGCAGGCCCAAAACTGGAGCATAAGCTAGAGATCACAGCGACGCTCAATTTATCTTCGAGTGCAAAGGACCCTTACTACAACTTACGATTTCAGGGGCGGAACGGGCAGGGGGATAGGCGTATTCACGTAGTCAATGTATAGTAAGAGTGTGCCAAGCTCGAGCGCACGCAGAAGTATCAGATCCAAGCTTCGGGCATCTTTAAGGTACGTGTTATTCAGTCGTATCACTTGCAGCAGCTACAGCACTGGTGTAAGTGTCGATTACTAGAGATGACGGATGTATATGCATATGTATAGAACATGTATTTGATATCAGGAGCAACTGTAAAATGTATTTTATGTACAGCAGACATTAAGAACATCCCAATGTATTTTATAAAGGAGAAAAAATGTTTTGTCATTAATGACTATATTAACAAGTGACATTGAATAGGTTTTTTTTCTGTGCATTATTTTGTGACTTGATATTCCACGTATATATTGGAGGCATCCTGCAGTGTCTTGTCTGTTAGAGCAGAGCGGACCTAGACCCATATTCATCAACAGACTTATCTTTAGATCCGCTCCTTGTTTAATACGGACGTGTTTATAACCGATGTAAGTTTTTTTTAAAAAGCCCACATTACGTTCGTTTTGTGTTTATTGATGAATGAGGCCTTCTATATCTGCCCTAGAGTGTGCCAGTTTGTCTTCCTATTAGAGATTATCAAATGCTGTTGAAATGTCATCAACTTTAAAACTGGAATTTCAATTAAGAATTAAAAAAAAAAAAAAAAAAGTGTAGCAAATTCAGCTGCAGTAGTCAAACTCAAATCTAACCACAAACAGATCAGGGCCTTTGAATAAGAAAAAATTGCAAATCAGTTTGAATAATTTAAGCATATTCTTTCCCACTACTAAAAATGGTCTTAGATTTAGCCTGTATTACCCTTTAATCTGCGTTTCTTTTTTTTCCTTTTTTCATTGTATTGTTACTTAGCCTTACTATCCATCAGAAAGAATAGGAGCATGTATTATGTATCAGGTAGTATGTCACGAGAATGAGGTGTGCAGGTATAATGTACAGTATTGTCACTCACAATGCATATGGCAGCATTGACAGATAATATGTCCCTACCTTAAATTTCCTGTCCGACTGTCTTGCTGGATATAGCAGTTGATGGTACTTTGTATACAGTCAGCTTCCTATATATTAGCCGTCATGCCTCTACTGATGTACACCCATCTGTCATGTTATTTTTCATTTACTCACTGATCTGCTCAATGGCGGTGGTCCCTTCCCCGAACATGGACAATGCTGAATGAACCATTTTACGGTGAAACTTCCAACTGGGACTGTAGTCAGCAAAGGCAATATCCTTGGCATCTCTTGTCAAAACATCAGTTGTCACCTTGAGGACAAAGGAACAGAATTATTCATTAAAGATAGACCACTGAAGGAAAGTCATAAATGAGCATTGTATATTGGGATAACAACACCTGGAGGAATGTGTAGGCTCCTGTGCACAGGGATAACAACACCTGGAGGAATGTGTAGGTTCCTGTGCACAGGGATAACACCTGGAGGAATGTGTAGGCTCATGAATAACATCACCTGGAGGAGTGTGTAGGTTCCTGTGCACAGGAATAACGTCACCTGGAGGAATGTGTAGGTTCCTGTGCACAGGGATACCAACACCTGGAGGAATCTGTAGGTTCCTGTGCACAGGAATAACGTCACCTGGAGGAATGTGTAGGTTCCTGTGCACAGGGATAACACCTGGAGGAATGTGTAGGCTCCTGAATAACGTCACCTGGAGGAATGTGTAGGCTCCTGAATAATGTCACCTGGAGGAATGTGTAGGTTCCTGTGCACAGGGATAACACCTGGAGGAATGTGTAGGCTCCTGAATAACGTCACCTGGAGGAGTGTGTAGGTTTCTGTGCACAGGAATAACGTCACCTGGAGGAATGTGTAGGTTCCTGTGCACAGGGATACCAACACCTGGAGGAATCTGTAGGCTCCTGTGCACAGGGATAGCAACACCTGGAGGAATCTGTAGGTTCCTGTGCACAGGGATACCAACACCTGGAGGAATCTGTAGGCTCCTGTGCACAGGGATAGCAACACCTGGAGGAATTTGAAGGCTCCTATGTATAGGGATAACATGCTCTGCGGACCACCCAGAAATGATCTTCCCTTCCATGTCTGAACCTGTGCAGCCTGCCTTAAACCTCGGCTTGTCTTCCTCATATGATTCCGTGCTGCTCTGACCTCTGCTCTATTTACCATGAATGAACCCACGCTACCCAAATTCATTATGGATTTGTGTGACCCGCTCACAGTTGGCACTACTGACACACTACCCAGTGCGCTGCCCTGTTCCACACCCATGTGTATCAACATTAGATTTTTGCAGTTCAAAACCACCCCAGCATTCCCACCTCATAACAGAAATAGGGCATCACAGATAGCAGAATGAGGTGAACAACATCAGTGCCTCGGCCCCACAAGCTATTATCAATTTTTGGGTCTCTAAGAAACTCCTCCTTTGTAACATGTAAATCTTACTACTTGTAACATTAAAGTTAAGATAGGGGTGGAGGTTCGATTAGGGAAATATCTATTTAAGCCATAGAGATTGTATTGGTAAAAAGTGTTATGGATGGATTTAGCTATTGTTTTTTGGATAGAGAGGCTACCTAGACAATAAAAGTTACTTCCAATACACATACATAAACACACTATTTTCCCATCATACTCTACATTCTCACTCTCCCAACATAACATCTTATAAATAGTCTACCTGCCTACCTAGTACTACAGTGCTCCTCTCTACTTGCAGTCCTTCTAGGTAGAATGGTCACGGAGGTCATTGAAATGTACTGCACTGATACTGCAATTCACAAACGTCACTTTAATAAAGCCTAGTAACCTTTCAATGCTGTTAATAGAAATAACATGATAACATGGGAGCGTATATTCTGCATAATATAAAATCCTTGAGATAATTTTGTTTTGAAATGTTTGAAGATTGCAATGTGTAGATAATAGAATATTTGACCCTGAATCATTGTCCCTCTAAATTAGCATTAGGGAAGGCTACAGGCATTTTCTTTCTTTTTTTTAAATCCAGTAATTAAATGTATTGCACAACTGGTCTCATGCAGAATAGTACATCATCCAATTTATAAAACACCCTTTTTACTAAGATTATTAGTTTATTAGCCTCTTATGATGTTTGCAGATAAGAACACGTAATTATAAATTGAAATAATTTATATAGAAGACAGGACCAGTCCTGAAATTGATTTGGTCTCTATCATTAGGTCCTAAAAACATACATAGTTCTTATGGGAACTTACAATTCAGAGACTTGTTAAATGACAGTTTTCAGCCTCACATGCTCGTAGTAAAGAATGACTATGAAGTATTGCGCTCTAACACAAATATTAACAAATAAAGCTGTAGTTTATATGGTTACTCACTGCACGTGGTCTCCCAGCAAAAGTTTTCCCCTTCTTCAGCAGGACCTCACGGGCATCCTCATGGTTATTCACAATAACTACATAGTGAGAACCCATCATAAAGGAGTAGAGGCTGCCATACTTTTTCTGTAGACTGCAGAAAAGAAGGTGAGGAGGGAGGCGATTCCCAAGGTGAAGTAAACTCCCGATGACAGGCAATGAAGGTAAGCTCTTGGGGTACTTTACATTTCCTTGGCTCCGTAATCCTAATCTCCAGAAAGAGATAAGACCTAGCACAAAGACTAGAAGCAAAGCACCACCAAGCCACACAATCATGCTGGAGTCTTCTTTACCTTGAAATGATTATTTCAGTTGACAGTGCAAATAAATATGGTAGGACTCTTCACAGCAGCCAATCAGGGTTGAGGGATCATTAACCCTTGCATTGCAGGAATTATACATGCTCCCAACAAGTACTTTAAAAAAAAGTTGTTACATTGCAAATATTCTTAGTGGTTAAATGTCAGCACAAGTTTCTGTCATATTTTAAATAGTTGCACACATGTCAGTTTTAAGATTTTAATTTTAAGATTTGAAATCTTAAAGTCTGCTGTTTAAATGAGCGCCCCACCCCTCAGCTGATTCTCATTCCCTCTCTGCACAGCCCACTCCCTCCAGCCTTGTAGACATATGTGCTGCAATCAATTTGTAAGCAGACTAACATTTTTAAATATTGTTACATGGGATAGGGGTTAATTAGGATATACAGGGGCATATTCAATTGTTAACTTTTTCCGCCGCGGAAAAAAGCATTACCGTTAGTACGGTAATTCCTAGTCAGATTTCAGCTCGCAGCTCCCTGAGCCGCAAGATGAAATCCAGCGAGAAAACTACCGTAATAACGGTATTTCCGCGCACTATTACCGTAATGACGGCAATAGTGCGCGCGGCGCGCTAATTTTGGCTATAACGCCAACAACTGAATATGCCCCACAGAGTGCTAAAGTTAAGTTCATGCTTAATCTATTCTTAATGCTGAACCACAAGCAAATCAGACCAGAAATTCTACAACAAAAATCCCAAATTGAGATCCTAACAGTGAGCCAGTGGCAGATCCAGGCGGGGGGGGGGGGGGTGTGTTTTAAACACAATCAGAGCATCCGGGCAGCACACTGTCCCTACCTGTCACTGCTGAACGGACCTGCACATAGTATGCAGCCGCCGGCAGCCTCAGATGTAAAAAAGGGGGCAGGGCCTAAATCCCCCCCCACCCCCTAAATCGCCCCGGGTAGAAGAATTCTCTAGATCCGCCCCTGCACTGAGCCTAAATTAAAGCCTAGTCTACTGAGTTTATATTTTGTTTTAAACTGATAATGGCAAACACAGCTGCAAATGAGGAGGAGAGCAGGAGCACGAGGAGTGGGTGAAAATGATCATATCAACAGGTTCCCTGAGAACTAAATTCAGCTGCTATCAGGGTGTTATCTCTTTACTACACATGCAAAGTGGTAGGGAGCGTACCTCAAGAGAGTCTTTGGCACCTGAGACAACAATGCCCAAAATGGGACATGTATTGGCGACAGAACTTTGAAAAAGTACTAGCACAAAAGAACCAAAAATACTCAGCCCTCAATAGCAATAAATTTCCCCTCCCTTTTTCAAAACTCTGCCAATGATCCATTTAAAGAGCGGTGGGGTATGAAACCATTTTAAAGTATAATTTAATCTGCTGTACCGTGTCTGACAATAAGATTAATGCCAATAGGTGTTTCACATAGATATTACATGTGTCTGTGGCTTCCCTCACTTTGCAGTGTATTAGAAAACTATCATATCCCAAACAAAACGCAAATTTAAAGGCAAAACTTAGCATGTTGTTGTATATGTATTTCAACCCAACATGCCAGGTTTTCCCTTTAATTAAATTGCTGTTTTAAATATTGCGGGAAAATTGAAGAAAATTGGCAATTTTGTAACACTGAAAATTTTCCCCCAGCACACTGATAAAGCCAGCAAAAGACCTGCCATTTCTACTGTAGATAAAAATGCAAAAGTCTTAGTTGCACCCATTTGCAAATGTATGTTAAAGCCACTGCCACTCCATTGCACTTTTGCTAATAGGGTGGTCCTAACTCTAAACAGTGAGAGTCCCATATATTTGGGCCATACATATGTGTTTTTAAATTGAGAAATAACTTACCAAAGAGGTACCCCAGAAGCCTCCAAACAGCAATTCAGCGCCACTACCCCCTCTCAGTTACCGACACCAACATGCCTCTCAGACAAATACAGAAGTGGAAGCTTTTAACACTGCAGGACAATACATATACTCTATGGTCTCCTACTTTTGTTTGCAGGCTCCAGACTGAGTGACAAGTTAAGTGGGAGGTCTGAGTGGCATTTTGGAGCAGATGGGGCACCTGAATGGCATACGAAGATACCTTATGGCAAAAGGGAGGTCTGAGGGAAATCTTGAGGCACTTGATGGCAATAGGCGGTCTGAGGGTATGTGGCTGACTTTTGGACAAAGTTGGGGTTCTGAGTGTCATGTATGAGTAGTTTTTTGCAGGTGCCATTTTATGGCACATAGGAGGTTCAAGTAGCATGTAGGGGAATTTTGGAGCAATTGGGGAGTCTAAATGGCATTTGGAAGTTCTGATGGCTCCAACTGGTTTCTTCTGAGAGTTTAGGTGAGATTTTATTTATGTTCCTTTATAAATGCACTCAGTGAACAATTACCGTTCTAGTATTGGGGAGGATCCTCCATAACAGCCTGAAATGTTTGTGGCATGGATTCAATAAGGTGCTGGAAACTTTCTTTAGAGATTCTGGTTCATGTGACATGAAATCATCACACAATTGCTGCAGATTTGTCACCTATACATTCATGCTGTAAATTTTCGGCTCCACCACATCCCAAGGGTGCTCTGTTGGAGTAAGATCTGGTGACTGTGGAGTCCATTGGAGTTCTATGAACCCACTGTCATGTTCAAGGAATCAACTTGAGAATGTGTGTACGCTGTGACATGGCACATCATTCTGCTGGAAGTAGCCATTAGAAGATGTGAAGACTGTTGCCATAAATGAATGTACAATGTCAACTGTTTATTGGGGCCTAATGTGTGCCAAGAAAACATTTCCTACACCACTGCATCACCACCAGCAGCCTTCACCATTGACACAAGGCAGGATGGATCTATGGATGTTGTTTATGCCAAATTCTGTGTGTCGCAGCAGAAATCAAGATTCAGAATTACTGGCAACATTCTTCCAATCTTCAACTATCCAGTTTCGTGAGCCTGTGCCCGCTGTAGCCTCAGTTTCCTATTCTAAGTCGACATGAGTGGAACCCAATGTGGTTTTCTGCTGATATAGCTCAATCACTTTAAGGTTCGACTTGCTGCGACTCATTGATGCTCTTCTGTATACCACTGTTGTAACGCATGGTAATTGCAGTTACTGTCGCCTTCCTGTCAACTTGAATCAGTTTGGTCATTCTCCTCTGACCAATCTCATTACCAAGGCATTTCCGCCCACAAAACTGCTTGATGTGCAGATAAGCAGAAATTAAAGCAAACATTTCCGATTGTCTCGATCTACCTCTGGCTGCAACCCTGCATCTAGATGCTGCTGTGCCTTCCCTTATCTTGCCTGCAAGGGATTTGTCTGGACTCTGTCATATATGTATTTAGCCTGCAGTACCACTATTCCATCAAAGAGGCCACTGTGGTAGTTGGACTGTTCTCCAACCTGTTAGCGAGCTAAGCTCGTTACTCATGGATGCTTAGCTCCTGTCTCTGGTCTTTAAAAGACTGCCTTGCCCAGCGCTCATTGCCAGTTCAACTGTTGCCTTAACTTTGGCTGGTTCTCCTGTGTATTATCCCTGACTGATTTCCTGGTATTGACCTTTGCTTGTTCCTCCGTTTTGGCACCTCTTCCTGTGACACCTGACCCGGCATTGTTGTGACTTTGTACATGCCTTCTCCCTGGTATCGTGGTGGACCATCTAGCTTTAATCCCTGGCTTGTTTGACTCTCCTGTGTTATTGTGTCTGCAGAGTATTGCTCCCATAGCAATCGAGCATCTACAGTCTGTAGCAGCTATCTACACAGGTAGAACAGGGTTATAATATGTTTCTATTCCACACAAATTCTCATCTACACAACCACCACCACATTCCATTGAAGCCCACGCAAGTCCTGTCACTTTCTCGATCAACAAAGGCCCAGCAAGACCGTCCCGTGGTCTCAAATTGGAAGGGATGTATGTAGCAGATGTAGGTGAAGGGGGTCATTTCTCCAATTTGCCCATGTTATGTGCAAAAAATAAACCGCCAGATTAATGCATTTATGAAAGCAATTTTAAAATTTTTGTGCGCAGGGAAAATCTAGAAATGTACTTTCCTATATGGAACCATTTTGCAAGTGTTCCTGGCACTTTAGAGACTGTGTAATGACAGTATGAAGCTAGAAAATTGACTATGGAAAAATCGCTTCATCGCTTCTAAGCCCAGTCATGAGTTTAAACAGCATGGAAAGTGCCCACATGTGATGTGGCTGTGTTTCTGGAGAATTCATTCCGTCTTATGCAAGCTACTCAAATCATTTGAAATTGAAAAAAATGGACCAAGTTCAGACACTGCCAGCCTGAGTCAAGTCATAACCCCATAATAAAACTACTGGAAAATCAGCTGGAGAAGCTGAAGGAAGAGATGAAACTTGGTGATTCTGATAAGCATGTTGGCCTTGTAGATCAAGATCATTATTCACATCGCCAGGACCCTAGTGTTTGCAGCATCTTAAATTTGGATCATTATCTTTTGGCAACCATGCTTGATCCTAGGTTAAGGTTATATGTAATGTCTTTCTTTCCAATTAACACAAATCTTCACAGATGCCAACAGTTCCTTGTGAGCAAGCTGCACATGACACGGCCCCGGCTTCAGCTTTTCCTACAAATGCTACTGCCAGAAATAAACTTATTTTTTAAGAGTCCCAATGATGACGAGTCAACACAGCACAACAATGTGAAAAGTTAGTATGACATCTGGTCAAGGCTTAAAAAAAATGTCCAAATATATTGACAGCTCTACCATGTCTCAAACTGATACACTTTCATTTAGTAGTGGTAAAGGATTATTTTAATGATAATTCAGAAATTAGGATCTCAGACAGTCCTGTCTGAGATGCTTGAATTATGGCAGGAAAAAAGGCAATTTGAAGCCCCTTGTACAAACTAGCTGTGGTGTACTTAAGCTGCCCACCCTCCAGTGTGTATTCGGAAAGAGTGTTCAGCACAGCTGAGAACATTGTGAGTGATCATCGGAGACTTCCCAAAAATATAGAAAAACCGGTGTTCAAAATGAACTATGAGGAATACCATTGTTGCTGCAAATTACAAACAGAATCTGTAACGCCAGTGGGGATGAACTAATATTGTGTGATGATGATCTTGACATCAGTAATTAGGGTGTTGACATTATCAATAAAGAGGAAGATGACTACTGTTAGCCAAATGGCCATTAATAAAATGTTAAAACTACTATCTATTCTCCAGCTCATCAATCAACAACAAAAACTTTATCTTTTGTGGGGCCCAAAATAAATCAAGCACTTCAGCCACAAAAGTGGCAAACCTTGTTGCTGAAGTGCTTGGTTTGTTAAACTATACATGTCCTTTTTAACATATGAATGGGTGGGATGGTATGCGGTCCACTGCTAGACATTCAATTCATCATCACCATCATTTATTTATATAGTACCAGCAAATTCAGTAGCGCTTTCCAATTGGGAACAAACAGTAATAAAACAATACTAGGTCATACAGACAGACAGAGAGGTAAGAGGGCCCTGCTCACTAGGGGCCTGATTCATTAAGGATCTTAACTTAAGAAACGTCTTATTTAAGTCTCCTGGACAAAACCATGTTACAATGCGAGGGGTGCAAATTAGTATTCTGTTTTGCACAGAAGTTAAATACTGACTGTTTTTTCATGCAGCACACAAATACTTGATAGCTTATTTGTACACTGAAATTTACAGCTGATATTTGTGTGCTACATGAAAAAACAGACATTATTTAACTTATGTACAAAACAGAATACTAATTTGCACCCCTTGCATTGTAACATAGTTTTGTCCAGGAGACTTAAATAAGAAGTTTCTTAAGTTAAGATCCTTAATGAATCAGACCCTAGCTTGCTATCTATAGGACAATGAGAGTCTCATACATGAGATCGAGTTCCACACATTGCATATTGGCCCAGCCAGAATGCAGAGTTAAAGAGTGCCTAATGGACCATATGATCCAGTGACACAGCAATGTTGGTCAGGAGGTCAGAGGGTTGTAGTCTTGTGTGAACTGTGTAAAGGGTGGTAATAGGATAACCTATGGACGTTAGGTCGAAAAATTAATATGGTGGACAGTATTATTAGGTCGACAATTTATATTATATTATATAGGAATATTACTGTTGACCTAATATTACTGTGGATGTCATTATTATTGACTTTTCAACCCTGTCTATATAAGGGTGTCCACCATATAAATGCCGGTCATGTAACTGTCGAACACCTGGGTGGAAGGACAAGGACATTTAAAATGTAAAACTGTAAAATGCCAGATGATGCCACTGCTCTCAGTCGAATGACCTCTAATTACTGTTTCTTTACTTTCCATGATGTATGCGAACATCAAAAATATTGTGCCCGATCCAGGCCCTTTACTCTGGTCCCTCGGCGAGGGTCTCGTGAATGGAGTACTCTCTTCCTCACTCACGATTTTAAATGTCAGGTTCCTACTCTCTCTCTGGGCAGACAGTCATGTGAGTGCATACACACTGCAGGATCGAAAGGCGGTTGGAACAAGATTTTTAAACAGGACGAGCAATCAAATGAAACGATTGGTACTTTGGGACGACTCTCGTTCATCGTGTAAGTATAAACACTAATGCGATATGGGGCCAAATGGTCGTTCATCGGGTATTTGGTCTGATAATTGGCTGAAAAACCTGTAATGTGTTCCTAGCCTAAGTAGTCAATAAACTTGACAACTATAAAAAATAAGAAAATAAACTACTTTTCTCAAAGGCACTTTTTGGGCTAACTGTCTATGATACCTATCAGCAAAGAATCTTACTTAATATACTAGAGAACAATTTCTGCACATTATGCAATCTTTTATTTCATTCATGAAAATTATATACAATATAAAATAAATTGCGAAATATAATAAAATTAATAAAGCCTGTTAGGGTATTATCGATACTAAAGTAATTCATATACTGTTTTTCACATTCTTAGAATATTCTTTATAATAAGGTTGTTCATGTTATACTTGGAACAGTAATTTTTATATCAAATGCTTATACTGAGACAACATTACATTATATATTTGTAGTCTTATATCTCAGACTCTCACTAGGTATTAAATAACCACATTTTTATTGAAGCAACTACATCAACTGAGTTGACAACCCCATTGTGCCTTTATAGTCATTACAGAACACATGCAAAATTACCACTACTATCTTATGACTCTGTATGAGTCTTATGACTCAGTATGTTATATCGTTGTGCCTGCGGTTCGTTACCTGCTATCCATTTCAGAATTCAGTTCAAGCTCCTTACATTCACTTATAAAGCCATTACCAACACTTCTCCCCCTTACATCTCTGACCTTGTCTCGAGGTACATACCTACCTGGCCATTCCGCTCTTCCTCTAATCTCCACCTCAATTCACCTCTTCCCATGCTCGCCTCCAAGACTTTTGCCGTGCTGCCCCCATTCTTTGGAATTCCCTACCCCGTCTCACTCAATTCTCCCCAACCTACAAATCTTAAAACGCTCATTAAAAACCTCATATTTTCAAGCTCACCTTCCTACCACCTCCTGAACATCTTATCCCTCACCTCCTTTTCCTCGCCTTCCATCTCCATTTCCTCCCAGTTGGTCCTACTGTCTCTCACCACCCCTTCCTCTAGAATGTAAGCTCTCGTGGGCGGGGTCCTCCAGACCTATTGTCCCATGTCTGTCTACTGCCTGACTCCGTCATCCATCCTGTCATGTCTTTTGCTGCACTCTATGTGAGTCTCCATAGCATTACTCACACTCATCTGTGCAACTGACATGTATTGCCTCATCTATTTGTTACTTGCTTTTGTATCCGGCGCTACAGAAATCTGTGGCGCCTTTTAAATAAATAGTAATAATAATAATATTAATAATAATAATAAAATACTAATGTAGGAACATAAACAGCAAAAAAAAAAAATCACATCATTTGACCAATTTTTCACAATTTTTAATAAAAACCAGATCCAAAACCAAAACCAAAACCAAAGCCAAAACCAAGACATGGAGTCTGCGCACATCTTGAAAAATACACACAAATGCAGCAATAGTTGTGTAAAAAAATTTCTCATAAGCTTACAATGAATTTCATTACAAAATTCAAATTATCCATAGATAAATACCCTTGGTAGATGCTTTGGACTCTTGTCATGAAAAAAAATAGTTATACCTGCAAATTAACACTTTTATTAGACTATATGACATTCTCATAAGCCGATTACAGAACATACATTTGGGGTCCCTGTAATCAGAATAAATAGAATATACACTGATCAGGCACAACATCAAAACTACCTGCCTAATACTGTGTAGATCCCCCATGTGCCGCCAAAACAGCTCTGACTCCTTGAGGCATGAACTCCAAAAGACCTCTGAAGGTGTCCTGTGGTATCTGGCACCAAGATATTAGCAGCAGATCCTTTAAGTCCTGTAAGTTGTGAGGTGTTTTCTTGCTGCAATCAGAACAGTTTGGAGGCATGTTTGTGGTAGATGTAACTGAATCCACTTTGGGGAACATTTCTCCAATAGCCCATGTTTCGACGGTGGACAGAGGTCAGCATTGGCACTCTGACCGGTCTGTGGCTATGCAGCCCCACACTGTGTGTTCTGACACCTTTGTATCATAGCCAGCATTAACTTTTTCAGCAAGTTGTGCTATAGTAGCTCTTCTGTGGGATTAGACCAGCTGGACTAGCTATCACTCCCCACATGCATCAATGAGCCTAGGGCGCACATGAAATTATGTTTTTAACCGACTAACGATAAACAACGGATTGTCCCGATATCACAGTAGTGTGTACCCTGCAACGAGGAACGATTATCGTTCCAAAGCCCATTGTATTGTTAAATGAGATTTTTAAACTGAACCCAAAATCTCATTCAACATGTTAGGCACCGTCCCCGCTGTTATTCTGTGGAGCGGGGACGGACATCTGGTAGTTCCAGCCAGAGGCGTCCTGTTGGTAAGCAACAGGAATGTAGCGTCCCCGGCCATCCTCACGTCGTCGGGCACATGCGTAGTTACGCTTCCATTGTTTTGGTAGCCAGCGTGTCCAGCAACCACCCCTCTTCTCCTCCTATCACAGATCAGCTGCCTCTATTTGAACCATGCTCTGACACCATTAGGGTGCCAGAGTATCAAGTCTCCACACCTCCTTGCTCAGTAGCGTAAACACTAGTTAGCGATTTCAGTGTGTCTACAGTCTTCTACGTGTTTGATAGAAGGGACTCTTGCCTTCAGCCTCAGAACTTGCACAACTATTCTTGAAGAACATCTTCCGTCTCCATGGCTGTCCACACAAAACTATTTATGATCGCGGAGTCCAATTTGTTTCTAAATTTTGGAGGGCTTTCTGTAAGAACCTCGGAGTTAACTTCAAATTCTACTCCAGTTGTCACCCACAGACTAATGGACAGACCGAACACGTCAATCAAGACTTGGCATGCTTTCCCCGTTGCTTCTCATCTGAACATCAATCTTCTTGGAGTGATCTGCTCTGTTGGGCGGAGTTCGCAAATAATAATCAGATCCACTCGACTACGGGTTCTTCTCCCTTCTTTACAGTCTTTGGCCGGCATCCTGTTCCTCCCTCTCTGCTGGAAGCTCCCGTTTCATCTGTTCCTGCTGTGGACTCTCTTGTATGTGATCTTTCTCAAATTTGGTCACAAACTCAAGCTAGACTTTCAGGAGCCTCTCTACGCTATAAGGGAGTTGCTGACCGCCACCGCAAAATTCTCCCCGCATTGAAGGCTGGAAATCGAATATGGCTATCTACTCAAAACCTCAGACTCCGTGTTCCCTCAATGAAATTAGCTCCACGCTTTATTACATCTCCCAGGTTATTAATTCCGTCTCTTATAAGCATTTTTTACCTCCATCACTCAAAATCCATCTTCCTTCCACATCTCATTATTGAAATCTCTGGTCAACAATGAATTCTTCAGAGAATCCGCTATTCCCCCACCTATCAAGATTTCTCTTGGTGACGAATATGAGGTCAAGAGAATATTGAAAGTTCGTTCTTTTTGAGGCAAACCCAGTTCCTTGTACATTGTAAGGGCTACAGCCCCGAGGAGAGATCCTAGGTAGATAAAAGTGACCTTCATCCTCCTCGTCTTTTTGCCGAATTTCTGGGTAGATCCAATCCTTCTCTGGGGGAGAGAAGGGGAGGGGGTACTGTCAGACGCTGTCCCTGCTGTTCTTCCGTGAAGTGGGGATGGCCGCCTGATAGATCTGGCAGAAGGTGTCCCATTGATAAGAAACAGGAATGCAGTGACACCGCTGGGCACATGCGCAGTGACACGTCCAGCTGCTAGGCAATGGGACACTTTCATTGTTTTGGCGGTCTGCGTGTCTGACCGCCCCTCTTCTCCTCCTATCACAGCTCAGCTGCCTCTATTTGAACCCTGCTCTGACACCATTTGGGTGCCAGAGTATCAAGTCTCCTGTCTCCAGCATTACTTTATTTACATTATGGCTTCCTTTGGTTTGACCCGACTCCCTTGACTATTCTTCTGAATTGTTCCCATTATCTCCTTTAGTTGCTGACGCCGGCTGCCTGACTATTCTTCTGGATCATCGCTATACCTGTCTGATTATTGTGACCTCGGCCTGGTTGACCTCTCTGCGTATCTCCCTTAGGTATAGTCTCTTCCCGATTGGCTTGACCCGGACCATCCTGATCATCTCTCTCTACACTGCAACTATCTTGGAGGACCGCGACTGTGAACCCCAGTGGTACGTTAGACTCCCACTCAGTAGCATAAATACCAGATAGCGATTCCAGTGTGTCTACAGTCTTCTACGTGTCTGACACAACAATGGAACGTTGTTGTTCCAATTTCACAGTGTGTATGCACTCGGCAGAATTGGAACGACAATTTAGCTATTTACCAGCAAGAGCACATCAGATTGTCAGGTGAAGATGTCAGCTCAGAGTGTCTTGCAGGGATTTATAACAGAGACTGTGTGCAATGGAGAGGTGCTGCTGGCTGTAATTCTTCCTGTGCAGCATGTACACTCCGATCTGCCTGGAGGACTACAAAAAGCCGCTGCCACATTGCCGAAGTGTGTGTTACTTATAAACTGAGTGACTTGCATTGTGTGCAATATTAAACACAAAAGATGACTCCCAGGCAGTGTTGTACTCTCGCCATACTGTAATATTGGTTGTACTGAATAATTTATGGCTTCTATGCATTGCTGCAGTCCCTCCTCTCCATCATGCGGGAGATGCTATCACACCGGGACAGGTTTCTCCTTGGAGACACACACACCTGTGCGCCATCATTAGTGACCCTAAGCTGATTAGTCTCCACAGGACAACAGGGATTTCAAAAGACGAAAGCTTTCCTCTCATTAGAACGGCTACTTGTAGCAGTGAGTTTGGAGAAGACGTCCTGAAATAGGTGGAGGTGGTGTATCCTGGAGTTGACGCGTGCTGACCTGTCCTTTGTGTTTCGGGGTGAATCCATAGGGTATCTGGGAGAGGTGTAAAAATGACTGTGCGCCCTTTATTCTTTCCTTGGTTCTGGAAATGGGCAGTATGAGGTGGGCAGTGAGACTCACATAAGGCCCCAATGCTTTGCCTTCCCAGAAAACCTTCTTTATATTATTGCAATTTTGAGCACTTTCTGTTTCATGCATCATACTTTTCATCCAACACTGTATTTGGGGAGCTAATGGGAACTATAGGACTGTTTCCGTAATGGTAGCTAATGATTGCAACATCATGAAATTCTAGTACATTTCTTTGCCCTGCACAATCTCACAAGATACACTGACAGACACATATATTAGTTAGTTATCAAAGACCCCAGAGCCACATTCAGCACTGATAGTGACAGCCGCTGTGTTACCTGACCAACCCCTCCCGGTGTTACCCGACCAGCATCCAGTCTCCTGCTGTAAGAGCGTTTACCTGTCCTCATTCCAGCGCCTGTCAGCCGCTATTCCGGGTTCGTGGTGAGGAGCTCATGTGACTCCCCTTTGGAAAACATCATGTGATCTTGTGGCGGGGAATCTGAAATAAAGGGAGGATCTGACATCATACCTGTGTAAACAGGTTAATCCTCCTGACTCAGTGCTTGTGTTCCCGGAGCTCTCTGTGGCTGTCTGCTCTGGCGTCTCTCTGCTTTGGCTTCCTGAATTACTGCACCTGCGTGTTCTCCGCTGTTTATCCGGAGTATCACAGCCATCTGACTTGTGTATCGTCTCGGCTTGTATACCAGACCACTCTCCTGTCTAATCCAGAGTACTGCTGCCATCTGACCTGTGTACCGAACTGGTTTGTATACCAGACCACTCTCCTGTCTAATTCAGAGTACAGCTGCCATCTGACCTGTGTACCGAACCGGCTTGAATACCAGACCACACTCCTTCCTACTCTCGAGTACCTCTGTCATCTGACCTGTGTATCGAACCGGCCTGTATACCAGACTACTCACTATCTACTCCAGAGTGTCGCTGTCATCTATCCTGTGCACCTAATCGGGTCGCATCCAGCTCTCCGTCTGCTCAGTCCAGGTTGTCCTCAACTATTCTCCAGTGAATACCACAGCACCCTCAAGGTATCTTCTTCTACTCTTTTGTATTGTCAGCTTCACCTATTCCGCTCGTGTCTAGGGGCCAAACCAAGGACAGCGACCTTCAGTTCCCTAGCAGCTAAGTTCATCCCACCTTGCGGTGGTTCTTGGTGAAAACCAGGGGGCTGTTAGACTCCGCGCCTTGCTAGGTCTGCACAAATCTAGACCGAGTGTATCCTGAGTGTAACACCTACACTAATACAGTGACAGCCCCTCACTCTCCCTCCTGTTAAACTCTCTCTATACATTGCATAGGGTCCCATAGGATGATCGCACGGACTGGAAATGTGGAAAACATATTGATGCAGGCTACTTAGAGCAGATGGTTATGATAGACAAAAATCACAGATCTGACGGAAAATCGTGTCAGATGTCTTAGTGTGTACAAGCATGTTGATCGGGGCTTTCAGTCCTTGATAAAATCATTAACGATATCACATTGGGAGACATTTTCTGTAGTACGTACCCAGTCAAATATACCCCACCCCTTGACAGGTGCCATTGTACAAAAGTGGAAGCTGCTCAAATCAATTTATAGGCCATAACAGGTGCTTGAAAGGGTGGGGTTATCCTGCAAGGAACATACACACAACATTTTTTCCCCCAGCACACTGCTATAGCCAGCAACAGATCTGCCATTTCTACTGTAGATAAAAATGCAAAAGTCTTTGTTGCACACATTTGCAAATGTATGTTTAAGCCATCCTGCCACGCCAAGGCGCTTTTGCTATTAGGATGGTCCTACTCTAAACAATGAGAGTCCCATATATTTGGGCCATACATATGTGTTTTTAAATTGAGAGCTAACTTACCAAAGAGGTACCCCAGAAGCCTCCAAACAGCAATTCAGTGCCAGTACCCCCTCTCAGCTACTGACACCAACATGCCTCTCAGACAAATACAAAAGTGGAAGCTGCTCAAATCAATTTATAGGCCATAACAGGTGCTTGAAAGGGTGGGGTTATCCTGCAAGGAACATACACACAACATTTTTTCCCCCAGCACACTGCTATAGCCAGCAACAGATCTGCCATTTCTACTGTAGATAAAAATGCAAAAGTCTTTGTTGCACACATTTGCAAATGTATGTTTAAGCCATCCTGCCACGCCAAGGCGCTTTTGCTATTAGGATGGTCCTACTCTAAACAATGAGAGTCCCATATATTTGGGCCATACATATGTGTTTTTAAATTGAGAGCTAACTTACCAAAGAGGTACCCCAGAAGCCTCCAAACAGCAATTCAGTGCCAGTACCCCCTCTCAGCTACTGACACCAACATGCCTCTCAGACAAATACAAAAGTGGAAGCTGCTCAAATCAATTTATAGGCCATAACAGGTGCTTGAAAGGGTGGGGTTATCCTGCAAGGAACATACACACAACATTTTTTCCCCCAGCACACTGCTATAGCCAGCAACAGATCTGCCATTTCTACTGTAGATAAAAATGCAAAAGTCTTTGTTGCACACATTTGCAAATGTATGTTTAAGCCATCCTGCCACGCCAAGGCGCTTTTGCTATTAGGATGGTCCTACTCTAAACAATGAGAGTCCCATATATTTGGGCCATACATATGTGTTTTTAAATTGAGAGCTAACTTACCAAAGAGGTACCCCAGAAGCCTCCAAACAGCAATTCAGTGCCAGTACCCCCTCTCAGCTACTGACACCAACATGCCTCTCAGACAAATACAAAAGTGGAAGCTGCTCAAATCAATTTATAGGCCATAACAGGTGCTTGAAAGGGTGGGGTTATCCTGCAAGGAACATACACACAACATTTTTTCCCCCAGCACACTGCTATAGCCAGCAACAGATCTGCCATTTCTACTGTAGATAAAAATGCAAAAGTCTTTGTTGCACACATTTGCAAATGTATGTTTAAGCCATCCTGCCACGCCAAGGCGCTTTTGCTATTAGGATGGTCCTACTCTAAACAATGAGAGTCCCATATATTTGGGCCATACATATGTGTTTTTAAATTGAGAGCTAACTTACCAAAGAGGTACCCCAGAAGCCTCCAAACAGCAATTCAGTGCCAGTACCCCCTCTCAGCTACTGACACCAACATGCCTCTCAGACAAATACAAAAGTGGAAGCTGCTCAAATCAATTTATAGGCCATAACAGGTGCTTGAAAGGGTGGGGTTATCCTGCAAGGAACATACACACAACATTTTTTCCCCCAGCACACTGCTATAGCCAGCAACAGATCTGCCATTTCTACTGTAGATAAAAATGCAAAAGTCTTTGTTGCACACATTTGCAAATGTATGTTTAAGCCATCCTGCCACGCCAAGGCGCTTTTGCTATTAGGATGGTCCTACTCTAAACAATGAGAGTCCCATATATTTGGGCCATACATATGTGTTTTTAAATTGAGAGCTAACTTACCAAAGAGGTACCCCAGAAGCCTCCAAACAGCAATTCAGTGCCAGTACCCCCTCTCAGCTACTGACACCAACATGCCTCTCAGACAAATACAAAAGTGGAAGCTGCTCAAATCAATTTATAGGCCATAACAGGTGCTTGAAAGGGTGGGGTTATCCTGCAAGGAACATACACACAACATTTTTTCCCCCAGCACACTGCTATAGCCAGCAACAGATCTGCCATTTCTACTGTAGATAAAAATGCAAAAGTCTTTGTTGCACACATTTGCAAATGTATGTTTAAGCCATCCTGCCACGCCAAGGCGCTTTTGCTATTAGGATGGTCCTACTCTAAACAATGAGAGTCCCATATATTTGGGCCATACATATGTGTTTTTAAATTGAGAGCTAACTTACCAAAGAGGTACCCCAGAAGCCTCCAAACAGCAATTCAGTGCCAGTACCCCCTCTCAGCTACTGACACCAACATGCCTCTCAGACAAATACAAAAGTGGAAGCTGCTCAAATCAATTTATAGGCCATAACAGGTGCTTGAAAGGGTGGGGTTATCCTGCAAGGAACATACACACAACATTTTTTCCCCCAGCACACTGCTATAGCCAGCAACAGATCTGCCATTTCTACTGTAGATAAAAATGCAAAAGTCTTTGTTGCACACATTTGCAAATGTATGTTTAAGCCATCCTGCCACGCCAAGGCGCTTTTGCTATTAGGATGGTCCTACTCTAAACAATGAGAGTCCCATATATTTGGGCCATACATATGTGTTTTTAAATTGAGAGCTAACTTACCATTGTACCATTGTAACAAGATAATCAATGTTATTCACTTAATTTGTCAGTACTTTTAATGTTGCATCTGATCAGTGTATGTAAAGGTTTATCTACAAAAGAGCATTAGGTTATTTACTAAATTGTAAATGTGAAATCAATGAAAATTTAAATTCTTCATATTTTTGTTGTTTTTCCCAGTCTAATAAAGATGGAATCCATAAGATATGCCACTAAAATAAATTTCCAAATGCGCTTAAATAGCAGTGCAAAATTCACTTGGGTACTTAAAGGAATTAAAAACAATGTATTCGTTTCACTGACATTTGGTATGGACGAAGGTTAAAAAAAAAATATCCCGTGATGAGGATAAGCAGTGTTTTTATAAATAATACAAAGCATATGTTATGGCAATCAAACATGGTTCTTAACACATTTAACTAGTAAATAATTTTGCTCCACCCCTAGCTTCGCTGTCTGATCTTTTTGAGCCAGTGTGTCAGCCGTAGTTAAGATGGAGAGGGAAGCGGTGGCTAAGATGGCAGCGTCTGCGGACGGTCAGACTAAGTACGGGCAGTCGGTGAAAGGGCTGCTTACCGAGAAGGTCAGTACGTGCGGGGCTGACGTCATCGCGCTCACCAAACAAGTGCTGAAAGGATCGCGCAGCTCAGAGGTGAGGTGCACGGGATGGGCGTGGCCGGGGCGTAGGGGAGGGGTTTATTTAGTACTGACTAGTAGTCAGTGTCAGGTAGTGTCAGCAAACGGTACATAGAACATATGAGTAGGAGCAAAAGCTGGAAATACAGATAAACTCAGTGAGAGGGATGGAGGATGGGATAAGGCAGGATACACAGGGGATGTCAGTGAGAGAGGTGGAGGTGGGATAAGGCAGGATACACAGGTGATATCAGTGAGAGGGATGAGATAAGGCAGGATACACAGGTGATGTCAGTGAGAGGTGGAGGATGGGATAAGGCAGGATACACAGGTGATGTCAGTGAGAGGGATGGAGGATGGGATAAGACAGGATACACAGGTGATGTTAGTGAGAGAGATGGAGGATGGGATAAGGCAGGATACACAGGTGATGTCAGTGAGAGAGGTGGAGGATGGGATAAGGCAGGATACACAGGTGATGTCAGTGAGAGGGATGGAGGATGGGATAAGGCAGGATACACAGGTGATGTCAATGAGAGAGGTGGAGGATGGGATAAGGCAGGATACACAGGTGATGTCAGTGAGAGGGATGGAGGATGGGATAAGGCAGGATACACAGGTGATGTCAGTGAGAGAGGTGGAGGATGGGATAAGGCAGGATACACAGGTGATGTCAGTGAGAGAGGTGGAGGATGGGATAAGGCAGGATACACAGGTGATGTCAGTGAACGGGGTGGAGGATGGGATAAGGCAGGATACATAGGTGATGTCAGTGAAGGAATGGAGGATGGGATAAGGCAGGATACACAGGTGATGTCAGTGAGAGGGATGGAGGATGGGATAAGGCAGGATACACAGGTGATGTCAGTGAGCAGAATGGAGGATGGGATAAGGCAGGATACACAGGTGATGTCAGTGAGAGGGGTGGAGGATGGGATAAGGCAGGATACACAGGTGATGTCAGGAGGGATGGAGGATGGGATAAGGCAGGATACACAGGTGATGTCAGTGAGAGGGATGGAGGCTGGGATAAGGCAGGATACACAGGTGATGTCAGTGAGAGGGATGGAGGATGGGATAAGACAGGATACACAGGTGATGTTAGTGAGAGAGATGGAGGATGGGATAAGGCAGGATACACAGGTGATGTCAGTGAGAGAGGTGGAGGATGGGATAAGGCAGGATACACAGGTGATGTCAGTGAGAGGGATGGAGGATGGGATAAGGCAGGATACACAGGTGATGTCAGTGAGAGAGGTGGAGGATGGGATAAGGCAGGATACACAGGTGATGTCAGTGAGAGGGATGGAGGATGGGATAAGGCAGGATACACAGGTGATGTCAGTGAGAGAGGTGGAGGATGGGATAAGGCAGGATACACAGGTGATGTCAGTGAGAGGGATGGAGGATGGGATAAGGCAGGATACACAGGTGATGTCAGTGAACGGGGTGGAGGATGGGATAAGGCAGGATACATAGGTGATGTCAGTGAGAGGGATGGAGGATGAGATAAGGCAGGATACACAGGTGATGTCAGTGAGCAGAATGGAGGATGGGATAAGGCAGGATACACAGGTGATGTCAGTGAGAGGGGTGGAGGATGGGATAAGGCAGGATACACAGGTGATGTCAGGAGGGATGGAGGATGGGATAAGGCAGGATACACAGGTGATGTCAGTGAGAGGGGTGGAGGATGGGATAAGGCAGGATACACAGGTGATGTCAGGAGGGGTGGAGGATGGGATAAGGCAGGATACACAGGTGATGTCAGTTAAGTTAAAATTAATTATGAACTTTGTACATATGTGTATTATTGAATACATGAGCAATTACTTTCTCGCTCTTGTGTTTTGTAGCTCCTTGGTCATGCAGCCAGAAACATGGTAATGCAGGAAGATGCCATATTACATTCTGAAGATGTAAGAAAAATAATTATAATCTGTTACCTGCTTAAATTGAATTAAAGGCTAACTCAAGTATATATTTTTTCCTCTCTAAAGCGTAGACTCCAAAGACTATTTTTAGAAAGTAACAGAGAATGTAGATTAGCAGTTGTCTAAATTATATTAAACAGTGTATATAACCAACAGTTAATGTCCTCCAAGTCATTCCTTTGTGTTAAATATCACTTGGATCTTAAGCAGGCCATAAGTCCTGTGATCTTGGGCATTTAGCCTGATTCCGCAGATTGGGTGGCCAAATGCAATATCCAAAAATAATGTGATCATAATTGCTAGGATCTTTATCGGGCAAGTCCTTAAATAAAGTCGTAAGATGACCTTGAAAGCTGTGCCGCCATATATACAGTTATGGCCAGAGACATTGGCACCCTTGCACTTTTTTCAAATATCTTACAGTTGAAATTAACATTAGTATTTGGTCTCTGCAATTCTTTTTCTGTTAATATACTGATCTTTTTGTTTTTGATCCTGAATTTAATACAGTTTATCCTTTTAAATCAGAAAATGGAAATAAAAGGCGTTGACAAAATTGACACCCTAGACTTGATATTTGGTAGCACAGCCTTTCGTCAAAGTAACTGCATCAACCTATTCCTCTAGCCATGGATGAGCTTCCTGCTCCTCTATACTGGCAGGATACACAGGTGATGTCAGTGAGAGAGATGGAGGATGGGATAAGGCAGGATACACAGGTGATGTCATTGAGAGAGGTGGAGGATGGGATAAGGCAGGATACACAGGTGATGTCAGTGAGAGAGGTGGAGGATAGGATAAGGCAGGATACACAGGTGATGTCAGTGAGAGGGATGGGATAAGGCAGGATACACAGGTGATGTCAGTGAGAGAGGTGGAGGATGGGATAAGGCAGGATACACAGGTGATGTCAGTGAGAGAGGTGGAGGATAGGATAAGGCAGGATACACAGGTGATGTCAGTGAGAGGTGGAGGATGGGATAAGGCAGGATACACAGGTGATGTCAGTGAGAGAGGTGGAGGATGGGATAAGGCAGGATACACAGGTGATGTCAGTGAGAGAGGTGGAGGATAGGATAAGGCAGGATACACAGGTGATGTCATTGAGAGAGATGGAGGATGGGATAAAGCATGATACACAGGTGATGTCAGTGAGAGGGATGGAGGCTGGGATAAGGCAGGATACACAGGTGATGTCAGTGAGAGAGGTGGAGGATGGGATAAGGCAGGATACACAGGTGATGTCAGTGAGAGAGATGGAGGATGGGATAAAGCACGATACACAGGTGATGTCAGTGAGAGGGATGGAGGCTGGGATAAGACAGGATACACAGGTGATGTCAGTGAGAGAGATGGAGGCTGGGATAAGACAGGATACACAGGTGATGTCAGTGAGAGAGGTGGAGGATGGGATAAGGCAGGATACACAGGTGATGTCATTGATAGAGGTGGAGGATGGGATAAGGCAGGATACACAGGTGATGTCAGTGAGAGGGATAGAGGATGGGATAAGGCAGGATACACAGGTGATATCAGGAGGGATGGAGGATGGGATAAGGCAGGATACACAGGTGATGTCAGTGAGAGAGGTGGAGGATGGGATAAGGTAGGATACACATGTGATGTCAGTGAGGCATTGGACAAACTGATTCAGCCATCCAATCAGGTGCCTCATTAGTGAACTTTTATGTTTTTGTAGACTATTAAGCCTGGAGAAGAAACAATTACTTGCTCCAGTGGCGTTGCATTCAGTAGCTTCAAAATAGTCTAGGTCCTGAAGCATCAAAGCCAAGTGGTTCTACTACTTGTCTCAATTTATTCTATTTATTTATCGATGGTTAAACAGGCCTGATTGGTCAGAAGACATTAATTATATAAGTTAATATGTTCAAATGAAATAACCATTGTTTCTAACATATATCAAATGTTACATGATCCTTTCAGAGCCTCAGAAAAATGGCGATAATAACAACTCATCTACAGTACCAGTAAGTTTCTTTTTTAAATAATAAAAATGTATATCTATATATTATCTTTACTTTTTTCAATAATTACAAAGTTTCCATTAATAAGTTTATTTCCTTCCTTCTAGACAAGAAGCCATCCAGAAAAAGTAAGTATCCTTAACAACTAATATTTCAGCAGCTGTTAAATACATCACTCACAATATTATTTTCCCTGAGGTGTAATTGTTTATGTTGTTTTGTTACCCCTGTTTGTGTTGCCTAGTACTTTATTGTAGCATACAAGTTTCACTGCTCTGTTTATGAAGAGGTGAAGTCTGTGTGTACATACAGGGCCACCGAGCGCTATCCAGGCCACGGTGTGGCCCCTTCTTTGCCCCCAATTCCTCCAAGCCTCAGCAAAAGCCATTGCTGCACAAGCGACCTAGGGGAAATTTGTCCACGCAGACCAATATGAAGCTACTGGCCCACAACACAGCTCAACTTTGATGACGGATGGGAAGATGGGGCAAGATCCCCATCTGATACCACACTCATCCCAAGGAAGGCCGGTACCTAGGTACACTATATCCGTCCACCCCTTTTAATTAATTAATTCCATTTCTCACCCTTCCAGTTTTTGACGGCTGTATGGAGGTCAGATGGAAGCTTACTTAGAGAGCATTGATCTCTATGGAGAGACACTGTTGCACACAGGCGTCTTTCCGAGGCAGATGGCGGGGATTGGACCATGCTCTACTCTTCACCGGTTACTTTGGTAAGATGACTGTGTGCACTGCAATATGTAAGCTTCTGTTTCTCTTCCCTTCAGCTGTAAATGACGGAGAAGAAATAAAATAATTTAATGCAACTGTGCGCAGGTCCTTAATTGCCCACTTAAATCATTCAACTGACTGCAGCAGGATATAATATATATTCTCCACCAGCTGAAGTATGCTACTTATTTCATCAATACGGGAAGCTGTAAAACAAATCATTTGTTTGATTAATACCAACATGTAGAGGAATGCAATCCTCTGTGCATAATAATATATATGTTTACTTGACATTTTGTAGAGATTAAATTAACTGTACCTGTTAATGTTACTAAAAATATCCATATCCTAAACAAACACTGGTTGTATACATATGCCTCCTATCCCCAGTCCAGACATTGACATTCATGATTAATGATGGTCGGGGCAGACTTACCGTATTTCCCCATGTATAAGGCGCTCCCATGTATAAGACGCACCTTACTTTTGGCCCCGAAATTTGGAAAAAAAATATTACGGTAGCTGTCAAAAAAGGCAGGGAGAGTGTAATGGCCGGCTGCTCTGATAGTGATCAGAGCAGCCGGGCAGCACACTCTCCCTGCAATCGCTGCCACTGTGCCTCTGTCCCCCTCCTCCTGGATCCCCGCTGACACTCTCTGCCTGTCCTTGCCTGCTGCATCCCCGCTGACACGCTGCCTGTCCCCGCCTGCTGGATCGCGCTGACACTCTGCCTTCTGCATCCTGGCTGCCTGTCCCCGCCTGCTGGATCGCGCTGACACTCTGCCTTCTGCATCGCGCTGACACGCTGCCTGTCCCCCTCCTACTGGATCACCCCCCCCGCCTCCGCTGCCCCTGTAACGCTACCCCTGTATAAGACGCACCCAGGTTTTGGACCCAAATTTTTGGGGAAAAAGGTGCGTCTTATACATGGGGAAATACAGTACTTATTGACTGTATGATTTCAGAAAAAATGGGGAATCGGTAGTGCAGGTCAGGGATGTGCCAATTTGTGCCACACCCTAAAATGTTAGAAGGTTTGGGTATGTTGTGGAGAGACTATCACAATACATGTATATGTATAGTTTCATAAGAGCTGTTTGTGGGCTGAGCGAAGGTGAGATTGTAGCCTCTCAGTTTAGTAGACTGAGGCTGCAGCCTAATGGCTGCCTCCACTCTGTGTTTTTTTTTATTTAATTTTTTACATGAAATACATATCAGGATGCTCTTATGCGTACTGTACATAAAATGGATTTTTACAGATTGCCTTAATTGCAAACACTAGTCCTGGCATGCATACATCTCCGTCATCACTATCACTCAGCACTTACACATACCTTGTATCTGCTGAAGTCATACAGCTAAACAACATGAACCTGAGAGATGCCCAGAACTTGAATCGGCCGCATGGGTGCGCGCAGTCCCTTGGCATGCCCTTATTGTACATAGCCTACGTTAGTCCTTCCCTTCCCATGCCTGTTCCACCCTTCAAATCGTATACAGTCGGAATTGTCATTTGTTTGTGAACATCAATTGCATGCAGGTGCGTTCACTGGTTCAAGTCTCGTTTTTGAGCTTTCGCAGAGGCTTATGTTCCCTAATGAATCGCGCCCATACTGTGTATGTTAGTTTAGAATTAAATAATTACAGTCTCGCACAGGACAGAGCAGTGAAAATATACATAAGCAGATATGCATTGATCTCACTGCTTTGCTAACTGATTTTGGGAAGGTCACTTTACTTTCTTACGACTTGGTAATATTTTTTAAACAAGCATTTATTTTTATGCACATAGCAGTGTAGAAAATGAGACGGGCATCACTTTTTCCATGTACAAATGTGACGTGTATAAAAATTATGCACATACATTTTACAGATGTTTTTGGATGTGAGTGCTGCAATTTGAGCTCACGATGCCTCTAAATCACCTGGAAAACAAATCCAAGTGGGTTTAGCATTACTTGTAAAATAATCTGCATTCCTCCATGTATAACATCTTCCTTTTAATTCTCTTTTTTGTATATAGTGTTGAGCAATCATCAAACCTCCAGGACCAGCTGAAGCATCTATTAAAGTGAGAAGAACATGATGTTTAGTAAATCCTGCCTAACCTAGATCCGGAGCCCACTGTAATTTGCTATTTGTTTGGCAACAACAGCATGATCCTCCTTGATGGTACTGGACGAGTATTCACACTTGAAGATGCTTTCCTAAATTTGATTAGCATCTGTATTTTACCGGATTACTATTCCATTCTGTTCATTTATGTTATTTATAAAGGACTTGAGGACAGATGCTGTAAAAATGCTTCTTGGTACATGGCAGCTCTCTGAGCCTTTGCACATGGCGTAAATAAGAGATTATCTATTTCTTACTATTGTCTTTTCATAACTCAATATCTGTCAGTAATAGGTGGGAAATTAAGCTCTCAGTGGGAGAGCCACATTCCATCCGTTTTAGTTGATATATATATATTTAAAATGTACAGACCTTTGTTTTCGTTAGTCTAAGGCTTGTGGCACATGGCTGCACTTTTTCATTCGCAAAAGACGTATTTATAAGACACATTGGAATGAGGGGGAAATGTTCCTTCACTGTAACAGAAGAATGATTTATCTCTGACAACACTGCTATGGTAAGGGTAGGTGTGATCACATCAGAGATTCAGTTCTTATGAATGCTACACTTTTCTAACTTGAAAAGACCAGCATTCAATCACTGTTGTGTGATGCTTTACAGACTGAAGCCAATAGCCACTTGGTTATTTGCATCTTTTAGAGTTGGCGCTTGGTCACTGAACCCACACGCAGCATTACCATACATCAAAAGGCATTGTACTAAACAAGAATCTACATTATGTATGTTTGTGTGCAGTGTTTCATTATCTATCAGTGCAATTGCTACACAAGTACCTTCTGTGTGAGAGCAGATGGTGTGATCCACCTAGAGAGGCTTCTATGTCTGCTCCTAGCAATGAGAAGAATTTGCTGCAAGTGTCCGGTTGTAGAAAAGAAGCTAATCCACAATTTTATACTGTACAGTAAAAAAGAAATATTAAAAGTTAACATTTTGTTTTTGCATTTCTACTGTTTTGTGACTTTTAATAACTAAATGTTGGTTATTATCAAGATTTTTATATTTACATTTTCTGTTTCAGAAAAGACGCAGACTTGACTGTTCAATAAAAACTCCCTAAATCCTCGATTTTCTAATTTATTATTAAAAAAATAATAATTCAAAGGAAAAAAAACGTCTTCTTGCCATATAGCCCCATTGAAACGAATGGGCCATTGACATGAATGTAGTACAGTGTTGCCTACGACTGTGGCAGTTGTGAATTCATCTTTAGCCCTCCTAACCAGAAACAATTTGCCCACTATGCTACTTTATAAGAAATCAAAGTGACAGTATGTTCCGTAACAGCCATTACTGCAGGGTGATCTATGATTTGGTGGTGACATCCAAACGGTGACCAGCATTAAATGTCAACCTAAAATTATACATCATAAAGTGAAGTTAAGTGAACCCAGTTGTATAGTGTACATATTTAATGGTGTTTGATCCACTGATCCTCTGCAAATGTATTGTGTCTGTCCCATTGAGGAACATCTGTGGCTCCTTAAAAAATATTTGGCACGTCTGTGCTATAATGTTATAAACATGAAAGGTAAATGTGAACTGATGAGAGAAATGTTATAGCACGTAGAGTGGTGATTGAAAGTTGCTGAATCATTTAGAATGATTCCACTCTGTCATAATTTTAAATAAAATGTGATCTAGTTTCCTCATAAACATCCCCCCCCTCAATCCTTGGTTACCACTAGGGCTGGATTGAAACATTTTGTACCTCTTATTCTGCTACTGCCTCCTAACTTTGTGGCTTTTAACCTACCCCATGGTCCAACGAAATAAAAGGAATCCATATATTCTACAAATAATTAAAAATTTCTATATTTTTTTTAAGCTGGCAATGCATGTGTGCTCCAACATACTCCAACCCAAAAAGTTGCCTGTAAAGTAAAGCAAACTATAAAATATATTGAATTACTACCCATCACCTGGAACCTACAGGTTATCCTGCCACCCCTGCCATCCTATTACTTATGCACAGGCTTGCTTGTCACCATCATAATTCAATATTCACAGAGCCTTCAACTTGACCCCTTCCACAGGGTACAATTGATCTGCTCCTGAACTACGCACAAAACCTACTGTGGCAGTCACCTGGGCTGCGATAATTCATTGATGGTTAGAAAAACAAAAAAAACAAAACACCCTTCTCATCAATGAATGAATCCAGCCCAGGTGACTGCAGTAGTAGCTCAAGTGGGAGGTTTGGGAGATGAGCAATTAGGGTCTGTATTCATGGTACAGGTTGTGGAAGTAAATCATGTCTTTGTCAAAAATGGTTTTTGAGGACCTCAATAAAATAGTTGTTCGAGCTCATGACACTGCAAATATAAATTATTTGGTCTATATTAGGTAAATCATGTATAAAAAAGGAGGAAATTTAACACCAATTTTACTGTTCTCAGGAGTGGTTGTCCCACAAAAATTACTCCGGGAGGTCACAATGAGCCCTGAAGTTATAGCTATGGATTTGCAGGTCTCTGTTGCATTTTCTAATGCCTTCCATGCAGAAATTACTGAAAAAGAATCTTTTGCATGAGAGGAAACAATTGTTCTAACATTATCTGTCACAAGTATGTCATTGTTCTGAGACTCCAAGAGGGGAATTCAAGTACCGCAGCTTTGCATTTTTATCGCTAATACATTAACATCTCCGCTCATTTTTCCTCACACCTCTACGGGGTGCAAGGTAAAAATCAGTGGAGATTTCTGTAAAAATTAATTGAATCCCTCCCCAATTGACAGTGTACAAGTTGTTCTGGGGCTCAGTAGAATGTATTGCATATCTAACAGTCAAGGGAGCCCAAAGACAGTGGCGCACGCAGGGGGGGTTTCTGAGTCTCTAGAACACCCCCCCCCCCCCAACTAAGTGGCCACTGTCCTATACAGCAGCCGCGGCCAGGGCCGGATTAAGGGAATGGAGGCCCCTGGGCTAAGGGCGCCTCCATTCCCCCGTGAGGCCCCCATTGTGAGCCGCCCGCCCCCCAAAGCGCTTACCTGTCAGTCCAGACCTGGACTGGACTGACAGTGCTCAGCAGCATTGATCGGGCTGGGGGCGCACCCGCCCCCGGACCGATCAATAATGCTGCTGCAGACTTTGAAGGGCCCCCTGGATGCCCGAGGCCCCTGGGCTATAGCCCAGTTAGACCTCGGGTTAATCCGGCCCTGGCCGTGGCGCTGTCAAAGAAGCGTCCGCGGCGGTGCTGTAGTGTATACAGCACCGCCGCGGACGCTTCTTAGACAGCGCCGCGGCTGCTGTATAGGACAGAGCTGACGAAACGGAGCTGCTGCGCATGCGCAGCATCTCTCTCTCGGGTTGTGGTTTTGTTTTTTTTGGGGGGTCGGGGGGAAACCCCCCCCCCGACAATCCTTTGTGCGCCCCTGAAAGATAGATTCCCCCATATCCGGTCTAGACCACCTGGATGAACCAGAATGCTATTGGACAAATATTTGTAAACGGATGAGCTGAGAGTGCATCTTTTAGGCCTAAGTAATAAATAATATGTGAATCATAGTTTTGTTAGACATGGCTAAGGTTTGCTTTACAGACTCCAACCCTGATGCTAACAATCATTGAGGTAACTGAATTGTGGATTGTAACAACCTGTGTAAAAATGTGTACACAAACTTTTTCATATATAGATGCATTGGACACCACAATCTTCTGACACCAGGATTATTACATCAAATGTTTATCGGGGACCTGCTCCTTCCACATCGCTGTCACACGCAGCCCTGTCCTAATTAACATAATCACACAAATGGACAATCTCCTACAAGATTAGCAACTCACTGAAATGATCTGTGCTGCTGTGAACATCAGATATTCTGATTCACAATGCTGTGAACTTTGTGATGATCTGATTAAGTGAAAAGCACCCTGGAAGAGCAGGAGATGCAAACTTAGTACAAAAAGGTTCTCTCTCCATAGTCTTAACACCTTAGAAACAATATTCCTGCAGTAGGAGCCTGGTATCACTACTCAGGACTATTTGGGACCCTTCTAGTATCTAACTCATCTATGATTTCCCACTTGCCTCCATTCCCTTCATTAAATCATGACACTGTACCTGTAACATGTAGCCATGTCCTCGGGGCGTTCTGTGCTTGTACTCCTATCACTTTATTACCTCTATTTGCTCCAGGCTACGCTATCCAATTTTCTTCCCATCTGAACAGCAGTAGCTGCATTTGGAACATTACCAAACCCTTTAACTTTTGTCATAGAGGAAATTCACAAGATCATTTGGACCATCAAAAACTATTTTCTGGACCTACTCTCATGGCGTTTAATTCTGCAAGCCCTTGTGATCAGGTAAATACAATATGTACATTTCTGCAGGACTGTGAGGATACCAGTTAATGTTAGCTATTTCACCTACAGCCTTGCCATTCTGCCCCATGGGATTATCCTTTGTGCCAGCTGGGAGCCCTGGTGTCACGTGCTGGACCTTCCGGTGTGCTCCCTTTGTCTCTCCAGGCAGCGCCGATGCAGCCTGTTGATGGCAACTGCTATCTTGTTTCTTTGGGCATGTCTGAATCCCTTTTCCTTCCCTCCTATTGGCTCCTGCCTCCCGCCCCCCTATTGCCTCCAGTCTATTTAACACAGCTGTGGCTGCAATACGGGGCCAGTTTCCTGCTCCAGTGTGTTCCTGGTATCATCTGCTATCCGCTGTATTCCTGGTATCACTATCCAGTATATAACTGGCATCTATTCATCCTGTACCTCTTACATTCTCTCTTGATACTACTTACCTGTCGGTCAAATCTGGTACCTATAAGGAGGGCCTCGTCCTACGTGACGATAGCAATGAATCCAATACCTCCTTGCGGGGGTCCCTGGTGAACACCTATCTCGTGTTAGATTCCGCACCTCCACCAGAGGTTGTGTCAAGCCAGACTGACTTTTCAAAGCCAGAGTTCCTATATGTTCCTGGCACTCTGTACCTTGTTGGGTTTGGAAATCACGCAGTGGTCAGTTAGATAAAACAGAAAGACACGCTTTATTGTAAAAATTACACACTTAACATACCAAACTCAAGAAACAATTGCCAGAGAGTCACCACTACTCAGTGTACTAAGAAGCCCTTACCCTACAAGAGTTACCAGCACCAAAACTGCAGTTTCCACTCACTTAATTTCGAGCAGGATAGCCGCCAGGCCCGCTGGCATTGGTCTTTTAATGTCAGGATTGTTATTGTCGACAATCACATTGTCAACAATTTCATGTTGACAGGTTAACTGCTGACATTTCCTGTGTCGCAATTTAGTACCCAACCCGAAGGTTATGCACATGCATATGTGCAATACAAACTCAGAAAGCATGCAAAAAAAACAATATTCTATAATAAAAATTAACAACTCTTAATACTATAATCATATATTAAAATATGTTTTTTGTTGTTGTTTTTTTGACATGAAATACATAAATGCGTACTGTACATGTACAAAGATTGAAATCTCCGATGAGCATGCAGATTCACACCTACACGATTTACCTTCAGATATGTCATATTCATCTGTCGCAACCATCCGCTCAAAAGATTGTGACTCTATAAACTCTAGAGATCTGCCTACACTGCTGGTCATGTGTGCATACACACTTCAGAGTTTGCATGACATCGTTCCATCGCTGATAGTGCTTTTTAGTGCGTTTATAAAATCAAATCAAACAATACGATGTGCTTTGGTACAATAAAACATGATCGTGGGAGCGTACACCACACTTGCTTACTCTCCCGGAATGTCCAGGAGACCCCCGCATTTTGCGAGAGTCTCACGGACTCCCGGGAGAGTGTGGCAATCTCCCGGATCTGCCCACTTCCTAGTGAAGTGGGCAGAATTAGCTCCCAAACGCCGCGATTCCCGGTGATTCGCGGCGTTTGGCCCCGCCCCCCGCTGTCAAATGACGTGTCATTACGTCATGGGGCGGCGGGTCCAAAATGATGCACATTTTGGAGTCCCCCCCCCCCCCCCCCCTCCACGCCCACCTTCCCCGCAGCCTCCCGGAAAAGAAGAATCTAAGGATGGTAAGTATGGCGTACACACTAATGCAATATCAGACCTAACAGTCATTTATCGTTTTGCCGGGCACAATAATTGGGTGAAAAACCTGTAGTGTGTACCCAGTTTTGGACCTTGTGAGCAGGGGATGCCAACTTCTCCCCTCCCTCTTGTCTGTGAGAAGCAAACTGTAATCGGACACCGCTTATCTGTAAGTAGTATGGCCGTTGCTTACATGTATACAAATTTCGGAGGTCCTTTGCTGCTTGACAGAATATATAATTGCACACTTGTGAGATATAGACCAATAACCCCATAACATATGATCACAGTGTATTTATGCTGCATTTAAAATAACCTTCAATAAAACTCTTCAATCATATAAAATAAAATGCTAAAAAAAATTAAAAAAAAAATCCAGCATTACAAAAAAAACAAAGTGCCATCCTCAGCTGGGCACTTTGAAATAAGGCACAAAAAGTCCCAGACACACATTTCTAAAACAGTAGAAAACTAATGGCACGACACAGACTGACATTCAAGCCCAGGAATTTAAATGCATAAAATAAAAAATGCAGCAGGTGCGATGATCTTTGCTCCTGGAATTGTAAATTCATATAGACTGGTTCTACAACAGAGAATATATCACTTCTGCCTTACATGGAATGTAATAGCCATACTGGATTATGAATTATAATGCATAGGTAGTGGGAACTTTTCATTCCAGCTAGGACAGAGGTTATTTGTATGATCATTAACCAGCAGAGATAAGTTTACAATGCAGAATCCTCCATAACGTATAGCTGAGGTTTGTGAGTTCATGTCATGAGAGATATAAGTGGGAGGGAAACCATTGCAGCAATGCATTGTGGGCTGAAGGAAGCTGTTTCCCTACACGGTGGAAATGTCACAGTGCAGGTAATACCTCCTGGATATGTGAATAGAATAGAATAGAATAGAATAGAATAGAATAGAATACAATTCGTGCAGAGTGCACAAAATGCAACTATCGATATAACTGCATACATGCAATGTGTACCATACTAAACAACAGTGGGAATCAACACTTTTATCTGGATCTTTGCTGTTAGACTGTTTATACGTCTATAGCAACCAGGGTACACATTTACAGCACTGCCTTAAGGAAACGTTGGCTTGTGTATTTATTTCGTTTGTCACATATTTTTGTTACATTACTGCGATTTTTTTGAAACTCCCAGTGAAATGATAAAGTGTATCTGGGATTCAATATTGGGTGTATTTATAACTTTCACGTACTCGATCCATGTCAGTAGTGACTGACAGTTATCTGAGTGTCACTGAGGTCTTTGATCTGTCAGAAGCAGCCTCTAGTTTTAAAGTGAGTAAATATATATTTTAAAATATTTTGTTTTTCTAGTATTTGTTACCGTTGCATTTCTTCCAATTATAGCCTGTTTTAATAAACATGGCCTTTATAAGATGTCTTCTACCAGTGCTAGACTTCTAGGGCAAAATTTGCAAGCTATGCCCTCCCTGTTAGCGGTACAAGTAATCATGAAGATCTGTAAATGTAGAATGCTACATGAAAAAACAGTCAGTATTTAACTTATGTGCAAAACAAAATCCTAATTTGCACCCCTTGCATTGTAACATGGTTTTGTCCAGGAGACTGAAATAAGAAGTTTCTCAAGTTAAGATCCTTAATGAATCAGGCCCGATGTGTACTTTAATAGGGGACTCAGATGGATGGATAAAGGAAAGCTACTAGTAAACAATTTTTTTTCATTAACATATAAAAACCTGTGTTTTATTGAGTTTATTTATATGTGTGACAAACATTAATCATGACTATGTTGAAAAAGGGTGCCCATTTATATACCTTTTGCCGACGTCCAACATTATCCCTTCCACCCAGTACAAAATGCTCTGTTCTAGAACTTCCTAATTCATTTACTATGACAGTGATTATCTGTGATGAGTTGATTAACTGTTAATCCAACATCTGTGACTGCCATAGTAAATGAAGGGGGAGCAGAGCATTTTGTCCTAGGTTTTTCCATGTAGTGACTTACCGGGCAGTTTAATACTTTTTTTTTTCTTGTTCTGCTCTTTGCTTCATGCTGTGTAATTGGGGCTTGTGTAAAAACCTTGAAGATTTCTAATGCTCTCTTTATACATGTTGATTTGTCTAGCTCTCCCACGTCCAGCTGCTGCTCACAAGGTCTTCAAACCTATGACGATGTCAAGGTATTACTGATCATGATCCAAGGATGTATCGCACACTTTGGCATTGTCTGTTCAGCAGTTCCTATTCAGAATAATGGTTTTCACAATTAAAATGAATAAACTTGGTTTTATTTGATTAAAAAAAACACAGGTACTCTTACCCTGGTGTGTGTAGCACGCACTAAACTTCTAAACAGTTTTAAAAATACAGTGTCCTGATATGATTGACCTTTACAGAGAAAACTTAGTCCAGAGCAGTAGGCATTGACCTGTGGCGTCTAGCTAGCACAGATACAGTAATACAGGCCAGGACTGGCATTGCATGTTGCAAGGAGAACTTGTCCTGTGCTTGCTCCGGTATAAACTATATACTGTAGGTTCAGGTTTAAGTTTTCAGCCTCTTAAATGATACTCCAGTGAACAGGCTAAATGTCCTGTATCCTAATGTAGGCACAGGCTTACTGTCTGCAGTGCTCTCTCCACCTAGTGGCGACATTTGAAACTACTTAGCGCAAGCTCCAATTTTCACAAACTCTTTCTTTGCCTCACATGTGCGGAGTATAGGGACAGGTGGCAGATCACATGTATCCAGCAAGCTGCCAATATATGGTGTTATTTAATCCCAGCGAGTTCTCCTTTCCTGCACTCAGAGTGGAGTTTGGGGCAATGCACAATGGAAGTTGCTCTTGATGTAAATGACTATATTTACACTATAGGCCATGCACACATATAGAGAAGGCATCTTTTATACAATAAACTACTGCCATGTGCTTCACTCCCTATGTATATAAATAGGCAGTACCCTAATCATTCATTTGTGTAGGAGTGTTGCACTAGTGTGCGAGAGGATATAGGTTTTGTTTTTGTTTGTGTCCGTTTCTTCTTCATGTTCGGTTCTGTGTAAGTAAATGTAACATATATTACACATCTCTCCTTCACCAAGGAGGAACATATAGCGTAAACATGCTTTAATATACAGCAAGTCTATAAATACAAGACAACCTAGGTAATAGTGAGCATCACACTGCATAACATAGTGGGGCTGCTCCAATACTACTACATAATATAAACTGACCATTCCCTATCATGCAGATATGTATTATAATAAACCTTAAAACCCATTTTGTTTCTATTCATTTATCAGGAATACTATGGGAAATCTTTAAAGAGTTCAAAAGATCTGAAAACCAATGCCTGTGTGACCCCATCACAGCCAATACCGAAATACATCCGGGATGCCCTGAATGAAGTTCATGAAGAGATCTCTTCACGGTAGGGAATTCAAAAGCAACACCGGGCTCTATACAGAGCTGTTCCTCTGCAAGGTGATAACATCGGGCAGAATATTTCCAAGGGCAGCAGAAATGTGGTTCTATGCCCTTCCCCCGTGGTGTCAGCTCTTTGCTACACCGGTGCATGGAAACGTTATGTGCAGTGACGGAACAGCGAGAGGGCGCTGGAGGGAGTTAGTCACAAGGGAACGTGGAATTGCATGGGAATTAATTTGCTTATCTATGAAAATCAAATTATCCACTGATTTTAAAATATTTGGCTTTTGTCTTAGCAGAAGGGAATACACGCTGACTAGGAGAAAGAACTGGTGTGTTAGGCCAAACAGTTACCTAGGTTTGCATAATAATATTTTGATTTTTGGGTAAGCCCTTGGCACAGATGTACTGTTTATGTTTGTGATGCTGCATCTTAGGTGCTAATATCAGGATACTTTCATGAAACCTTCCCACCTATATCCTTAGAAACACCAATTACAGAACATTGCATCATGAAATAAAGGCACAGCACTTTATAAACCAAGGAAAACATGGTAAATCAGTTGGATTTTTCAGCATGTTTCCATCTAGGAATATTTGCTTCAGGGATAGAGTAAGGTTTAACATTTACTAGTGTTGGTTAAATCAAAGTCTGTGATGCTTTTGTTGAAAAAGTGCATCCAGATGATTGATTTATCTGTGACAGTGGTAACATATGTTTCTTAAGCATAAAAGCTATGGGTCACATTTCATTGTTGTTTCCAGAGTGTGTAATCTGCAATAACGTAACTCAAGGTTAAATATGGGATATTTGGCTGTCTAACTAGAGTGATTAAACCTGATTACAGTGTGCATGCTGTATAGGAAATACTGTAGTGATATTACGTTTCCATACACTGTACCTTTTGTTTCAGGATGATATGTCCTGGAAAGAATTGATGAATATATTAAATAGACTCAATTAATAAAGAAACTGACAAAACTATACTTAAGATCCATTCCAGACAATGAAAAAGATTGCATATGAAATTGCTCAATGATAATATTTTCTTGTTGGCATTGACTAATCAACATGTTTTCTGGACTTTGTGGGGCTCATGCTGAGTTGGATGTACCCCTGTTTATTTAGTGTAAAATATGTAAATTTTAACTGCACATACCCACCAAAAAAAAAGGCATGTCTATATCCGTACGCAGATTTGGTCACATCTAACACTTTTGCACCACTCTACGTTGAGAGATGAAATGGGAACGGGAAGGGTTTTTTTATTCTTATGACCTGATTGGGTATAAGATTATCTGACGTACGCTGCCTTAAACCAGCCCCTATATGTTCACAAAACATGCTACATCCAATTAGTATTATTTTAGGAATTGCAGTTTTGTGTTTGGCTATATAGTTATGTTTGTGCTGCATGTCTTTAGAAGAAAAGTGTTTGAATTGAGAACATTTAGTTGACATTATAGTAACAGGGTTAATGATTAAGAATTTTTTCGAAATGTAAATTGTATAGACTCAACAGATTGAAATGAAAAACAAAAAACAGAACCCAACATAATGCAAGAACAACGCATGGAGTTTAGCAAGAGCGGATATAAAACAGAAGCCTCAGTTGTTATTAGGGCTGGTCTCAGTAGCACTAAAGGGAAAGGGGGATAAACCGTTGTGAAAGGGGGGTAAGGAGTGTTGTTTTTTGTTTTTTAAGGGGTGCTTATGCTATACTTTATGTTAAAGAATGGTCAAACGTGTGTGTGAATGTCTTAAACAAGATTAAGGAATGTGACCAGAGAGGTAGTTCTGTATACACCCGATGGACTTTACCCTCTTTTAAAAGTTTTGATCATTTCCCGTAAAGACACCTTTGTGTAAATGTGAAAATAACACAAATAAAAAGTTTTGAGCCATTTTGAGTGTGTATGATATAAATTGTAGATGATAATAAAATAATATATATTTGAGATATTGTCTTTTTGAGGGGGGCTGCAGGAGGAAACCCACGCAAACACGGAAAGAACATACAAACATGCAAACAGATAGTGCCCTGTCGGAATCAAACCCATGGATCCAATAAATACTGTGACTCATTTTCCCTCTCTTGGTATTAATTTCCTACCAGCAGCAACCATACCCCTCCCCTGTAATTAATTTCTCCTTCACCAGTCTCTCTGTATCCATGTTAATCATTTTGCTGTAATTAATTTTTATTCCCAGGCCCTCCCCTGCTGCTACTTACCTTACTTACCTCCTATACAAGCAGCAGATAGAGGCAGGGATGCCACTAATATTACATTGCTCCTCTGGTCAGTGATAGGCTGTGAACATGCCTAGCGCAGTGATGACATCACCGCAGCGCTCTGCTCGCAGCCAATCAGTGATGCAGAGAAGTAGCATGATGTGTGATACCCAGGAAAATTTCCTCTACTGCCCGCCATTGTTTATGAGGTAATAAGCAACAGGGGAGGGGTGGAATAAATTAGTGGGGAGGGGGTGAATTATGAAGGGGGAGAAGCAGTGGCAGCCTGTGTGCAGGAAGGGGTGGTGTTCTGGGAACCACTAAAAGCGTTTACCCTGAAGACTAAAGTAATTGGCCGGCTGGCAGGCTGTTTCACGCCCTATATTACAAACTGCTAAAAGATCACCAGAAACAAAATATGTTTTTAAACAACTTCCCTTCAAAGGCACCAAACTGTCTTGTGTCCTCTTGTTAGGTACTATGGCTGTGGGCTGGTGATTCCAGAATGTTTGGAGAACAGCAGGATTCTAGACCTTGGCAGTGGGAGTGGAAGGGACTGTTTCATGCTGAGCAAGCTGGTTGGACAAAAAGGATACGTCACCGGAGTAGACATGACCGATGAGCAGGTGTTTATTTTATTTTTATTTTTTTGAACCAAAATATATTTTATTAAGATATAACTGCATTACTCAACACAACAATTGTGAGGTTTGTCACAGAAGTACATCTTCAATATGATTGTAGCCTCCCATAGCAAAGTTATATGTAGCATGGTCTGTGTAACAGCAAACAAAGTATATAAAACAGCAAAAAGTATTGTAAAAAGGATAATTTGGGCATGTGATTACGTCACTTGAAGGATGCAGAGGAATCTCGTTACCATTAAGAGATTCAGGTCAGTATTGCAGGATTGTGATTTACTGGAAGGGTGTACCCAGTAGCATACACAAACAAGACCTAGCACATAAAGAGATATTATATATTAATTAGCCTGTGATATCCAATACATATGAATGGGTCTCTGGTTGACAGAGAACCTAAGAGGTGGACCTATCAAGGTGGTCAAAGCAGCATTGCCAAACTTTAAAATATTTGTTTGGTTATTTCCTTTTTAGGTGCAATTATTTTTTGCTAGGAAGGGATGTATTGACCACTGACAGCCATTGTAGAATAGTAAAAGAAGACTTGGAAGCCCATATGGCCATTAGCTTTTTTTGATTCAAATACAGTTTCATAGAAGAACATTTTCTGGGAAAGGTGGAAGACTTATAATAACCAATAAGCAGATCTTGGGATCTATGGTAACCGATACTCCCATATAGAAATGCTGTCACCTGGACACAGAAGGGTTTTATTACTGTACACTTCTTGGTGAGTTAACAGAAATCGACTAGGGTGTATATGTAATCAAAGCTGTGATTAAATTTAGCTAACCTGTAAATAGAAAAGGAAGATCTATGAAGTTGGGTCAAGCGTTCTACACTCCAGTTAATGTGGAGAGACTAGTCTGGGTCTCACCAATGCATCCTCCTAGCCCTTGTCATCTAAACGCCCATATCTGCCTTCCACTGCACCCTATTTGAGTCCACCACACAGGAAGATGGTTCGTCTGCAAAACCAGGAGGTCCATGCCAAAACTACACAGTGCCACGTGCCTCAACTGCAGGTACCGAATAAGACAACTATTGGGAAGGTTACACCTGAATAACCATTTTCAACGCACCTCTCTACAGATAGTGATGCTCAGCCCAGATAACACGAGCTCATACACTGCAGCTGCTAGTGAGCAGTGTAACCATATAAGTCATGTTAACCACGCAGTGCATGCATGACTACAAAATTATGGAGTAGCAAACCCAACTGATGTTCCGGGTCAGAGAACCTCTGGTCCAGAGGTTTCATGAGCAGATGCTTGGCATGGAGGCCCCTTTCCTCATGCCAATAAAGTACATGGCTAAGCTGCGTGGCCAAATAATAGATGTGCATCAGAAATAGTGATTCCGCACAAATCACATTGATTCTGAAGGATATATAGGCTTATTTTATATACTGTACTCCATCACACAGACAAGGCCATGAAATAAATATATTGGGGACTACAATAGTATGTGAGAGATCTTTGGCATCAGTATAAGCTTGTGGAGGTTTGTTCTGCCCAATAGGGAAAGAGGTGATTGAAGTCAGGTCCTCGTTTTGGCAGCTATGTGTGTAAATGGGGGGGGGGGGGCAATGTTAAGAGGATAGAACTCGATACAAACATTGGATCTCCAAAGTGTGGGATCAGGAAGGATCAGACTAGCCAATGACAGTGAAAGGGATGCAAAATTGTCAGCCGTTAGTATATAGGATTTTGTCCAATTTAACCTGAACTTCCGCAGAGTTTCCGCTGCACGGAGTTGCAACCTTCCTGGCATCCAAAGTCATGTCATGTGGATGTATGAGACTTGTATAGTCCAGGTGTATGTTGATGCATGTTGGTTTCATTTTAATGGGAAGAATTACCCTGTTACGATGGACAGGATTTTAAGGCCAGTCTTCAATGACAATATAGTGCAATAAGATGACATTAGAGTTGGGTCTTTTCCTGGTTTTGGTAATATAAACACCATAGCCTCCCCTGTGTGGTAGATAATACATGCCATCGGGCAATACAGACAAACTTCAGAGGTCAGAGACTCCAAGCAATCAAATCAGCATTTTCAGACTTTCCATTGTCTGCATACACAGGATATCCTCCATCTTTTAGATGTAATTTTATTGTATTTGTGCTTTGTTTGGTAGTGACATTACAGTGTACATATTCTATACTATTACCCTACTCCATACATGGGTGTGATGCTTTTAATTTTATTGTCCGTAACATTTTTGACAACTGGTTCACAGGAAACTTAGGGTAAGAATCAGATCCTGTGTTTATTTTTATTTTTTTAGTGCAATTTAAAATATAAAATCTAACTTATCGGCTGCTGTGGGAACATCAGTTTTTCTTTGTGACAGTTTTTCTAAATATCCTCTTTTATGTCGGTACCTTGAAATGACTTTTTAATTCCAAGGATAAAACAAATTAATCCTTGCTTGTAATGGTTCATGTTTATCATTTTAAGTAGATTTGATTCTACCTTATGTAACGACAGTATGGTTAGTTGTTACCATGCACTTACACTCTAAAATATAGAAATACCTGGACAGCATTCAAATCTAAGAAATAGAAGACACTCATGGGATTTGGCATGGAAAACTTTGGCTAGTGCCTTTTTCATAGACTGAAAGTTGTCATTTAGATAACATCAGCCAGGTATAAACCAGGACTGAGAAAGTGGGGCTGCTGCAATTTATAATATTTTTCATGACTGCTAAGTCAGGGAAAAGTTGAAGTTGGGAAAGACATTTACCAACCTGCATATTATTTTTTATCTAAAAAAACGTTAATAAATTAAACTCTCCTCCTACTGCCTACATTGTAGGTAATCCACAGTTTTAAAAAGGAATATCACTTTTTATTTGCTTAATTTAAACAAGACAAGTAGTTCTCCATTTGCATAAATTAAATCCACATTATTGTATTACTGAGAGGAGATCTCTGAGCACAATGGTGGTGGAGACACCATTGGCTCATTCTCCTGTTAAATGAATATTGTGAGGAAGTCACTGTTTTAGTATATTTCACCTAAGTTCCTAACCTACTTGCTTTAAAACCCCCAGAAGAATGTTTGTCTGTATTGTCTGTGAGATGCTGAAGGGCTATAGGCCTGTTGAAAAGTAGGAAAAGGATCCTGGGGTTTATGGATGGAGAGAGAGGACGGGCTCCATCCATTAGGCCTGTTAACCAGGTCTTCCAAGTCACCAGTGATTCTGTTGGTAATCAGGCGTTATACCTGAATAGTGCTAGTAAAAGGCTGCAAGGCAGATTAGTCAGTCTCTCACTGCCTGGGGACAGGGACTGCAGAGTCTCTCTCTGTAAGAGAGACTGATATCTGCCTGTTAGTAACTGTGCTGAAACTTTTTTTAGTTTTGTCTTAGTTTGTTAGTCAGCATTTACCAGTGTTTAGTTAGAGCTGGACAGCAAGGTGTTTATTTTGGATTTTTTTTTTGTTTTCCTTACTGAACAAAACTGGCTGAGGCAGTTGCATGAAACGTTTGGACGTGTGAGAAATCTCTTGGCTGCTATAAACACCATCTATCCCAGGAGATGGAACCCAGCCCCCTCACCCGGCAACAATATGTTATTCTCTATTGAAAGGTGCTCTTCAAACCCATCTTCTCAAACACAGCAACTTGCTAGCTGGCTGGAAAACCTGAAATAGGTCTTATGAATGGAGCCCGCCCTATCTCTCCATTCATAACACCAGCTTTTCTATAGCTGAAAAGCAATGATAGTCTGCTGTATATTGTGACAGAAGCACTGGAAAAGTGGCAAAAGACTTTCTGTCTTATATGCATTTAAACTCCAGGGAGATTGCTGTGTGTGGAAAAACTTTCCAGAGATTGTTTTCAGCTATAGGAAAAGATGGTTTTACAGAAAACATAATTTATGGACATCTATGGTTTGATTTTTTTGCCTGTGTGGATTGCCAGGGCTGTTACTGACATTTGGTGTAAATTTAATTACAATAGCCACATTAAATATATATTTACTGAGAAAAATGTTGATGTGTTCAATACTTATTTCACCCGCTGTATATATATGAGAAACCCAAAAATAGCATTAAAAGGCATCTTCCACTCTTAATACCATTTTGTAGTCCGTTAAGGCTCTCAATTCAAATCCTTGTTCCATTATGTTTTATTTAAGTGCAAAAAACTCTACTTACAATAGGATATTTTTCCCTTTAAGAAGTAGCATGTTACAATTGAAAAGGAGACCTTGAGGTTACTTTTTAGCAAGATATCAGAAGAAAAGACCCTTTGCATTTTTCATAATAACATTGAATGCGATGCTTTCTAATTCCAACCCATTCACGTGTTGTTTAGGTGGAACTCTCCAAAAAGTACATTGACTACCATATGAAGAAATTTAATTACCAGCAACCGAATATTAATTTTGTGATTGGATATATTGAAGATCTTAAATCTGCCGGCTTAGACGATCAGAGCTATGACATCATAATGTAAGTACAGATTGTTGTAAAAACTTTATTTGTATAGCAGTCATATTTTGATGTGTGACACTCTATTATTATATCAGTAAAAAGAACAGAGTAAAACACCTTGAACTCGCTATTTAGCATGGAAGGCAGCAGGGTGGCATAGTGGTCAGCATGGGGGGGGGGGGGGTCATGGATTTGTTTCCGCCTTACCTGTGTGGAGTTTGTGTGTTGTACACCTGTTTGGTGGTTCCATAATGTTACAGGGTACATTTTCCTGGCGTAGTTTAGGTACAGTAATTTCCTTAGAAGGTAAAGTCAATGCTCATCGCTACTTAATGGTACTGAGTGATTATTTTCACCCTTGTTGCAGCCTTTCTTTCCTGGCTGGAGGGGTGCATTCTACAATGACATTGCCCCCATCCACAGAGCTCATGTGGTCGCCCAATGTGTTGAGCATGACACTGATGTTATCCATACATGATGGAATTCTCTGTCACTACTTCTAAATCCACTCAAACATGTATGGGGTTTTATCGAACACTTGCGTAAGCAGTTTCCACCATCATCAATCTGGTATCAGTTGAGTGACTTTCTCGTGGAAGAACGGCGATGGCTCCCTTCTGCACAATTCAAGACATTGGTAGACTCCATGGGCTAGATTTACTAAGCTACGGGTTTGAAAAAGTGGGGATGTTGCCTATAGCAACCAATCAGATTCTAGCTTTCATTTATTTAGTACATTCTACAAAATGACAGCTAGAATCTGATTGGTTGCTATAGGCAACATCCCCACTTTTTCAAACCCGCAGCTTAGTAAATCTAGCCCCATGTCACTGTCGTACAAGGCCGCACTCATGGCCCAACACCATATTAAGTGACTTATATGGATGTTTCCGGTTTTAGGCCACCCCCAGCGTATGTAAATGTTCCCATTACCATGACCGAACTTAGGATTTTTTACATAATGTTTACATTTGATGTGCATTTGAGAACTATTGATCTCTGTAGTTAGTTCATTTTCTAGCCAGAAGTCTACTTCAGTAAGCTTCCTGACTGATAGCCTGCTGTGCATTGGAAGAATATCTTCCCCACAATGATTACATGAACTTAAATATTACTAAGTGGTTAGCACTTCTGCCTCACAGCACTGGGGTCATGAGTTCAATTCCCGACCATGGCCTTATCTGTGAGGAGTTTGTATGTTCTTCCCGTGTTTGCGTGGGTTTCCTCCGGGTGCTCCGGTTTCCTCCCACACTCCAAAAACATACTGGTAGGTTAATTGGCTGCTAGCAAATTGACCCTAGTCTGTGTGGGTGCATTAGGGAATTTAGACTGCAAGCCCCAATGGGGCAGGGACTGATGTGAGTGAGTTCTCTGTACAGCGCTGCGGAATCAGTGGCGCTATATAAATAAATGGGGATGATGATGATATATACTTGTAATGTCATTAGCAGCTCTTTGGTAGAAGGCAACTTTTTTTAGGTTTAGTCAGTGAAATTCAGCATAGCTGGTTCAAAGGAAATAAAATCATCCAGGATCCATGGTTCCCATTATATAGTGTTGCATGACTAAGGAGGAGAACTGCCATCTGTGTGTTAGGTGATTAGTGTTTTTTTTATCTTGAACATCTTCCATGTACACAAGCCAGATTTGGAGCGTGGCTTGCACTCTCCTACTTAACATGATTGCTGTGTATTGAGCAAGGGGAAAACTTATTGACTACCAGCGATCAGTGCAGCTGTGAGCAGTCCCTAAAATATGAGTGTATTATATGATTACTGAATAATCTGACCAGTGCATTCCATCTTCTTTATTACAGATCTAATTGTGTCATAAATCTTTCTCCCGATAAGAAGGCTGTCCTACAAGAAGCCTACAGAGTACTAAAGGTAATCTAGGAATACTGTGTCCAAATTATTATGAACCCCTTGCTTCTGTTACCATACATATAATATTGTGCTTTAATTTTGATCAGGAAAATAACGTTATATTACATTATACAACAGCTGAAAGATTATTAAAATCTAAATTACATGGACCTGACCGTTTCTGCTTTTGATATCTACTACTTTCTCAGTAATAAGATTGCGGTCTATGTTTAGGCAGAGCTTTGAACTATAAAAAAATGAATAATTTAGTCGTGCTATTGTGCCTAAATTAAATATGTCTAAGGATGTGATTTCTATTCTATAATATTTTCTCTCTGACAAATCAGGATTCTTTTCCAGATGAATTTAATTCTAAATGAGACAACACCACAAAATAGATGCAGCATTGGCTAAGGTTGGCTAGATGCAGTACTATATCACTAGAGGACCAAGCGTCCCTTTAAAGGCCTTATGAGAAAAAAATTGATTCTTAAAATAGGCTTTGTGGCTAATACTGCATTGCTAAAATCTGCAATTGCATGTGCTTGTGTTTCTCACACTATTGTGCACTGCTCTCAGCAATTTTCTAATTTGCATAATGATCTGGCATTTTCGATATTGGACAAGGCATAAATGATCTTTGTTGTAACTCATCTACAGATATGGTGATTTAGGAGATTGGGGCTTTCGCTACATCCAGGTTGGTATAGAATGTGTGTTTGCAAAAGAAACTTCTCGCCTCCTATCTGAAGAATGTTTTCTTTATGGAGCTTCAAACCGTAATCTGCAGAACTACAATTCCAGGGAGCTGTCTTTTCCCGCATGATAAAGGCAAAGTTTCCTTTCCTGGTAGCATTTAATGCACCAGGTTCCACCCCTTTCATTCATGGATAAGGCAGATAACTCTTTTCTTCTTACTTCTCAGATGTACCAAAGTCCCAACCCCGGAGATTCCCAGTGCTCATGAATAGCTGACACCTCCAAATCCTTAATTATTGTAGAAGAATGCCTGCAGCATATCTGATAAACCTAATGTGGGTTGAACCTCATCACTCACAGAAACAAGTTAATCTAAAAATGGTTCCTTTGATGGTGTGCAGATTGAGACCACCCTGTAGCCTAATTTAATTTTCCACCTTTCCCACAGTTTAAGATATATGTTTGCAAACCAGAAAGCTCAGTACCTAAAGCTCCTTCTGTCCTTTCTTTTACAGAACAAATGATCAGACGTAGACTTCTGTATGACCTTCCTTTGAATGGCTGACTGGTTGTTGCCTATGCCAATCCTAATACCTTGAGTTCTGCTAAATGTATTTCAATCTTAGCATAACATTATTTGGTTGCTTGCACACTATATGGTCATGTCCGTAACGATCATAATGTGAAGATCAGTCACATATGAGGAAGATATAAGAGAATCTTCCAACTCCTGATCAGGCTATCTGCAGCTGTGTCCAATTAGGTTTGCAGCTGCCTAATTGGCTACTGATCTCTTATTTGTACGCAGAAGAACTAGTACAATTGAGGGTGTTACAGTGCAGACAGAGCTCAGAGGGGCTTTCCAAAGCCTCTCTGCTCACAACATCATATGCCATGTGACTGTGGTTGCCATGGTAGGTCTAGAGTTATAAACCATGTGATTGCTGCTTTCAGATAGAGTATTTAGCGCTTCATATGTGTGGGCTGATGTGGTTTTATGCCTGGGCCTTCAGTCCTTGCCTGAACTTTGTTTCATGTTGCTTGTAGGCTTTGTAGGCAATGCTAAAATCTTATATGACATTATTTTGAGAGGCACAAATTTAAAAGGGAACCAGACATCCAAAGAGTGCTGTTTGTGGCAGACTTATTTATTTTTGTTGCCCTTTGTATATAACAAAAAGAGATGTTTCATTTTCTGCATTGTATATAATTGTATCTACACAGCAATACTGTTGTTTGAGCTAAACACAAAAAGAGAACTTAATCTGCCTGTACAACACCGTTCTCAAGACAGAGTCCCCCTTTAAGGTATTACAGCTGTATTTATGCAACTTTTACTCTCCATTACTCAGTTAAATCCAGAATAGGACAGGCTGTGATTAAGGTAAATGAATGGGCAAATGCAATCTTATCATTCATTATAAAACTTCCTCCACCTTGAGATACTCGGCCATAACAGATAATCATGACATTGCTTGTTAATCTTGCCTCAATGTCACAGAATTTAAAAAGAACATTCTGTTTCTTAGGATGGAGGAGAGATGTACTTTAGTGATGTGTATTCCAACATACCAGTTTCCGATGAATTAAAGCACAACAAAGTTCTTTGGGGTAAGTATTAAGTAATACATTGAAAAGTGCTTTAATAAATGAAAAATAAAAAAGGACATTTGCAAAAGGAGCATTGAGATTCGGGATTGTAACCTCTCAAAGGCCTTGTACACAAAGGCCTTTGAGATAAGGGGCTAGATTTACTAAGCTGCAGGTTTGAAAAAGTGGGGAAGTTGCCTATAGCAACCAATAAGATTCTAGCTGTCATTTTGTAGAAAGCACTAAATAAATGATAGCTAGAATCTGATTGGTTGTTATAGGCAACATCTCCACTTTTTCAAACCCACAGCTTAGTAAATCTAGTCCAAGGTGTCTGTGGTAAATTGCACTGAGGAGTCTTCCAAAAATTAAGGTTCATTGAACCGGTTGGCAAAAACTCACTCTTGTACACACAGGCACTCACTACAAGTGCATGGTGGTCTTTGGATACGAGGCAACAAAGAACTGTGTGGGAAGGGTCAGAGGAATACGCTGGGTTGTATAGACAAGACAGAAACACCCCTATAACAAGAGAAGAAACACAGTACATGTAACCTTTATTGAAAACAAGTAACACTGTATTATTATTATTTTTTTACTTGTAACTCGTCACTAGGCTTCTGTACATAGGGGGTTAAACATATTACAAAATGACATAAGTATGGAGCCTGCCTGAGAGAGCTTACATTCTAAATGGAGGGAGTAATAAGAGACAATAGGAGGGAATGGGAACAATAGGCATAGTGGGGTTCTCTATGGTGCACAGGTCTGTAATATACTAAGGCCATGATGCAGTGAGGCCTAGATGAGGCTGTGATGGTGCAGAGGCTTATTTGGGCAAAGTCCAGAAATGTACAGCGGCCTAGAAGATGAAGGGTTCATGTTAGTGGCTGGGCTTTTAAAAAAACACAGTTGCACATATGTAAAGCACAAGTTACAATGAGATGAGATGAGATTCAGATAAGGAGATGATGAGCGTTGTTGCAGCTGATGTAGATATCTGAAAGAGTAGGAAGTCCGTTAGCTGTGTCATTTAAATGTGCATTTCCTTACACTTTGTGAGAGAAGACACTTAGGGCTAGATTTACTGAACTTCAGGTTTGAAAAAGTGCAGATGTTGCCTATAGCAACCAATCAGATTCTAGCTGTCATTTTGTAGGATGTACTAAATAAATAGCTAGAATCAGATTGGCTGCTATAGGCAACATCTCCACTTTTTCAAACCTGCTGTTTAGTAAAGTAGATTCAGGATGGCGGTGTCTGTGTCAAATACGCACTGCGTGCACACAAATGCCTCCTATGGCACCCACATTCAAAGCAATCATTTTCTAAATTGATTCTTGTGGGTAATCAGGAGGTGTCAGTCAGTATGCTGAAGTTGTTCTATGGTTTCAATGGTATGGACAATAATCAAACATAGTTATGCAGTCAGATTGATTCTCTATTTTCACTGAGCAGATCAACCCTTTGTGTGAGCATATATTTCACTATTTAAGAAACTAATTCAAGTTTCCTCCAAAAGTAATAATCATTTTTTTTTTTTTTAAATAAGAAACTTTAGCTCGTCCTAATGTCAAGAATGCCGTGTCTCATCTCCGTAAATACCAAATGTTTTGAGTACCACAACCTTTTCTTGCTTCATCATCCAAGTATCTCTTCCCAGAGGAATTTTGATGTGTGCATTTTCTTGGCCGGCATTGCTTCATGATTTGGGTCATCTGTCACACATAGTGACAGGAGTACCTAGGGGTGGTTTTTAGGGCATGGGGCCCTATAAGTTTACAATCTGTCACCATTTTGCAGAACTGCAAAGAAAGTCTGAAATACATGAAGAGACCGGTACCTTTCAAACCAGAAAATTAATGTTTCAAAAATAGAATATATAATAAATTACTATTACTATACACTTAGGACAATCCTACCTATGAACATTTAAGCGAACAGGACAGGTTCTGGAATATTGTGATTATAATCATCATGCCTTCTGTTTGGTTATGTAGATGAATGTATCAGTGGAGCCATCTGCTGGAGGGATCTATATCAGATTGCTGAAGAGATTGGATTTAGCACTCCTCGTCTAGTCACCTCCAGTAACATTACAGTAAATAATAAAGAACTGGAAAACATTATTGGTAAGTATGTTTTTTGGCAATGGTTAAAGAGTAATCTGATGTAATTTAATTGCAAGTGCACTATGCATTAACTCCTGTTAGTCCAGGGTCATTATATTCATTGTGCTTTTATGTGCTATTCTCTCAAAAAAGGCCAGCAAACTGCACTGCAGGAGATTTGAGTCATTGTTGAAGCCTCTTAGTGCACCTCTCTGCTTGTAAGTTGAGTCAATTCAGAGAGCTCACTCCCCAGCCAGCTTCCTATAGACCTACAGCTCTCTTGTGGCCTGGAGGAAACCTGCCAGAGAAAAGACAGTGGGCACAGGGTCATTGATCCCTTTTCCTAAACAAATCTGCTCCTCACACAGGCAGCACTGTAAGACTAGGATGCTTTTAGTCATAAGCATCACTGTAAGACCAGGATGGTTTTAGTCATAGGCATCACTGTAAGACCAGGATGTTTTTAGTCTTGGGCAGCACTGTAAGACTAGGATGGTTTTAGTCTCCGTTCCGAGAGACCCCTGGGTATTCCTACTGTGTTACCCTCCCCAGGACGTTGACAAATTTATCCAAGAAATTGACTGCTCACATATTGACGGCTGCCAAGTCCATCATAGCTCTCAACTGGAAGAACACCCCCCCCTACCTTCTCTCTCAGCCCTAAAAAAGCAGATTCGGCATGTCGCTGCTATGGAAGAGATTACTTATTATCTTCACGACAAGGGCCATACTTTTAAACAGGTCTGGGCCCCGTGGTTCCCCTTCCCAAACCATTTCTTCCCCCATAGACCCTTGTGTGGTGAATGTTGCTCCCCTTAACATACACTCCCACAGCTCTTCTAGGTTCTATAATTTATTCTTATTGTCCTCTGAGTCAATGCTCTACCCAACTGTGTGGTCCCCCTCCCCCCCCCCCCCCCCCCACACACCTCTTCCCCCACCAGTAGGCTGCTAAATTCAAATCTACTTTCAATAACGCCTGTTAAACTCTAAAAATTGGTCATCCATCGCTCAATGTTACATTTTGGATACTATCTGACAAACTTGTTGTCCCATGTTTTCCTCTTGTTATTAATTCTTTCTGTTTGCTGATCCATACATGTAACACTGCTTTTTGATTCTGTTTACTGTATGTTCTTGATTGACCTTTAAATTAAAGAATTATAAAAAAAAAAAGATAATAAGGGCGGCTATGTTGCAAATCGTTATAGTTGCACTCTTCCAGTTTGATTAGGTATTTCATATTGGCAATAGTCATTCCAGTTATTCACTCCTTGTGGCATCATCATCTGTTGTCTGATGAACGTTCTTGGTACTCTTAATCTAGGTTTTAGAGGTTAGTTTTCCTTTTCACAAGAATGTTGCAAATGTTGTGATTCTTGATTGTTCTGTGTTAAAGTTTGCATCAAATTCATCAGTTAGTTGTTCTGTTATTTTTCCTTTTTGCACAATTAGTGTATATGCTGTCAGTTCATCAGTTGTTTGCAACTGCACAATCCCTAGCATGTTGTTCACAATCATTTGCCCGTTGTTTCCTAGCATTATATCCAAGTATGTTTCTGGGTCTTCTGTCACCCACTTTTCTAGACTAAATATTCTGCTACCAGGTAAGTTTTGTATCTTGCTTGATATGTTTCTGGTTTTAGCTTGTGCTTTATGATCAGTAGCTCTGTCTTTAGCTGTAGTTGATGTACTTGCTAGCATGTCTTGTGTATCTTCTTTAAATGATTTGTACCATCTTTCGTGTATAGCATTTCTATCAAATTCAGGTAGCATGCAAGTCATTTTAGTACTGTCGCTAGTGTACATGTAGCATTGTTTAGCTTGTGACATTTCATTTTTGTTCATAAAGTACGTAGCAGTCATGTTTCTGTCCTCACAATCTTTGATGTATATTTGTCCAATTGTTTCTTGCTTGCAATTATCCATATTATATTGTGTACTGCTGCATGATGCATTAGCTGTATAGCATTATTTTCCTTTATCCAGTCAATTCTTAAGTTGTTAGTAATCGCCCAGTTTTTGTATGCCATTTTCATCAGCGTCCACATTTCTCCATCCTTGTACTTCTCTGGTAAGCCCGAGAATCCACCCCCCGTCCTCTCTCGATTTTTTTATTTTTTTATTATTTATTTTTTTTTACTATTTTTTTTTATTTTTAACCTTTTTTTTTTTTTTTTCCTTGCGCAGGCGAGGGGCTCCGGCGCCGCGATCATGTGAGTATACAAATACTCACATGATCGCCGCATCGGCATTCCTCTTCCCCCCTCCTGTTTGCACTGAATGTCGGGCGTGACGTCATCACGTCATGTCCGACATTCAGTGAGGAGCGGTGCACGGAAGAGACAAGAAAGAAAAGAAAGATGAAAGAAGGCAATACAGAGCTAAGTAAAAGCGTGGAGGAACGCAGAGAGGCACAGGAGGATGAAGAAAGGGGGGGATAAAAGGCACAGGAGGATGAAGAAAGGGGGGGGGCATAAAAGGCACAGGAGGATGAAGAAAGGGGGGGAGATAAAAGGCACAGGGGGATGAAGAGAGAGGGGGGGGAGATACAAGGCACAGGGGGAAGAAGGAGGGGTTGGGGAGATACAAGGCACAGGGGGTGAAGAATGGGGAGGGGAGTAAAAGGCACAGGGGGATGAAGAAAGAGGGGGGGTAAAAGGCACAGGGGGATGAAGGAGGGGGTGGGGAGATAAAAGGCACAGGGGGATGAAGGAGGGGGTGGGGAGATAAAAGGCACAGGGGGATGAAGAATGGGGAGAGGAGATAAAAGGCACAGGGGGATGAATAATGGGGGGGGGGAGCCGCATGGCACAGGGTGATGAAGAGGGCCAAAAGCAGTATGGCAGAGTGTGAAGAGGGGCAAAAGCAGCTTGGCAGAGTGTGATGAAGGAGGGAAAAGCAGCATGAAGGGCGCAATGTGATCATAATGAGGCACAGCATGGTGATGATGAAGAGGCACAGTAATGTGTATGTAATGGCACAGGGAGCTTTTGGCAATGTAGTGTGTGTGAGGTAGATGGTGGCTAATTAATGGGTGCTATTTTGTTTGCGGGGTAATGGTGGGGCAATCTAATAGTGGGGACTATTTAAGATGGGGTAGTTTGGGGGCTATTGAATGTGGGGGTGAGTTTGGGGAGAATGAGGTCTATTTATTAAATGTGACTATGAGTTTAATGGCAGTGATGGTTGCAGGAAATAGGTATATTTATGAAATGTATATACTATTAATTTATTGCTGGGGCTGTATGTAGGGAGGGAAATAGGTTTATTTATTAAATGGGAATACTGTTATTTTAATGTTGGGGCTGTAGTGAGGCCTAATTTTAAAAAAGTGGGTACTATATTGATCGAACAGCGGTGCTGGTTGGAGTTTTCTGAATTTCATGTACCCATTTTTTCCCCCAAATAGGGCCCCCAACATTCCAGGATCCAGACAAGCAGCAACTGATCTAAAGCCACCAGCAGCCACAAGTGGTGACAATGACAAGACAGGTAGAAGAGAGCAGAACAGTCTGCCAACTGTCCTGAATTTGGTGAGTGACTGTCCCGCTTAGTCAGGATTTGGTCTGACTGCAAGGACAGTTGGGAGGTATGTCCTACTTCACATTGTACTGCTTGTGAAGGCAGAACTGTGTGCACCTAACAGTAGCGCTCACAGTATTGCCTGTGTATTTGTTGAAAATGTGTCTAATAACCATATTACATCATAGGAGTCCCCCTGTCTTAAGTGCCTAGGGCCCCCCGAGCTTTAATCCACCTCTGGTTAGCAGGAGGAATCTGATAGCTGCTCCCAGTCCCCGGACAGGACACAGCCTGCAGAGCAAGCAGCGGAGCTCTAAGTCTCATGAGATTTATTAATCTTGTGAGACTAAGAGCTTCCCTGCTCACTCTACAGGAAGTTCCCACCCTGATGGATGTCAGCAGCATCAGAAGCATAGATAAGTACAGTGGACTGGGGTGTTGTAATGTGTTTCTGGGGTGAGGGGTGGCATGATGTGGATGGGGGAGGGCCTGATAAATGTAATGTTTAATTATAATGTATGTATCAATGCCCCATGTTGACCACACCCCCAACATAATGTGGCCACGCCCTTGTCAGCGTTGCCACTGCGCTGCGGCACAAAGTTTTTTCCTGCTCATCAACAGAGGTGGGCCTGTGCGCTTCAAATGCCAGGGCTGAGTTTTAGTCCCAGTCCGGCCCTGCTCATAACAAACCATTATAAAAGATTTACTAATGCACATTTACAATTGTTGGGATTTTAAAGTGGTTGTTGTGAAAGATTATATATAACAGTTAGCAAATTAATTTATTTACCTGTTTTTTTTCTTGAGAGGTGTTTTCTCTGTCCTATGCAGTTCTTTGTGTTTTTTTTAAATGTCTAAACTGTATTGAATCTTTTTTGAGCCACACTAATAATGCTTTTTTATTTTATAATGTTATGTGCCTGTTCAATAGTTTTTCACATGCTTGATTGTTTTTTTGTTTTTTTTTTAATATTCCTCACCCCCCTTAAAACAGTGTTTTTTGCAAGGTATGTTTGCTCTGGGTACCTATTTTTAAAGTGGGATAGTAATAATAATAATAATCATAATAATACTACATGAAAGTTAATTGTTACTGGTGCACTACAGGTCCCAGGATGGGCAGGTTGCCATTAAGTATTACTAGTACTACAAACACAAGCATACTCCATGGCTGCAAAGCCATGCTGAGACCTCTATTGTCCCCAATACACATTTAAATACAACACAGACACAAGTTTAACCATCATTTTTAAGGCCAAAAATTACACACACATTATTGGTTACCTATATGATAGTGTGATCCAAATAGAACCAAAACCCAGGTAAATGATCCAAAATCATCTGCCCTGCAAACTCTTTTTAAATACATTATTTAATATATATTTTTTTTAAAAATGGATATTAATAAACATGTAAAATTAAAATAAAAAGTTTTGTGCAGTAGATTTTAGTTGGGTTTTTGTTCTGATGAATTTAGTTAAAGTGACTCCTTATTGAACAACCTCGAGTTTATTGTGCATGACAGCTACTAATAATTATTACTATTAATTATTATTAATTATTTGTAAATTATATATATATATATATATATATATATATATATATATATATATATTTATTAAATTCAAATTTTGTGGTATGTACCTAACAGTTGTACGCAGTACACTCGAGGATATATATTTATTTAAAAATAAACTAATCGCATCTCAACACTAGCAAGTCAACGGAACTGATCTATTTTATTGAGTACTCTAAAGTTTGTAGTCTTTGTTGACCTCAGTGCATGATATCCATGGTTGGACGTTACGTAGCTTTTTACGTTGCGTAAGCGACTTGCGACCAGAGTCATCTTGGTTCATATCTGGCGATTCGTTGCTTGATGAGTCTGTGCTTACATTTACATGCGTGTATTACGTTATGCAAATTAAGCACTCAATACGTCCGCTAATGAATCAGGCCCATAGTGTGTAGCTATACATAGATATCTTTTCTTTTTCCTTTCTTGTTAATTTTTTTTAGTCATTGTTTCATCCATTAATCCACTGCTGTTTTTACTCCCACACTGTTTAAGCTGTCTTATTTATATTGTCATGATGATGCACTTTGAATTATTTTCTTATGATATATAAAGAAATAATGAATTACTAGTTCTGTTACTGTTCTCTAAAGCAAAAACAAATTACAGTGCATGAACAAAATACTTGATTTCCCAAAAAAGCTTATATACCCGATATTGGTTTTGTTAGAGTGTATTTTTTTTTTTATAAGTAAAATGTTTGTGTGTCCATGGCTACCTCTTGGAAGTGCCGTCCAAAACACATCACACCCGCTAACTGTAGCTCTTTTGTTGTAAGCGCCTCGAGCCATAAGTATTCCATAGATACTTATTAGTTTTCCAATGTTAGGTTGGTTTTTCACACTGATTGCTTAATTCTCATCTGGAAACAGCCCACAGTCCAGACAGAGACCTTGATGTGCTATCTGAATTATGTACGTAGGGAGTACTGAAAGGAGTCTGCTTCAGTGAAAGAAACCATCCTTAACCTTGAGACATTAAACTCTGCCACATCATGTAATAACACTGTTTCATATAGACGCAAGATGTCATTTTACAAATCACTACAACTATCAGGCCGGATCTACTTGCTTCACTCACTGGCACCTTAACTTTATATATATATATATATATATATATATATATATATATATATATATATATAATTTATTTATATAGTGCCCTTTACTGTAATCCGATTTTGCAGCTGTACACGGAATAGTCGCAGGCTGGAGGAGGTGTGAGCAGTAGACCTGCACAAGTCCTCTAGTTAGGACTTCTCAAGCATTCTGAGAAGTAAATTCAACATTTTAACTTATGAGGCCTTAATCCTGATGATCTTTCAATTGGGACAAATGACTCAAACACGGAGCAAAGTAGGGCAGATTTTGTTGAAAGCTGTTACTTTGATTGAAATGACCTGCCGGATTGTGATTATGTATGGTCCGCTTTATCATGCTCTCTACTCTTTTATTTTTATGTTTTTAGCATAAGTTAATATATACCATCCTTTAGTATTCATTACTCTACAACTGACTGTATTCAGACAAAATAAAGTTGATGTGATCTTCTGCTAAACAGGCTGCATGATCTGACGCCTACTGCAAGCTCCACAACACTTACATGAAGACACATACTGGATTGTGCTGTTTGTGCTCTATCCGGATTATTGTTTGGTCCCACGTTCCACAGTTTTTCCAAGACCGTGATGGATTAGCCACTAGAATTGTTCAATTTGTGATGTTTATTTCATCTGAAATCAGCCTCCTCATACTGTACATCTGAATTTACAAATCTATAGGGAATAGGTTATTATAACTGGTTTACTGCATTTGTCCCCAAAATGAAGCTAAAACATGCCCATTGCTCTCTATATACAATTTAAAGGGCTGTGACCTCATTTTTCATGAGGCCCTGGATTTCCTCTCACAGTTTTAGTGTCCAGGTTGCGTTTGTAAATCAGCTGTAATAATTTATTGTACCAGTTGTTATAGTAACCAAACCCACATGCTCCATTCAAATAGATTCTGTTTACTCAGGTGCGGTCTGGGACGTCACACATAAAATTAATACCCCCCACATAACGTTAGTACCACATGCCCCACATAACATTAAACACCCCCCCTCCTTTCCCAAGACACCTCCAAATCAATGTAATATTAAAAAAGCAGGTGGTCTTGCGCCACCCTGCCAATCTTACCTTGTTACATCAGCCCTACATTTACTGACCAGGTTGTTGCAGACAATTGGATGAACTTGAGATCTTCGTATACCATTATGTGTATGTAACCTATTATGTCTGATCTTTGTGTTTTAGGCAACTACAGGTTTGCCTCGGCCACCTTTCGTCTGTTCAAACTTCCGCAGAACTCAGTGAAGGAAAAGAGTTTGGTTATTTACAATGGAGGAATCACTGGCTGTGAGAGTGAAATGAAGTTTGATGCCAACTTAACATTCAAGGTACCACATTGTTGTCATTTTAGATGTTATCAGTAATGTTTGATGCCTTATTCACATTCAAGTTGCCACTTGGGGACACAACTTGACATTACTGTATGTATGGTATAGGGTCTAATGATTTCCATTTTTTTAGGGAGTCAGAGATCTGTACTTTCAGTAGTGTACAGGACTGTTTCTAGGTGTGTGCAATCAGTATGACGTGTAATGCACATGTACTCCACTATATATTTATTTATTTTTTCCAGTTATTTTTTCAAATAACTGGAGGTATGTGTGTGGTATGTCTTACTATATGTCAAAATGTAAAGTGTGTTGAGTCACCTATGTACTGTTGTGTTCTTTCATTGTTATCATCATTTATTTAAATAGCGCCAGCAGATTCCGTAGATTTACAATTGGGAACAAACAGTAATAAAACAATACTGGGCAATACATACATACAGAGAGGTGAGAGGGCCCTGCTCGCAAGCTTACAATCTATGTGCTTATAGGGTGGGATGGCCACTTTCCATAACAATTACTTTTAGTGTGATAAAACTTTTAGTGTTTCTATTGTTTAAATGATTTTAAATTATTCTTTGAATGTGTTCTGAAGTCCTATTTCCATGTTTTGGAAAGGAGACTTACAATATTAAAACTGCCCTTTTATTGGGGATTTGGCTATGTGTTACAAACTAAACTAGAAGCAAACACAACATAAAAATGTTGAAGTACTGTTTGTTGTGGTTTTAAAGGAAGGTGAAGTAGTGGAAGTCGATGCGGAACTGTGCAGTATCCTGAAGGCTTCTAGATTCTCAGTTGAGTTTCTGTTTCAGCCCTCTACAAAAGGCAGCTCGTCTGGACAATGTTGCTCAGAAAAGGTGCGTTCTGTATTTAATAATTTATTGTAGCAAAGTTAGTTAGTAAAAATTGTCCATAGTATTGGTAGGTGTGTAGTCTTTCAATTCTCAGTGCAGAGTTGTATTTACATTCAGGAAATTGTTATGTGTATGTAGGGCCTATTCGGCAATGAAATACACCTATGTTACCTAGTTGCACTAGGTATATACACAGTGTGCATTTCTATTCTGGCACTCCAATGCCCCTCAAAAGCTCTTGTCCTGAAGGATTTTATAGGCCTCTAAGACGATAGTGTATTGACCATGTAAGCCCCAGCTTGGCACCCCATATGGATAGTTGTTGGGTTATGTCTCATTGGCTTACAGTTTCTGTATACTACCTTCCTCATTGTGCCAGTCTGTAGAAACTATTAGGAGATAGGACTGGTGATCACCCTGTATATAGCTCGATATTAATTTGTGGTGACACAAACTCATATTTTCTCAAATGTCATACACACAAAAGTCATGTCTAGTATGTAAATTAAGGGAAACTTAAGATCTGTTGTTTGAAGGTAATACCATCTTTGTAGGACATTCTGTTAAGAAGTTAGGCTAATGTAAAGCCATGTTTGAAAGTTATAAAAACTAATTTTGTTTGCATTTAAACAGAGTTTCTGGTTTTTACATCACAGTGGAAGGGGGCTGTGGGCACCTGAAGTATGTTTAAAATGTCCTATAAATCTAACAGTTTTTGTTAACTTTTGGGAGTAAATTCCATATTGAGAAGTGTTGAACTCATGCTCTCCTAGCTGACAGAAAACTGTTCATTCTTGAGTGTACCATTATTTTCTGTTGTATGTTCCTTTTTATGTTACAAGAAACTATTGTATTATATCTTTGTATGTCATTTATGTTGTTTTTCATCTTAAGCATTGTGGATTTATTTTCCATAATAAGCTAAACTTCACAAGTTCAGGTCTCTGTTCTTACGATTTTATGTGCCAGACTTAGCTTGGTATTAGAACGCTATATAGCTGAAACAGAGATCATTGGTGTATGGTAACTCTAATTAGAGTAAGTTGTGAGAGATTAGTTTAGATGAAGGGAGAACCGAAGACTTCCTGAGTAAGTGTCAGCTGTTCAGAAAAAACCTTGGTATTTGCATTATTTGATAAGGCAAAAGTCAGTGTGTGGGATAGATAGGGAGAGTTGTAATTTTCGACAGACCCGCTTTTGATTAACTCTTTATCATGCACACATCACCCAGGTTTAGGTGAGTATTGGATCATGACACTCTGTACAATCTTGCACTACAAGAACAAAGCCTAACAAACATAGTCATTCTTCGATCTGCAACATCCTCTTTTCTATAATTTTCTAACTCCCTGGTTTGCTGAATTAGAGCATAAATAAAAATAGGTCATAGGTGCCTATAGACATGGTCAGGGGAGGGCTGGCAAATTTTAGCCCGGGGGGCAAGACTCAGCTCAGCAGCTATTTTAAAGGAAAAAAATGCAGGCTGCCCAGTGACCCAGCCCAAGGAGCCCACTATGGGCCCAACTCGGGGGAGCAGATGCTCCCTGCCCCCCAGCCCAGTCTGCCCCTGGACAAAGCACCAGTCAGCTGTAACATATACAGACATCTGATGCTTCTACACTAAGATAATGTGTGGCCCCCGTGTTGACTTGAGGGCCCCTTTCAAATCTCATTTGCCCACTACTCATGCAAACAGAAAGTAGAGCAGAGATTTCAACAGCTCATATTTGTATGTAGAATTGTGTTGAATATATCCCAATTTTCTTGTAAAAGGGCATATTCTAAAAATATTCACAAACTGTTGATTTATAGCACTAATGTTAAAGTAACAAGCTAACTGAATTGAAGTCTGCAACTAAACAACATGACTACTTTGTGCAACTGTAATTATAATTTGTATATGTATAGCAAATGTTTAAAGATAATGAAACCTATTTTTAGCTTCAAGTATATAAATCTACCTTATCTATCATGTACCTTCTGTAATGCTGTGAGCCATGAGCTCACAGAACATGCAGTTATGTTACCATTAAAGTTATGTGGAATGATAAGAGTGAAAAGGAAGCAGATGTGCGAAGTTCTTTCCAAGCTCCTGGTTTATCGGGGTCTATAGAGGAGACAGGACCTTGTGTACGGACAGCGCAGAGAAAGGAATGTTCCTTGCAAATATGCAGAATTGTACTTCTAATCTGACCTTGCAGTGTGTACTATGTGATGGAGGAGGAACTTCCAAAGGACAAGTCATGTCATTATTTTCCTAATGATATAATTAAGAGGTGGCAACTGAAATGGATCCCCTCTTAACCCACACAAAACCAAATTTGCATTAGTGAAGTCTACCCTTTAGAAGACAAATAGGGGGGAATTCAATTGGGCGCGTTACTGTAAAAGTAACGCGGCCGGTGCACTATTACTGTTATTACGGTAATAATGCGCATAAATACCGTAATTATCGTAGTTTCAACGCCGGCTTTTTGCTCGCAGCTCCCTGAGTTGTGAGCAGAAAGCCGAGTTAAATGTACCGTAATAACGGTAGTAGGATTAACGCTGCGTTAATCTGGAGGGAATTGAATTCCCCCCCATAGTATCACTTTAATCATAATTAGATATAACAGCAATGTAACAGCCACTTATCTTGTTATTTGGAACCAGGAAATTATTATGTAGTTCCTGTATGCTCCCAAAATACTCATGGCCCATCGTTTCACATAGTAAAACCAAAATCCATTTGTACCACAATTTGTATTCTTCCATTTTTAATTGATCTTTTTTCCTTTTAGGAAATCATCCGGGATCCTTTTCAACTGGCAGAAGAACAGAAAAAGCGCCCTCTGCCTGCCAGTGGTGGCAACTGCTGTGGACCAAAAGGATGTTGCTAGGAATGTTTTATTAAATGAGAAAATGGGACAGATCTCTCATTTATTCAGTATAATGAAAACACAAGCATGTTTTTATAATCCCTACAATGCTTTTGTAGGAAACATCAGAGAAAAATGTTAATTACAAATAGACCCGCAAATAGTTTATAGTCTCTAAACAGTTTCTAACTACCTCTTAATTTGATGCTTCTATAATCTATATATGGCTTGATTTGAAGAAATAAGAAAATAATACACTCATTATGTTTTTGATTATTTAGACAGCCCCATTCAATTTTTATTAATATTAACAGTTTATCTAATAATAATCTAGATATGCTCTAACTGTATGTGATAATTTTTAATATTTTTTAATAAATTATTTATTTTACATGTGTGTTATCTGGTAAAATTTCTGTTATTAGACTAACCTAAATTTTATGTGACTATTTTACTACCATGTGACCAGCTTTTAAAGGCAAATCTTCTCCAAGTAATTTCCTTTATTGCTCTTCATAACAGCATATGTTTCTCCTACTCTTATAACCCACTGCCTTTTTTTCTCTTACCTGAGTAGTGTTGTTAATATGTTCCTGCTAAGTAAAACAAGTAAACGCCTTTCTAAGAGACAATTTTCAGCAGACTCAGGCTGTCTATTATAAAGTTACCAGTGGTGCATGCTTGCCCTAGAAAACCTTGAAACATATGAAATGTAGCTATAATACACAATTGATGTTAATATACGTATAAACTTCAGTAAATAATATTTGAATAACCTGTGAGTTCTGATCATCATCTCTTCAGTGTTCATTAGGAAAACTTGTGTACTATAAGGAATAATGCAACTGTAAATTATTATTAGAAGCCACATTGGATTTGTATGATCTATATAAAAGCATGCAGCCTTATGCTTTTATATGGCCATAGAACTCCTTGGTGACTTCTAATATTACTATAATTTACAGTAGAGCTAAGTAAATTCTATATTGCACATGTTTTGTGTATTTATATATGTCTGTGCTGCAAACAATGTTCTTTTCAATCTAGCAGTGGCCTTGAGACACTTTATTAAGTAACCTAAAACTATTACTATTCCATGAAAAGATCACATTTATGTAATGGATTACAATGCTCAACACTTATTGCAAACGACATTAGAGTTCTGATGAAAGGGTTTTGAATTGGACCACGTATTGTCCTACAGATGACTGGCCCTGTCACAACAGCAGGATATCGGCAGCAGCAGATGATGATCTCCCAGGCTCGTCAAATATTCTCCGGCATAGGGTTACGAACCCCTTGATGTTGGACAGAATGGGATCAGACTTCTCCCAGAGGGGAGATGCCCAGGCTAAGGCTTGTCCTGATAGAAGGGAGATAATATCTAATCCCATATACTGGAAGTTAGGAGGAGGAATGCTGGACTGGACGCCGTACTGAAATAAATGCCTGAAATCTGAAGCGATGGACAAGAAACCTGGGCGAAGGAACGGGGGACCTGAACCCACCACCAGAGACTCAGTGCCTCCAAGAACTCAGAGACTCAGGCAAATATAATACCACAACTGGGACTGGGAAGAATCAGAACTCAGGCAGAGGGTGGCAACCTCCTGAACGGACTAAGCCTGGAACTGACCCTGGACAACTCAGTACTCAGAACCCGGTTTAGGCCTGGAACTGGAAGTCGGTACCCCGAGACAGAGAAATGGCTCCAGAAGGTGGATGACTCAGAACAACCACCTACTACCCCAGATAGCCAGTAGGAGAGACAGGAATAGATTGATGAGTGGAGGATCCACCCAGAAGAGAACAGCTGGAATCTGTACACAAGTTAATAGAATGAAGGTGAATTCACATGAATAAATAAACAAATTATTTATTTCAGCAGGCAGAATGAAGCTGAATTCACACAAAGGGTTAATGATTTGCAGTTCATATAACAGCCACAGAATTAAGCTGAATTCACACAGAGGGTTACTGGTTTGCAGTTCATATAATAGCATACCCAATGAAGCTTAACTCAGAGGGTTAATGGCAAAGTCCTTATAACAGCATACACGATGAAGCTGAACTCACTCAGAGAGTTAATGGTAGAAATCCATAGAACAGCAAACAGAGTGAAGCTGAATTCACACGAAGGATGATGGTTGAGATCTGTATTCAGCAGACAGGATTAAAGCAGCAACCAACAGCAACTGTGGGAGTCTGGAATCAGGAACTAGGAAGGGGTTGCACTGGCAATTTGCTGAGTGTAGGAGGAGACTCTTATAGTCTGCAAAGAAAGCCAATTGGTGGATGAGATCAGGTGTTCAGACTCAGTAGGATGTTAAGCAAATGTCTCACCCAAGATGGCAGCCTCCAGTACTGCAGACAGAAGTCACATTTGTCCCAGGATAGAATGCTGCCTTCGACCAAAAGGGAGATGTACGTGATATGGTACCGCCGAATGGTGTGAACAGGACTATGACCCCGATTCGTGACAGGCTGGTTTTAGGGAAATAGATCTATTTAAAAAATGTGAGTACTATTATATTAATGTTGGGGCTGGAGGGAGGCCTACTTATTAAAATGTGGGCTATTTATTTAACTCGGGGTCGGGGCTTTATATCAGCTCTGTTAAGCCCTCATCATTTGATCTGGATCCTGATCACCTTAGCCTGATTTGTAAAAGTCTGCCTTTTCCAGCAGACTGTTGCCAGTTCATCTGTATTGTTTGCTGCTCCTGGTCCCTGTCAGTTCTCCTGAGATCTGTGCCTGTTTGATTTTCCAGTATCTGACCTGTTTGGCTTACCGTATTGCACCTTTTCTTGTGACCTGGATCACAGCTTCGTTTGACTCTGCTTCTGTTTATTCCCTGGTATTGTTGTGGATCTCCTGGCTTCTGACACTGACTTGCCTGACCCTCCTCTTGTCTGATTCTTCCGTGGGTCAACAAGTGCCACTTGCTTCCTCCACTATACCTGGTAATCATGGTATCCTGTACCTGCAGTTCTCCAGTCATACCTGGTATCCAGTGTCTCCTGCTTCCTAAGCAAAACCTGGTAGATTTTATATTTTTCCATACAGTAGTGAAAGGGGAAGGGTGCGTGGTGAGTTTGAAGTGCTGAATGCAGAAAGACCAGATTGAACCAGAAAACTAAGTGACTGGATTGCCAGTACAACAAAAAGAGTGGAGTTGGATAAGAAAAGAGCACGCTGGTCGCGTTACAAACCTGGAAATGGGGTACGACAGTGGCTGCATGCCGCAGTAGCCGGGTGCCAGATCTGCAAATCTAATTATATGAACGTCTTTGGTTTAATGTTTCCCTAAGCTAGGCAGACCAGTGGCAGGACTATAGTTATATCAGCTCATAGAAGAAATCTCTGATGATTGGGTGATAATCTTTTTTTAGCGATGCCTAGGTACTATTTTACAGCATAGGGAACAATATATCTAATAAGAACATATGAAGGGGATATCTGAGTGCAATCAATGTGACAGTCCGATAAACATCTTGGCCTATATAAAATAGGGACTTTTTTTCATTTTTTTGATACTATGCGAAACGAACTCCTATATATATATATATATATATATATATATATATATATATATATATATATATATATATATATTGTGTATAATTAAGGAAGACTAGAAGAGACTATCTTTGTATACAGAGTACCAATTACCGGTTTCCTGATAGTTTGAAATTAAAGGTGATTTATTGATATCACAGACCTGGCTTAATATGAGGCATCAATAGAAGATCAGTGTTTAATATTGTGAGAAACTAATAAAGATTGATTATTGTGAAAATTATTACACTGACACCTATCAAAATATATTTTTGATCTCCACTAGAGGTTTTTTGGTTTCTTTTTTAAACTCTTTATTTGTTACAAGAGAAAACAGCATAGAAAAGGGCAAACAACAAGTAAAAACCAACTGTGTTAAGACAACAAGATGTCTCTTATTTTAAAGTTTTATAGTAGAAGGAAGGGGTAGGAAAGAGACAGGAAACAAAACGGGTTAAGGAGGGGGAGCAGGGGGATGGAGAGGGTTTGTTTTTTAATTTTGCACTCTATTTCTTTCTGCTACACTTCTGCTATTCTATATGTTTTTAAATATTTAACCAACATACATTTAAAGTATTGAAATATATTCAAGAATACACATCTTTGTTTTTATAAGAAAAACCTGAGTGCTCTTTTTGTTCTTATCTATCTCCAGTCTTTTTGTTGTACTTATATAATTAGTTGGAAGAGCATGCCCTCAGAATGTGATCTATCCAAGGATTGTCTGTCTGATCACAGTAAATGGGGCAGGTTCTGCTCCTTGTATGGAATCACACAAATTTCTTTATGTGACTGGATTGTCATGAAGGTCTCTCTCTGCCGTATTGAGTGCTATTAAAATGGAAACAAGGGATTAAAATCCCAGCTCTGTACAATTCAATTAGTATCCTGGAAATAATTCCTGGTGGAGTGAGCTATGTTAAAATCTGGCTCAAATGGGTAGCGTAATAATATTGGCTAATATCAGGAAGACTTCTGCCACCATCTTGGGAACTCCTGGCAAGAGTTGAAAGTGTTAATCTAGAAGTTGGAAAGGAGTTTCTGTATTTGAAGTTGGATCTCGCATTGGAAGTCCACAGGAATGGTGTGAATAAGGAAAAAAATTTTGGTAGACTGTTAATGTTTATGGCAATCGGTCTTCCGAACTAAGAGGTCATCTGCTTTCTCCCTGCCTGCAGATCTGATTTTATTTGGGAGAAAAGAGGAGGGAAGTCCTCTTTATGTCGTAGGCCGTAATATCTTGCTGTATAAATACCCAAATATTTTATTATCCTGGTTGGCCAATTAAACTTAGTTTTTCGACTAAGACTAATATGTCAGTGTGTGAAATGTGAATGGGTAAAGCCTTTGATTTAGTATTGTCACGGTTATAGACACTGTAGTGGGCACCAGCTGGTATTTACGCAACAAAGCGGGGAGGCGCGGAGTCTAACACTCCCCCGATCTTCACCAGGGACCCCCGCAAGGAGGTATGGTCTTCGCTGCGTGGGATGCGCAGGTCGCGGTTCTCCAAGTCAGTTACCAGCGCAGTGGAGTTGTAGACAGGAATAGTCAGACGATCCGGGTCAAACCAATCATTAGCGCAGTACACATGGAGAACCAGAACAAGTGTCAGGAAAAAGCAGAAGGTCAATAACAAACAGACTGTGCAGTACCAAATAGAGATCCAGGAAAATGAGCCAAGGAACAAACCAAAGGTCAGCAAAACACAATGGAGCATACAAACAGGAAGTGCTGGAGCTGGTGTGAACCAATACTCTGGCACCCTAATGGTGCCACTAGGGATTGTCCCACTAGAATCAGAACATTTGACAGACTGTCCTACCTGTTCTTGTCACTTTCACCACCTGTGACTGCTGGTTTCTTTAGTTGTGGCTTGTCCTGGAATGTTGGGGGCCCTATTTGGCAAAAAAAATGGGTACATTTAGAAAATTACAACCAGGCCCGGCATTAAATAAATAGGACCCACGATTAATACTTGTACCTTCCCCCCCCCTCTTCTCCATCACTCTGTGCCTCCCCCCTATTCTTCATCACTCAACCCCTTCTGCCCCCCTCTTCTTCATCACTCTGTGCCTCCCCCCTATTCTTCATCACTCAACCCCTTCTGCCCCCCTCTTCTTCATCACTCTGTGCCTTTCTACACCCTCTTCATCACTCTGTGCCTCTTTGCCCCCTCTTCTTCATCACTCTGTGCCTCCCCCCTCTTCTTCATCACTCTGTGCCTCCCCCCTCTTCTTCATCCCTCTGTGCCCCCCCTCTTCTTAATCACCCTGTGCCTCGCCCCCCCTATTCTTCATGATCACTCTGTGCCTTGCCCCCCTATTGTTCATCATCACTCTGCATTCCCCTCCTCTTCTTCATCACCCTGTGCCTTGCCCCCTCTTCTTCTTCATCACTCTGTGCCCCTCCTCTTCTTCATCACTCTGTGTCTCCCCCACTCTCTTCTTCATCACTCTGTGCCCCCTCAAGTCACGCTCAACATTCAATGCGAACAGAGCAGGGAGGAGGGGCGCAGGCGCCGTGATGTGGTAAGTTATATATATTTTTTATTTATTTTTTAAAAAAAACTTGCTCCCCCCACCAACGAAGGGGGCATAATTTACAGGGGTTGGGGCCTACTGGGGGATATTTTTTATTTGGCAAGGAAGTGCAGAGAAACTCAAGGAATTTTGTGAATATTTAAATTCCAATCAACTAAATATTACCCTCAGTTTTGATATCAGTAAAAGCAGTGTCAACTTTCTTGATTTGACTATTTACATCAAGGACAATGTATTACAATTACAAACTAAACTGTATAAGAAAACTACAGATTCCAATTCTTTTATTTCCTTTACAAGTGAACATCATTCAAGATGGCTGAATAATATTCCTTTTGGTCAGTTTGTTAGGTGTAGAAGGAATTGTACTGAAACTTCTGAGTTTGAATCTCAAGTCAATATACTTGCAGATGACATAAGGGCTATTCTGAACCCTTGATTAAAAAGGCTAGGAAAAAAAGCCCTTATTTTAGATAGAAATTTGTGTCTGGAAAAGAAAGTAATCAAAAGTACCAATATTAAACATAGACAATGGTGTTTTATTACAAGATTTAATAACCAACATAAGGAAATTGAACGTATTATCCACAAACATTGGGGGTTGTTGAAATAAAACAATATTATTGGGGAAATGCTCCCAGAACGACCACATTTCATCTATAGGAAGGCACCAAATTTGAAGGACAAACTGGTCAAAGGTCCACTACCTGAAAAGATAAAAGGAATTCGTTCTAAAGGTTTCCACAGATGTGGAATTTGTTCTATGTGTAACAACACCTATAATAAGAACACTAATAGCAGAATTACAGTATTCCAGATAGGTGATAACAACTATACTATTGATGAATTTTGTTACATGTCATACGAAAAATGTTATATATGTTATATCTATTCAAGTGTGAATGTAATAAATACTATGTGGGGCGAACTTCACCTAGGCAAGCTCGCTGTCTAGGTGTAATCCTTAACTTTCAACTATCCTTTGTTCCCCACATTGACTCTATATCTAAATCATGTTACATACTTGTAAAGAACATTTCCAGAATACGCACATATCTCACACAAGACACTGCAAAAACCTTAATTCCTGCACTCATCATCTCCCGCATCGACTATTGCAATTCCCTCCTTACTGGTCTTTCCAAAATCAGACTTGAACCCCTACAATCTATTTTGCAGCAGCTAGATTGATTTTCCTTGCAAACCATTCTTCCTCTGCTGAGCCACTCTGTCAGTCTCTACATTGGTTGCCTGTTTTTCAAATAATTCAATATAAAATTCTACTAACATACAAGGCCGTCAACAAAACTGCACCAACATACATCTCCTCACTTGTCTCAAAATATCTCCCAATTCGACACCTACGTTCTGCACAAGGTCTGCATATTTTTTCCACTCATCACATCCGCCCATTCCCAGTTACAGGACTTTTTTCGGGCTACACCCAATTTGTGGAATTTCCTCCCACGCACAATAAGACTTTCCTCTAGTCTTCAACCTTCAACCTTCAAGCGTTGTCTGACGACCCACCTCTTCAGACAAGAGTATGATATTCCTCAACCAGCATCTTATTCTCTGTAGGTTACCCTATTTATCACCCTCTACACAGCTAAGACAAGACAACAACCCTCTGACCAACATTGCTGTGTGACTGATCACACAGCCCACTCAATACGTTTTACCTTTGCATTCTATCTGGTCCAATGTGCAATATAATGTAGCACATGTCCTTGTGTTTCATACTGTCATTGTCCCATAGATTGTAAGCTTGCGAGCAGGGCCCTCTTACCTCTATGTCTGTCTGTATTACCCAGTATTGTTTTATTGATGTTTGTTCCCAATTGTAAAGCACTACGGAATCTGTTGGCGCTATATAAATAAATGATGATGATTGTTGTCCCTTGTTTGCCACCCTGAAACAAACCCCACTTGGTCGTAATGAACGGTCTGGGGGACTCCTTTGTGTAAACTGGAAGCTAATATTTTATAAAAGAGTATTATATAATTATTAAGCTAAGATATAGGCCTGCAGCTAGCGGAAAAAGGTGTCTTTACCGGTTTAATGTATTAATATTATTCTAGTCTCTAGCATTTGAGGGGAAGGGTTTCACCTTGGAGAATACCAGTGAAAGCATTGCTTTGATGGGTGATTAGTATTTTTTTAAAGGTTTTCTAAGGCCACCAAAAAACATCTGGGGGTAAATGTATTAACTGCCGACTTATTTTCACCTCGCCGCTAAACAATGCCTTTAAAGCCATTGCCGCTTTAAATTTTCCCTGTAAACTCGCCGAATTTCCCCCTGGACCTTCTACTGATTTTTGAATCTTATTATCTCATCTAGCTCTTCATCTGAGATATTTGTTCCCATTCTCTCAACCTTAGAGTGGTCTAATCATTTTACGTGAGCTTTTGTTTTCCTTTGCATTTTTAGTGTGTCAGAATACAAAGGTCATATGTATATAATGCAAGTATTTACTTCCAGCTCAGTGTGGAGGGTGGGTTAATGTTCAGTGCTCATGACCTACCTGAGAATCTGTAAGTCAACATTTAGTGCTTATTCAGAGCCCCAAGGTTAACACTGCAGTGAACTCTATGAAAAGAACACTTTTTTTTTTTAGTTGAGCGGGATTCTGTAGAGTAATCTAACATACCTGTGCTAAACTGTGCAGGGGGAACCTGTGCTGAGCTGTGCAGTTGGAAATGTCACATTCCAGGTAAGAGGTATTTTTGTTCTATTAGCAATTTCCTACAATGTAAATGGAATAGTGTCCAGTAGCATTCAAGGTCTCTGATTGTAGTGAATTGTTTAATTATCCTAACAGGATATCTTACAAACAGTCACTGATTAATACATTTTGTAGATATATTGAAAAAAGGAAAATGTGAAGAGGGGTGACTTTAAAAACACTGTTGTAGCATAATCAATGTAGGATTCAATATTCAAACATCTTTAAAACATGTGATAATCTACTGGAGATTGATTATTATTTTTGGAGATTACTAATATAAAGTTAGAATTGATGAATAATACCTTGGTAGTCATTATTATGTTCATTGTTATAACTATAGTTTTAATGTCTGTCACAGTTTATATAATTTTTGAATGTTTTTATCCCACGTTTTACTTTATAATCACCAATGTACAGAATTTCCTCTCTTGTTCTTTATACAATTATCAGAGAGCATATTGTCCTTTGTCCATGAAAGGGGTATATGCATACTTGCCAACTTATGGCAAGTATGATCCGGGAGCCTGCCGGGTAAGATGAGCGTGCAGGGGGCGGGGCTCTGAAAATCACGTCATTTTGGCCCCGCCCCCGTGACAGAATGGCGCAAAACAACATTTTACAACAGGGGCGGGGCCAAACGCTGCGATTCCCGGTGAATTGCGGTGTTTTGGACCTAATTTTGCCCACTTCACTAGGAAGTGGGCAGTGCCGGGAGATTGCCACACTCTCCCGGGAGTCTGTGAGACTCGGGCGAAATGCGGGAGTCTAACGTACATTCCGGGAGAGTTGGCAAGTATGGGTATATGTGAAATCCAATAGAATGATGTGATATTGGCAGTGAATTTGCCTACCCCCTCTAGGGGGAGATGTGTGCAGTATGCACGGATGCATGTGTCACACTTACTGCAGACAATGCATGAAAATGAGAGAATGCGAAAAAATATACTGCTAAGCAACAACAGACTGGTTACAATGATAGCTCATATTTCTGTGGCATTAATAGCCATTAATATCACAGAGCTAGGATCATGAGCTCAACGCCGACCAGAGCCATGGAGTTTGTATGTTCTCCCCATGTTTGCCTGGGCTTCCTCCGGCTTCTCCGATATTCTCACACACTCCATAAACATACTGGAATTTGGCTGCTGACTAAAATGAATTCTAGATTGTGTGTGGCAGGGAATTTAGACTATAAGCTGCAATGGGGCAGCGACTGATGTGAATGACAAGTAATACTGTGTAATATGGTGGTGCGATATGAATAAACTATAATAATCGTAATAATGATAATATAATTCCTAATTATATCATTATGCTTCAGGATAAACAGAGTAAGCACAATCAATGTTACGGAAAAATATAGGATTTCACATTTGCTAGGTGATTTATCTGGTAGCAGGTGTGATCACACATTAGGGTCCATTTTGTCAGAAGCCAATTAACCTCCCTATGATTTTGGACCACTGTGCTGCGTTTTACTCAATTAAAATTTGTATGTATACACAGTAAAAGTGGGGGTATATACGGTGGTATGTAACACTGCCACTGGTTCCTTCCTCTACTATCGGCTGCAGAGTGATATGAACAACGTATGTTATGAGAAATGTAGTGTTTTACTTTTTATTTTCCGAATGGAGAGATGAAAAAGGGAAGGAATTAGGTCATCTAAGTGCTTCTTCTACATTAGGCATTCTATAGTGGAGAGCAAAGGACGATAGTAGCACGTTTACTACATTCCTGCCCTGCCCGTCTTAGACTGCGATAAGCCCCCAAAGCAAATGCAGGCATCATATAGAAAGAAAGAGAAACAGGTTTACAAATTAGTGCCAAAATTAGTCTCTAAAGGGATCAAGGTTTTACCTCTCCAGCTTTTAAATAATCCTTTATACATTACCCTTGTTCACCCATGTATTAATACAGCATCGAGTCTGGTATAATACAGGTTTTGGGGGGAATGCAGTAAAACATAAAGTCATATAAAATATTTTTTTTTGTGGCAAGTGTAAATGAGGGGTTTCTACATTTTACATATTATTTTGTGTAACATATGCTACTAACCCCCTGTCACTGTGAGTGGTCCTGGGGTGCATGGGTGGGTAATGCACCTCTTAGCTTGCACTTTGCTGTCTCTCCCTGGACAGTTCTTAGGTGGTAGACAGGTTTCACTCACAGAATATACTTCCCCTTACTCCTCCTGCACAGTACTTAAAGGGGTGACATGGTTATGATACTAGGACAGTCACGCTTAAAGTAGTGCCATAGCGCACATCCATCCTCTCTCAGCAACGTTTCACTAACCTCTCCTGTGTAGTAACATCACTCACTCGGCTGTGGCACTGTCTCTGGTGCTCTCTCAGCCCCATCTCACCCCTCCTCGGCAGGGGTAACATCACTCACTCGGCTCTGGCACTGTCTCTGGTGCTCTCCCAGCCCTGCTCACCCCTCCTCTGCAGGGGTAACATCCCTCACTCAGCTCTGGTACTATCTCTGGTGATCTCTCAGCCCTGCTCACCCCTCCTCTGCGGGGGTAACATCACTCACTCAACTCTGGCACTGTCTCTGGTGCTCTCTCAGCTCCATCTCACCCCTCCTCTGCAGGGGTAACATCACTCACTCGGCTCTGGCACTGTCTCTGGTGCTCTCCCAGCCCTGCTCACCCCTCCTCTGCAGGGGTAACATCACTCACTTAGCTCTGGTACTATCTCTGGTGATCTCTCAGCTCCATCTCACCCCTCCTCTGCTGGGGTAACATCACTCACTCGGCTCTGGCACTGACTCTGGTGTTCTCTCAGCTCCATCTCACCCCTCCTCTGCTGGGGTAACATCACTCACTCAGATGTGTGTCTCTCTATTACACAGTCACACTCTGAGGTCATTTCACCCTTATATCTGTCCCATTTCACTCATATTCTCTCTAATTGTACTTTGGCCATCGTGGCAGCAGACCATGGACCTGCTGCCCAGATAATGGGGGGGGGGGGGGGGTGTCCCTGGCTGTCACTCATCACAGGTTCTTTTCTCTCATACCAGCCTGATGTTGCTAAGCAACCATTCTTAGTGTGTCTCCTCTGTGTCCTAGTGCCGAGGACACACATTCAGTCACTGGGAGGTGTGAATAGGACACATTTTATTTATACTGCAGAGGATGATGATGACATCTCTAAAGGAATCAAGGTTTTTTCTCTGGCTTTTAAATAATATATTTTTCCTTATGGCTCAAGTGTAGATATTAATTGACGAAACAAATTAAGCATTTTAACATTTTTCATTATAATTTGGGCAGTAGTTCTCTTGGTATCTATAGAAGATATACATTTTTCACTGGAAAAAAAAGCTTTTTTCCTACCTTTTACGTTCATTTTAATATCAGTGTTGACAATCTACTAAATATATGTTATGCATGCGCTATATACACCTTGAGATTAACCCTCTTCTAGTTATTAAGATGGACCTGAGTTGTGTGTAATGCAGTGCTGGGCCTATAATGAGGCAAGCTACTGGAGCTGTCTCAGGCAGCAAGTTTTGGGGGCATTCAGCAAAATATAACTCTAATTAATTTAAAATGAATTTTTATGTCAAATTTGTAATGGTTTCAACATTGTCAATAACATATTATTTTGTGCAATGTATGCTACCTGTATACAGATGTTTGTGTAAGGGATGACTAGATACACCCCTGTGGCAATAAAATGATCAGAAAAAAGCTCTGAGCAATTTTTTTTTAAGTTATTAGCACATACCTCCCAAGTGTCCCATGGATGAGACATTTATCCCAATCCCAGGACAGTTTAGGAAGCGTCCCCCACTGATGGGAGCTCCTTCAAGACTGCACAGAGTTTAAGGTTTGTTTAGGGGAGGGGAAGGGAGATAGGTGTGTCTCAGAGCTTTGGAGTCCCCACCATCATGTGCTCACTTTCCCAGTTAGGGACATCTAAAAGATGGGAGTTATGCTAGTATAGCTTGTGTTTCAGGCTTTGTTAACCTTTAAAAATCCTTGCAAATATATAACAGCGCTAAATAGTTCAAAAATCCAAAGCATTGATAGATTAACTAAAAATAACCCTCCCTACGGCAGAAGTCAAATGAATAAACTGGGAATAGTTCAATCTAAAACAAGAAACTTTATTACTCTTGTACAATAACGTATATAAAACTCTTACATTTAAACTATGCAAAATAGAGTTAGTAACTGGACAACAGCATTATAACTGTGGACAAAGTTCAGCCATGATGAAAAGAGAAATATTTGTATAGTTCCAATAAAATGTATAAAAGGCAACTAGATACAATGGAATGTGAAAGATAAAGATTTAGCAGTAAAAGAATTTGAATCCATGTTGCTTGTTTTCTCCCTGGTTGATGTTCATGAGCTGTACAATAATCTGTATGATAACTCACATAACGTAGGGTCTGTGATTATTATAATATTTTCTACATGTGCGTTTGCAAGAATTTCGAGAGCGGTCACTTGCCAATAGATTTTGGAATCAAGAGTGTTTTTGATGCTATATAGTGATTTAAAAATGTACTCTGTATTAAAAACAGAGATTGATGTTGTCATATACGCAGTACATGCTAAACTTCCCAACGCACACCAAAGTCTTCCCTGTCTACCCAGTTCCTACACTCAACTTAACATAAATTCTATGTGAATTTCAACACGATTATTGCTATGCTTTTTACAAATGGGTTGAGCCTTACATGCACACAACTCTACAACTCCCCAAGCAATAGAAGCTTCATCTGACAGTAGCTGGAGGGTGAAGGAAGATACAGTAAGAGTTATATATTTTGCTCGGCAGAGCCAATAAAGCAAAACTGGTGTGTAATAAGAATGTGACCACGATGCAAAAAACAAAATTACTGCAAACGTACTAAGGGGTCTATTTATTAAGGGACAGCGATAGGACAAGTTTTCTATCTCTGCAATTTACCATGGTATTATTGCCTAGGGCAGCTTAGAGATGCTCGCCTCCCCGGTGATACTTGCTGGCAGCGGTAAGAGTACTTTTACAGCATCACCAACCTGTGTATAGTGTCCTGCACATACGTAAAGCCGGCATTGGCACTTGACACATACGCAGTGGAACTGGAAGTCCAGACTTGAGCTTACAGTTCTACTTTTACTTTAAAAATGAAAATAAAAATAATGATAAGTGATTTTATTTTGTTTAAAAGTATATATAAACGCAAAAGAAAGAAATGCTTGACATAAATAATAATAATTTTTTTCTGTTGTTGAGAGGCTGCAGCAGTCCTGCTGAGCTGTGGGAGGTGGGGGTTGGGGAATATATAGAAAGCTGTCATAAATATTTTCCAGTTCCCCCCCTAACTCTTATTGTAGTTCTCTTCTATCAGTTTGTCCCAGTGCTTGTAGTGTCCAATAACTGCTACTATTGCTTTTTCCCTACTTCCCTTGATAAGCTGTGTACAGGGAGTAAAGGTTATAGCAATAATTGTGTTGAACACATTTTGCTTGAGTGTAGAAACTGAATATATAGAGAAACCTTGGAGCCAGGTGATCAGCTTGACGTCTATTGCAATATATGAAACTAACACTCTCTGTTTTTAATACAATATTTTAAAGTAGCTATATAGTCCCAGTGTTCTTTAATATAGGGTGAGGGCAGAGGACCAATACCTTGTTTGGACAGTCAGCCTACTACATCAGAGTTTCTTACTCTCTCAGAATGTCCAGGAGGCTCCCGAATTGGAAAGAGACCTCCTAAACCTGTCAGCAAGGTTGGTGTGGAATGTGCTATGATTGTGCAACTTGTGTGATGATGTAATTAGCTTCATCATACTCTTTGCCCCACTCCCTCAACAACACCATAGCCAACATTTGCCTGTCCATGCCCATAATTTCTACACACAGGACACTTTCTGCATCTTTTGAGTTTATGCATGAAAAACTTGCAAAATCTCTTCTTTTTGTAAACACTTCTATTGTATTTTCAATGACCAACATTCATAATGGTGTGGGAATGTAATTAAATGTAATCTAAGTTACCAGAAATGTAGCAAATACTAATTGTCTTTTCTTTGTCCAGCTTGCCAGATTCCAGCTGCAACTCACATCAAACCTATGATGATGTCAAGGTACCATGAACACAGCTAATCCAAATATCAAAAATGCTTTTTTCTCTTGGAAATATTTCTTTATTACGGATCTATTGGAATAATTTAGGACATTGTTCAATGACCCTTGACATGCCATGAAGCTTGCTATGAACCAGATGTACTTACAAATTTCTAGACTGGACTGATGTGTTCCCCCTGGGCGCTCTAGCTGGTACCTCTCCCACATCCAGTCGGCAACCCCCTACCCTGTCAGACAATGCCCTGTCCCGTCTTCACTCCTTTTGTGTGGAGCAGCGGCAGCAGGTGCTCCTCTTGGGAGTGTGGCGCCAAGCTGTGACATCATAGCCCTGGCAACACACATCCTGCCCATTACCAACATGGAGTAGTAACAGTACACAGAAAGCTGCCCCTCAATGTCAAGGTGTGCCATGGTGACAATGAAGAAACTGAATGAGTGACAATCATTCAGTGGTCTATGTGCCCCCTGAACCCTGGCGCCTCTGTTCGCCTAGTGGTCGCACTGGCCCTGCTTCTGGTATTATTGTAATCATATCTAGCATTATCCCCGGTTCTCAGCATTGTTTGACAATAATGATGTTCTCTGTAAAACAACAGGTAAAATAAAAATCTCTTGTGAAAAAGAATTTACTCAAGAAAAAGTTTCCATACCTTTACAGAACGTATTGTACCTGTTAATGTTTACATTCTGGGAAACACATCATATTATGCATATATTTATCCAGGTATTTGGGTTTTTTCACATGCTGAGAAAGATATATTTATATATTGCTTGAAGGAGTCAAAATGTATAAAACGATCTTTCAGGCAGAATCAATATCAGCTGTCTTCCTTTTCATGTTTTGTTTGTTGTAACAGGATTATTATGGGAAGCAGCTGACTAATACTAAGGATCTTAAAACCTCAGCCTGTGCTGCTCCTGCAAAACCACTACCGAAACACATAAGAGATGCACTGAGTGAAATTCATGAAGATATTTCCTCACGGTATGGAATTTCTATCACAGAAGTGTGTAGTAACCATAGCAAATTATTATATGTCTCTCTAGCTCTTTTGTAATACAGATGTAAACCAGTGCTAATCTAAACCAGTAATAGATTTCTTTTCTACCAATGTGTAAGCCATCCCTCCGATATTGAGGCCTATATTGTTTAGAGAACAGGTAGAGGGATTAATTGTTTAACACACATTCTTAAAGCCTAGTAAATGCTCTTTGCGTTACAAGGTTTTGTTTGTGCTTTTAACTATCACATCCATATCCCATGGTTGCCTACTGTTCTGGAATGTCAGGGAGACTCCGGTATTTCGGGTGTTTTACTGGACCCCTGGGAGTGCAGGCCTTTCTCTCGGATCCCACCCACTTGCTAGTGGGGGTGATCAAGACAGCAGCCTCAATGATGCGATTCACTGCATGTCACGTCATTTTGGTCCTAGAGGTGCAAGGATGCCTTCTTTGCATTTTGTCATGGAGGACAGGGCCAAAATGACCTGATTCACTGCATCACGTACCTCCTACACTTGCTGCTTGAGTCATAAAGTTGGCAAATATGCTATATCCACTTCCTGTAGCATATTCACTCTGGATATATCATCATTATCTGCATAGGATAGTGACACAAGACACAATACAACATATAATATCACACAACAGCATTGGGAAACACAAGATCTGATGTGTACTTGTGGTGGGTGTTATAGTTGCACATAAAAAAGCTGTATCATGTATTAACACCAGGTGGCAATGCAGAGCCATTTCATCACAGTATATTTATTGTACAGTACAATTTGTAGACTGTACTAGGCAAAGATTCATGATTACAGTCCAGGTGTAGATATCAATATTTGATAAAAGCATCATTTAAATAGTAGTAAAATCCTGTGTCCCCAATGATAGTGAAGAAACACACAACATTTCCCAGTACACTTCTGTCAGCCAGTAAAAAGACTAATTCAAATTGTCTCTATTCAGTGGTGGAACTACAGGTGTTAGAGGTTTCTGGCCCCAACGGGGGCTAGGTCACCACTCCGCATTAGGGCCACACAATACTCTCAAGAACAGAGCGAAGCTACTTCTACATATGTGCTGATTTGCATCTGATCATTCATGCTCAGAAAAGGCTAATTTGAGAGCAGCACACAGGAGCACCATCACATCAAATTTATATATGGTACATAGCGATGCACTGTTCCATCTCTGCTCCTATTTATAACTAAAATACAGAAGTTTTAGTTACTCACATTTGTAAATATATGATAAGCCATCTACTACATCCCGGCACTTCTGCCTTCAGAATGGTGCAAATCCTAAAAAGTGATCGTAACCATACTGGCCTACCCCCCAACTGTCCCGATGCAGGCACAGCATTGTCCCGCAGGCTGGAAGGTTGTAAGGTATGTCCCGTTCACCATTCACTGCCCGCTCACAACTCTATCCTCCCCAAATCCCCCCATGACCATGCTCAAGAATTTGACCAGTAGGTACCCAAAAACCCCTTGTGAATGACTCCCATTTTGTTATACTTTTATCATTTGAAAACCCCTTCTACCCCTCTTAAATCCTATCTTTGTCCATGAAAATATAATTATTTTCTCCTGTGCTCTCTTAAATGTCAGATCCGTCTGCAATAAACTAGCCTCTGTACACAATCTCTTCATCTCCAACTAACATCTCCTCGTCATCACAGAAACTTGGCTCTCCTCTATTGACACCACCTTTCCAGCTGCCCTCTCATACGGGGGCCTCTCCTTCCCCCAAAATACCAGACCAAGTGATCGGTCTGGTGTTGTGGGGTCATTGAACCCTCAATCTCTTCCTTCGAAGTCCACTCCTTTGTGTCATGGTGATTTAGCTCACTTCTAGCCCTGTTCTCCTCTTCATTGCTAACGTTTGTGGCCTGACTTCCCCACTTCCTGTCTTCTGGCTTTATCTCCTATATCCTGGCTGATTTCAATATGCCTACTGACAAGCCCACTGACGCTGCCAATACCAAACATCCCTCCCAGTCTTCCTCTTTTTTTGCCTTTCACATGGCCCTTCTCCTACCTATGCGCCATCTCTGACTTCTCCAACTTTCCTTTCCCCTTCTCTAACCACCCCCTCCTCTCATTCACTCTTTCCTCACCTCTACCACCCTCCCTCAAATCTAGACGCCCTCAACACTAAACTCTTTCTTCCTAGCTTGAAACACCCCTCTCTGCGATAACCGCTGTGGCATGCCCCAATCAGGCTGTCTCCCTCTACAATCACTTTTACATCTGCCTTCGACTCTGCCGCTCCTTTCGCCTCAGTGAGCCTCTGGTGCACCAGTCCCAAGCATTGGCATTTAAAACAGATGCGGTTCTTACAAAAATGTTCTCACACCGTAAAATGTTGCTGGAGGAAATATCGCTTGCATGCTACTTACACTTCAATTTTATCCTCTCCTTATACAGTTCTGCCCTCTTACTAGCTAAACAATCCTTATTTAAGTCTCTCATTTCCTCCCAGTCTTGCAAACCCCAGCACCTTTTCGCCACCAGCGACTCTCTTCCCTCTTCGGAAATGTCCTTTGTGTGTTTTAATGTAAGTCTGCGTTTAATCATTGTCGCTGTTCAACTAATCAAAATTTGTTTGTCTATATAGTCATTGTTGGTAACACTCTTATCGCAATAACCTACCCAACCCATATAAGCCACTCCTTCCTATTGTATTCTCCAACCCCCTATGCCTTCTTATTTCCTAGTTTCCTCTTGTTTCCTATTTATAGTGTTATCCGCCTCTAGCGTTACTGTATTTATCTCTCTATTATGCCCTCCGACATGTCCATACTCACTATGCTACCTGCACACTACTTAACCATGTTATCATTGTAAATTGCCATTTGTAATGTTACTGGAACTATGTTACCTTTGTATCTTTGTCACTCATATTACATTATGTTACCTGTGTTATATTTACATTTGCTTTATTATGCTGCTTGTGTTATGTTGATCAATGTTATTTCATGTTATACTACTTGTGTTAGGTTTACCCTTGTTCTACTGCTTCTCTGTACAGCGCTGCTGAATTTGTAGCTCCCTATAAATAAATAATAATAATAATTGCAATTGACTTTTTTAGATGGCAAGACTTGTGCCAATGAAATCGCACCAATTCAAAACTTGCTATTATAAAAGTAAATCTTTGGCGCCCTTTTGTGGTGATGAAAGGAAGTGATGTCAGCAATTACAATTTCTAAATAGAAGTAGACAATGGCAGGATAACAATAGCCACATTGAAAATGTTGAATATAAAGTATATATATACTTTATATCCAGCTCTCTATCCCACAAACTCCTGCTTTAATTGTGTTATTGTACCTTCTTTCAACTTCTCCTACTTCCCCAATCACCCTACTTTAATTTGAATTTATTTCCTCTTATTAGGTACTATGGCTGTGGACTTGTGGTACCAGAATGTTTAGAGAGCTGCAAGATGCTGGACCTTGGCAGTGGGAGTGGAAGGGACTGTTTCATGCTGAGCAAGCTGGTTGGACCTAAAGGACACGTCACCGGAGTAGACATGACCGATGAGCAGGTATTGTGTACATATATTATGAAGAAAATGTACTGTCTATTGTATTGATATCCAGCTATGCTTTGAGATATGACACTTCTGTCCACCAAGAAATGGAACAACAGTGGCAGGGTAAGATACTGGTGCATGTATGCACATGGGTGAACAGGTTGGCATGCATTGGAAAACTGTGGGAGTAACATGCTTTGAATGAATTGAACTAAAAATAACATTGGGAATCAATTTCTGTCTTTGTCTTGTGGAAAGGGGATCCTGACATAGTCTGTGCACCCTTTGTTGTTACAATCACCTTTTTTCCATTTTTTGGTAAATATAAATACCTGTCAATCTGTGAGGTCCTACAGCATGGTAGAGGCTTTTCAATAAAAATAATATTGAAAATGAAGATGAAAGAGATATGATTGTAGAGAGGCACAAATCTGGGAACGGATACAAGACCATTGCAAAGGTGTTTAAACATCCCTTGGAGCACAATAAAGAAGTGGAAGAAGTATGAAACTACAGCCATAGTCCCTAGATCAGGCCAACTCCTAAACTTAGCTGCTAGACGAGAAGGGCATTTACAAGAGAAACTACTGCAAGGACAACTGTGACACAGCTACCGAAGTTAGTGGCTGCGATGGAAGATAATGTATCTAGGTCAACAAACTCTGTCATTCCACAAAAAGGCCTTTTAAGGTATGGGTGCAAGGAAGGAGTTCTGGTTGAAAAAACCCTATGTCTTTGCCAGTATAGAATTTGCAAAATGCCATCTAGAATATACTGCAGAGATGTGGCAGAAAGTCTTGTGGTCTGATGAGACTAAAGTGCATCCTTTGCCCCGAATGCTAAGTGCACACCAGCCAGATAACACTATTCCTAAAGTGAAGTATTAGCAACATCATGTTATGGGGGTGCTTTTCAGCACCAGGGACTTGCAATCTTGTCAGGATAAATGGGAAATAAATGATGCATGTTACAGATAAATCCTGTAACCCTTTTCCAAAAACGTCAAACTGGTGAGTGAGTTTGACTTTCAACAACACAATGTCCCCAGGCACATTGCAAGATCAACATATCGCTACCCCTCAACTACTGAGACCCAGCTTGAGCAATTTTACCTGGAAGATTGGGACAGATATTGCTCCATTCCAATGCTACTGGTTGTAGCAGCTGCCATAGGTGGTTTAAGAACAATACTTAATACATGATGATCTTTAAGTATTTGTAATTTTTCTTTCTTTGTGACTTACTATATTTTTAAGGGGAGGGGGTTGCTGAATGTGTGAAGATGAATATGTGACTAACAAATACAAAATCCATTCTACAAAATATTCCAGGCTGTGAAAGGGAGTAGGTGTGAAAACAAGCCAGGCTAAATACTAAACCATGGTGAATAGACAAAGATGGAATAACCCGTATGAAGATCCTGCACTTGTCCCTATATTTAGTAGTTGTGTAGCTAATTCAGTGTTTTCTGAATATCAGCTGATGAGTCTTGGTATGTTGACAAACTGACTGCCACATTATTGTCTTTAATTAATAAGGCGTCACAATGGGACCGCAGTCCTGGATATAGGGGGTTTCAACCAACAACAAAGTTACATAGATAAAAAGCAAAACAAAATTACATAACAACATATGGCAGAATTTACACAGCCTGCAAAATTAATATAATTACATAAAGAAAACAGAAGGAGTGAGGATCCTGCTTGTAAGAGCTTACACTCCAGGGGGCATTTAATACACATATCTAAGTAAACCTACACTGCAGGTTTGTGAAACCGATTATTAAATTGGATTCTAAGTTATCTGTAAGAGTCTTGCTATTATATACTCTTTTATTATTAATAATAATAATAATATTTTTATTGATTCCAAATTCTTAAATATATTTATTATTTTTTCTTCTCCAGTTAGAGCTGTCAAGGAAATACATTGATTATCATATGGAGAAGTTTGGACTGCAGCAGCCCAATGTGGAGTTCATCAAAGGATACATTGAAAACCTAAAAGAAGCTAAATTAGGGGATGAGAGTTTTGATGTTATAATGTAGGTAATATGTTACTGTCATGTTTCCCCTAATGTGGTTATTACATGAAGGATATGCTTATTATGCTATTGTGTACTATTCAGGAAATAACTCCATAAAACTCAGGGTGACCATTAATGGCATGCAACAGTTGAATGTTGAGCCGTTACTTGTTAAAGACATATATAATGTGATTGTCAGGGCAGCAGTCTGCAACATATATACCCACTGTCTCACATAAAACAATGAACCTAGCCCCCATAATAGGGAGTGCTGACTCACTTCTTCACCCCCATCAAGTGGGTAGCTAGGTGTCACAAATTCTCACCTCTCCCCGTCCCAACGTTGTCTCCGATCGGCACTTTTGGGTTTTGGCCGGTGGGCATTTCAAATCTTGGGATATATAAACTCTGTTCTGACACTGCAGCAGTGTCAGAGCAACAGGTTTCTCTACCCATCTGACTACTCATTATACTGGATCTTGGCTTCTATTATGACCTCCCAGTGGATTCTGAATTGTACAGCATAAACCGCCAGTATACCAGTCCCAGGCTTGTCTACCTGATCTCCCCTTTGGATCCCAAATCTGTACTCAGTGCCGGATTAAGGGAATGGAGGCCCCTGGGCTAAGGGGGCCTCCATTCCCCCGTGAGGGCCCCCTCCCCGTGATCCGAGCTGCCCCCCCCCCCATCGTGATCCGAGCTGCCTGCCCCAAGGCCCCCCCACCCCCCACCCGGCACTTACCTCCTTCCCCGGCGCGCTGTACGCTCTTTACTGAGGATGTCTCATGAAAGTGAGACTCACGAGATCTCCTCAGTAAGGAGACTACAGCTTGCCGGGGAAGGACCGCAGAGAAAGTGCTCAGCAGCACTGATCGCGCAAGACCGATCAATACTGCTGCTGAGCACTTTCAAGGGCCCCTTGGATGCCATAGGCCCCTGGGCTGTAGCCCAGTTAGCCCTATGGTTAATCCGGCCCTGTCTGTACTGCATTGAGCGCCACTGTACCAGTCCCAGGCCTGTCTTCTTCACCTCCCCTTTGGACCCCAAAATCTGTACTGCACTGACCGTCTGTGTACCAGTCCCTGGCTTGCTTGACCTGGTTTCCGGATACAATTCTGCCTGATTCCTAGCGTACTAGTTTTCAGCTCGGCTTAGTCCAGTATCTCCTGCTATATCTTCTACTATCGTGTAATGCCTTGAGGCAGTCCAGAGCACTGTTACCTGCGAGTTCCCACCCTGCCTCATTAGACTCTACATTTTTGGTCAGCCAGCGCTAATCTTGACTAAGACTAGGAATCCCATTTCTCCAGGAGTGATTGTTACACTAGGCTGCTTACCACTTTAGCTGTAGTTGCTTAACACATAAATAACACTGTCCTTTTCTCTCTTAGGTTCCCTCCTCAGTTAATTAACTTCTTTATCTCCCTGAACAGGACACGCTCCTGTCTTCACTGGGTCCTCTGCCTCAAACCTTTCTGCCTCTTGCAGGACAACACAGCTCCTCACTTATCTGTCTCCTCAGCTCCTGTATGAGCTGTCCTCTCAGACTTCCTGCAGGACACACACCGGCCTCACTAGCACCTCTCCTCAGCTCCTGTATGAGCTGTCCTCTCAGACTTCCTGCAGGACACACACCGGCCTCACTAGGACCTCTCCTCAGCTCCTGTATGAGCTGTCCTCTCAGACCTCCTGCAGGACACACACCGGCCTCACTAGGACCTCTCCTCAGCTCCTGTATGAGCTGTCCTCTCAGACCTCCTGCAGGACACACACCGGCCTCACTAGGACCTCTCCTCAGCTCCTGTATGAGCTGTCCTCTCAGACCTCCTGCAGGACACACACCGGCCTCACTAGGACCTCTCCTCAGCTCCTGTATGAGCTGTCCTCTCAGACTTCCTGCAGGACACACACCGGCCTCACTAGGACCTCTCCTCAGCTCCTGTATGAGCTGTCCTCTGACTTCCTGCAGGACACACAACGGCCTCACTAGGACCTCTCCTCAGCTCCTGTATGAGCTGTACTCTCAGACCTCCTGCAGGACACACACTGGCCTCACTAGGACCTCTCCTCAGCTCCTGTATGAGCTGTCCTCTCAGACCTCCTGCAGGACACACACCGGCCTCACTAGGACCTCTCCTCAGCTCCTGTATGAGCTGTCCTCTCAGACTTCCTGCAGGACATGGAATACCCTCTGTTTATTCTGCATCAGGCATTCCACAACATACATTTCTTAAATCAAATTAGTTTTTTCAGAGTTCTTGATTAACCCAAAATAACACAAAAAAAAACAACTTAAACACTTTTTCCTAATTAGTTACAAATAAAAATACAAGCATACAATAATCAGTCACTACTAATTAGTATAAGCAGCACATAGTCTGGGTATTTTACTGTACTTATAGCACTCAGCATCTGTGCCAAGTATGGACCAATGTATTATATAGTCTAGAAAAATAGCCAATCTGACTTTACTGAGGTTGATTATATGTTCCCTGCAGATCTAACTGTGTGATAAACCTTTCTCCGGATAAAAAGGCTGTGCTAACTGAAGTTTACAGGGTTTTAAAGGTAACGCTCACTGCAATGAATACCCAAATTCTCACCACAAAGTACTGTTAAAATTACACAATATCTTGTTGTGATTTTTAATACATTATGGGGTATATTTACTAAGCATCGGTTCCGATGACCATCCATAATAACCTTGTTAGGTCTCTTCTGTATTTGGAGATAACATAAATGTACAATCTTTTCTTTAAAGTTATATGATCTTACCGGTGCTGAGATAGCTCTTTTCTATTTACGCAATAGTTCTCAAAAGTATAAAACAACACTGGTTTAATCACAATTTTTTGTCATCCATTTAATGCTGAACTATAAACATGTGTGTTATGTATGTTTGAGTTAGATATGTGAAAACTCTACAAACAGCTGCCTACAAGACCACTAGGTGCCAGTATGTGATCATTCATAGCACATGTTTAATAAAAAGATTTTCAGCATGTATCCTGATACCTATGATTTAGCAGTGTATAGTTCATTCATATAATCCCCAGAAGGAGAGTAACTGGTAATATCAACAATATTTTTAAGAAATATCAAGACATAAGTATAACGCTTAAATGAAAAGCTCTTCAAATAGCTTAAATTAAATGAAGAAATAAGATCTCTGCTCCAGCGAGCATTGAACATGTTTATTTAATAAATGCCAGATTGTCACACAGTCATCATCACATGGAGAAGCCATAGATCTAGTACAGTGTTGTCTAAGTATTAACAGCTATGTGCTCTGATACTATTAAAGAAAGGAATCTGTGCTACAAAATCAGTGACGCCTTATAAATAAATATTAATAATAATAAAGAACGCATAACATACAATGAAATGTATGGAGATTGCTTGGAATGCTGGTGGCCCCAGACTGTTTAGATATTTCCATGTCATCATCATCACCATTTATTTATATAGCGCTGCTGATTCTGCAGTGCTGTACAGAGAACTCATTCACATCAGTCCCTGCCCCATTGGAGCTTACAGTATAAATTCACTAACATACACACACACACACACACACACACACACACACACACACACAGCCAGAGAGAGAGAGAGACTAGGCTCAATTCTGATAGCAGCCAAATAACGTATTAGTATGTTTTTGGAATGTGGGAGGAAACCGGAGCACCCTGAGGAAACCCACACAAACACAGGAAGAACATACAAATGCCACTCAGATTGGACTCTGGTCGGAATCAAACTCATGGTCCCAGTGCTGTGAGACCATTACTGTACTTGGGCAAAGCTAGCCCGCCCCTTCCTCCCCTGGTTCCACCTCTATTAGCATAGAGATGTGCAATGGAGAGGCAGGTGTAAGTCTGCAGACAGTAGGGCAGTAATGAAAAGTGCATATTGTGCTTAATAGTTGGACTTACATCCAACTTTACATGAAGCCCACTATGTGCATGGTGCAAAATGGCATCATATAATATAATGATAGAAACACCTTTATGGCTGTTTGGTTAGGTAATGGGCCAGTGTGCAGCCTATAGATGAGTACAGTAAAGAAAATAATGAACTGTTGTCAAAACACAAAGGGCCATGTGAATGTGATTGCGGAACGTTTGCCTGGTGCTCAATAACTGGTTCACACAAACCTTTCCTGATAATACTGAAGTGGGCACGTAAGAAAAAACTCTCATGACTCGCAGCCTGCAGGATCGGTTGGGGCTTACCTTGCGGATAGAAGTGTAGTCGAGATTATAATTGGATGTCTTCCCAGTAATACTGGGAAGAACAGCACAGACTTTCAAGGATCCAATGAGAATTCTCTTCCAGTGCAGAGGAGGACAAACTCCTTAGCTACTTCTTGGCACCCCATATATATACCATGTTCAATGTGCTTATATGTACTACTAGACAATAATAAAAATGTATTGGATTTACTGAACTTTGGGTTGCCACAAATGTTTCTGTGAAGAAAAGGACCATAAGAATCAGTGTGATATATACGGATTGTCCCATCACCTCCAAAAATACACAAACGTTCTAGCATCTCGTGCGCCCAGACATTGATGGGCTGCTATTCTTATTGTATCAGTAGTTTGGTTTGTTTTTGTTTTTTTTGGGGGGGGGGGGGGTTGACATGAATTATTGTAGTATTTATCATTTTCCGATTAAACCTGTGTCTTCTGTTCCTCAGGATGGAGGTGAAATGTTCTTTAGTGATATGTATATTAACAGAAAACTTTCTGAAGAACTGAAGAAAAACAAAATGCTTTGGGGTAAGTATGACGGCACAATTGCAAAGACATCATTTCTTCATAATTAGGAAGTAGCTAATCGGTTAGTCAAGATAACTTTTTTCATTTGTGAGCTTGAGTTTGAGAAGTCTTCAACTTGCAGGCTCAGTCTATACCCTTATCCAGAGCAAAGGGTCATTTATAACAAATTCAGACACACAGCGTTAATGTTGTTTTGTGACATCTTGCAACCATTTTTCACCATTTGTAAGGAAATCATATGCCTTCACACATCAAGAAGTCAGTAAATGACGGCGTGCAGTACTCTTTGCTCCTCTTCATGAAAAGAGCTGCTCAGATTGTGGTCTTCCTTGTTGAATGTGGGCAAAAATGGATTTTGTATTGTGGGACAAGATATTTAAAGGGACAAGATATATAAAGATATTATTTAGCATTAATGAACAGTGCTATCTATAACAACCACTTATAACACCATCCTTACCACCAGGTGTATTATCTGCACAAATGTACATTAAATGAAATAACTTCATTATGTCGTGCTCTTTATAATGCATGTGGGCTGTGTTTTAAGCTGCTGGTGTAAGAGAGAGTCTGTGTATTCCTGAGTTTAATAATGAGCATAGAATGAATGAAGATCCTATACTGACATAAAAATATTGAATTTGATGGTAGAATAGAACCTGCAGGTCTATCCATTCTGTTTTTTTGCGTTGTTACCATACTCTTTCACTTATCTGCATTAGTTTGCCTCTCTAGAAGAGTAGACAGAGTGTGAATGACAGCTTTGAAGAATTGCTCTGCAGAAATGCACTGTGAAGAGTTGTGGATTCATACACAGGGGTAGAGCCAGTAAGATCACAGCTGTAAAGGCTGCAATTTCAACTCTTCAGCCTGTATTAGAAACATGTGGGAAGTTCTTATGCTCTCTATAATGGAATTTTTAGCTAATAAATTACTTTTTAACAGTGGAAAGTCAGGTTATCATCATTTATTTCCCCTTCATGGTTTTTATCTGAAAATGTAAATGTGAGAGTAAAGTGGCTCTCTAAATGTAAATGCTTACATTAATGAAGAGGTGATCGCTTAGTGATAGTAGACAGGTCCATGAAGTCACTTTTTACTGTTTCAGGAATACGTTTTCCCATCTCAGATGCAGTCCCACAAATAATTGTGCAAAGTCTCTGCAGAGGACAAGAAGTCAGAAAACCACGAGCAATCATTATTTTTTTCCGCTCCTTGAACTTCTTTCCAATATCTGTTCTTGCATTTCACAGTTTAGACAGCAGAGCTCACCATTTATCCATATATTACTACAGGAGTATATAAATATATTACCATTTGTAGCACTTATGTATTATAATGCTATAGACAGTTTGACAATGGTCTACAAATGTACTGTGTAAATGTATGTGAAGTGACATCTGTTTTGACACAGGGGAGGGCATCAGTGGAGCATTGCTGTGGGAGGACCTTGCTCAGATTGCTAAAGAGATCGGGTTCAGTTGCCCACGACTAGTGACTTCTAGGTATATCACCTTCAACAAGGAACTAGAAGAGATATTAAGTAAGTTGATTGGAAGATAATTTTACCATCTCTAATGATGTGTCCTGTTTAGCTTTATCATGACATTTATAAGGCACTAATACCTATAAAGATTAAATGTTATATTTACTGATCTCACTAAACACTTTGGGGCTGATGCGAAGTGGGCACATTTTGGCCCCAAAGTGCAACTGCAAATTGTGTTCACTAGAAAAGCCGCAATTTTGGACATATGTAAAACTACAATATGGGTGCAGGTCTGCACCAGTAGCCTATGAATACACCTTTACTGTACTCGGCCTATGGATACAATGCCCCTTAGCTACTCCATCCCGCCTGTCCAGGCGCAAGTGGGCATAAGTGCCAGGATCAGAAGCATATGTGTGCAGCCCATTTTCTGGGTAATGGCAGAGTGATATCACCAAGATACACTGCACAAACTGGCGTAGTCTCATTGTTACTCACGTAGAGATGGACACATTTTCACCCTGAGCATACGCAGGAAAAGAAGAAAAACAGAAAAAAGTGCACTTACACCCATAACTTCAATCAGGTGCATCTTAACATGCATCCAGCTGTGCAACAATAGCATTTGTATCAGGTGAACGTCATTTATGTTTCTACAAACTCCTAAAGACTCACATAGCAAGTAAACTTATACATACGTTTATTTTATATTAAAAAAAAAACTATTTAATCTCCGTAAGTTAACAGTCCTGCTCTAATGACAACATATAAATATATCATGTGCTGTTTTTTGGGACATTTCATTAAAATACGGCAAATAATGATCTATTAGATTTGCATATTATTATTATAATCATTATCATTATTATTGTAGGATATCAGTGAAAGGTGTGCTGGAAATGATTTACAGAAGCCAGTTTACTGGAAGTCTAAATGATTTCCCACAAGTGGTAGCATAAACATGTACTGCTTTATTCACTTAACGCTTTTCATAAAGTAGAAGCCAATGCCAAGTATAGGGGTATTACCACTACATCTGTATAGCAAATAGTGCCCACAGCCAGTACCCTTATGGTTGGTAGCTACTCACAAATGGGAACCTGTTTACAGGCACTCTGCTGTTAAAATTAAATAAGCTAATCAAAAGACACGGGTTTATAGAGAGACAGATATTGCTCAGTATGTAGGCAAAGCTGAAAACAATTAAAGTACACTAGGACTATACAAACCCACTTATCTGTAATAAGCTGAATATATGTCACCTGGGAACGCTCAGGGTGCACTGCCTGGGTGACCCGGATATGGGCAACCCGCCACCCCATAGTATATAATCTTTATAAAATACACTGCCTACTGTGTCTCGTAGGTACATTTAGCCAGTGGTGAATATGGTGGCAATACACACATGGATGGTATAAAAAGATTGTTTACCTGTGTGTGGGCATGGTGTGCCAATGGGTATAGGAACACCTGACCCAGCATAGGATCTCAGATATGAGGGAGAGGGTTATCATTGCACCACTAGATGTGGCTTCATCAGGACGTTTTCAGTCACTAAATTTAACGCATAAAATGTTAGTGAATCAGTTTAAAAAAAAATGCATGAACTGATATTTGCTGCATGTTTGTTCAAGGTGACTACAAGCTCGTCTCTGCTACCTTTCGCCTGTTCAAACTCCCAAGGGATGCTGACAAGGAAAAGAGCCTGGTTACTTACAAAGGGGGAATTACAGGCTTGGAAACTGAAATACAGTTTGATGCAAACTTCTCTTTCAAGGTACCATATTCCACTAATACCGTAACTTTCATCCGACACATGGACATCGTTAGCATTGTCCAGTCCTGCCTATGGGCTATGGAATATATTTTAAACTAGTTCTAGCTCCATTTACTTGGTAAACAGTTATACACACCTAATGAACACAATATCAGCAAAATTATGGTGCTCAACCAAATGTTCACTTAATATGACAGTTTTTATACACCATATAACACTTCCTTATACGAGAAAGTTTAGGATGGCTATGATTACAGATAAGCACCTGTGTATCTTTTGTCTATTGGTCCTGGAGTGACATAGTGCAAAGGATTAGTACAGATAAGTCTCATATTTTATTTATATCTGGTACGCACATGCACTGTATTTGGGTGTTCACTATTCAGTTTTGTTTTTTTTAAAAACTACTACACTATCTCTATGTTCTATTTTCGGTATCCCGGTCTGGAGTTAAGAACTAGTGACTGATTATTTCATCGTGGTTTGGGATAACTACACAGATGTGACTAATTTACACCTATACTGGGTACGCCTACAACTAAACACCTGGTATTATTGGGTTTATATATTGATATTCAGGGTCGGACTGGCCCTCCTGGGTATCCCCCGGTAGGCCCAGACGCCTGAAGGCTCCCCGCTTTGTTGGTGGGGGGAGCAGGTGCTTTTAAAAACAAAAAAATACTCACGTGATCGCGGCGCCGGCTGCCCCTCCTCCCTCCTCTCTGCTCCATTCGCACTGAATGTCAGGCGTGACGTTGTCACGTCACGCCTGACATTCAGTGAGGAGCGGTGCAGAGAGGAGCAAGCAAGAAATAAGACAGAAGACAAGAAGAGAAGAGAAGAAAAGAGAAGAGAAGAAAGAAGCCGATAGAAAAGGTAAGTGAAGGAACAAAAGCAATGGGGAGCAAAGGCAGCATGGCAGAGTGTGAACAGGGAGCAAAGGCAGCATGGCAGAGTGTGAAGGAGGGCAAAAGCAGCATGGCAGAGTGAATGGGGGCACAAGCAGCATGGCAGAGTGTGAAGGGGGGCACAAGCAGCATGGCAGAGTGTGAAGGAGGGCAAAAGCAGCATGGCAGAGTGTGAAGGAGGGCAAAAGCAGCATGGCAGAGTGAAGGGGGGCACAAGCAGCATGGCAGAGTGTGAAGGGGGGCACAAGCAGCATGGCAGAGTGTGAAGGGGGCAAAAGCAGCATGGCAGAGTGTGAAGGGGGGCAAAATCAGCATGGCAGAGTGTGAAGGGGGGCAAAATCAGCATGGCAGAGTGTGAAGGGGGGCAAAATCAGCATGGCAGAGTGTGAAGAGGGGCAAAAGCAGCATGGCAGAGTGTGAAGGGGCAAAAGCAGCATGGCAGAGTGTGAAGAGGGGCAAAAGCAGCATGGCACAGGGTGATGAAGGGGGCCAGGAGAAGGGGAGAGCAAAAGCAGCATGGCACAGTGTGATGAAGGGGGCCAGGAGGAGGGGAGAGCAAAAGCAGCATGGCACAGTGTGATGAAGAGGGGGCAGGAGAATGGGGAAGCAAAAGCAGCAAGGAGGGCACATAAGGGGGCACAGCATGTTGATGAAGGGGCACAGTAATGTGTGTGTGGTGGCACAGCGGACAATGTAATGTGTGTGTGGTAGGTGGTGGCTAACTAATGGGTGGTATTTTGTTTGTGGAGTGATGGTGGGGCAATTTAATTTTATAGTGGGGACTATTAATTTAATATGGGCTGGTTTGGGGACTATTAATTGAATGTGGGGCTGAGTTTGAGGAGCATGAGGTCTATTTATTAAATGTGAATATGAATTATTTAATGGCAGTGAGGGTTGCGGAAAATAGGTATATTTATTTTACGTAAATGCTATTAATTTATTGCTGGGGCTGTTTGGAGGGAGGGAAATGGGTTTATTTATTAAATGGGAATACTATTACTTTAATGTTGGTGCTGGAAGACCTAAGAATTAATCGTTGGTCCTATTGATTTAACGCCGGGGATGGTTCGAATTTTCTAAATGTACCCATTTTTTTCCCAAATAGAGCCCCCAATACTCCAGGATTCAGACAAGCTGCAACAATAGAAACCAGCAGCCACAGGTGGTGAAAGTGACAAGAACAGGTAGGAGAGAGCAGGACAGTATGTCAAATGTTCTTATTCTAGTGGGACAATCCCGATTTTTGGTGACTGTTCTGCCCAATCTAAGGGGCAGGCCAAGTCTGTGTACTCTTTATATACACATTGCATTCTTTATACACTACACTATGGTGTAGATGTCCTTCGTGAGCTTACCACACCTCCTCTAGTGGTTTGGTTACGCCTCTCTAGTGGTTGGCCACACCCCCTCTGGTGGGCCTCTACCACTGTATTCCCCCTGTCGGCCCTTCATGCCTCACTCAGACACAGCCAATATTACTACACTATCAGGCGCCTTGTTCCTTCTCCCCCATTCTTTCAGATAGTTATACATACCTTCAAACATTTACCCAGGCAAAATTGGGACAGCAAAAGCCCATCCCCTGATCTGTTCAAGTCATATTTCACACAGGCCTGTCCTAAGACACCCATTGTCCCATAAGCCCCACCCCTTTTGGGGTATGTGAATAGGACTGTCCCATTGCAATCAGGGCGATTGGAAGGTATGAGAGGTGTTCTATGTTGAGAACACTGTCGTGATATCAATGCATAGCAGACCTTTATTCAGGCAAAATCGGAAATATAAAGTCCCTCCCCAGATCTGCACAAACCTCACCCCTTATTCACATGACAATCTGCCCAATCATACCCACTTCTGGACAACCACTCCCACTTTTTGAAGAAGCCCTACCCACTTACCCGTTATCCCTGCCCTTCGAATGTCCATAAAAAGGGGTTGCCACGTTAAAATCATAACAGTAGGGTATTATACACACATGGATATTGCTAACAAGAAAACATCCAATATCTACCACACAGACTGTACAGGTGCTTCCTCATGTTCATGTAACCCAGCTCAAGTACCAAGGCCCAGGGATGAACTGCTGCAAATGTGTACATCAGTCTTGTTTGACAACCGCTGCGAATATTTATACCAGCCTTGCTCTCATCTGGAAAGCTCAGAAATGACATACTGCATAATGTGTGATTTTGCTTTGCTATATTTAAGGAGGGACGAGCTGAGGAGGTGGATGAAGAGCTATATGGAATTTTGAAAAACTCTCGGTTTACAGATCATTTTTCGTTTTGCTCACTTGAAAATAGCACAGGATCTAAAAAGGTTAGTTTGATTTTCTGCAAAGTAATGCATTTTTTACACTTTCCTGGAATTCACACTTTTCATAGTCCCTTCATTCCTTAATGCATTTCAGTGGACCCTGATTTTAGATGTTTTCCCACATTGTACACCACAAAATTACCCAGATACTGTATTCTGTACTTTCAAATTGCTGTATATCTTTAAATACACTGACTTGCACAAATTGCAATTTATTTCTAGATGGTCTTTAGCGCCATTAGCTATATAGTCATACGAATACTCAAGCAATACACTGTAGAAAAAAAGCAACTTCTTTTTGAGAAGACGCTGAATGAAAACTAGTTGATATCAGCAGCTGTTACAAGAGGCTGCACCTCCTACTAATCACAGGCAGCTACAACCAAAGAAAAACACTGCTAAGATATAAACTCAATATATAAAAATATAATAAAATAAACTGAATAAATTAAAAATAAAGCACTTTATTACAGATAAAGATATCTAAAAAGATAAAACAAATGCTAGAGATAGCTCTGTAAAACTGTAGTTAAAGATTGATAAAGAACAAAACAATTTGTATTCTTATCAATCACAGTAAATGTCACTGCTGTGGATGAATAAAGATATAATCCTCTTCTCATTATAGAGTCATAGACTTGATATTGCTATAGACTAATGAAATCTTACGAAGTATTGCTGAATATATTTCAAAATAAAGTAAAAGAAATGGTAGGAAAATGACACAGTTTAGAAAATATACTTGCAGAAAGTCCTGTGTGTCCACAAATTTCCCTGTATGAATTTGTCTGGTGCCAGACCGTTAGCAGTGCACCAGAGAGGCTACAGCAGCCAATCCTAGGTCTCCCTACAAATCATATTCCATTACTAGATTTAAGAACCAATCCTTAATTTTCAATTACTAGACCTTCAGAACTATAATGTAGTTCCATTAGGTGATATAATTCAAATAGTATAAACTATATTAACAACATGTATCTAACTCCTATTGTCCTATATGCCCTTTTACCTCTCTGTATTACCCAGTATTGTTTTGTATTTGTTCCCAATTGTAAAGAGCTCCGCAGTTTGCTGGCGCTATATAAATAAATGTTGATGGTGATGATATTGCTTACACATTTCATCGTATTATGCAATTTCATCAAAGGAGTAATGAATCCAGACTACAAACAATAGTTTGTATATATAGACTCCTAATCAACTGATAAAGCTGCACAGCAAATGTATAATCTAATTCACAGGAACAGCTAAATTTATAAAACTCAACACATATTCCAAGAAGGCAGTCCGCTTTCATTAAACACATGTAATACGTTGTATTAGCTCTTTTATGTGTAGAATTAGTGGTTAACACATCGCAATCGGAAGCACCTGCATTGTGATGTTATATTAACCAGTGGTATTTTTTTAATTGCACTGATGGGTACAATTAATTAACACAATTTCTAGGTCTAGAAATACACAAGCAATACACAAGCAATTCATTGTATAGCTATATATATATATATATATGCATCAGGGGTGGAGATTCACAGTCTCTCTTGTGTCTACCTTGTATGTCGCTGTGTTATGTGTGCTCTGTTTCACCCACTGTCCGGCCCCATGGAGCACCGTGGCGCCTTTCAAATCAATAACAGTAATAATAATGATTATATGTTTGTACAACAAAACGACAGGAGAGATGTATTCCGCAGTGATATTATAATGGAGATTCTCACCAGTCACTAGTGTCTGCATAATGATATAAACTTTCACAATAGAAACACTAAAACCCTAACGAATTTGAATTGACATAATGTAGAACCTGATGGATTTTTAATCAAATGTATATAGTAAAAGACTCACTACCAGTTTTGATTTTGCTGTTGTAATTTTTGAATTAAAGTTTGCATTTTGTTAGTAGGTATTGGAGGTGGTTATTCATTTTAGTTTTGTCCCATATTCAAACAAAAAAAAGACACTTTTTAAATGGTCCTGTAATTTTATTTTTTTTTTCACTGGAAGGTGAAAACTGTACTTATAATAATAATTATGGAACCCACTTCTGAACATTCATAAACTACTCATTTTAGTTCTCGTCATTTGTCTTTTAATGTTCCAAAAGGAAGTAGTTCTGTGCAAGCACTATAGAATGTAGATGTTATCCCCTCTCACAATGCCTATAGATTAAAGTGACTTAAATGCTGGGCTATGTCAAAAGTTCACTATTTTACCTACAACCCCCAGCTATGTACTAGTAGAAAAACTAGTGTAAACCAGAGATTGAGTCAGGTTTCGTTAAACATTTATGGTAATTAATAAACAAATCTATTGGTTTCTTGCACCTACAAAGCAGAAGAATGTCATTGTACACATTTACATTAAAACAATTCTGACAATTGCAACTCCTGACTATGGTCAAAGTGTGAATTTCAATTTGTTGCTAGTTAATAAATACTAGTTGTTTCTAAGGTCACAAGATGAGATTGTTTTGAGCGATGAAATTCAGTTGCTCAACAAATTGTTACATTAAATAATTCAACAGGCTGCCACTAAATTATATATATTTACATTGCTAGATCCCCCCAAAAAACAAAGTTCCACTAATGGTACATGGTTAGTTAAAATATATTTTTGATGTATAAAGTTTGAACTTTGCACATATTTTTGCATTCACCTTTTTGTCTCCAATTACATGGAGGCAACACTTATTTTGTCCCAAAGTAATGGGGACATTTGACAAAATGTTCAGATTCTGCAATTAACGAGAATTACTGTATTTTTTTGTTTGCTTTTCACAATTTGTGATTATCTAAAAACATAAAACAAAACAAAAAGAAGCATATTTATGCCAGACAATGGGCAAATGTAAAATTGGTTCCTAAGTCCAATTCATCTGTTCTGTGGCAAACAGATTCCAGTCGTGTCAGAGCAGTTATAGGCAACCTGATATACACTTCAGGGGCCTCGTAAGCAACCCTCTAACCTTCAAAAGGGCCACACATTACCCTTAGTCTCAATATTACGTTAAAACAATATATTTAATCAAAGACATACAGACACTTATCTGTAATAACATGTCATTAGGTATTTTAAACAAGTGTTACAAGCTATAACAAACTAATCTGACAATAAAGCAGGAATGAGCTGGGGGGGGTTGTGTGTGTGTGTGTGAAGGTTCGTAGAGCCACAAGCTGCCCATCACTGGTTTAGGGGCATATTCAATTAACGGCGGGACCGCTGAAAATCCCGAGCTCAAAAACAATTGCCGTTAATACGGTAATCTCTCGCTGAATTTCAGCTCGCAGCCCCCTGAGCTGCAAGCTTAAATCCAGCGAGTAAATTACCGTATTAACGGGTTTTCCGCGCAGGATTACCGTAATAACGGTATACCTGCGCGGACTGCGGGATTTTCGGCAATCCCGCCGACAATTGAATACCCCCCTTAGAGTTTGAAATAATACAATAGATAATTGTCCCGTCCAACACTGGTGATGCCTGGATTACCGTTATCCATGCAAAAGATTATTTTAACATGGGGTGATTTCAATGTGCCATCCACCCACCTTTTGTTTTAATGCTAACCGATAGCCAGGGAAAGCGGAGATTATAGAAGTGATGACAAGGAGTATAAACATATACCCATTTATAACGTTCCATTAGTGAATAGATGCCGCTATTCATTAATGGAAATAAATCTGGGATAATTATCTTTTTATCAGTCTAATGTAATGGATATGTGATATAGAAATTGCTGAGTATAGTAATTATCTTTTATCTCTGTGCTCACCAACAGTGCATGGTTTGTTCAACCAATCACAAGTGGTTTTAATGTATGAATAATATATCTTAATATATGAATAACCCCCTGTAAATTATATCTATTCGCAGAGAGAGTTCCAATGTCATTGCTTATAAACAGTGAGTTCTGATGCCAACGATTCAATGGGAAAAAAATGTGTATTAAGGAATAAAGCATTTCTTATTGGGAAGGATTATAGGGGCACATTTATCATTCATCGGCAAAAATGAGAAATAGTTATCAATCCTTATCGCATGGATAAGGATTGAACTATTTCTCAAATTTTATTAAAAACGGATCACAGAAACAGCAGTTCCGAAAAACTGCTGTTTCTGTGATAAAAAAAAATCATACTTACCCCGCCTCTTCGGAAGCGCTGTCGCAGGATCTCCTCCAGGTTTTCTTCGTTCCTCTTCATCCTTCAATTGCGCATGTGCGCACAAAGATCTATTGTTGCAGAGACAGAGCAGAGACAGAGCGGTGAGTGACAGGGAGGGATCATGTGATCCCTCCGCACATGCGCTGTCCAGCTCTGCTCTTCGGAGCACAGCTGACAGCAATGGATTTTTGCAATTTTGATAATGTACGCCAGCTTTCGGAACTTGTTAGATTGCGGCTGGGAGCAGTCATCATACTGTTGAATGGTGACTGCTCCCAAAAACGAAGATAATATCTGCTGCGATGCACCTTTATTAAATATGCGGAGGGCACATCGGGACCTGATCGGGACCTGATTTCCACGGTAAGTGCACGATAGTGCACTACCGTGTTTTCTTAAATACACCCCATGGTTACTAGAAGTCACCTTGGATTCCTGTGACCTATATAAAAGCACTCGGACTACAGCCTTGTACTTTTGCATGGTAACACAACTTCTAAGATCCATATAATGTACAGTAGGGAGTGCATTATCCCAAATATAACTATGACAGTGGTTGATGCTATGTCTTGCCTACCACTTAGGTCCCAATTTAGTATTAATCCATCATCAGTAAATATATAGCTTCTCTACAAATATAGTGACCTATAAACCTTCCTTATTCCCCATCGGTGCCCTGCAGCTCTGTTTCCAGTGATTTCATCAGAAGAGCTGCACATAATTATTCTTATCATATATATTGACATAGCACCAAACACAATATACAGTGCTGTACAGTAAATATGTAATCATTCACATCAGTCACTGTCCCATTGGAACTTACATTCTAAATGTCCTAACAAATACACTAGGTTTAATTTTTCCAGAAGTCAATTAACCCATCAGCATGTTTTTGGACAGTGTGAGGAACCTGGAGCACCCTGAGGAAACCCATGCAACACAGGAGAATATAAAAACTGTTCACAGCGCTGGGGTCACGGCAATATAGCCTATTAATTCTCTAGAAACCACAGACATTCTAGATATAGAGTCAGCCCACAAGGGGCTGTATCCACTGTAGTCGGCAGTTGCATTTATACATGTCTGAAGTCCCCTCAAGTAAAGAAATACTGTCAAATTGATTCAAATTAATTAATTTTAAAATAAATGCAAAAATGGCATTACCACTTATGACCAGCAGTTGGCGGTGCTGAGCCCTCCCATTTAAACCATGTGTACTTATATTGCCCTGTACTTTGTGGACTATACCAAAGAAATCATACAATTATGTGTTTATGTATTTGTGTGTATATTTTACTGTATATGTGCTCCGTGGAATTCATTAAGTTAGACAATACTACTGAATGTTATTTACCTGGAGTTGTGAGTTCATCCAGATGTCCCCCCAATGTCTCTGATGGTCCAACCACTCTCTCCTCACTTCTTCTGCTGGTTCCTTGTCTCAAACAGACAGGGTGTTAGCGCTCTTCCTTTTATGTGAGCAGGAAGTTCATGTAGGAGGGACATTGACAACCTGCTGTCTGAGTAAAACAGGAGTGAGAAGAGCATAGCTGGACTCTTATTTAAAACTGGGGACCAACAGGAACCCAGGCAAATAATCAGTTATATAACTTAATGAACTCCACTCGACAAATGAAAGTATAATAGCTAAAACTTTCTAAATTGTTGTTCTTTTCTTGCAGGATATAATCACGGACCCATTTCAGTTTGCAGCTTGCAGTCAGGCCGGTATTTCTGGCAGCTGCTGTGAACCAAAAATATGTTCCTAAAGGAGCCTGGAATACGCAGGAGTGCAAGTGAATGGAGACGCATCATAACAAGCATTATTGAAGGGGGTTTGTGAAGAAATAAAGAAAAATATTTAAAATTCAATACTTGTGTGTAGAATGTATATTCACGGATCACCACTGACTGGATTTACAAGTTGGTACTCCAAGACATGTTCATATAAGTATCTGAAGTAGATCCAGTATGTCACTAGCCACATCTATTTCTGCTAATAGATTTACTAACAGTAAAACACATAGTAAAATGTTCCTGTTGGTAAAAAATATATATAAATTAGAAACCCATCTGAGTTTAAATGTGAAGGGGCTGGGCCCCCATTTAGATTTGGACCCCAGGCTACCTCCGTAAATGCCATTATTATAATCTGCCACTGTCAACACATCAATGTCAAAGAATGACTGTCAATATTTTCAAGCATTCACAGTTTTAGTACTGCTCATTACATATCAGACTTATTAAGGTCTATTGATAAGCCTGCTCTGTGGCGGAACTGCTGTAGGTACAGGGAAGGGGTGGTGTTGCAATGGGACCCGGAGGTGAGGCTCCACCTTCTGAGGCCCTCACAGGAGAACCCCCACATCACCCTCATGGCAAACTCTCTGCTCTGTAAACATAATTCTAGACCTGGCCAATTCTAGTTGGAGGCAGCCATTTTGTTAGCTAAATTGATTTTCAGCCTATCAAGTCACTAGCAACTAGTGGCATTACTGAATCACAAGGCACGATGTGGCATTACTAGTTATTTGGCTGCACAAAATAACTGTCTATACTGTGCGTAAGAGACAGTTACACTTTAAATGGACTGTCAAGTAAAAAATATTCTTTTCCTAATTGTTATTAGCTCTCTGAAACATATAAGCAAGGTATTATTTTATATTATTCCTCTGTGTAGGCTACCTCTAAACTTAGGGGATTGTGGTCACTACCTCTTTGCCTGTCATATTTTCTAGACCTGCACACTCCTCCAATGACATCATACCACGCCCCCAGTGATGGCCAAAAATCCCTTGCCACTAGCTTAAGTTAATATTTTGTGAGAAGATTATGGGGTATATTTACTAAACTGTGGGTTTGAAAAAGTGGAGATGTTGCCTATAGCAACCAATCAGATTCTAGCTTTCATTTTGTAGAATGCACTAAATAAATGAAAGCTAGAATCTGATTGGATGCTATAGTAAACATCTCCACTTTTTGAAACCCGCAGTTTAGTAAGTATACCCCTATGACTTTTAATCAAAACTGACCTTTGGATTAGATAAATACATCATGGGAAGAGAAGAAAACTAATGACAATGGCACTGAATGGTGAGCTGTACAAGTTTACTATCTTAGCACCATTATAGAAACTAGATAAAGTCCTATAAACATTATCATTTTTATACATTAATTCCTTACTATTTACATTATGCAAATAAAGGAACATAAAAATTATAAGGTTTGAGTCCCTTTAAAAGCCCATAATGTAGAACAGAGTTTCTTAACTATACATTTGAAGACATATGAGATTCCTTTGTAAACATTTATACATTTGTCCAAGATTTACTATCATAAGGGAAAAACTATTTGAAACCCTGGTCTGTCATGTGACTGGGGGTAAACTGCAAAAAATGGATCAGATTTGCAGCACCTATATTTTTGCATTTATCAATTGTCATGTATTATAATTAAAACTCATGTTATTACTTTCATTTAAAAAAAAAATTAAAATGGTTATGTGTGCGTCATTTTTGCTTTTAGTTGATGCTTTTTTCTCTCGTAATATAATTTAATACTTAAAGCTTTTACTCTTGCCTTACATCCCCAAAGCAGTACAAATGTATTTGAAAGATAAAGTTAAATTAGAATTGTCGAACTCTCCAACGGCTGACTTGGTTGGGCTTCCTTGGCAGATGGACGGGGATTCGTAGGCCTCCCATTCAGGCTCTACTGGGCACCTGGCTTTCCAGGGTCGTTCTGCCATTGCTTAAACAGGCCCTGTTATTTGGAATATGATGCACTAAACAGCGAGGGTGTGGATCCTGACACTCCAATCTGGGTTAATTCTTTCCTGCTGGGGCTATTTAAATTACAGCAGTTTCCCCATTGGCGTGCTGTGGATGTCACTTCTTTTGTCCAACTATACTTAAATGGCACCTTAAAATCATTCGCTTAGTTACAGTTGGATTTTCCCCTCCCAAATTGTCTATTTTACAACTACCTACAATTACACCACACTCTAGTTGCTCAGTTTGGTCATTTTCATATTATCTTTAACCCAGGCCCCCTCCTCTTGCTCCACCGACAGGTAGGCTCAGTCAAGATACTATATGCTAATGTTCTTTCCCTTCTGAATGCTGAGGACCTGGGCAGGCTGAGAGTGGGGTGGGAGATGGACCCTTAGAGAATGAGGATTGGAAATATATGTTGGATAGTGCTAGAAGGGCCAAATCCTGTATCAGATACAGGCAAGTACAGCTTTATATATAATATTGAGTATACTACTCACAGAGAAGGCTCGCCCGGATGGGTGATAGAAATGCCTCTGTCTGCCCGAAGTGTGGGGCTGCTTCCGCTACCTTCTATCACCTGCTCTGGAGTTTCCTGTGGTTGGGGATTTCTGGTCAAAGGTGGCGGAGGGCATACGTGCCACAGGTATCTCTGTCCCGATATTGTTCTCCAAGATCTGTGTCTTTGGACTGGGCCTGGACCTTCTGTTGGGTAGGAGCTCGACCAGGTACATTACGAATCTCCTCGCTTTGGCCAAGGTCACCATTACTAGAACATGGATGGCCCGGGAGGGGCCTTACTCTGTCAGCTGGATAAACCAGGTTAATGAAGCTGTAGGGCATAAACCAATTACTTATCAGTCCCGAATATTATGCCTAAATACTAGAAAGTTTGGTCTAGATGGGCAAAATTGAAATATGCAGTATGGTCGTTGGTAACTGACTTTGACCCGGACTGAGTGCTCTTCCTCCACTTAATATATGGCCCTAGGTTGCAGACAAGGACTGTCTGTCAAACCTTGTATTGACAACACATTGCTGTTTTGTGACTGGGTGTGGGGGGAGGGCCTGCTGCCGAGTTATCTCTGTTAATTTTGGCTAATGTTGGCTGCGCCTTTTTTGAACTGGGTGCCCCCTATGCATCGTATCAATACTGAACACTTTACTGTGCTGGAACTGGGTTACTTTCTTCTGTAAGGCTATGAAATAATTGAATTTATCAGATAATATTGTTGTACTGTTGCACCATGATGTGGGCATCACAATGTGCGATGTTTGTAATAGCTTAGGTAATTGTGTTAGAGCTTAGAGTTTAGTATTAAACTAGAAAATGTAAAAAAAATAGACTTGTCACCTACACACAGTGGAGGAATGAGTTTGTGGGCTCCAACTGTTTACTGCCTATAAACTTTTTTTGGAATCCGTGACATCACTGAGGCACTGACTGACTAATATACATGAGATACTATTGTGGGCAGCACGGTGGCTTAGTGGTTATCATTTCTGCCTCACAGCACTAGAGTCATGAGTTCAATTACTAACCATGGCCTTATCTGTGTGAAGTTTGCATGTTCTCACTGTGTTTGCGTGGGTTTCCTCCGGGTGCTCCAGTTTCCTACCACAATCCAAAAACATACTGGTAGGTTAATTGGCTGCTATCAAAATGACCCTAGTCTGTGTGTGTGTCTGTGTGTATGTTAGGGAATTTAGACTGTAAACTCTATTGGGACAGGAACTGATGTGAATGACTTCTCTGTACAGCGCTGCGGAATTAGTGGCACTATATAAATAAATAAATGATGATGATGAACGTAGCAGGAAATAATAATAATACTGTTTCCTATTGAATTTGCTACATTCTCACAAAATGGATGCCTCCATTGTGTGTAGGTGATATTCTACATGGACATATACTTTAAATGAATACAGTGGGCCTGGTGCAGAGTCATGGGTAAATCTAGAAGATTTTATTTTTTGGGGGGGGGATTTAGACCCCGCCCTTTTATTTACTTTAATCAGTGGACTGCCTGCTACCACACACTGTCTGCTTGAGGTCCATGTTGGCAAAGCAGACTATGCTACCCGCCTGCTGTGATTGTGTTTGAAACACGATCAGAGCAACCGGGAAGAATTGTCTGTCTGCCGACACGGACCTGCAGGCAGAACGTCCCTGTTAGGGAGGGTGATCTATTCTTGACCTCCGCTCAGCTTAATATCAGCTATGTCTAGCTTCCCAACTTATTTTCTCCTGGCACTAACTCACTTATTCTCATAGCTGCTCTGAATTACATGTATTTCGAACTTAGACCAGCACACTCTTGAGAGATGTCAGCAATCATATCTGGCACCGCTGGCCTAATTGGGCACCTGCTATCTAGGGCCAAGGTGAGCCTATTCCAGCCTGCCGACATTCTCCTCACAGTAGACTGCTTAGTTACATCGGGCCAGTCTAATAAGATACCTACAAGCACACTTTCTCTGCTGACCTTGCCACGTACCCTTGCTCCCTCATATCAAAAAACAAATTGCTCAATGGCCTTTACTTGGGTTGCACCTGGTGATCTTAACCACCTCACCTTTGCAAAAGCTACCCAGGAATCCAAGAAATGGCAGTAGGTGGTCCAAGTGTTCGGAACTAAGAAAGCCTGAATCAATTCAACACACTCCTGTGGTTGATAAACTTCCAAAGGTGAGCAGGCCATTTGTAAGGGGTCACATCGGCCTGTAGAGGCAAGTGAACAAATGTTGAAACCTGGACAACGCGTCTACTAGTTCTTTATTAACCCCTGGGATGTCCCTTGTTCTCACCCAAATATTTTGTAACTTATCTGATAGTGTTCAATGTCTCCACCACTCCCTCATTATTAGACCTGAATACCAACTGGCTATCCTTCAGCTCCTACTGCTAAAACTGGAAGAAGCTCAAACAGTGCCACATTGCGAGTTAAGCCTGTTTGTACCCACTTTGAAGACCATTTTTTCAAACACCATTTCCCTGAAAAATATGCCTGACATCCTACACTCCCTGTGCATCCATGAATTGCTATAACTCAGTATGGCATGTTCTGCCTTTGCTCAAAATGTGTTACACTTTATCCTAGGAAATATAGCCATATCTTAAAGTTCTCGTTAATTTCCTTTGTAAGCCTTTTGAAATGGTGTAGCCTATCCACCCCACACGTTGCCAGAAATATTCATCTGCAGAAAACTTGTCCCATAGGCATATTTGTTCCAGCCTTGGCCAAGAATCCTAATGAGAACGGTAACTGCCTCAGTGTAGCTTTCTTAACATGAATTGTCTTATGGGACCTCTCTGTCATTTAAAGTGTGAATTGTAGCTTATGATATCATTAATGGGCTAGATGCTAATTAAGATGGCTTGTTTTCAGGAGTCCAATTAATGATTTGCATAATGTTGTTGTTGTGATGAAGGTGAAGGTCTAAGCCTCTGTGTGCAAGTACACCAGAGATTGAATTATAACAAACTGATCGTGTGCAATTTCTGAAATGTGTGTGAAAGCAGAGAAGGGGTTAATCTCCTCTGTCTATTTGCCATAGCCTGGCCCCCTCCTGTTGATTTTGGCCAATCCTCAGGGCCATATTAACAACATTATGGGCCCCCGGGCAAAGCAGTGCACCAGGGCCCCTAGATATAGATATATAGATGTATACAGATACAATTATAGATATAGATATATAGAGATAGAGATAGATAGATGTACTTGCTCAGTGACCCTTGTAGGTTTTTTTTGCAGGTTTTATTCTTTTACAGGATTATTTATTCTCATTAAGAGCCGTGCCTATGGGGCCCCCTTGCCCATGGGGCCCCCAGGCAGCTGCCCATCGTGCCCAATGGAAAAGATGGCCCTGCCAGTCCTAGCAGGGGGTATTTAGCTAGCAGACTGATGGGTAAATTTACTAAAACTTCTAAAAAGGAAAAGGTGTTGCCCATAGCAACTAATCAGACCTAGTCACCATATCTATAAAATTATAGCTAGAATCTCATTGGTTGCCATGGGCAGCACCTTCATTTCTCCTTACTATAACTTACTATAACTTTGGGCATATATATATATATATATATATATATATATATATATATACACACATAATTAGGGAAATTAACTACATCGCATACGTTAAGTAGACTTGTCTGCCTATCAGGGAATCTATAGAAATTAAGTATTGTCCCAAATAATTATTATCATATAGTTGTTTGGTGTGCATATATTGGTAAATGGATGCTCTGATTATTATGTGGCTAAGATGTTTGGGAGGAAATATGTCATGTATATGAATAATTGACTAATAAGTGGCTTGTGAGTATAGGTCATAAAACCTCACAAGGAAGGGGACTGAGTTTGAGGTTTAAAAAACTGATGAAAAAAATGTTACCTTGTCAGACTAAGAGGATCAGTTGGTTATTGAAGTGCTGCTGAACTTTCTGCTTTCCCTGGCACCAGAATTACATGAACAGATATGAGTATTGATTTCCTGTTTTAAGAAACTTGTTTGCTTTTACTACTGCATTTCATTTTATTCTTTTTTTGTTTACCTCTGTCTTTGTTCTTAAAGGATTCTGTGGCATTTGATACTGTGGATCACCCTTTCCTCCACACTCTTTACACTATTGGCCTTTCTGACACCTTCCTTTCGTGGTTCACCTCCTATCTCACCAACCGCTCCTTCTCTGTTTCTACCTCTGGTTCCTCCTCCCCCATCCATCCTTCCCGAAACAGTCCCACAGGGTTCTGTCCTTATCCACTCACTGATCATTTTTCGTCTCAACTACTGCAACCTTTTCCTTACTGGCTTCCCCCACTCCCATCTCGCTCCTCTTGATCTATACTTAATGCTGCAGATAGACTTATCTTCCTCTTTCACTGCTCCACATCTGCCTCCCCTCTCTGCCAGGCCTTACACTGGCTCCCCTTCCCTTACAGAATCCTCTTGAAACTCCTCACGCTCACGTACAAGGCCCTCTCCAACTCCACTGCTCCCTACATTTCCAACCTCATCTCCATACATACTCCCTCTTGCCCACTGCGGTCAGCCAATGACAGTCGCCTTTCTTCCCCTAACCCAAGATTTCTCCCGTGCTGCACGCCACCACTGTAATGAATCTCCCTCGATCTATCAGACTATCCCCAACCCTGTATAGCTTCAAACTGTCATTGAAAACCCACCTGTTTATAAAAGTCTACTAGTTCACCACTTAACCAATTCACCATGTAGTATATCTCAACCTCTTTCATCCTCCATCTTGCCCTCAGATCCCCTTACTCACCCCCATGTTTCAACCGTCTGTCTGCCCCTTTCCTTTTAGATTGTAAGCTTTAGTGAGCAGGGCCCTCTTCCATTCTGTTCGCATTACCTATAACTTTTGTACACTAGCTACACAGCAAATCTTCTCCTTGGGCTCTCTGCACATTGACTCCACTCCTCCATTCTCTTCGCACCTCTTTCAGGTGCTCCCGTTTCCCCCCACACTCCAAAAAAACCCACATACTAGTAGGTTCATTTGCAGCTATCAAATTGACCCTAGTCTGTGTGTGTCTATGTTAGGTAATTTAAACTGTAAGCTCAAATATGACAGGGACTAATGTGAATGAGTTCTCTGTACAGCGCTGCGGAATTAATGGCTTTATATAAATAGCTGCTGATAATGATGATTAGAGAGTAAATGTGAAGAAAGGACTGATGGGTAAATTAAGGGCGCAGAGGTGAAGCAGGACCTGATTGAGAAGAAAATCAGTGGGGATAAAAATCTGGAGGTGAGGAGTGAAATATGGATTGTTAGTAATGTAGGGGACTTTAGGTGAAGCAAGGACCCGAGGGTGAAAAAAAGGACTGAGGATAAATAGATTTGTGGATGTGAAAGAAGGGTGGGTGAGGAAAAGCACTTTTGGTAAAGAAAGGTACTTTAGGGAAGCATAAAGCTCAGAGGTGAAAGAAAGGACTGGTGGTAAAATAAGGGTGAATGTAAGCCTCAGGGAGATGGAAAGGACTGGGGATAAAGTAGTGGTCTGGAGTTGAGGAAGGACCAAGCAGTGGTGGGAAAGAATGGGAGTAAAAGAAGGATCTGAAAGTAAAGGTATGGACTGTGGATGAAGAAGAGGTACTAAACACGGAAAAAGCCAGGAAATCACATGGCCCCCAGCATTACAAGTTATTTAAAACACTCAGCTCTACAATAAACTGTAACAATAAAATAGGCAGTGCCATTGGATACTCAAACAAACATAGTGCACAATAAGGCCTATATCCATGAATCCCTACACCCACAAGACACCCCAAACAAAAGGCAAATTATTCAAAAAGCCATAATTCAATGCAAAATTAATAATAACAGGACTGAAAGTTAACACACTTGCATCAAATGGAACAGAATGAATAGTTTCACAGCTTGTATATTGCTTTCAAAGGATCCATACCACATATCAAATTGACCACAGAGTTGGTGTATGTTTCAGCTAAATCTACAACTTGTGCGAAAGGTGTAGGCAAGATTGAGTGCTTAACCCCTTGCAGTAACATCCAAATTACATGCGTTATCAGTTCCTGACATGGTTCTTCAGTAGAGGTGCTGGCATCCAGATGTCTCACCAGTGTTACTAGATGAAGATGAGAGTGTAAGTTTCTCAAATCCAACTGATGTCTGACTATTCTTGCCCAGCAGTCACACAGAATTATATTTAAATAACAGAATATAGTCAGTATAACTATAATGTTAAGCAGTAACAATAATAATATAGCTGTTACATAAAAGTGTCCATAATCATCAACCTCAAAATCCTTTCAATTAACAGAGTATTTTTTGTGTACTCTCACTGTGCATAAACAGAGAATCTACTAATAAGAGTACACACTTATTTACTATACCAAATACCTGGTAGTATTACTGTGAATTTAATTTTAATACTTGGATGAGATAAAGCGGCAAACGGTGAGCTCAATTATTCTCTTAATCATAGTGACAACATTCCCTAATCTTAAAAATCTCTTTCCGGCTCCTTACATCTAGCAGTGAGAGTCTCCGTGCTTGTCTCGGTAGAGTCCACTGAGCTCTGCATTCCATCTCTGTAGTGACTGGACTCTCATCCATTTGAACTATCTACATACCTGTATATCCTGGGTCTCCAGCATTAGTGTGTACATTATACTATTCCAAATTCAGAACTATTGGTACCTGTACCATCTTATTTGTTGAAAAACTGCTGCTTCGATTTTCATATTATTTGCATTACAAATATCTCTGCCTTTGAATCCTAATACATGCTAAGTAATAAAAATAAAATAATATAAATTATAAATTGTTCTATAACAGGAATATTATCTTATCTTTAAAAGAAATAGGAACATGAAAAATATTTTGGAACCAAGCACAAGATTAGTGGAACATGAGAAAGAGAAACTTTAGATAATTCCAATATTACAAAGAACAAATTCCATATTAAACAATTTATATATTGTGATTCTTTCTATGTAATTTATACCCTACAATGCCAGTGTGGGCATGAATATTTAGCTTTATGAGCATGAAGGTCCATTCTAGTTACGCTCTTAATCCTTCCATGATAATTATTTTGTTCTAGCGAGATATGAATTTACGAATTGGAATCTGGTTGTATACTGAGAAGGAGAGAGGGGTTCTGATGAATTGTACTATTTAGTGTAATATTTATGAATGGTATCTACTATTTATTTGGTGTGTAAGGTTATTTCCTAGTAATCTTTTATCTTAGAGATAAAAGTTTAAGAGCGCTGTAAGCGTAGGGCCCTTGCCAACGTCTTCCTGGCTTGCTGCCCCACTGGAAATATTTATGCCTACCCATATGGAATGCCAACATCGTATGCTGAGGATTGTGGTGGTAATTAATTAACTAGAGAGGATTAGGAACAATCCTTCCCTGAGACTATTTCTTCAGAAGATGCTAAAAATGATATAGCTTTGAAAATATCCGACTATATAAATGAAACAGATCGGCTGCTAAGATACTAGCCATCTGAAAATGAAAAAAGACTACACTCCACTAAATGGAATATAATGGAGACTCTTGATGCAGAGATTTCTGCTAAAAGATCAGAATGTTGAAACAGAGTCACTCCAATCTACAGAATGAAAATTGATTTAAAAAACTTTTAAATTATTATTTGTTAAAATAAATTCAATTTATCCAGACCCCATTTTTTTGTTCACTAATTTTTAACTGCAAAATATTTGATATAAAATGCAGATAATGTGAAAAAGAAATATGACAAATGTGCCCAAAAATGTTAAAAAAAAAAAGTGTATACTATAAGCCCATTAAACGGATCAGGAAGGGATAGATTTATCTACCTACTTAGTATGCCTTTATTATCAGTCTCATATAGCAAAAAAGTGTTTGTTGTTCTCATATTAACTTATTTCATGTAACCATATAGCTAGACTATTCTCATCATTTAAATTGCTGTAACATATATTGTAAAATAACAGATGATTAAATGTCCAAAGGTTGAGGCTTCTATAGATGTTGAGACTTATGTTTACATGTCTTTTTATAAAATATATCCTTCGTACCATTTGTCAATTGAAGCAGAAAGTTCAGTTTCGGCCACTGCTGAAGACTTCTTCCTCTGTGAAGGAAAAGATAGCCAACAACATGACGATTGTGCTCACATATTAGCCAGCTCACTTTTACTCTTGACATTTACTGCCAGTGTTTTCTTTTTTTTTTTTTTAAATCTCTTGTTCAATGGACAACATTGTAGAACAAGTACAATGAGAGAAAACAGTATGATACAAATATTAGTTCCACGTTATATCTTAACAATAGGGTTTAAGTATAACAAAGTGGTTTTTCTAATAATATTGTAAAGGAAGAGAGACTTAAGGGAGATTCTGGAAGAAAGGAAAAGGAAGAGGGACAATAGGAAGGGGAGGGGATGAAGATGGGGAGGGCTAAAAGCTTTCATTTACAACCTACCCAGAACTGAGGAGCCGTGTAATCTGTACCAGTGCATCCATGTCTAGTGAAATTTGGGAAGACTGTCGTTAAGGAGGGCTGTAATGTATTCCATGGACGAGATGAATCATAATCTATTTATCAATTCTGGTTTGGTAATGGATAGTGTCTTTTTCAAAGCTCGGGCTATTAATAGTTTACAAGCTTGACTGACCTGGAGTGTCAGGTCCATTGGTTTGCTTATAGATGGGGCGGCTTTATTGAGCAAAAAAAATGCGGGGTCTCTGGGGATATGAACAGCTGTAAGTTGGTGAAGGAGAGTCAGTACTGTGTTCCACAATGGTTGGATAATGGGACAGTCCCACCAGATGTTTAGGTGAGTGTCGTGTCTTCCACGACCTCGCCAGCACCTGTCTGGTGTTGTTAGGAACATGCAATGAAGTTTAATTCGGACTAGGTACCATCTCGAATATACTTTGTAAGCTGTTTCTCTGACACTCGCATTGATGGATGCCTTGGCTACTCGTTTCCGAATTGCTGACCATACCTCGCTGTCCAGAGCCAGCCCGAGGTCCGCCTTCCATGCCTTCTCATGGGGATCCAATGGGGGTGAATTTAGCTTGAGGAGGAAGCGGTATAGCATTGAAATATTTTCCTCTATGCCCCACTGAATAAATACAATTATGCTCAAAAGGTAGTAATTGTCAGAGTTTTTTAGTATGCGTTTGCGAATAGATAAAGCTATGAATCTGTAGGTACAAGAAGTGCAGAGACATTGGAATGCCATGTCTGGACGAGAGATCTGCAAATGAGGGAGGGCCAAATTCACCCATTATGTGAAGAAACCAATCTTTTTTTATTTCCAGGGTACAATCATAGAGTCTACATTACCTGGAGGGAACTGGGGGTGTCTCCGTATTGGGGTCAGAAGAGAGGGATATGGGGCTGTTCACAGAGTCCCATATCAAGAGAGTAAATTGAATCGTGGGACACTCATATGCAAAGGCAGGTCTGTGTGTCCCGGACAGCCAGGGTAGATAGTGCAAAGGGGCCTACGGGGTCATGGCGTTCTCAATATTTACCCATTTTTTAAACCCGGGTTAATGCACCATGAAATTACATGGTGTGATTGGGTAGCAAGTAGTAGTTAGAGAGAAGAGGGAGACAAAGTCCTCCCTCGTCAGCAGGCTTCACCAGGGAAGTGCGCTTGAGTCTGGGCCTCTTGTCTCCCCATATAAATTTGCTACATGTCATCTGCAATGCCACCAGAGCAGAAGGGGGAACCCGAACCAGTAATGTCTGGAATTAATATAGCAAACATGGTAAGATGTCCATCTTTTCTGCGTTAAACGTATCGATACAGGTAAGAGTAGTATCTTGTGGTTTCCACACCCAGATAACAGATTACCTACCAGTGTTTTCTTTTGTGAACCCGAAGACCGCCTGTTGGCAACTACGGCCTTAGCACCCTCAGGGCGCCATCTTTCTAGTTGCCTGGAAGTTCTTGCCTGCTGACTTCTCAAGCTGTCACTGCACCTCAAATCAACAGTTGCAAACTCCTTTGCTTTGTTTCGCACTCCTGGCCAACTCTTTCCTTGTCTCTTAGCCAGCAGACATTGGCTCTGAGCCCTCTGCTCCTTTTCATTATTTGAGAACCCAGAAGCCTTGCTTGATGCAAACCTCCTCCCCTGGAGTGACTTTCCCAATTCCTCTCTAAGAGTCTCCTCCACTCTGTTGCCCCATGACTCGACTAGACCGACAGAGTTTCAAACAAACTGAGAGGTTCCCTTCCACCACTGATACCTTTGTCTATTGCTGGTTCCCACTGGTGAGTAAACCTCAGGTCACTCCTGCAGACCTCACCAAGGCTTGTGAGCTGGATTCCTCACCTCCAGGGAATAGTCTCGGACCACTCTGGACCTTCCAAGCTTGCTTTAGACCCTATAGTCATCCTGTCTTTTAAGAACTTGCAGAATGCTTTGTATAATGGAACATGAAAGAAAACAAAACACCTGTCTATTGGAGGCATTTGTTACCTCAATGAGTTCTGCTGGAAAGAAGGTGAGGTGAGCGTACTTTATTATTTTATATGCCCCTGTAGCACCTAACAAGATGCTGCTCACCCTACCCCTTCTTCCCTCTTTCCTTTCTTACAACTGATGTAGAGCTTCTGTCTATTCACTCTACAAGGGAAATCTTGCCTTCACCAACATGATTTCCCCTGCTCACAGAGTGACCTCGGGACCCTTGACAGTCTGCCAACTGAGGTCATGACCCACTGGATGATTCCTATTGAGTGCTTTCTATGCCAAGTATTTGCTTTTACTACACTTAATCTTATGGTTTTACCACTCAATATCCTTTTCTATAATTGTTGTTGAGATAAATAATTTACAAGTAAAACCAACTAGTAATGGTGGGAACTGACTATTTAAACACCTGACCAGTCCCCAGGAAAACTCTTCAGGGCAGGATTCCCTCACTAGCTGTCAGGGTCAGAGAGCAATTTCAACCATTCACCTTTGACTATAGTTGGGACGAGAGAGAGATAGGTGGTCGCTGTCAAGTGCCAAAGTGCGCCTGAGTTCCAGGAGGAAATTTCCATAATCCAGTGAGAGACAGAGCAGCTGTATATGCTTTTAAGAGTTGAAAGTGCCAAAGTGAACCTATGTTCTGAAAGGGAAGATCTGGAAACCAGTGATAGCAAGAGGAGAACATGAGGTAGAGTCCAGTACTATGAGTGTGAATGTTTGCTCTGACTGACTCCCTGTAGGTGCAAATAACTTAAGTACATCCACGAGTCACCAGAGATCACCTTGAAAATCAACATAGTGAAGACGCTGCTTTGGATAAGCGAGATTAGCAAACAAATCATACCACTGCTGGTCATTCTTAATATAACCAAAGGCACCACACAGTTCAATAATACACAATGAATGACCTAATTGTTAAAAAAAGAAAATAAAGAAAAGTGTGTGTGCCCCCCTCACCCCACCCCCAAACCAGATTATCCCTAGTGTTACCAGTCTAGGCTGGCTGAAGCAAAATCTGGGGTACAAAAAGCGTGGGTTCCCCCTGATTTTTTTAAAACCAGCACTAGACTTAGCCATCCGGAGCTGGTAGCACTACAGGTGAGGAACCTGCTGTGTGGTTTCCCTCTGCCATAATGACAACCAGCTGGATTCCCTAGGTACAAGGGATCCAGAACACAATTGCAGCCCCCACCCCTGTGGGTTCCTCTGCTTTGGATCACCAGTCCCGGTTGAAAATCATGATCTAAACACTGAACACGGGAGATTTGAGACTCTTCTTGTTTTTAGAAAACCACTACAACTCACTTGAGATCAACAGCAATTTCTAATTTGAGATTCAATATCGCTATTTCATATTGACTTGGAGGCTAAAATCACAGATGAGCTGTAGTGATTTACAGCAATTTCAAATTGCTGCAAAATTTGCAGCTTGATACATTTACCCCCATATCTGCTGGAAACAAGATAAGAAAAGTATGAGTTTGTTTAATGTGTTTCATGCACCACACCTGCCCACCATATATATATTTTTAAACCACCAATGTCATACAAAGATCCAGGAAGCTTATGTACACCACAAACATCCCAATGTCCACATACACAGGCCAATGCATATATACTGTTCCACATCCAACATATGCAGTTCATGTCTGCATAAAAACTAACCTATAACACGCAAAGTCAGCATAAATTCCTCCCCTGATCTGTCTGATGCTCCTGCTGTAATAACTGACTGCTGCAAATAGTTAACCATTTTCAAGCAGACAACCGGCTATCATGTGAGACAGCCAATTAGAGCCTAAGACATTCACACCGATTCCTTCAGAGGCTCAATCCCTGCCTGTGAGTTCAACTAGTAGGTAGGTATATACTATTAGACCATGTTCCTCCCACTTCTGTGCTAATGGGTTTATGGGTGAATAATGCAGCACACAGGGGACTTGTGGATCCTAATGCTAACCAGCATTACATTTTTCAATTACTGCATACACCCAAACCTTAATTAAATAATAAGATCTCACAATCTTGGTCTTTTGTCCATTCCCACTTCGTCCAACAGTGCATCTCTGTTTTATGCCTTGCATATTCTACTCTAGGCTTTATGTTTGCTCTGTACCCCGTCTATTACATCTTACGTATTATTCTTAATTTCTTGGTACTATTGCTTTAATGCTTCTTGAATGTTCTGCACTTAGAATTTTATTTATTGTATATATAAAAAATAATTATAACCTAATATCCCATCCATTAGTTAGCCCAATTATCAGCCTAAATCTAAATATACCACCTCAGCTTTAACTCTGGGCCTTACATTAGCCAAAGCTCTAATACAGATTTTAACCATAAATTTATTGAAAGATCTACAAATATCCTGGGTCCTGAGATCAAGAGTCCATTAATTCTAAAATGTAAGAAATCCTGTACACAGCATATGTTACCGTAAACCACTGTCCTGAGAAATATATCTGCTGTTAGCAAATAATTATGTGGTGTTCAAAACAGGTAAGTTGTACAGTTTTTACAGGCTAAATATATAAAGCTAAGATACACACTAATGAAGGCAGGAGGAGTCATTTATGAAAGAGTAAAAACATGAGCATGCATTTTTCTATCAACAAATGCTCCCCATGACAACAGGGTACATTTGGAGTGTCACCATTACATGTGTGACTTTTTAATGTTGGAATATTTTTATTGCATATTTTTGTTGCATATATATTTGTATTCCTAAATGTCCTTTCATGCATCAAAGGCACTTGAATAGTACTATTGCCCTATTGGAGCTTACAGTATAAATTCCCTAACATACACAGACAGACCGAGAGAGACCAGGGTCAATTTTGATAGCAACCAATTAACCTACCAGTATGTTTTTGGAGTGTGGGAGGAAACCCACGCAAACACAGGGACAACATACAAACTCCACACAGATAAGGCCATGGTTGAGAATGAACCTCATGGTCCCAGTGCTGTGAGGAATAGTACTAACTACTAAGCCAACATGCTGCCCGTGATCGCATTGAATGTACACGACAACATCTGATTCCTGGCACATTCTTAGCACCACTCTATGGCTATGCACACCCTCCACCCTTAGAATCTCACTTAAAGAGCTTGTCTCACAGAGCTAAATCTCACTTATGCATTTTTTTTATGCAATATGAGGTATTTGTTATATGTATTTATCTGGTAATGCAACAATTCGCCCAGCATCTCCCATCAGAGAAAGAAAAATTCTGTGCCCCTGTTTATGGTGCCATCTTTACCCACAGATCCATGCATTTCCCTGCAAACATTTGCACCAACATAGGTGCATTACATCAAACAACATTCAAAGTACTATGGGAATGCACATCCATACATATGTCTACCTATAACACGTATGTTTTAATTAAGCACAACCTTAGTGGCTCTCTTGCAAATATTTGTACAGTTCTCCTCATCTTATCATTTCTTTCCTTTTTCTCTACCATTTCACCATTTACTTGGCTAAAGTTTTACATCCAAGTGTTGGTTTCTCATCTATTTCATTAACTTTGCAAACATATTTGCACACATATTTCATAATATATTGTTTTAAAAGTTGCTATACATAAGACAACAAGTCTTACCAAGCCTTTAGAATGTTTTCCTGCTTACATAGAGGTTACAGTACAAGAGGTCATTTGCCCCAGAGTTGTGTGGTTGCCAGTTCCAGCAGTCGCGTTGTAAGAGTAAGATCTGATTAATAACCTCACAGACATGGTGGTGAGGGATTTTAAAATAGTGTGTTTTTCTAGACTACCCACATTAACAAATCCACTGCTTCCTGACTATTACAATCTTACTTGGTGATCTATTTTTGTTTTTCATTGTGGTATTTGTATGTGAAGTGCTCTGGGTTGAAAACTGTACTTTTACAAAACAATTGAACCAGTTGCACATTTCCTAGGAAAACGCAGTGAAGTCACTAGTGTAGTGGTGTAAAAGCCCCTGGGGATTGGTGCAGAAGTACTAACGCAACATGTTTATAGTTATCAATTCTCATACTGCGCAGTGATGTCATCACTTAGTTCCCAATTTAAAAAGCCACCTATATCTGTCACATAGATTGTGCCAGTTCTAACATGGTTGTAAAGAGAAAGAACCTGGCACCCATGAGCCTGCATAGCATACTGGGGTCCCACTGAAAACTCTGGAGTCCTGGGGTTATATTTACTAAACTGCGGGTTTTAAAATATAGAGATGTTGCCTATAGCAACCAATCAGATTCTAGCTATCATTTATTTTGTACATTCTACAAAATGACAGCTTGAATCTGATTGGTTGCTATAGGCAACATCTCCACCTTTTCAAACCCGCAGTTTAGTAAATATACCCCCTGCTGTGATTGCAGTCATTGCTACCCCTATTGCAATGCCACTTTGTCTAATGGATTGATGTCTACAATCCATTAATGCACATTAGACTAAGGCATTGTCCAAGTGAAGCTGTAAAATCGAACTAATTCAGCAAACGTGCTCCAAATATGTTCAGTAGTATACTGTATTTATTTGCCTTTTTTTTTTTTTTTTTTTTTTGAAAAGATATTTTATTGAGTTTTTCCAAACAGACAAAAAGGGAAACAGGCAATACAGGTGACAGATAGCTGCAACAAAGTTTCCACGAAATATAAACAGTATATTATTAATGATATGAAGAAGCAAAAGTAGATTTAGAGAGGAGAGAAGGGAAGGGAAAGAGAGAAGAAAGAATAGGGGTGAGAGGGACGGGGGGAATCACTAGCCAAAGCAAGGAAAAGTGAAATGAGGAGAAGGTGGAGAACCATGACACGGTTTAGGAATGATAGTAGGGGCTTGAGGGCCTTAAAATGCGAGAGGGGAGGAGGCTCCGTAATACTCAGTCCAAGGACTCCAGACCTTGTTAAATTGAACGGGGGTGTGGCGGAGAATGCTAGTCATATACTCCATATGGTAGACCTGCCATGTGCGGTTGATAACCGATGGCAGAGAGGGAGGGCTCGGATTTTTCCAAAATAGAGCAATTTGGCATCTAGCAGCACTGAGTATATGTGTGATGAGTTTCTGGGTTGGTTTTGATATCTTGGGAATAGAGCGCGGAAGTAAGGAATACGACAGAGATGGCGGAAGGGAGATCTGAGTGATATCAAAAATTAACCGATGGACCGACTTCTAGAAAGGAAGTAGTTTTGGACAGTGCCACCATATGTGAGACAGGGTACCTTCCCGACCGCATTGGCGCCAGCATAGCGATGAGGAGTCTGGGTATATCATATGAAGACGGTGAGGGACCAGATACCAGCGGTAAAAGATCTTGCGACTGTTTTCGCTGATCTTGATGCAAATAGAGGTCTTAGAGAGATTCAGGCGAATCTTAACCCATTCTCCGGGAGAGAGTGACTCCCCCATGTCCTCCTCCCACTTGAGCTCATGAGAATCTTTAGGGGGGCAATTATATTTTACCATGAGGCGGTAGAATGTGGAAATCAGGCCCTGAGAAGAGGAGCGGAGGCTGCAGAAAGAGACCAAGGGAGAAGTTAGATGTATATCCGCGACTGTATACCGGATAGAGTTATAGAAATGCCGAAGTTGTAGGTATTGAAAGAAGCAGGACGAAGGGATACGAAATCGCGTTTGAATATCGGTGAAAGATGGAAAGATTGGCAATGGCCTGATGTCGGAGAGGAAGTTGATGCCACAACGCGTCCAGTGAGAAAATTGAATAGGGCGGAGTCCAGGGGGAAAGGCGGGGTTGTTCCAGAGAGGCGTCATGCGCCATGAGTTGGGAGCTAAATTATATGAGGAGACTGTGTGGGTCCAAGAGGTCAGTGAGAATGCTAATGGAGGGGGGAGACGTGAGGAAGGAGGCCGATGTTGGGGTTTAAGCCAAAGAAGCGAGGAGGGCGAGATAGTGTCTGAGAGAGCGGATTCAATGTCGACCCAAACTCGCTGTCCTGGAGGAGAGTGAAGAAGAACACACTGGGTGAGGTGAGTAGCGCGATAATATTTGAGAAAGTGAGGAACGCCCAGGCCCCCATCTTGAATAGATTTGTGGAGAATCTGCATGCGAATTCTAGGCTTCCTAGCAGACCAAATAAATTTGGTGGCCATTTGTTGAAGGAGCTTAAAGGAGTTAGCAGGGATTTTGAGGGGTAAGGTCTGAAACAGGTATAGAAGTCGAGGGAGGATGTTCATTTTAAGGGAATTTATTCTGCCAGTCCAGGAGATAATGAGTTTATCCCACTTTAAAAGGTCAGCCTTAATGGCCGAGAATAAAGAGGGGAAGTTTGCCGCGTACAATTGATCATAGAGTCTAGTAAGATAGATCCCGAGATATTTTAATTTGTGGGGTTGCCATCTAAAATCATAGCTGGATTTAAGGGTTGATAGAAGAGTAGAGGGGATGTTAAGGTCCAGGATTTCTGATTTGGCGGCATTGATTTTATAATTGGAAAGAGTGCCAAAGAGAGTAATGTCCTTGAGTAGGTTTGGAAGAGATATGATAGGGTTTGTGATTGACAAAAGAATATCGTCCGCATATAGAGATATTTTATGTTCGGAGGGACCCACACGAACACCGGAGATGTCAGGATTAATACGGATTTTACGAGCGAGAGGTTCAATCATAAGTGCGAAGATAAGTGGGGATAATGGGCACCCTTGACGCGTACCATTTCGGATTTCAAAGGGAGAGGACTGAAAGCCATTAGCCAGGACGGAAGCGGTCGGGTTAAAGTACAGGGAGGCAACGCCCCGAAGGAAGGGGCCCTTCAGGCCCATGACCTCGAGGGTCCGCTGCATATAAGGCCAGGCCACCCTATCAAAAGCCTTCTCCGCATCTAAAGCTAAAAGTAGGGTGGGGATTTTGCGTGAGTTGGAGACGTAGGTCAGATCAATTGCTCGCCGGGTGTTATCCGATGCCTGGCGGCCCGGAATAAAACCGACCTGATCGGGATGAACGAGAGAGGTGATGACTGAGTTCAGGCGATTAGCGAGGAGTTTTGCAAATAATTTGAGGTCAACATTGAGCAGGGAAATAGGTCTATAATTTCCGCAGAGTTGAGGGTCGCGTCCAGGCTTGGGTATAACCACAATGTCTGCCCGAGTTGTAGCCTGATCAAACTTAGAGCCGAGGAGTATGGCGTTGAAGAGCTCGAGAATCATGGGCATAAGGAAGTTAGAAAAACTTTTATAGTACACGGCCGTGAAGCCGTCGGGGCCGGGGGCTGAAGAGTTTTTGAGTTCTTTGATGGTTTGGGCAATTTCATCGGCAGTAAACGGCTTGTTAAGGAAATCAGATTGTGATGTGGTAAGTGAGGGCAGGGCAATTGAGGATAAAAAGTCATTAATTTTAGAGTGTAAGGATACCGGGTCAGAAATTTGAGAGGGGAGGTTATAGAGAGAAGTGTAAAAGTCTCTAAAGGTGTCGGCTATTTGTTTGGGATCGTAGGTGAGAACTCCGGATTGGTTCTTGATAGAGTCAATACGGTTGCGGGTGCGCTTATCTCGTAGCTTCTGGGCTAAGAGTCTGTCCGCCCTATCTCCTCTCTCGTAGAACTTCTGATGGAGCCAACCAAGAGTTTTGGCCGCCTTTTTGGAGAGAATTTGTTGTAACTGCCCGCGAAGAGCACTCAGCTTGAGTCGGGTCTTGCGTTTCGGAAAGCGCTCATGTAGTGCCGTTAGAGCTGCGATTTGTGATTCGAGATCCGCGATGCGAGAGAGTTCAGCTTTGCGGCGTGAGGCGGAAAGCCCAATAAGTGTGCCGCGTATGGAGGCTTTGTGTGCTTCCCAGAGAATGGAAGGCGAAATATCTGGTGAGGAGTTCAGAGAGATAAATTCCTTAATGGATTCGGAAATGGAAGAGATCTGATCGGGTTTTAGAAGTAGGGAGTCATCCAATCGCCATTTTGGGGGAGAAGAGCGCGGACGGGGGAAGGCGATTTCGAGCAGGACCAGAGCATGGTCCGACCAGCTAACCGGAAGGATGTCGGAATCAATAAGTTGCTGGGTGGTAAGGCGATCTATAAGAATGAGGTCAATGCGAGTGTGGATGTTGTGTGGAGCTGAATAGTGAGTGTATTGTCTGCCAGAGGGGTGAGCGAGGCGCCAAGCATCGTAGAAGTCATAAGATTTGAGTAGGGATACCAGAGTTTTAGATTCTCGGTGAGCGGAGGAATAGGAGGAGGAGATAGAGGAGCGGTCCATCCCGGGGACCAGGGTGGAATTGAAGTCGCCACCTACAATTATTTGACCTTGAGATATGGAGCCGAGTTGTTCAAAAAATGCGGGAAAAAAGGCACCCTGCCCCACACTAGGAGCGTATAGGGACACTAATGTGAGCTTGGCGCGACCTAGAGATCCAACCAGAATTAGATATCTGCCTAGAGGGTCAGAGTATTGAGATTCCAGTGAGAAAGGAGTGTTGCGATGTATGAGGATGGCCGTACCTCTTTGTTTACAATCAGAGGATGCATAGTAAGTATGAGGGTATGTCTTGCATGTCAATTGAGGGTGGGGGATCTTGAAGTGTGTTTCCTGTAAGAAAACGAGATCTGCCTTAAGACGTTTAAAGTGCTGAAGGGCCATTGTGCGTTTGGTGGGAGAATTGAGGCCATTAGTATTGAGGGAGATAATTTTGAGGGTCATGGCGGGTCTGGGGGCTTGGAGCGAGTGAGAGGGCTAGTGAATAGGGACAGGAAGGGGATAGAAAAGGAAAGGAGGGAGACCAATTTCCCCGAAGGGAAGCCAGTCCGGATTTGAAACGAGAGGCACAACATAGGTACCGGAAAAGGGGGGCAAGGCATGGACAGCCAAAAATGAACGGAAAAATCGACCGCTAAGAGGTCGTGGGAGCGGGATAGCAGGTCAAATAAGGAGTAGTGAGACTACCCAATGAGAAACAATGAAACATTTTACAAGTAAACCAAACACAAGTAAAATAACAAAAAACTGAGTAAAGATCACCACAGTGAAAAACAAGTAGATTATGAATTATGTTAAATCTACAAAGAACATAGGAGTGGAACAAAACCATGTCGACGACCACCCAGCAGCAACTGAGTGGAATCTAAATAGAAAACCATTACACAGAGGCGAAACCTCGCCGCTCAATGTCCGTCGAAATGGCAGCCTCCCTCAAGAGGAGGAATAACAAGGTGTATGGACAGCTTATACATAGATATATATATACATATATAGTTATATGCTAAACAATGGACAGGTGTAGTACAGCATCATGTGTTGTTGCAAATCTTAGGAAAACGAGATAAATAAGCAAATCCAAAGGGGAAATGAACTAACATAGCTTTAACAGAGTGTGAAATATGTGGGATCGCCTCCTAAGTTATAAACGGTGAGTTTGGTCAGAGGTCTGGCCATTCGGGGGGAGAGCCGGTGGGTAAGGGCAAGTGGCCCGAGAGTGGCCCAAGGACAAGTGGGAGTAGAGTCTTCGGATCCTCCCCGTCAGGGCAAGACCCCGAGCAAATGTAAACAGTAAAACATAGGATACACACTGGAGGTATTATATCAAGAGTAACAAATACGGAACAATAGGATAAAGAACATTTAAATTAGCAATATTTACGTAGAAGACCATTCAGCTTGAGGAGGTCGTTTACGGGTCACTGCAGACGAGGTAGAGGATGAGCTCGGGAGATCTGGGAATTTCAGAGTTTGTAACAGGTCCCGACCTTGTTCCGGGGTCTTGATTGAGTATGCATGGTTATCATGGGAGAAAGAAAGCTGAAAGGGGAACCCCCAGCGATATCGGATGCCGGCCGAACGTAGGCGTTGGGTGATGTCAGCTAGGTCACGACGTTTCTTCAATGTGATGGGAGAGAGGTCCTGGAAGAAGAGAGGATTAGTCCCGGAGTAGGAGAGGTCTCGATGGTCCCGAGCAGCGACGAGAATCTTCTCTTTGGTGGAGTAATAATGAAGGCGTATGATGACATCTCTAGGAGGTTGAGAGGGCTGGGGCCTAGGTCGGAGAGCCCGATGTGCACGGTCTAAGCGGAAATCGTCAGGAGGTAGGTCTGGAACCAAAGAAGTGAATAAACCCTGCAAATATGGAGGTAGTTCCTCAGATGTGATTGACTCTGGAACATTCTTGAGCCTAATGTTGTTCCGACGGGAGCGGTTTTCTTGGTCCTCAAACTGTTCTTTGAGAGAGTCCAAGTCGGCCCGAATAGCTACTATATCCTGGTCAGTTTGGGTTTGGAAGACACAGAGATCGGTAGTTGTTTTTTCCAGAGAGTCGGTGCGAACACCCAGGGCAGCGATTTCAGTGCGTAACTCTGTAACTAAAGCCCGAAGTTCTGACTGAATAGTGGTCTTCACTTGTTTCACTATATCAGCCATAGAGGGCTGCGGAGTGTCAGTATCAGAACTCGGAGATGCCGGGGCAGAAGTAGATGGTAGGGCAGCCTTTCCGCTTCTGGAAAACATACCAGGTGTTTGAGGTGGAGGGTTCTTCTTTGGTTTGTGTGACATGATTGCTTCAAACGATTACACTATCGGATAGAGTGAATAACAGCAGAAGTGGTGTGGTTACTTTCGGGGTAGTACTACAGAGAATGACCCGCTCCCACGAGTCAAGTAGAATTAGAACATGGGTAATTCGAGCTGGGCAATCAGGAGGAAATTAAAATCGCAGATGCCCCTGCAACATCAATATTATACAGTTTGCCCTGATGGATTATATTTGGAGGAGAGCACAGACTTTGTCTTCCACGATCCAGGCAGTTCTCCTAAATACAGAGCACTGATCCCTCTTTTTCCCACCGCCAGTGACTGTTGTAAGACCCTTTTTATATATTTCTTGTAGGGACACTGCTGTGTAATTCTCTGTGTTCCAGCTGTTCTTACCCAGCAGATATTACTTCATTCAGACCACTGGAGAACTCGCAGGGGAGGAAGTCTGGGGTAGTGGAGGGAGTGTTGTAGTGATGTGGACAGCTGCGTGTCAAATATAGTAGGGAGAAAGCGGGGGTGGGATGAGAGGGGCCTGCAGGAGACGTTTTTGTGGAGAGTGTTGGCCGTGCAGTAAAGAAGGGGTAGCGGAGATACCTTGCTGTGGAGGTCCCGTTGACTAGGTGCCAGCTCCGCTCACCTCAGGCCGACCGGAAGTCCCGCCGCGGTACCGGAAGGAGATGATCTGCAGGGCGGCTCCAACCTCAGTCCCAGGCCTCTACCGGAAGTAGGCCGCGGGGATCGTTGTCGGCGCACCGATGGGCAGAAAGCTCTGATGGGAGCCAGCGGAGACCCCAGAGGGCAGGCAGGGAAGTCCAGGAGCGCGACGCCCGTCACACATTCACTGCAGGCTGGCTTTCTGCGGGGACCCGCCGACCGGAAGTCCCACGCCGGGGCCGGAAGTGTTGCTGTCTGGTCACCGCTGGAGCTGGAGACCGCAGATGAGGCGCTAGGTGGAGGCCGCAGGATGCACCAGTATCGGACCAGGTAAGGGTCTCCCTCTTTGTGTGCCAGGGCCGCCGGTGGGGACAGGTAAAGGTGGTGAGAAGTCGAGAAGGCGGGGACCAGCAATGAAGTGGGCGGCTATGCGGGGCCTCCGTGCGCCTCCGTTGGGGCTGTTGTAGCCTTCAGCAAAGGCAGACCCAGTCTCGCCCTGGTCCAGAGAGGTTCTGGATCCCACTCCTGCAGGTCAGAAGGGCAGCAGGGGACTTTTCAGGTCCAAATTAAGCCGATGTTAACGGAGCTCTCCTCTATTGCTGCCACTCACGATGGCTGCCAGGCCACGCCCCCCTTATTTGCCTTTTTTAATTCATAACATTTGTGTGTTTTGTTAGTGTCATTACATGGAAGTAAGAAGAAGGAGATAAAGGGCATAGGCTAAACAGGCATTCTGGAAGCATGACAGCAGATGAAGATGACATAAATGGCAATTCAATATATTGTGGCAGAAGCAATGGGGAAGTTGTTAATGGAAGATACATATGCCTCAGGTTTCTGTCATATGTGTTTTAAAACCCCAGAGAGAGTGTGTGTATTTGGAAAGACGGTTTCTAAACAGCAGTCCGGCTCCAGTAAGTTATTGTAAGGGTCCATGGGGTATGAATGGAGAGAGAAGGATGGGCTCCTTTTTTTAGGCCCATCTCGGGTCTTCCAACTTGACAGACACTTGCTGGCTAATTAGAATTTACACCTGTGAGGTATAGATTAAAAACTGGGAGGCTGCTCCCTTTGTCTCTCATTGCCTGGGGAACAGATCTTAGGCCTGCTGGGAGACACTGCCATTATTACCTGTAAGTTCTGTTATTTTGTGTGTGTGGGTATAACTTTCATTGATCATGCAGTTGGTGCATGTACAGTACAATAGAGAGTCACTATATATGGCTATGACAGTATTTGATGGTCCTCAATGCTTTATACTAGCAGTGGCACACCTGGTTTTCCTACAAGACTTCACATCTTTTCCACACAAGGCTTCAGGAAACATGTTCAACCATGCTTATCCAGTAGAATACAATGGCTTAGTAATGAGCTGCTATCTCTGCAATTCTTCTCACAATAATCCATTTATGAAAGTATGTAATGGGTTGTGACTATCTACTTATACTAGACCACCAAGCCTATTAGCAAATGAAACCTTACCATAGCCCCTTGATGTTGTGCAATTTATGGGACCTTACTACAAATAGTTTTTTTTCATGCCTCAGTGATTACAAACTGAAAAACTCATCATTATTTACTATTCACTCTTAGTCACTTACTAATATACACAACAAGCCTCATTATCTTAGTAATTTCAATAAACTACAGAGATAGCTCCCCAAGACCATTTGACTACAAAAATAACCTTAATCCAGGTATTCTTAACCTTTTTAGTCTCACACTTCCCATCATTTTCAAAAGCAATTAATAATGAATAAATTACATAATTGACATGGAAATTTTATTTTAACATCCTCCGATACACAGAAATAGTAAATAAAATTTTGTTCTTCAGGAACATCTATTTGTCTTTCAGTATGATTATGAAGTCACTTAGAGGGGAATTCAATTGACCGTGTAACTGTCAAAAGTAATGTGACCTCCTGGAAACAACTGTCTCCCCCGTCTTTGGCTAAGGTGATATCTAAAGTGAACTTCAGCTTTGAGATGGAGACCCTAGGAGTTCCGTATTCCATGGCAGCTACTTCCCCATTAGTGAAATGGCGTAGCTGGCATAATTACGTCACAGATGGAGGTGGGGCCCCATCCCAGTCCCCCCATAGGCTGGATATCTCCGACTCAGTGTCTCGTGCCTTGATCTAAGAAATATTTGCTTTTGGGCCTAGGTACAAGGATGGAATGGACTAGTCTCCGTATTGTAAAGTTAAAGTGACTTATGTTTAGAGTGCCAATCTTTAGTTTTACTTGTCAACTGACTATAATTATATTTAAATACTACAAAGTGATACATGTCTAGATTGCTGGTGTTTTATGACATATTGTTGTGTTTCGTCCCCACTATGTACCCCTTTCCCCTTTATGTCCTACCCTTTCCCTATTTCTTTTTTTTTTGTATCCTTTGCAATTATCTTAGAAAATTCAATAAACTTTATTTCAGTTAAAAAAATAAAAAAAAGTAACGTGACCTGCGCACTATTACTATTATTATTATATAAATCTGTGCGAAAAATAACACATTAACGGTAATAGACTTAGCGCCGCGTCGTTTCAGGGGGAAATGAATTCCCCCCTAAAAGTCCTCAGTCTCATTTAATGAGATACTTGTTGCTGCTTTAGATCAATGAGACCACAAATTAGAGGTACAATCTTAAACAAAGCTAGCGATTTCTTGCCTTTGTTTTCACAGACACCAATGTTGAGAATTCTGATTCACAAAGGTATGTTTTTGGAAATGGAATCAAGATTGAAAGGACATTTTTTGCCACAACTGGGTATAATTCTATTTGTGAGCACCAATATATTGACTGAAGAAGCTTTGTTTCAACAAAACCTTGCTCTGTACAGTCATGGCCAATAGTTTTGAGAATGACACAAGTATTGACTTTCACAAAGTTTGCTGCTTCAGTGTTTTTAGACGTTTTTGGTCAGATGTTGCTATGGTATACTGAAGTAAACTTACAAAATTACAAGCATTTCATAAGTGTCAAAGGCCTTTATTAACAATTACATTAAGTTTATGCAAAGAGTCAATATTTGCAGTGTTGACCCTTCTTTTTGAAGAGCTCTGCAATTCACCCTGGCATGCTGTCAATTAACTTCTGGGCCACATACTGACTGATGGCCGCCCATTCTTGCCTAATCAATGCTTTGAGTTTTTCAGAATTTGTAGGTTTTTGATTGTCCACCCGCCTCTTGAGGACTGACCACAATTTCTCAATGGGATTAAGGTCTGGTGGAGTTTCCTGGCCATGGACCCAAAATTTCGATGTTTTGATCCCCGACCCACTTAGTTATCACTTTTGCCTTATGGAAAGGTGCTCCATCATGCTGGAAAAGGCATTGTTCGTTACCAAACTGTTCTTGGATGGTTGGGAGAAGTTGCTCTTGGAGGATGCTTTGGTACCATTCTTTATTCATGGCTGTGTTCTTAGGCAAAATTGTGAGTGAGCCCACTTCCTTGGTGGGGAAGCAACCCCACACATGAATGGTCTCAGGATGCTTTACTGTTGGCATGACACAGGACTGATGGTAGCGCTCACCTTTCCTTCTCCGGACAAGCGTTTTTCCAGATGGGGATTCATCAGAGAAAATGACTTTACCCCAGTCCTCAGCAGTCCAATCCCTGTACCTTTTGCAGAGTATCAGTCTGTCCCTGATGTTTTTCCCTGAAAAGAAGTGGCTTCTTTTCTGGCCATCTTGACACCAGGCCATCATCCAAAAGTTTTCGCCTAACTGTGCGTGCAGATGCACTCACACGTGCCTGTTGCCATTCCTGAGCAAGCTCTGCACTGATGGTGCCCCGATCCCGCAGCTGAATCTATTGTAGGAGACGATCCTGGCGCTTGCGCCTTCTTCACAACTATTGAACCTCTCCCCTTGAAGTTCTTCTTGATGATCCAAAAAATGATTGATTTAGGTGCAGTCTTACTAGCAGCAATATCCTTGCCTGTGAAGCCCATTTCGTGCAAAGCAATGACTGCACGTGTTTCCTTTTAGATAACCATGGTTAACAGAGACAGAACAATGATTTCAAGCACCAACCTCCTTTTAAAGCTTCCAGTCTGCTATTCTAACTCAATCAGTATAACAGAGTGATCTCCGGCCTTGTCCTAATTATTAAAGTTATTTTATCGTTTACCAATAATCATTGTCTGCTGTGATTTGCGTAGTTCCAACTCACAAAGCGATTTATTAGCAAAAACACAAGAATAACAATTAAATAAATAAGTACAGCTGATCCATACACCGTGCTTTGCTGGATCCAGCTTACAGTCATTCAATCCTGAAGTCTGTGGTCAAAGAGACTGAATGCTGGTTCCAGAGTGTAATATATATACATTTGGTGTTACAGTAAATACAATACAGATGACTTGACATGTTTCCATAAGTTCAGGCTCCAGGACAGTCCAGTATAGTGTAGTTCATAGGCCAGTTCAAACGACGTCCTCCAAGGCTCTCCAATAGCTGCATACTAATCTTCCCACTGAAAGCTAGTTCAAACTGGTCTATTTACATTACACAGACAATACCATTCTGATCATTAATTCCCTATATTCCTTAACTAGCATACGCGAGGTGCGATCTCATAGCCGATGGAACCGGATCACTAAGGATAAATAGGGGATTAGGATGACACCAAACATGATATGTTTCCTGTAACCTGAACCTTAGATCTCAATATAGTGCTTCTAACATTATCATATTTAACTATAAATTCAATAACATTTGTTCAAAAACAACTGTGGGTTGGAACTATTATACAAATGAACAAGTGAATGTGTAAGTGTAAGTGTATGTATGCGTTGAAGGCACTACTATGTGATATGACATCCTGATTGGTTGCTATAGGCAACATCCCCACTTTTTCAAAACCGCAGCTTAGTTAATCTAGCCCCAGGAGTTGATTGCATTGACCGTCATCCATTCTTTCGTCCAATTGAAGTGCAAAACGTAGAGTTACTTTCTTGAGTTCTTCCACAAGTTGAGCCAAAACATCAGATGACATATATAAAATATTTAAAATGACAAATATAAAAATCTGATGATGTCATTTGACAGAGGTATTTGAGCAATTTGGTTCCTCTGTTGTTCTCCAAGAACAGTTTCAACCATTTGAAATGCACAAAGCTTTACTAGAATCTTACCAATAGTGTGTAGCTGACTTGCCTGTATCTAAGCACACTTCACAGGTTAAGAACCCCTGCCTTAATCCAAGCTCACCTTTTCACTTGTCAGTGTTATACTTGCACTACTGATTTTGAATGGGAAATGTTTGGGCCCCTTTATTGCCCTGGTCCCAAGTTGCTACCCAAAATACCCCTATTATTCTGCCACTGGTCATTATTAATAATTGAACAGTACAAGGATAAAAAGGGTCAGCAACTTCATATATCAGCAAAAGGATAATTCAAAGGCAAATTGTCTCCCAAAAGCTATACAATGAATGCAAAACTGTCATAAAGCTCGAATTGAATCGGTCTGATACTTTGCAATAAGATTTAGTATTTTATATAACCGTTGTCTGTAACATTTCAAATACCTGATTTATTTAATATATTCTGTCCATGCTGTGCTTTTTCCTTTCCTGTAATGCAAACTTTTTGAACAGACACAACTCATTTATTTTTTCTTCAGACAGACTTAGCATGATATTTAAACACTCTCATACAATGACACCCTGCAAAGGCATACACTTAAAAATATTAATAATACATTAATACATCTGCTGAATAGGAAGGCAAAATGTCAGATTGCAACAGTTAATCTAGGCACAGCAGGTCCAGCTATAGCCTTAAATTATTACCTTACCCTATATCCAGCTTTAATGAGTTCATTTGAACAATTCTCAGTTTCCTGATATACTGCTGAGCACACCGCTTCTTCTTTGTGTGTGTGGCTCACAATTTAAAGTGTTCAAATGTCATCTCCCAACACCTGTTGTTTGTTCATTCCTTCTTATGTCTGTTTATTTGCTCACTGTTCTCATGTAGAATCTGTGAAGTATGTCAATGCTTTCTTTCTACATCTTAAATATATATATTTTATTTATTACTCAATATTTTAAAAGGAATTGCACACATGGAAATAAGGTAGATTGCGTTAAAGTATGTAGCTTGTTCTTGTATTTGCAATCTTATGATTCAAAATAAGACTGTAGCGACTTACCTAGCTGTGTGAAGCTGTTGCCTACTGCAACAGTTGAACTCACATAAAGACCTAAAACGTCTTGCCACTGGCAGTAATGTCAAGAAAAAAAGGTCACAACACATTTAGGGGGAGATTCAATTCCGCATAATTCCGTCGCTGCAAAGAGCTGCGAGCAAAAATCAGCATTGAAATTACTGTACTAATGGTAATAATGCGCATTTATTACTGTATTAACAGTAAGAGTGCACAGCCTGCATTGCCCATTAGTCTTAAGGGTGGAGATTTTAAAGTTATACATTGCATATTTCACATAAATGTAATTTCACGTGCATCCCTTTAGCGTCCTTGTCGATGTCACTGTCGTGGGTTTGTCATTCACATGAATAAGAAGGAGGGGTTTTGACAAACCACTCTCTGATTTAAACAGGCAAATTGAAGCAAGTCCATCTTTAGACATTAAAGGCTTCCAATTCCTTGTGCAAAACATGAGGGGGACCCTTATCCCACACTTAGTATGTATCAAGTTTTCTTGAAAGCAAAACCATTTCCACTGGTACAAATTAGTCTGTGTGAAGGTTTATTATGTGAGGAGAAAGATCTTGGATATTTTAGACCAGGGGGTAAATGTATGAACCTCCGGATTCTTCAACTCCGGCGAGTTCAGCGTCTTCAGCGCTTAAATTAAAAGCGGCGCTGCCTTGTAAGACTCAGTAGACCTTAATCCCATTGAGAACTTGTCATTCTCAAAACCTTTGACCATGACTGTACATTACTAGAAAGTGTAATGTGCCTCCCTGCCAAGATGGTCTCAGGGCAATTGCCCCTTTATTTGTTATATATAGTTCTGCTCAGTAATTGTAGAAACTAAAACACTCTAGCTGGGTGAAATGGAAGTGTTTCTAGCATATAATTTGATGGTGGATACAGTTTATATTTACAAAAAATAATCATTGGGTCTATTTTGCACACTGACCTCTCAGTTCACAAGGGTGGACATTTTGCATGACAGATCCCTGGGATGTAACCATGCCTTTCATGGGAGGCAAGTGGCACACTAGACTGAGATAGGTGGTACTCTGTTATCCCAGGGACCAAATCTGTAGTTTAGTGTCAAGAGGGGATCTGTCTAGTTGGCAGTATATAGTGTTTAGGTTGATTTTAGGTCAGCCCTAGAGAGTCCTGTGTCTGAGTTCTGGGTAAACAGGTCAGTTGTAATTTGCTGCAGCTTTGTTGATACTGTTATATGTGTGTAGACTGTGATGAGAAAAGCTCTTCATGACCAGCTGTTGACTCATGCCTATTTTCAAGCCTCTAGAAGAAGCTTCCTGTGAGCAACTTACCGGCAGTTTATTGAGATTGACTCTGTGAACCAGCAAAATAAAAGACAAACAAATATATACACAATCCTTAGAACTCAGATGTGTTGTAACAGTTTGGAACCAAACAAGGTTGTGTAAAGCACAAAGATTAATCAATAATATTTTATCAGCTGCAACTATTAAAACAAATGTCCTACAGGTTGAATAATATTGTGTTTATTTTTTCCTTTTTATGTAAGCCAAAGCAACATTTTGTTGTTTTGTGTGATAAGATATTTTGCAGAGTGGTAAATAGCTGTTTATGACAAAGATAACTGATATATGGAGCCTATGTTCTTCAACCTGACATTTCCCGGTCATTCATCTTTAATACTATGGGTACATTCCAGATGGTTTGCAGATTAATATCTCGCTTGTCTTTGATAAGCTGGGTTTATCTTCTCTATCGGCATATTATCCACTTAATGTTTAACATAATCAAGTAATTAAAGCTGTGCTTGGCAGAGGGTACCAAACCCAGGGAGGTTTTCATACATTTTAAAGCAATTTAGTTTGGTTTAAAAACATTTATATTTATAGCATATAATTATTTATAGCAATTGTGCCCAAGTGTGTTCAAAACCCTTGAAAAAAGCTTAGTTAAAAAAATATTGGACAATTATAAAAATCAAAACTTTGTTTTTCTGAACTAAATAAAATATACCTGAAGTATCTGAGGTCGATTTATCAAACCTTCTAAAAAGTAAAGGCGGAGGTGTTGCCCATAGCAACCAATCAGATTCTAGCTATCATTTATCTAGTACAGTGGTTCCCAAACTTTTGCAGTTCGCGGCACCCTTAGAGTCTCCATAATTTTTTCAAGGCCCTCCTCCAAAATAATTACTGAGCAGTCCCGTTTTATAAGTAGTTGGGTCGAAAAACGTAATAAGTATTTAAGTCAGGACAGAAATACTTATTTAGTTGTATGCAAAGATACACATAAATCCAAGGGAAAATAATATTTTTATATATATTTTTCAACTATAAATCTGTCAAAGAATAATTTACAGCTAACTCACTCTCTGCCCCTGCATCATCATCATCATTCACACACTCTGTGCCCCTGCATCATCATCCACACACTCTGTGCCCCTGCATCATCATCCACACACTCTGTGCCCCTGCATCATCATCCACACACTCTGTGCCCTCTGCATCATCCACACTCTCTGTGCCCCCTCTGCATCCTCACTCTGCCCCCTCTACATCCTCACCCTGCCCCCTCCTTCATTCTATTGCCCCTCCATTGCTGTTTCCTATCACTATTCCCTCCCGTTTCTTTACTTACCATACTTGACCTTCTTTCTTCTATTTCTTCTGTCTTTTCTTCTTACCAATTCGGTGCCTGGGACCTAGCATCCTCTCTCCTGCCGCTTGTCACTGAATGTTGGGCGTAATGACGTTACGCCCAGGGCCGGATTAACAGAATGAAGGCCCCTGGGCTAAGGGGGCCCCCATTCCCCCGTGAGGCCCCCCCCATTAGCAGACTGGCCCCCCTGTTAGCCGACCGCCCCCCCCCCCCTTCCCCCCCAAGCGCTTACCTTCTCCTGTCACTGCAGTCCTCCTTCCGCGGCGCGCTGTAAGCTGCTTACTGAGGAGATCTCGTGACACTCTCGCGAGATCTCCTCAGTAAGAAGATTACTGAGCGCCGGAGAAGGAGGACTGCAGTGACAGAGCTCAGCATTGATCGGGCCGGGGGCGCCCCCGCCCCTGTCCCAATCAATAATTCTGCTGAGCTCTGTCAAGGGCCCCCTGGATGCCCGAGGCCCCTGGGCTGTAGCTCAGTTAGACCTCGGGTTAATCCGGCCCTGGTTACACCCGACATTCAATGAGAAGCGAGGAGGGAGGAGGATGCCTGGCCACGGCACCCTTGTGACAGCACAGCGGCACCCCTGGGAGCCGTGGCGCACACTTTAAGAACCTAGGATCTAGTACATTGTAGAAAATGATAGCTACTATCTGATTGGTTGCTATTGGCAACACTTCCAGTTTTCGGACCCGCCGGAATCTCACAGCTTGATACATTTACCCCCGGTGGTTAAATTTATCAAACTGCGGGTTTGAAAAAGTGGAGATGTTGCAATCAGAGATTCCATCTGTCATTTTGTAGAATGTACTAAATAAATGATAACTAGAATCTGCTATAGGCAACATCTCCACTTTTTTAAACCCGCAACTTGATAAATTTACCACCTAGGGGTAAATGTATTAAGCAGCGCTTTTTGCGATTTGCCCCTTAGAGAGTTATGTCCAGCATTCTATTGCCCCAACCCTTTGCTGGAAGCAGACACTTTCAACAACTGCTTAAAGGACATATCTACCTTGCATAGTTATACGCAGGGGGAGTATACTGAACGCAACATGCATTTGTTGTAAAAAGCACAAAAATCGTCTCTGCGCACTCCCAAATTTTACAAGGAATGGATCTGTAGATACGTGCGCTGATGAATTATGGCAGAAACTTTGCAATACCCAGAGCTTGATTCAGACGTGGCTACGTGCGCTTGAGTTTGGCATGCTCTTACTTTAAATTGACTACGGTCAAACGGCTGTTCCCAGCCCTGTTCCCTCCCCAAAAACATAGCTGTAGTAGGTGTCTTTTGCGCATGAAGACAGCACGGACACGGCTCTGCTCTATTGGCATGTGGGCATGCGCAGAGTGATTTTGCGTACGATACGCTCAAAATGGGCAGATATACGTGCCTTGATGAATCAGGCCATAGGAATGGATCTGTTACGTAAACATACTTTTTAAATGCTGAATATTGCATTTTAAATTTATGCTTCATATATTAAAAAAAACAAGAAAAAAGTTTTGTTACAAGAAATGTTAATTAAGGAACTACAAAAAAAATACAGATGTGCGGTACAATTTAAAGAAGTAGCACAGGATAGGGGCTGGAATAAAGGGGAGGGGCAGGCTGATCTGGGACACAATTGGAGTTAGATGCTCCAGGGAAAAAGAGGCGGGTCGGGGTTGTACCTCCCCTCAATAGGGTCTATTTAGCAGGAAGGAAAACTAGGAGGGTTAGATCTATTGCTGGATTGTTGAATTCCCATACAATCGCACCCATTTTTTATGATTCTTTAGAAATATTATGAGTTGCTAACATTTTGTAGGGTCACAGCTGAAATAGAAAAGCACTCCATGGGTGGTGCTAATGGTGACCAAGGGGGCACTCCTCCTCATATTGCATACATTATCCTTGTGGATGGTCCTGTTGAAGCCAGGAAAGGGGCAGTTGAGAGCTCCAAGTCCATTGGGCAGGGGGTCAAGTGTGCTCCCAATGTTTATAGTTATGACTGAGACTGGTGTCTTGCAGTGCTGTTCATTATCATTTCAAATTCTAATCCAAATGTAATAAAAGCTGTGACTTTTTACTTTTTTGTCACAAACAAGTCTCCTCTATTATTGATTTCTGTTTACTTGGGATATTTCTGGTGCAGATGATTAGAACTTAACGGGAAAGGGTGGGCATCAATCAGTAGGCAATAGTTACCTTTCTCTAGATATTAAGTCCTTCACACATTATAACATGCCACACCGCAGATTGAGGATTTTTAATGTCATAAGGAAAAAGTGGAAACGCATTCTTATGCAACCCCCATCTGTGGGTTAGAGCTGACAACGACAGCTGAGTAGTCCTTCGACAAGGCCATAAACTGCTTCATTTGGTTTCTGACCCATCTGTAAAGTTAAAAGCTGAACACTATTTGCTCAGTTTAAAACAATGGAGTGCTTCCGCATTATGGTGGGAGGTAGCTAGGCTGGTCATGATGCAAATTTACTTGGAATGTTGGACTGGTAGGCAGTGATAGTGATGATGGTCACATATGTATGCTAGAACATGTGTTTGCAATCAGGAGCAACTGTAAAAATGCATTGTATGTGCAGTAAACATCCACAACATCCTAATAAATGTATTTTAGGGAAAACAATGTTAAAAAATGTTTTTAAAAAATGATTTGTCATTAGTGACTATACCATTAACAGGTGACATTGATTGTTTTTTTTTTTCTGTGTGTCCTTTATATTCCACATATGTATTGGACATATCCTGCAGTGTATTATTGTATGTTAGAGCAGAACAGACCTGGACCCGTATTCAACAATAGACATATCTTCAGATCCGCTTCTTGTTGAGTATGGACGTGCGTATGCCCAATTTACATGCGTTTAAAAAAATAACACCACAAATTACATTCATTTTGCGTGCCTTGATGAATCAGGATCTTTGTTAGCAAGTGACATATTTTCTTTAATACATACTGTAAAACTGACAACTGTTGTTCCTATGAAGGGTTTAAATGAACTGATTTCATTCATACTACTGAGAAAATTCATCTTATTTTGTTTGGGGAAAAACAAACCATTAAAAATAATGTCAATTAGGTCAGTGGATCCCAAACTTTTCTCAGTTTGAGGCACCCTTAGGGTCTCCATCATTTTTTTCAAAGCACCCCCAAGTCAAAATAATTGCCAAGTTGCCCCTGTCTTGCTTACCACCGGCCCTAGCCGCAGCACCCCAGTGAGACTGCCACGATACCCCAGGGAGCCGCGGCACACAGTTTGGGAACTACTGAATTAGGTTACTACTAGTGGCGAAATTCCAATTCTTCCATGCTATGCCATTGTTTTTATCTAGTAAGAGTCTTTTTAATCCACATGAATTGTTTTTTTTTTGTTTTTTTAAAAAGTTATAATATTGCACTTATTTTGTTCGTCTATATAAATTTGTACCTGAAAAACATAATTATATTTGTGGCCTTATATAAACACTGATGCACATATATATATATATATATATATATATATATATATATATATATATATATTATAGATATATATATTATAGATGGTGTTGTCCATAGCAACCCAAAGGTTTCTAACATTTTTCTAGTGCATTTAAAAAAAATAAGAATGAAAGCAAGTGTGTTGCTCCTTTTTCCATTGCACCATTTTGCATAGCTTGTAAAATGAATTGAGTAAATGGAACGTGTTTATAACATTTTAATGTGGATATTAAAATAATCAGGATCTTTATAATTTGTATCTCCAGGTTAATCTTCTGACCCTACATTAAGAACTTTTAAAATGCAATCTAACAGCATTTAACCTGAATTCTGTTTCTATGGAAAAACTAGCAGGGAGGTAACCCTGTACTGTGCTACTGGCAAGCTATAAAATTCTTCAGTACAAGCAAAGGTCAGAAGAGCACAAAGCAGAGCACATTCCCTGTACAATCTGTATTCTCATTGCTCACATACTAAAAAACAGGCTTTATGTTTACTATTTTGTAGTGTGCATTGGAGATCATCATTCACAAAACATGCTAGTGGCTTCTGGATACAAAATGAAGACACACATAGCCACAAGTGAAAAATCTGAATCCTGTGCAAAGGTATCCTTCCCTAACTTTTACAAGCAGGGGTACAAATAATTCTTTATGTACTGTCCTATAATCCTGTGTCATTCCAAGCCTCACAATCAGTGCTTTGCCTATAATGAGGCACCTGTCTCAGGCAGCAGGTTTTTTGGATCAACAGCAGGAGGGACGTAAAAGTGCAATCACCTGTAAATAAAAATATTTTTATTTGACTTAAATCACTGTGGTTACCTGTAAGAAGACATTTTGTGTCCTGGGTTGTGACGGAATCTGCAGTTACTATAGCAACCACAGTCACGTTATGTATGAAGTAGTGAGTAGAGAGGCTTTGGAATGCCCCTCTTCTCAACAGGCTTGCACCCCTTCCTTTCATGTGCCATTACTTGATCCACACGGAGCTGTGTTACTGACTGGCTTCATATTTCAGATTACACTTTCAAGGGAACAAGCATAAACAAAGGCTTCCATATTTGCATACCACCCAAATGTCCCGATTTTGGTGTAAAAGGTACAAAGTTTAAAAAATATATATGCGGAACTATACCAATACAATTGTGTTGCTGTTAAATATAAAGATGTTGATAGATACAGAGAAAATCTTGGTACACACTGTTAAATTCAACCAATTATTGTGCCAATCACACAGTAAACGACTGTTAGGTCCAATATAGTATTAGTGTATATGCTCCCAAGATCATGTTTTATTGTAAAAAAGCACATAGTATTGATTGATTAGATTTCATAACCGGACTAAAAATCTCTATAAACGATGCAACGATGTCAGGCAGATTCTGAGGTGTGTACGCACTCACGACCAGCAGCGCAGGCAAATTTCTATAGAATTTACAGAGTCACGATCTTTTCAGCAGATGGTTATGACAGATGAAGAGCACAGATCTGAGGGTAAATCGTGTAGGTGCGTACACATGAATCTGCATGCTCATCTGCACTTTCAGTCATTGGTAAAATGGTTACAGATTTCGCATCAAGAGAAATTTTCTGTAGTGTGTACCCAGCTTAAAGTGACAGTAGATTTGCTTTATAGTGTACATTACTCATATGCAAAGACTTATAAGAAGAGAGAGATTTTAACATGAGTAACCAAGCCCCTTCTCGTGGTTTCCCTTTTGCACAACGACCCCTTTAAGTTTTATATTAATAATTTTAAGATGAATACTTTACTCATATTGCAAGAGAGTTGCAGGACATTGTTCTCCTTCATTTGCCTATAGATAGATATATAATGGTATACTGTATATGGGCAGCAGGGTGGCTTAGTGTTAGCACTTCTGCCTTACAGCACTGGGGTCATTAGTTCAATTCCTGATCATGGCCTTATCTGTGTGGAGTTTGTATGTACTCCCTGTGTTTGCATGGGTTTCCTCCGGGTGCTCAGGTTTCCTCCCACATTCCAAAAACATACTAGTAGGTTAATTGGCTGCTATCAAAATTGACCCTAGTGTCTCCCTCTCTCTCCCTCTCTGTGTCTGTCTGTGTGTATATTAGGGGATTTAGACTGTAAGCTCCAATGGGGCAGGGACTGATGTGAGTGAGTTCTCTGTACAGCGCTGCGGAATCAATGGCGCTATATAAATAAATGGTGATGATGATGATATTAAAAAACTTTGCATACTTAGAAACAAGGAATATATCCATGCCTATAGCTTGCAACATCTGAATACTTGGGGCACTGAGACACAAAATAAAGACAACTCCTATAGTAAAATGATTGTAAAATACTTTGTTCAGCCTAGCCACTACAACTTGGTTAAAAAGCAAAGTTTAAATAAGTAAAATGTATTTCCTCCCCCTGCCATCACAATCAGACACACAACACAAAGAGCTCAGGTAGAAGTATGAGGCCTAAAACACTAGTAAATTCATCTGACAATAAAAATCATTTTTCCTAGTTATCTAGCATTGCACACTGTTGCGGAACGTATCGTGTTCTATGCTTTGTATTTACAATTGGTGAAAAGCATCTCGGAAGCCTACAGTGAGATTCAAATGCTAATAACAAATACATGCGGAACGCGTTTACAGTTTTCCTAGTGTTTTTAAATACAAATAAAAACGCCAATGGTTGAAGGCCTAAAACTAGTGAATCACAAGATTTTATTTATTTTATTTGATGTTACTGTTAAAATGCTACTTGTTGCTCTGCTGAAGTACTTGTACATTTATAGCTCCTCAATTTAGCAATTTATGGAGATGTAATTAAGGTCAATAATGTATAATGTCCTTCACCCAATTTTAATGTAGCAAACTAGAATTGACCAAAATAACTTTTGCTGAAAGATTCCAATTATCCAGGAAAGAACGAGATAGCCCATAAGAGCTTGTGGGTGCTAGGGCAATATGTTTATAAGAAAGGTCTTCATAACATGAGAAGCTTTATTGAAGAGCCACATGGATATGCAACTTTCCTAATATGTTATCTGTAGTAACTGCAAGTACTAGCATGAAAAAAAGATGCAGTCTATTAACATATTGAAAGGGACAGGCGCCTAATAATATCCAACAAAAAAACTAAACTATAGTACAAAATACTGGTACAACGGTTGATCCAGTTGTGAACTTCTTATGCAACTAATGATTTGTGCTGGCTAACCTAAGAGATGGAGTCTAATAAGAACTCTAGTGCCACCAGGGACTGCTGCAAAAGAGTGATGGTCTTCACTGCAGGGACCCCACTGGTCATGGCCAGGGTGAGTCTCACTAGACAGCTCCTGAGTAACAAGAGGATTGGCAGAGCGCAGGCCAAAGTTGGGGTTGGTAGCACAGGCTCACAGTCAGTGAATCAAAGATCAGGGTCAGTCATCATGGGTTAGTAAACACTAAATAAGGGCAAGGTCAGGGTCCCTGGCAGACATAGTCAGAAAAAGCCTCCACTGCACAGTATGCATGTAATTAGAATCATGTATAAATTAAATGACCATTTAGGCATATACACACACCTGCGAGCACCTATCCATCTTCATGCACCTCTCCCGATGGCTTGTTTTGTACATGCTTCTAGTTAGGCGCATGCTGGCAAACGTCCTGTAAAAACACAACCATAGAGACAGGTTTGTTGCTATTTGTTAATTAGTTCCTAACCTCTTACTGTCTATCTTCATTCTGTAAAACACACTACACTCTGACAGGACGTAGATAGTCGCTCTGCCGAAATGGCACCATTGGATTGTGTATTATCATGCCAGTGTTGGAACCAAGCTGTCACAGTTGGCATCTGCTTAACTTACTTTCTTTTTTTCCCTGCCCGCTTCCACCACATTCCTTTCTAAACTCCTCCTGTCTCAGTCCTATATATCCCTCTTCCAACACTATTTCCCCCTCAATACTTCCCTCCTCATTTTTCAGCTCCCATGAACTATTCTGCTACCTGCATTATTCATTGATGAATACAAGCAGAAACAAACCTCATACCCACAATCAATTTTATTTCCAAATAGCTTTAGCTGTCTTCTGCTCCATTGTTCATTTAATCATTGTAATTATTTTTTGACACTCAGCGATTCTTGTGCCATGCTCAGCTCTTGCTTTGTCATGCTTTACTGTTCACATATTTATCGCTCTCCCAATTATTAGTTGGTACCCAGTGTTTTCAATCTATCATATCTAACTCTTCCTCTGTCCTATCAGTGCACGCTACTCACAACTCTTCACTCTAACCTTCCTTGTTCTTAATTTCCTTATTGCTGTTCATTGCTCCACATTTTTCCTCCCTGCTCCATATCTATTTGTACTTTATTTACCCTCTCTGTTCAGCTGCATGAGCCTTTCCCTCTCTCCCTCTCCCTCACTGTAACTCCACTGTACCTCCTGACCTTTCATCCCTTCCCTACTTCCTCTACACCTTCCTCCTCATACCACTTACCTTCTCACCTCCTTTTCCCTTATTCACTTTCCCTACTTGCCTCTACTTTCTCTCCAGTCTTTCCCTCAGGTACCACATTTCCTATGATATGTTCTGCCCCCCCATTTCCAAATGAAATTTTCTACCCCTCCTTACCCAACTACTCTCTCCACAACACACCAATAAATCTACTTTCCACATCCTCCTGGGGACATCTCTCCCAACCTGGGCTCTTCCTTATCCCCATGTTCCCACCCTGCCCTTTCTTCCCAAATATACCCCTCCTTGCATACCTGTAGTCCCGATAACCATCAGCTGCACTTAGCTCTCTCCCATTCTCCTGTGCTCTCTGAAATGCTAGATCTGTCTATAACAAACTGAACAACAACTCAAACTGGGTTTAACCTTCTTGCCATCACCAAAACCTGACATCAGCTCTCAAGCACATTGGTCCCTCCTTCCACAGTATGAGACCTGAAGATAGACAAGGTGGCAGCATCCTAATCTATCCCCGCTGCACATTCTTGGTCACACCCTATGATCCCACTTTTTGAGGTCCCCGACGTTAATCTTTATTATCCAGCCCATATTCATTGTCTATCTCTCCCTCAGTTTTAACTTACAATTCATTGATTATTTTGATGCCTGACTTTCTATTCTCTGGTCTACCATCCCTCATCCTAGATCAGTGTTGGGAAACCTGATATACTTTAAGAACTGCATGTGAGGCTCCTTTAACCTTCAAAAGACCTGCACATTAACCGTAATTTCAAAAATTAAAAAAAAAAAAAGTTGGAAATTACCTTGTCACTCTCTCATCACTCATCCCAATATGACCCTTATGACCCAGTTGCTTCAAAATTCTACCACAAAAGTCCACACCGCTCAGACCTCATGCTTACTCCAAAATAGCCTAAATGGCTCTCAGGCCACCACATGCCACACACCCACATGTACTCAGACCCCCAAAAGATCTTATATCCCACATGTACTCCAGAATTAGCCCACATGCCACTCAACCCTCTGCAGTGAATAAGTAAGATGAGGAGCTGTAGGTGAAGGCTCGCTTGGCCACTAGTAGCCTGCTGGCTGTTTATTGCCCCCCCACTGTCTTAGGTGATTTCAATATTCCTAATGACAAACCCATCGACACTGCTGCCGCCAAATTTCTCCAGCAGCCTCTTTCCCTGAACTTCCTCTCCAACCCACTGAAATGGTTCTCATCTACTCCTTCCTCTGTCCTGTCACCAGTGTGTCCAAATCTCCCTTCCTGCTCTCTTACCAACCTCCTTTCATTCAGTTTCTCTATGCCCCCTGTACCCATCCCTTTAACCAAACCCTCTGTGTCAAATTGATGCTCCTGCCCTTTTTCTTCCAAACTTTAACCACTCCACTGCTCTGTCCTGCACCATTCTGGCTGTCTCACCTGAGCCTTAGGAATGACCGGTCCTGCCACCGCTCACAGCCTCTAGTGCTCAGAACTCCAGCAATGGCTTTCCAAGCAGACCTGTTATCTGCAAAAGCGCTCCACACTACTGATATTCTATCATATGCCCTCTCTTGCGCTAAACAAGCCTACTTTAACTTTCTTATTTCCATTTAGTCATCCAACCCGTTGTCTTTGTCTTTTCAACAGCTAGAACTCCCTCATCCCCCCCTTACAGCCTTTGACTTTGTCACCCACTTAACCACTAAAATTGACACAATCCTTCAAGATATCACCTCTTCCCAGGACGCACTGCTTTACTCATATTCTCCCTTGTCCCCAATTCACTTATCCCCCTCCCCCCACCACACACACACACACACACCAATTCTGGAGGGAAAGTCTAAACTATTCTGTAAAAAAAACTCTTTATGCAGCTAATATCTGAAATGACCTGGCTTTAATGGAAACTTTGGTGGGTAAAAATAACATCCACGATACATCATCATGAAGTACTTAACTTTGAGTCTTTATGTTTTTATTGTGATTTGTGTTTCTTGTTATTAAACAGTTAAATATTTTTTACTAGAAATGAGTTTCCCAATGTTAGTGCTACATTTTTAGTGAAGATTTCGATTGTATACTTGTTTAACTGAGCTTGTATAAGAAACCACCTGATGTTTGCAGTTTAAGAGTAGTGGAACAATACTTTGTACTCCTTGTATCAGAGATATGTGAGATGGGTAGATATGAGAGATGGAGAGATAAGTAGTATAGTAAACACATACAAATTACATTATAAATAAATGTATAGAGATAGATAGACAGATAGCTTTTCTTCAAGAGTGAATTACACAAAATTAAACACCTATCACATTTCTTTTTTTATTATTATTTTAAGGCTGTTTTATTTCGTTTTAGAGCATATTTAATGTTCCATTTATTGATACACTGTTCACATACACTTTGTGTACATATATTTTTCAACTGTTTTTTGTACCAAGGTGCATTTCACTGTAGTTTTCACAGGAGTCAACCAACCTATATATGCATTATAGTTATTTAAACAGTCTTTTGCAAAAAAAAACCAAATGTACATGCCTTACTAAAAGACAATAATGTATATGGAATCATGACCATAATGAATAATCCCCCCCCAATCGCATTAACCCTAATAATGAGCAGAACATTATTTTTTGCCTTTTGTGTGTGTTCAGAGCCACACATGTCACTGCTGTAACATTGGTGGTAACTGTACTAGTTTCATTTTGACACATTTACCTCATAGTTTGTAATAGTAATGTTCAGCTGTCATTATATTTTAACTTTTTGACTCTTCCACAGAAAACCCAGTTTGACAGTCGACGTCACGCCTACGTCATTAGTGCACCCGCAGTGACCACGCCCCCACTATGTGGGAAAACCTGAAAGATCCATCGGGAAATAGTTAATACTCCCCGCCCCTTTAACTGTCAATATTCCCCGCCTACGGGATGGATACTCGCCGTGTGATTGGCCGGTCAGGATGTCAGAAGCAACTGGTTCACCTCAGGACGCGCTTACTGCCTCCTGTCAGAACCCGGACGGGTGTCGGGTTAGGCAGGGGCTGCCGCCGGTCCGGGAGTAAGGATGAAGGCAGTACGTGATTGGGTGTGAGCCCTTCACCCCCCGTCCCTCCTCCCCTCCCAATCACCTACCCGGACCAAAGATGGCGGGCGGCTCCATCACACTGCCCACTCTCAACATGACGGCGCGCAGTCACGACCTGGTCCTGGTCGTAGTGATGTTGCTGGCTCTCAGCAGCTGCCTGGCGAGCTCATCCACTCCCGGGGAAGAGGAGGACGTGGAGACGGTGATCATCGGGCTGCGGCTGGAGGACACGGACGATGTGTCATTTATGAAAGCCGGAGCGCTGCGGGTGAGCGAGCGGACCCGGGTCGAACTCCGGGTGTACGGGCAGAACATCGACAACGAGACGTGGTCTAAGATCGCCTTCACCGAGCACCCGCCGCCTTGGACCAATGGACAGGACCTCAGCGGCCAGGAGGGCTTTTACCCCTGTGGTATCCGCACCTCGGACATCATCATCCTGCCGCACATCAAGCTGAGCCGCAGCAGCTCCGGCATAGTAGAGATAGAGATGAAACCCTTGAGGAAGACCGAGAAGAGCAAGGCTTACTACATGTGTACCTCCATCTCCAGCCCGCCACCCAGCCCCGGGGGCCACCAGCCCTGGACTGAGACCACCTGGGTCTACCATGTCGGGGATGACACCCGGGTGATCGTGGAGGAGGAGAAGAAGTTTCTGCTCCCTTTCTGGCTGCAGGTCATCTTCATCGCCCTCCTCCTCTGCCTATCGGGCATGTTTAGCGGCCTCAACCTGGGGCTCATGGCGCTGGACCCCATGGAACTGCGGATCGTGCAGAACTGCGGCACGGACAAGGAGAAGAACTATGCCAAGAGGATCGAGCCTGTGCGCCGCCAGGGCAACTACCTGCTCTGCTCACTGCTGCTGGGCAATGTGCTGGTCAACACCACCCTGACCATCCTGCTGGATGACATCGCCGGCTCGGGGCTGGTGGCTGTGGTGGTCTCCACCATCGGAATAGTCATTTTCGGGGAGATTGTGCCCCAGGCCATCTGCTCCAGGCACGGCTTGGCCGTGGGAGCCAACACCATCTTCCTGACCAAGTTCTTCATGATGATGACCTTCCCTGCTTCCTACCCGGTCAGCAAGCTGCTGGACTGCGTGCTGGGACAGGAGATCGGCACCGTCTATAACCGGGAGAAGCTGCTGGAGATGCTGAGGGTCACCGACCCCTACAATGATCTGGTCAAGGAGGAGCTCAATATCATCCAGGGCGCTCTGGAGCTCAGGACCAAAACGGTGGAAGACGTGATGACCCCGCTCAGAGACTGCTTTATGATGGCTGGAGATGCCACTCTGGACTTCAACACCATGTCAGAGATTATGGAGAGCGGCTACACCCGCATCCCAGTCTATGAAGGGGAGAGGTCCAACATTGTGGACCTGCTGTTCGTCAAGGACCTGGCCTTTGTGGACCCTGATGACTGCACCCCTTTAAAGACCATCACCAAGTTCTACAATCACCCTCTGCACTTTGTCTTCAATGACACCAAGCTGGATGCCATGCTGGAAGAGTTCAAAAAAGGTGGGAACTTTACCATTAGCTGCTGGTGGGGTGGGAGGGACAAAACAGATCCCCAGACACCTGGTAGGGGTTCCCCGGTAACCCTAATGTCTTTACTATAAGGCAGTATTGCTGGTTCTTTTAGCTAGCTCATGCATATGCTAGATGTGACCCTCCAATTGCTTTGCAACTACAAGTTCCAGTATGCCTTGCTAGCTGTCTGGCGGGTCTTGCTGGGCAACAGCTTGATTGTCACAGCTTGCCAAGTTTCTAGGTGACTTGGAAACGTGTTGATAGTGTTCAATCTCTTTACTTAGAGCAAGTTAAGTGTATGAACCAAAATAGGGTTTCATGCATTGTGAATGAGAGAGACACTTGCCACGACCTTGCGCAGCAGCTACTCTGTAGTGACCCAAATAATTGCAATCGCATTGGTGCGGTGTTTGTTGTATTTTAGGGGTCTGCTTATTACTATGGTTTTTTTTTTTTAAATACTTGTTTAGGATTTCAAAAGAGCTGTATTAGTGCATCGATAGACTTGTCCTTTTATTATGCAATATTGTAGCGTGTTCATGTAACTTGACTCAGGAACTCTTAAGCGCTGTCCAGCACATTTGTAGAGTCATCAGCCTTGCAGAGCGTTTCTATCTTCCTAGTCCACACGTGTCTGACACCTTTATTTATTTTTAACACCTTGCCTGCCAATGCCTATAACATGATGTAATCCTTTTCTTTGGCATCTCCAGGATATAGGAATTTGTGGCTGTTTCCATGTTGCAGTAATCTTTGAATTTTAATCTATCTACAAAAGTCAGTTGTTGGATTTCTGCTCTCTGATCTCAAGCACCCCCTCCCCCTATTGTTAGTATAATACAGGCTTGCATCTTATTCATTTGTTTTAACCTGTGGGTCACAGTCACTAAAATATAACAGGAATTTATTCGATTTGTTGTAATTCAGCATTTTATTTTAGTTTTGTGTTCTTGTGTATAACAATTTTATTTATAGGTTGTGACTATTTGCTATGCTTCGCTATTTACATATTTATATACCTTTGAACAGGTGAATGGCTTCAAATCTTTATGATTATTGCACTACAAAACAAATCTTTCTAACACTGCCCTGTCTGAAAATAAAAACTAATTAAAATAGGCAAGTAATTGTATTATAGGTAATGTGGCTTAATAAATGTATCAGTGTTTGAGTATTTCTATTCAGCTGGGATAAAATATTTTTATTATTATTATTATTATTATTATTATTATGATGTCCGGTGTAGTTTTGCTAGGAAAAGCAGACAAAGGTCCTCAAACAGTGTTGCAAATATAGAGTAGTTGACATTTATAAACTAAATAATCTAATGTCAAAATATGTTTGATTTGGGCAGGAATTTAACAGGATCGCATAAACAGATCTGTAGAAATAAATTCAGTAGCATTCAGATACATATTACTGAGTACAGTTTCCTTGCCAACATAATCTCCTATTTGGTGCCTAACACATAGTGGGAGAAGTGCATAATACATCTTTACAAGTTTGAATATTAATCACGTACTTATTGTAAACCTGTGATACAATTTTTTTTTACACTTTTTTTCATACTTTGCCCTTTTTTATAAACTCTGTGTTACAAAACACTTCTTTTATAGCAATCCACACATATATGCAATTCTAGAGAAATGTAAATGGACCAATGGAGAACATTACTAGTCGTAGTAATCTGTGTTTATATCCACAGGTGCACACACTGGAATGCACTACTGTGTAGACAGGCATGTCCTTCATAAACTATCCTTTCAGCCCAACATAACTTAGTGGCTTTGAGTAATGGGCTATAAATAAAAAAAATTGTGTTAAGGTGTCTTGAGCTGGTATTCTTTGTTAGATTGGCACATAGGTCACCCACCGGATGTTGCTTGTTGGATGGGTGATACATTCTTGTGCCATGCTATCGGTCTGTGTCTCATGCAATAGAGTGATCCATGTTGAATTTTGAGTTTGGTTAAAGGAGGACACATCTATACATTGTATCAGATTCACTTAAACCCAGTGTAGTATGATTATGCTAATTGGGATGCATGTAGGCTAATGTGTCATTGTAACATTCCCAATGGTACAGCATGTACTCCTCACAGTATAAATATCTACCTAATCGGTCATGGATTTGTGGCCAGTTTGCACAGATTTGGGTTAGTTAGAAGTTGGGTCAAAGGACTGAATGACAGGAACGTCATGCAGTGTGGTTGACAATGTCCACATAATAATAATAATAATAGTAATAATAATGTTTTTATTAATTATATAGCACCACTCGATTAACACAGTGCTGTCCAGAGAATATTTGTCATTCACACCATTGCAGCTGACAGTCTAAATTCCCTACCACACACACAGACTAGGGTCCGTTTTAGTCAGTAGCCAATTAACCTACTAGTATGTGTTTGGAGTGTGGAAGGAAACCCACACAAACAAGAGAACATCCAAACTCCACTCAGATAGGACCCTGCTCAGGAATGGAACTCAAAACCCCCACCTCTGAGATAGCAGTGCTAACCACAGTGCTACTGTGTTGACCCAACATGTAGATGCAGTTGGAGACATGCCATAATTTCAGGCCTGCCCAGTCATATGCAATCATAATTTTATTAGGTAGATCCAATATTTTTGGGCCCACACATACAGTATTTGTGGCTATGTTTTTTAAGCAAATAATGATGGCATTTCCATATTTGTGGCCAATTCAAATCAATTGATTAATTCTGCAGTCTATAAGCTGTTGATGGAACCTACGGGATTTCATCCACTGGTTTTTCGTTGAGCATATGTAGTTAAAATATGAAAAATGATATAAATTTATAATATTAAAAAACATGTAACTCTTGCAGCTATATGCACAAGTGCTCAGACGTTGACAGAAGTTAGAATTGCTACTTGTAGCAAGCTGCTGCAGAGTCCTGGTGTGCATAGGAAAAATGTTTACACACTATCACATTTTTGTCTAAATCTCTTCAGTTGTGCTGAGTTCCTGAGACTCTTCCTTATATACATTTTAAGATTTCTAGTAGCTGTTTTCTGTTAGGCGTCCTGTATTTTAAGTGTAATGGTCCTTTGAAATGGGGTTATTTGCTTTTGAATAATCCCTTTTCGTTTAATAGATCGCTGCTGAAGTACTAACTGTGGTGTCACTATTGAAAAAGAATGAGTTGTCTAATAGTGTACAACCAGTTGTTGGAGGTACTAGCTCAGAGTCAAGGAGAGGGGAGGGACTCAGATATTTAGGAATTTGTAGTTGCATAACTTAGATTATTGATGGCTGCACAAACAGCATTTGACACTTTGAATAGTAATTTTATGTTGCCAAACAATGGGTATCTTTTTTTTTTTTTTCCACCTACTGTCATTGGGCTCCTGGCAGTTTTTAGGGTTAATTGAATGTGCACAGAGTCCAAGGACTGTGTTTTTTGTTTTGTTTGTTTTTTCAATGTTTGTTTATATTGTGAAACGTATCATTCATACAGGCACTGAAGATAATGATCACTATTAATATAACGTTGTGATTACCTGTGCTTTCATCCTTTTGTGCCAGTGTGTATAAGTTCCTGATGAGGAATGTTCTACTGAATATCTCTGGACTTGGAGTAGACTGAAACAGAGCTGGCAGAAAAGGCAGGATTTTCGTAAGAAAGGCACAAACAAAGCCTGCATGGTTTTGATGGTTACGTAATTAAGAGGCTTATTTCACCGTTGGGTTGTAGCACAGTACAGACCATCGGTTGCAAATGTGGAGCTAATTGTTTTCCTGTCTCATGCTGCATTTATTCAGGTTTTGTGAAAACATGTTTCCATATAACGTTACTAAACGGCACAAAGAATAAACATGGCTATTACATGACACAAGTCTACAATGTAGAAATATAAACGTACTTTCAAAATAGTTCTTAATAGTCGCGCTGTAAACTTTAAAGGGAATCGAACTCTGTTTCTTTTTTTTTTATTTGTCTAATATTATTATTTGTGTAAAAATTTTTATATAACCATATTCGTATTCATAAGAGAGACTATACCTAATTTTCATGATTGGTTTACGAAACTGTTTGCAAAGTTCACCATTCAGTACAGTTGCCATTGTTCCTTTCTCTTTCTCAACCTTCCAGAGCTCTTCTACCAGTCTTATCGAGAGGTGTTCATTCTCTTCTAACTGCTTTTGATGATGCTGAATGCATCTCAGGTGCAACATAGTAGTAGATTGAAGAACCGATGCGCCTTCCAGGAGTTTAGAAAATTCCTAATTGCTTATTCCGATGTTTCAGGACACTTAACTTGAAAAAGTAACATTATCTCAGACCAAAGCTAAGAAGTTTCTATAAATACCCCCAAATGTGGTGAAAAATGCCTAACTTTTAAGCTCATTCCTAGGTGAATATTAAAAGAACACATGACCGCTACAATAATTAAAAACATAATTATTTTGATCCCGCAACTGTTCACAGAAAGAAAAAAAAAATAGAAACAAAAACACTGTCTTTAAGAAACACGCAAACAAAAGATAAAATACAATGCAACAAAAACAAACAAGCAATAAATTAACCATGAATAACAAGATTTCTGCCTATAAAAAAGCATACCAAAAATTAACTGATCTTTATTTATCACAAAACCACATGGTCACATGATTAATCATGTGACGGAATGTCGATGATTCAAGTGGTATCAATGAAACCAATCTATTATAATAATGTTATACTAAACAAATCTCATGCACTCCTATTATAATTGTGCATATATTTTCTCATAACAAAAATGACCACCCCCTGGCCTGCATATACCATTCATATATCATAGCCAACAATATATGACTGCAGTAAACAGCAGTTTTTTTTTTTCATATGGAGGGAGTGTATGTATATGTCATTTATTTTAATTTCTGATGCCCTTGGACATGAGTCTGTGCATCGGATAAAGCTTAACCCACAGTGTAGTTTTCTATTGACTCCAGACATAACTAATCACCTTTACTTCATCTTTCTGCTACTGTTCTGTGCTTTTCACCAAGGCCTGATTATCATTCTGGAAATATATTAAGTAAAAGTTACAAGAAGGCATGCACACACAGTTATCTGAAGGTGGGAAATTTATTTGACTCTCTCTCAGCTCATTATACTTGTTCTTTTATGCCCCTGTACGAATATACGTTGATTTTTTTTTAATGGAAACAATGAAGCTATGTGCCAGGTTTTAATGATATCATTTGAGTACCACTGGGATGAATACTGTCTCGGTCAATTACATTAATTTCTTTTGTACTCTTATAGAGATCCTTAAAACTTAGCTTTTAGGAGTACTTAAGGAGAGGGTTGAGAAACAGATTTCAAGGCAAAGTGTAACTTGCTCTTGTAAGTTATAACTCCCACACTTCAGAGTGCCCAGGAGCTTCTAGTACCGGTCAAATGCTAAATAGGGTAAGCGAGAGGGCCTATCCCTAGAAAAAAAATAGATTCCCATAACGAGGCTATTCTAATCACTAATTCAACATTTTTCAGCATGTGTTAGATCTAAGTTCTGTCAGTCCCACCATCCTTGATCCTACTGTATTGCCGTGAAAGCAGGGTGCCAGCATTCCTCTGCACCATTCAGTGATTACATCCATTCTGATTTGGCCAGGAGTGTACATAGCTGTGAGGATTTATGTGGGTCACTTCTAAGTGCATAATCTTACAGCAGCTCTGAACATTTAAAAACAACAGGTCTGTTAGTCTGCAAAGCTTTGGTGTATTTTTTTTTATTTTATTATTTTTTTTAAACACAGATCAATACAGATTTCAGCATGAGGGCTTCAATTGGGTGCGGTTCTGGGGTGAGTGTTTTTAGATGGTTTGGACCACGAATGCTTGACAAGATTTCCAAGTTTCAAGCATCTTTTAGCTGTTAGTAGGTCTGATTTTTTTTTTTTTGTAAAATGTCAGGAATGCAAAGTTTTAATTACTGGTTTTGACTGCAAGAGGTATAAAGTGAACCTGTCTCCTTGCGAACAACGGATTCATTTTGTGACCCAAACAAATATTTATGCATGGCCCAGGAGCTAGTGACATGACTGAGGCACAAGGCACTTTGTGCCTCAGCGATGTCCTGTTTGACATTGCAATCACTTACAGAAGTGAAAATCTGGTGTAGCCAGGATGCAGGTAGAACAGAGACCAGCTATGATTAAGTGTCCAGCAGAATGTAGACTGGTCTCTGTGAACTAATAATGTCAATCATATGCTGCTTTGTCAAGTAAACATTCCAAAAAGTTGATTGACAGCTCTGCTTGCTAAGTTAATTGGCACAAATTCTTCAGTTTCAGTGTGTGTTGGGCAGGTGTGTACTACCTGTGACTCTTCAGGTGTTGTGCTGTCCCCACCTTGCCAGTCATTGGATGGTAAACCAAGCTTGGTGTTGTAGTATCACAGTCCAGGTCTGGCTCGCTGTGAATGGCGAATTTTCACCTAGTAATGAACATTTGTTATGTTGCAACATAAGTGAAACCTATAAATTAAAATAAAATATAAAGACAAGGAAAATGTAACTGGCAGGTTATTTCCAGGTAACACCTGAACTCTGCTGGTGCACTTTATTACAGAAACACCTTTAACAGCCTGTGTATTACGTTTTTTTTGTTTGTATTTAACTACCACAGGGTGTTTTAATAAGACATGGTTAAATATTTGGGGGATTTATCATGGCATTAATTATGGGGCAGTTATGTGTGAACTTTATGCAGTCTGTAACCTGTTTATACATTTTTAATTACTATTCTCAGGCTAAAAATGAGATCTCCGATTAACGCTATCAATATTTAATGGGTGACATTTTACATGCTGACTTGTTTCTCACCTCCAGTACAGCATTTAAACAATTTGTGCATGAACTTGATATTTAGTGGCAAAACAACCCTTCTCGCTGACCATTGACGGGAATACTATCTTATAATGTTTTGCAGGAGTACTCTTCTCACTCTTTTTATTTATTTTTTTATTTTTATTTTTTATGTGTTTCTGCTTTGAGCCTAAATTATGTCTGCGAATCAGTTTCATGATGTGTGGTTTGTTTAATTTATAACGTACTTCCTTTAATTGTATTAATGTTGTGTACAAATTGGGTATATATTTTAATATAAAATAAAAATCAGTACCAATGGTTGACTAGTCGATCGTACACAATTTCTTTGCAAAAATCCAGGATTATGGAAGCCCACCCTTAATTGCTTGCTATTAACCCCTTTGCTACTAGGGCATTTTAGCCCTGGCATTTATGGGCTCCCGTTATTCCGACTTCATTATCTATTTATTTATTTTTTTATTTTTCTTTTATGCAGTATCCATGCAAATCATATCTTGTTCCTTTACTGCATTTTCAGAAAGCAACATTGTTTTCGTTATTACCCAAGACTTGAATGCAGTGGAAAATAATAATGCATTTTGCATTTTATTTATTAAAAAAACAAAAAAAAAACTGGGAAACTTTTAGGAAGAGACTGTTACAACACTCTGAACATCTGCAGGTCCCCTGATAAGAATGGTACCCAATTTGCATGTGTTGATTTGGCATAAAAGGTTCTAAAGCCTACAACCATGCATCTAATACTTTTATTTACATAAATATGTGCTTCTTTCTCAGGTGGTTATGATTGATGATAAATGAAAACTTCTTCCTTCTCTGAAAGAGGATAATCTTTATTATTCCTTCTTACTTTGTAACCTTTTTAAAGTGAGACAACATAACCTGTAGGACTGTGTTCATTATCATCTGCCTTTGGGCTGACATTGATAGGCCTCATTGAGTTCAAGTGTTCTGAAAGGCTGGGAAAGTATGTTCTCAGCAGCCATATGGTTAAAAAAGTTCAATTTTTAAGAACCTGTAGTACAAGAGTGTGTTTCTAAACTGCAGTGCTAGAGGCTTTTTACATACTGACCATCCTGATGCTTCATTTCTTCTCTTCCTTTATTGCCAGAGGATCTTTCACCTCTCAGTAGTAAATGTTACTTTACCTCTTCCGTCTGACAGCCAGGTTTAAACCAGCTCATTCCAATCCTGTATGCCCAGTATAAAACATTTAATCTTGATATAGATCATACTGCAAACTAGATAATCACATATTCGGTCAAGTGTGCCTGCTCGGCTTCTGGGGTCAGAGTGATGGGCTTACCGTGTCCTATTGTTAATATACGGAACACTTGAGACCTGGTTAAGAATCAACGCAGTGCAGTGTAGTCCAGCCCTGTGGTAGCAAAGTAATAGTTTGATGTTCACACTCTTGCTTTCATTTCCTTTGAAGATTGGACTGTGCAGTGGGTGTTGGGCAATTTAACAGTGCTGTATGGTTTTTGTTTTGTTTTGTTTTTTTCTGTGCAAACCTACCGACCTAGCTTGTAACACTTGTTTAAAATGCCTACTCCTATGTTGTTACAAATGGATGTCTCGTTGATTTAAATATATTTTAACTTATTAAAGATATTAAGAGTATAATATCGTTAATAAGTTAGATTGTCAGCTTGCGAGCAGGGCCCTCTAACCTCTGTTTGTATTACCCAGTGTTGTTTTATTAATGTTGTTACCAATTGTAAAGCGCTACGGAATTTGCTGTTGCTGGCGCTTTATAAATGTTGATGAAGAGTAAGGGCATCTAAGGGGCCTATTTATTTTGCATTTTTTGCTTAAAATCCCTTGAAAACAGCTGTTTTGGGGGGGGACCCATCACATTTTAAGTATCCTATTGTTTTAGAATTAGGGGATCGCAGCAGATACCTGTGATATTTGCTGTAGTCCCACTGTTATCGTAAGCAAACAAAACATTGCTTTCTATGGGAACTGCTATTTATTGTAATCTTAATCAAAGATTTTCAGAACTTGTGCCCAATGACTAACGCCATTGAAGCCTATGAGGAGAGCATTATGGTAGAGGGATCTTCGGATCCCTCACCGCATCTTCCTGCTCTCTACTCCTGGTTACTATCACAAAGGTGACCACTTTGAGAAAGTAACCATAGAAAAGCTAGGAGATAGTTAAACTGTAGTATTAGCCAGAACAGCAGTTTTATTGTGACTGCTGTCCCAACAGAACACTTTTAATAAATGGTCACGATCTTTCATTCCTTATCATTGTGATAAGGAATGAAAATGTTCATGGCAAAAAAAGCGGTTATTGTTAAATATGCCCCTAAAGCTGTTGTGGAACTGAATGGTCTACTAGAGAGCGCCAGGGTTTTTTTTCCAGCTCGTCACTATTGGTGGGTTTGCAGTGAAAAATTAAAGCGGAAATGGCTTTAAAGACAAAACAAACTCACCGAATAGCGTTGAGTTGAAAAAATTCGGAAGTTTATTTATTTACACCTGGGACTTGTAGTGCCAAATTGGTGGGTTAGCCTCAGGTTGTCTAAGCCATAATAATGACATTATTATTGTTGATTATTAATAATATTATTATTTTATTATTATTAATAATATTATTCTGGTCCCTAGAATAGGACTGAAGGCATATGTGCCAGATATGGCATTTAGATGCAATGCCAAATCCTGCAGAGTGGCATCATAGCAATAAAATTATCTCAAGCAGATGTATGTATTTACATGTGACCGGCTTCAAGGGTGCAGAAAGAGGTCAGCCGTCCGAGCTTCTGCGTACAGAGTTGATAGTGCCTGAGGGGTGCACTTACCTGCTGTTTGTCAGAGTGTAAGGTATTTGTGCTCCTGTATATTGGCTCCTACAAGATGCAGTTGTTATGTTTGTGAATCTGTACATCTGTATGGTTTCCCTATAATGTGCTATTCCACAGTCAAGTTATACTATAATCCTCATACTACAATTCCACAGTCAGACTATACTATAGTCCTATGTATAAGCATTTTACGGTGTTTGCACTGACTAATTATAGTTTCAGATAATGTGCTTGTATTTTCCTGTCACTTTTGAACCAAAAAAAAAAAACCTGTTGGTGAGTTATTATCTTTGTAGCTTCCATGTATTTTTATTGGAGCAACATAAAAATTGCAACATGCCCTACGTGCTCCTTCCGCAGATGGGACCAAGTCTCGCGTACAAGGCCAATAAAATGACAAGTTCAGCAAATTTACAAGTACATGAGTCTGCAGTAAATGAACTGCTTAGGTGCAGGGACAAGACATTGCATTCTACATAGACATTCACATTTATATCTACAATTCATCCATTTGTTTTCCTGGCATATAGGTTTCTTAATTCATATTTTTGTTTTTAATATTTTTATGTAACCCTTCACTTAACCTCTGTTGTAGTCTTGTAGCTCTATCATTGAGATCACTGACAATGCTAAAGTGTAAATAAGCAGTTATAGGAATCTGTTCTGGTGCATGCTGGGGATGTTGGATACAATAGGGGGATTGGTCATCCAAAAAAGTTCCCCGTATCGGTCTTCTCTGAATGCAAATGGATCTTGCATGTGATTGATGCTTCTGTGGGAGGAGCCCAACTTCTTCCTTTTCATGTCCTGAATAAAGTGAGTACTCCCACCAAAACGTTAATGAATATATATAATAGTTGCATTCAGAGAAGGCTGGTTATAGAATATTTGCGATTTATGTAATATGCAGATACAGATAGAAGCTTAAAGCGTATAAGCTGTGACTGGTCCAGACTGTGCACACTCTGTTCAAAAGCCACCAGAGAGGGGAAACAGAAACAGAGTTGACAGCAATTTGCCTTGATATCTCTGACCTCTTCAGCTATTTTCTCCTGTTCCACAACCCGCCTCTGTAAGGCGCCAGTGAGTACTGTTAGTGTGTGTCTAGAGGTCAGTGAATCTGTATGCAGGTCTCTCCTATGCTCTCTGGTTAAAAAATCGGGTTGGTTGGGAGACGGATAAAGAAATGTTAGTGTACAACTGTTCTAATGAAGGCCAATGTCAGGCTACTATGGGATATTGCACATTTGCACTCTTGAAGCATGATGGTAAATCTTCCTTGTCTGTCTGTATTTCATAGTTAAAAGCTTATTAAAACAGAAATGAATGGTGAAGTCTACTTGCCTGCACCCCTGTTGATTCCATGAATAGTGTCCAGTGAGCTGTCCAATAGTGTGATGTGAATGCGACACATCAGCAGCTCATGTAATTAATTAAATGGCTACCTTTCAATGTTAAAATGTCACATTGTTAAGTTTAATTTTTTTAAGTGTAACTCCTATGTTAGGAACTTGCAGATAAGTTGCTTGTCAGCACTGTAGGGTCTTACTTGCTGATGGGGCTAAGGCTATACAAGTGAATTTGAGTCGGGATCAGTCACATGTTGCCAGGTCAAGATTACATGAGATTAATCTCCTATTATTGTAACACAAGGCTTTCTATAGGTCTTCTGTCAGTCACTAAGTGACACACGTAGGCTGGTTCATAGTCTTAGGGGTAAATTTATTAAGTTGCGGGTTTGAAAAAGTGGAGATGTTGTCTATGGCAACCAATCAGATTCTAGTTATTTATTTAGTACATTCTGCAAAATGAAAGCTGGAGTCTGATTGGTTGCTACAGGCAACATCTCCATTTTTTTTTTTTAAACCTGCAGATTGATAAATTTACCCCTTAGGGTGTTGTGTTAAATTATTAACAGACTAAGTTTTTGATCCATAGTTTCGCCATTTGTGGGTAAAAATTTTAATTGTTAATTATATGTATGCCACTTTAAACATCGGTTATCCTTAGTACGTGCGCCTCCGCACCTTGACGCTGGTTCCACCTGACAGAGGATGAGCTTCTCCCACTGTAGCTCTCCAGTAAACCCCTTACTCCATCCTCCTTCACCCACATGCTGCCCATCTAATGCACAATGTACAGTATTAAACAGCAGGCGGGCCACTTGCTCTAGTCCCTAGAATGACACACGGGCACAGTCCCATGTTTCAAGTGGTGCCCCTATAATTAACAAGTACCAGAAATAGTTTTAGTAGCTCCAGCCTTAGTCTGTCAATATTATCAGGTATATTTGTTAATGGACATGCAGTTGGGCTACATGACTGACAATGCAACGTTAGTGAAAATGTGGTTGATTCATTTGGTCCGTTGTATTTGATTTGCAGTCCGGATAAATGCAGTGTAACTGTGACAGGCTATTTATGTGTAATCTAGCTGTGCACAGTTTTCTCTAATAGTCTTACAGTCGGGAATTCTGTTGTGCTCTGAAAAAAAGCACGCCTCGTGTAAGCCCACTTTTTTATTTTTTGGCAAATTCCTGGATCTCTAACCCCCCCTCCCCCTTTTTTTTTTTTTCCTGTGTGCTCCAAATAAGGAAGAATCAATGACGATACATTATAGAAGGATTGCATTTGAATTGTCTGTTAGATATATTTTTGTTACCATTATGTTTTCAGGTTGACGCTCAGAAACTATACTATCACACTAACAAAATGATGTCAGTGTTTGAATATCCTGCTACATTAATTCTGAGATAGAAAAGCTAAATAGAAAGAGGCATAATGCTTCTCTCAATGGGTTATGGCTGTTAGCCCAGCCCCCCTACCCCCATTTTCTGAATTCATATTTACTTGCAATATTAAAGGGTTTATCCATCATTAGACAATGGCAATGGTGGTGATGAGTAAGAGAAATCTAGGACTCTGATGCATGAGATTACGTGACACATATTGGCTTAGTGGGACTGTATGATCCAGTCACACAGCAATGTTGGGCAGGGGTCAGGGTTGTCTGATTATAAAGAACACATGTAAATCCTGCATGAACTGTGTAGAGAGGTGGGAATAAGGTAGAATAACCTATCGAGGTTAAGACGGTGGTTGAGGAATTTAATATGCTATATAAATAAATGCTATTGATAATACAGTATGTGTTAAAAAATGGCTTTTACCACACTAGCAAGTAGATTTATCAAACTTTCTAAAAAGGAAAAGTGGAGTTGTTGCCCATAGCAATCAGTTAATTTTTTTTAATTTAAATGTAGTAGATAAATAGCTAGAATCTAATTGGTTGCTATGGGCAACACCTCCACTTTTTCTTTTTAGGTTTGATAAATCTACCTGTAAAAGTATATTCAACTTTCATAAGATCCAGTATCTCAAGTAAAAGTCCAATGCAATGAAAATTGATCAGTCTTTCCTCTGTGTTTTAAACTTTAAACCTTTAAACCCTTTAAACATTCTATAGTTTTATGGCTAACTTCATGTTAAATGCATTTCCGTGTGGTCACTCATGATATATTAACATGCGAAAAGAGAAAATAGTTTGTCTTCTAAAATGGTGATTTATTTAAAGGTTGACCACCCGAAATACCATTTTACCCTACCATTCTGCATTTACCCCAACTAGCAGAAGCATGGGGGTCAGGGCCGCCATCAGAAATCATGGGGCCCATGATTGGTGTAAATCCAGCTGCTCGTAAATGGGCGTCCTCTCTCCCCCAGCTCTCTGGAGCTGAGCACTTCGTAGCATTATCTCTGGGAGACGGTAAAAGAACAATCCTACGTCGCTGTGAAGAGGGAGCTTGCGATTGGCATATAGGGACAGTGTCGTCTAGACCGGTGTGAATAGCATCTATATGGATAAGACTTGGAAATATGAAAACTCATATATCCACAATAAATATTGGTGCCAGTGTTTGTTCTGCCCTGTTTACTTAGACACCAGTATCTTGTTCTGCTGTGTACAAAAGGTGGAAAACGAGTGGACAGTATCTGGCAAGGTGAAAAGTAATTGGGGGAGGTGAAGTGATAGTGACTACTGTGAGTTGGAGCAATTAAGAAGAGTGTCTTGTGCCAGTCGCGGTCTGTGAAAACCAAGAAGGTTGGAAATAGAGATCAGTGGCCTCATTTTATTTTAGAACCAAATAAAAGGTTCAGGTTTGCCCCTGGGCATACATAGTTGTGATGCAAGTGGTACAGATGTAACTTGTTTTTGCATGCGGGGATAATACTTTCTGGTTTTGCATGTAGCACACCAGTGCCTTAGCGGTGATGGCTTCAGCCACTCTGTGTATATGTAACCTGCTTTTTGCTCTGTCTATTCTTGGTGTGATTCTTGCTGTATACTGTTTGTCTGCTTCCCGTCCTGACCTTTGCCTGAATACTGCCTTGACCTCGGCTTGAGCCCTGACTCTGCCCGTGTGCCCTCTGGACATTCATTTTACCACCTTCTGTTCTCTGTTTGGTTTCCATTATTCTGCCCCTAGAGGAATTGGATCCTTTTTTTTTTTTTTTGTAACTGTTAAAGGTAATCTCTTTCTGCCCTTAAAGCGGGTGTTACTTCCCTGAGAGTCTGCTGTTGCTCTCTGCTATCAGGAGGGTCTAATGATGAGGCAAATATACTATTAATGTTAATATCGTAGCGGCCATTTAATAACTACCTTCATTATCACTCACAGGGTAGGTTCCAGTTTAAACTCCAGTTCTTGGAAAGATAATTCTATTTCAGGGAATACAGGGAATAATACATATATCAAGAAAGGAATTCTGCAAAGTCTCATTTAAGGTATGTATTCTTATTAACAATAGATATTTTCAGTAACAGTCTTTACACATATAATAACACAGTGTAGAAAGTATAATATATTTTAAATAAAATATATTGCCTACTTTAGCTATTTTATCTATGTATAAATGTGCCTGTCTTATCTGTTACATAGTTACTAAGTAAACATGGTAGTACTTTATATGTATATGTGTGCATATCAGATTTCAGTGTATGTATACACGTGTGTGTGTGTGTGTGTGTGTGTATGTATGTATGTATATATGAATATATGTGTGTGCATGTGATATATATTCAAGTATAAGCCGAGGCACCTAATTTTACCACAAAAAACTGGGAAAACTTATTGACTCGAGTATAAGCCTAGGGTGGGAAATGCAGTAGCTACTGGTGAATTTCAAAAGGAAAAATATTGGGGGGTGGCTTCTATGCATTAGATAAATACATATACAGCTAGTACCATAACTGTGCGTATTGATAAGCAGATATTCCCTGAAAGTACAGTCCAGCTCAGGCTCCCAAAATGTCTCCAAATGCACCAAAAATCATTAAATGCCCACTGTCCCACTGGTGTAAATGCGTCCATATTTATAGGATGCACATGAGTGGAGCTATATAAATAGTGTTCATATAATAATAATAATATCTGCAGGCAGTGCAAAAACTGTTCTCAGTAAGAGCTTTGTGTTTTGGGGAGTTCCTTGGTAAATGCCGGCTAGACACTTCTACACCCTGTTTACCTTCCTAATGCTTTTGAGGGAGGGAGGAATTTTCTTCAGCCCTTAACTTCCGCAGTGGAGCGCATGTGCGTTCTACTGACAGGAAGTTCGGCATTTGGATGCAAGTTTGTGTGTGTATATGTGTGTGTGTATGTGTATATGTATATATATATATATATATATATATATATATATATGTGTGTGTGTGTGTGTTAACCCGTGCATGATACTCATGCATTCTAGTCAAATCAAGATACTTAAGCTCTTAAATAGGTTCTTGTCATGCATTTGGGCCTAGCCCAGGCCTCCTCAGGGGAAGATCGTTACTTCCCGACGCAAGCGCCCTTTTTAATGTGTGTTCATGAGGTAAAATTACCTCACGAAAATGAGTTTGACCCATCAACTCGTAAATTTAGCCTTTACTATCCCTCCCACGGGGGGAAGGGGGGATGATGGAAGTTAACTGACTTGACTATTCTAATTTTTTTGACAAATAATGTCAGTATACCAAATTTCAGGTCAATTGGATGAGCCCTTTCTGAGAAAATAGCTTTTTCCACACACACTAACGCACGCCTCTACACATGTGTGTTCATGAGGTAAAATTGCCTCACGAAAATGAGTTTGAGCCCTACCAAATTTCAGCCCTTTTTGAATTTTTTTTTCCCACACACACTAAGAATTTAGTAGGTCAGTGTATAACTCTGCCCAGCAGGTGGCGCTGCAACTTGTTTTTTTTTTTTTTTTCACACACACACAGGCGCCACTAAGCATTTATATATTAGATATATATGCTGTAGTGTGAAACATGTCGGAATGGTTTGGGTGGTATCTGGGTGAGATGATATAAATATGTGAAGTTTAAAAAGTATATATGGAGTTTGAATGGAATTGTCTAGGTGCAGGTGGTAAGGAGTTAGTGTTTGATTGACAAGACTTAAGTTTGCAAAAGCTAGATTGAGTAAGACAATGATATGTGAAATCGTGATATAGTGTATATTCATAGCAAGTGATATTGTTAGTGTACTTAGAAAGTGACTTGGAGAGATTCCGACTTGGAAGATCAGCATGGTTGTTTTGGGAAAGTTTTGCAGGAGGTGATAAGATTGTTCAGTGTAAAGTTTTGCATAAACCATTTGTTAAATAATATAGCAGAGATCAGGACTTAGATTAGAAAGAGGGTTATAAACAGGAGATGAGAAAGTGAAATAGTTGAGATAAAGGAATTTTGCAGTAAGTTCTGCACATGTAGTTCAGTGCTGGATAAATTGAGTGGACAAATTGGCTCCTGTGTGAGCCATGTGGTCTGGTCAATCCTCCATCTTGCACTGGGTTATATTTCCAAGCCAAACAGAGTTCTAATGAAACAGGGGGTCTTCTCTTTATCACCCCCCCCCCCCCCCCCCTGTCAGTTTTCTGTCATTACAGTTAAACTGGCAGATATCCGTTCCCATCTCTTGTCAGTGTTCTTGGTATTCCTGGTGTTTGTATGCCACATGTATGAGTGTTAGAACGGGTGGTTAATATGGTATATATTGTTGAGTTTGGACAAGCATTCACTTAGGGTAACAAGATCCAAAGGTTTCAAAAAAAAAATTACAAAAACAATTGTAAGTAAGCATCAGTATAACTATAACTATAAGACTATTGACTTACAAAAAAAAAAAGCAGAGAAAAACAGCATATAATCAGAGTCTTGTGCGCAGTTCAGGGCCTAGATATTGTCATTTTCCAATATTATGTTACCAGGATTACTACCATGTATTAAACCTTGGGGGCAACCGAATAGCCGCAAGTATATTGTAAAGGGGGCTGTTATAGGTAAAGTCACTTATAGCTGGTTCTAGGGGATTTAGTCCAGTTTCTGACATCACCATACAATACACTACTCTAGTAAAGCTTATATAGCAAATGCCTTCCCGAAACCGCTGCCAAGAGGACCCCATACAGCCATCCCTCCACAAACCCAACATAACAAAATCGGGTTTAGACAGAGCAGTGTGAAAATCTGTTACAAACCAGTGAGCTACTCTTACCAGAAACTCCAGTGACGTTGCTAGCCAATTCAGCAGGAGGCTCACTCTAGTTCAACTCTAAATCGCAGCATAGAAATGAAGCTGCGCAATGTTTGCGTGCTACATGCAAATGCAGCCAGTATTTTTCCTGTATAGGTGAAAAATAACAAATTGCATTTGCACCCCTTGCACCTCTGCATGATTTGTTCATGTGTAAATTTACACCCTCTAGCTATTGTCTGTTTCTAACTCTGAATGAGGCACTATGTGTGGGAGTATACAAAAAACAATAACCTCCCAGGCGCTAGATAGAAAAAAACAATAGTGTACAAAAAGTCCAAACAATAATGTACAAAGTGCAGAAATATGGTGAGCAAGACACGAGTATATTTAATCAACAAAACGAGCTTCTGGCCAGAAAACAAATAAATGCTGAAGTAGAAAAGAAAAACTCAAAAACCTAAAAATAGAAACAGATAGCAAGTGGCACTAGAGAATGTTCACTTGATATATATGGAAAATCCAAGAGGGCTGAAAAAGCAGCCAGAGGTAAAACATGGAGTCAATAGATGCGTAAACACACAAGTCATTCGGAATGAAAATGCTGGTATTTTACCTCTTTCATAAAAGGCTGTCTTTCGGATGTTTCCAGCAAAGTTCCAATTAAAATCTTCCCGGCCTGAAGGTATATGTAGAGCGGGTCTCCTCGCTCCGTAGAGTAGATATTTAGAGTTAGTATCCAGCCACACTTGCAGCGTGTACAATGCCGGGACTAACAGATGTCACGAGACAGAAACATCATATGATCTGTGTGTCTCGAGATGATATTGCCGGTTAAAGATGAAATGTTTCTATTGGTGCAAATAAAATAAAAATGTAGACAAAATTCCGATCGGAAAATAGATTCAAACCTAAGAGTTTCACCTACACAGCAAAGGCGCTTCATCATGGGTTATAGTGTTCATTAGTGATGACGATGTTTATAATCTCCTCCTATCTTAGGTAATAATTGGTTAACAGGCAAATTCCAACAACTGGATCAATAAGGGTGAATAGTTATAGTATTCTGAACTAACGCATAGTCCAAAGCAGTCTTTCTGTATATAGAAGAAATATCTATACCATAAAGAGTCCTTCACAATGAAATCATACTGAACTCCATAATAGGGTACAAATAAAAAATAATAAATAAAAAATGAAATAATATAAAAATTAAAAGATAAAATTGAAATAAAAATAAAAAGTGCCAAAGTAAGGACGAAAAATATAATATTCCATAAGGGATAGATATGAATAACAAGGGATACCGCATAATGACCCAAGGTGTATAACATATGCAGAAAAAGAAGAGTTCAGTCTTCGCTAAATAAGAAAGAACCTAAATCAACATTGAGACCCTTGGAGGAGAGGGTACCTAGATCATAAATTCACCCGGATTCCTCTCTTGATATTTGAAGGAAAAAAAATCTGCACAAATTGCCTCAGGAACAGCCGTGAGATACCTCGCTTGAATTTGTTTTTATGGGAGTTACACATGCTGGCTTTTAGACAATTTATGGGGTCATAGGGTAATTTGTAATCCTTTAGTGGGGTTACTGCTGTTTAGTAACTATATTTTTGAGGGGAACGGGCTGGTGCTTTTATGGGCACAAAGACCAGTTTAATCTTGCATCACAAAAAATGATGGCTAACAGTTGAACAAAAAAAAAAAGGGTTGCATACATGCCTGAGGGATTGTGACTGTATTTCATGTTGATTCTCAGTTTTGCTCATTGTGATTCATTATTCTGGTTCTTTCCATTTAAATAATTTTAACGTTGGTGTGCTGCAAAACATTCATCACATGACATTTCCTTGGGCAGTTCGTTGACGCAGTACCAAAAAGGTTGTAAACCAATGTGCTAAGTGCTTAAACGACCCGCCCACTATCACCCTGGGTTAAGTTGGCTTTTGCAGGTGAATGAAAACAAAATAAAAACATATATATTGTGTGTGACTATTAAAGATTGTAGGTGGTTTTAATATCCTGAGATAGCCAGTCACACTGCTAGTTTCTGGCTGCACGGTAATAAGCGCTAACGGTGGTAATTTGCTTCTAAAATGATTAACCAGGAAGTTCTATATTGAGGTTATTGTCCTGGGCAGTAATGTCCTGTGCAAGTGACATAGGATGGGTGACCTGTCATAAATACATGTTCCTGGGCTGGATCCCACTGGAGAATTGTCACATTACACGCACTCCGGATGTCTTCAGATTCAGGGCCAAGATTCAGTAGGTAATGTTTTACAAATAATTAGAATGGCTTTCTGTTAAACCTCTTGGTTTCTGTTTGTTTAAATTTGAGCCATAGGTTAAAAGCAAACAAAACAAACAAACAATCAATGTAAAATTGATGTCACTACAGATCCAGTAACTTAATAATCAACATACTACACATGTATCTGTACCAGTTTAACATAATAAATCAAAATGCAAAACATCTCTTTTCTCATCCAATTTACAATAGACATCAGGGATCGTCTAAATAGACAGTCTGGATCTATAAATTGCTACTGTGGGCTGGAGAGAGCTGTTATGAGTCATTAGAGAGCACTCATTGTCATGTATTTTGTTACACAAGTGTGTTTTGTTTAAATACTTCAGAAAGGGAATGTGAAAGGGATAATATTTGTTATATATAATCTAAACATTTTACAATACTTTTGTGTTTTTCTTCTTTCTTTATACACATTCTGGGAAATAGAAGATTATTTATTATTGAAGCCAATTAATTGCTTTTATAGATCTGTGGTGTTCAGGCAGAGATTAACCATAATAGCTTCCACATAAGAGTTGACAAAACAGATCTCTTACTACAAACTGTGGTATTGCATGTTTTAAGTCCCTTTTTGTTTTGTTTTTTATTGCGCAGTCTGCGTTCTAAAGAGATAGCATTTGTACACCAAGAATAAAAATATTTGCTTGGCTTATTTATCTTGAAATGCAAACGCAATACCCACATTAGATGTGTACAGTTTAATTACTAAACACGTGTAATAATTCTGCTGATCATGCCAATGTAAAGGAAAAATATATCCTTTCTTTTTAATGGTTATTTTACTTCTATTTTCTCCAAATATTAATTAAATGGTCAATTATACCAGGGTAGTTGGGGGGAGAGAGAGGGGTGACTAAGGTTAACTGTTCCCACCTCCCCCCACCCCAAAAACAACCAAACTGTTTGTGGCTTTTTGGGGATTTTGTGTTATTTTAAATAAATTGTTTTTAAACAGGCGCCATTCTCCCCTCCTTTTTTTTTTTGTTGCTTGCTTTCCAGCTGATGGTGGAAATGGGTTTACACTGCGGCAAAGTTGAAAGTCACACCTTCAAAGGTCACACGAGGTAGTCCTCTGTTTTTTGGGGGTTTTTTGTTGTTGGGTTTTATTTTTTTATTTATTTTTTAATATGTAAGCGCTGTGAAAACTTCACATTGAATTTTACCAACTAGATATTTTGTTTTGTTACATATTTTTACATTTTTGTAATTTTATACATAGGATTTTATAAGATTTGTAACAAATCTTGTTTAGTTTTCACATGTTGTCTATCATTGGCAGATAGTGGGTGGCAGTAAGTACAATTTTGTAACGCTGCACAGTGCTGTGATACAAAATGTACTGCCACTGGTATTTACCAAGCCAGTGCTCACTGGTGGTCCCTGGTTAGCTTCCCCCCTTCCCCATTTTACCGTAACTAAAAACTCCTCCACGCTGCCGGTGAGAGGAGAAAGGGAGCCCTGTTTGGCTATTATGCATGCACATAGCGAAGGGGCATGGCAATGAATCAGAGAGGCTTCTCTGATGAGGCACTGGACACCTTTGAACTCCATTGAAAAGTTAAGCTAGATGGTGTAAGTCTTTTAAGACTGGCCATTAAATGGGACCAGATCGCAGTCCCCATAGAGATTTATGGGGACTATAGTGACCACCATATATTGTTAAATTGCTTAAAATAGCTGTTTTCTCCAGATTTTTAACTCCTTACAGTTTAATAACTAGTTTCTGATGTGTCCCAGGAACGGCCTATAGGGGATTACTGTCCATGTCTCCCTCACATCTAGCCTTCTAGAATAGCTGTTTCCCATTGTTGAGTAAGCATGGTTTATTTATAGATCGCCTTGCCCAGTGATTGGCATGAACACACCATCGCTAATATGCCTGTGCCAACACATGGCTCACTGGTAGCCCCTCAATGTTGTACAACATTAGCCCATGTCAGTCATTCTTTTTGCCCCTACTAATTAGCATTTTAAAAACGACGTTTCTAGAAACTATACTCTCCTGGGTGGAGAACTGCCTTATTTCTGGACATGGGAGAAGCACCATTACTTTCTTACACTTGCAGGTCTTTGCATCAAGCTGAAATCCACTTCAAAGATGTGGAAATGGCAGTAAATTTGCTATGCATTAATTGCCTAGCGCAGGAGGAGATTTCACAGAAATCTCCTCCGCTTAACGCCATCTCAGGATGGCATTACCTGTCATTTTCAGTGGGATTCTGCTGAAGCCTCTCTGGCTTCGCAGAATCCGGTACAGTGGAAGTGCTGTGCGCATGCGCAGAGCACCTTCTCCTGTCACCGGCAGCACTAAGCTGCCAGTAAGCAGGAAAAAAAGGACCGCAGTAGAGGGGTCACTTCACAGGGGTTCCCAGAGTAGCCCCTGCATGGTGCATCTAAATATGCATCACTGCCATGTGCAGCGATACATATTTCGCTGTACCGCAAGCTGTTGATGCATAGACCCCTTAGTATGTACAAGTGCAGTATCTTTTATCCAGAGACCTATTATCTACAATGTTCCAAACACCAGAAAGTAATACGTTTTTAGTGATGATGATTACAAATGTTATGCACAAACATATATGATTTCTGAACATTTCTTTTTTCCTGCAGTCACTTTCCTAAATAGGAAAGTCTGGGGTATTTTTTTAAATGTAATTTAGTCCATTTTTGGTCTCCAAAATATGGCATCCAGGAAACCATAAATCACATGCATCCCAGATAAGAGATCATGTTAGGTTGTCTGGTGTTTCTTCATTTTGTGTTTTGTTTTGTGTTTATCGTATTGATTATTTTGTGTTCATTGTTGTCGATCTCTTTCAGTTTAATCTGTATTGTGTAATATTGCACACTGGTTCCTGGCAGTTGTGGAGTTGTTCCTAGCTTACAATATTTCACTCCAGTGTCATTCCCACAGTATAACAGAGGAGCTTGTTAGTAATTAGCTCGGTGTAGCTTTAGGGCTACTTGACACAAGTAATTGTTTTCATTGTGGTATTAATTATGATTCACACTTGTAAACAAGTGTAGCTAAGAATGTGCACGTCTGCAGATATTGCCACTCCGAACAGCGTGGACACTGCCTCATTGTTGTTTTATGGGAAGTGTGGAAAAACATGTTTTTAATCTTGGTGTGGGTTGAGTGTTTTTTATTTTGCCGATTTTATGGCAATAGAAAATGTTTCAAGAAATATGTGGGGGTTTTATTTCCTGGTAGAGCCTTTGTCCTGGATGTCTTGTTACTTTAGATAAAAGTCCAGTTGGTAAATCATAGTATGGGTCAAGGTTGTAAAATAGCTAAAATAATGTGCCTGAGACTATTAACCTTTTAATGTCAACATGACTGGTGTAGATTGTGTGTTAAACATAGATATGAAAGAACTCCAGCATTGATGGTAAAATTGGGAGGACAAGTCCCTAGTACTGCTGCCATTAGCAGTGTACTTATCCTTGGCAACACCCTACTCCTGCTGTTCCCCAGGTTGCAATGCCTGAGAAATGTTGTTGCATAGTGGGTTTACAGTCATTGTGGTTCTTATAATTTTTAACCTGTATATGTATGTATATATCTATGTGTATGTATGTGTGTGATAAATTGTAGAAATCACCATATAAGTGACTCCTTACTCCGGTCGTCTTAACAAGTTGCTGTTTTATTTCAACACAATAACTGTAGCAAAATCATCAAATGTTCTACGACCTCCTGACAGTACTAACCCACCGGCCCTGGCTATCGTCCGGCTGCTATTCAGCGTCAGAAGCCCCGTCCACCAGATCCCACAATCCTTTTATTCACGGCAAACACATCACAGCAATCACACCTATGTCGTGCACCTGTGAGTGAAACCCTTTCTTCAAGTAACAGCAGGTAACCCTGTCTGTGCCTTTCCATGGCAAACGTATCCTATGTTTACCAGATCATGGCAAATTAATAGATATGTATATTTATATCCTGACCTTCTTGTTTCCATATTGTAATCCATGATATGTCAGAGAAAATGAAGCACAATTGTGAGTGAAAAAAAATAATAATAATAAAATGTATATATTGGAGTGTGGACGCATAACGTCATTGTATCAGCTGTACACTGAACATCCGTGTGTGCATGTATATTTGTGTGTATAAAAATATATATATATATATATATATATATATATATGTGTGTGTGTGTGTAATAAATATGCCCCTGATGAAAGCAACCTAGCTGAAGCGATCGTAGGGTGGGGCATAGGCAAGCCGAGGGGGGTGGGTGGGTTCCTAGTGCCTGGAAACCCCCCTCCAAGACTGGGGCACTGTATAATTGAGGTGGCTGGACCCTGCTCCCGCTTCACACACTGCTTGAAAAGGGAGAGCTGTGTGCACCTAACAGTAGTGCACGCAGTATTGTCCATTTATATTATGGGGATAGGAAGAGTTGGAGAGCAGCCAAGTACTGTATAACATTATAGCTACGCCCCCATGCATGCTGGTCACGCCCACTGGCAGCGTGGTATGAAACCCCCCCCCCCCCCCCTCTACAAATCCTGCGTTTGCCCCTGTGGGGCGTATTACTATAATGTATTTTTTCTATTACATTTTGTTGGTGCTGGTCTATTTATTTTATTGAACAACTGTGGATTATATTATATTTGCTCACCGCTTTCATCAACAGGTGCACTGTGACCCCCAATTGGTGGGATAATGTAGATAAAATCAAAGCAACAAACACTCTCCATTATTAATGAAAAAGAAAGGCCTAATATAAAATATATATTATCCACTACATTATTCATTTAAACCACTGTAAATTTCTTGCATGCTGATGCCAGCCGGCTAATTTGAAGACAAATGTAATTAAAGCAAGAAGTAAACATATGTGGAGCCAATAGCCAGCATGACGTATAGGTTGTTTTTGTCAGTGCAGTCAATTATCAGTAAGCCAGTGAAAATGGACAGTTGCATTAATCTGATTGTGATGGATCTAGATATCTCCAGAATTGGAGGGTTTGTCAGTAAATTTATCTGCTGCGTAAGGATTGCATTTATATTAGAAAGTGCAAGGCAGTCTTGGCAATGGGGCTGATGGAGCTACAGCTCCAGGCTGCCCGTCACAACTAGGCCCCGGGATTTGGGGCCTGCCACTAATAGGCTAGGGTCGACCCAGAATAGGGCTTCTTTCTTATGGCTGACCCCCTTTAAAAGGACATTGTATATCGGTCCCTAGCACGTGCTCTCTTTGTATTTTGTATATCTGTCCCTAGCACCATACTTGACAACTCTCCCGGAATGTCCGGGAGACTCCTGGATTCCGGGTAGGTCTCCCGGGAGAGTATGGCAACCTCCCGCATCGGGCAGAATGAAATCCAAAATGCCACGCTTCTCATGGAATCATGGAATTTGGCCCCGCCCCCACTTTAAAATGCAGCATTTGCGTTATGTCACAGGGCCAAAATGGTGTGATTTGCATAGCCCCGCCACCGAAATGGCCACCTCCCCCAGGCAGCTCACGGACGCAGACGTGAGAAAGTTGGCAAGTATGCCTTGCACTGGGCAGATTATTTTGTATAAAAGTATTTTATCTGCTTTATCTGCTTTGTCTTGCTTGTAATACTTCCCTGTCATTTCTCCTTGGGTCTGCAATGTGCAGTGCTTGTCTGAATTGATTGATAACAACTGATATGCGGTTTCTGTTTTATCATAATTCATAGTCAGTCTAATAACATATTTTTACCTCTCTGCTCTCCTGATTCCATCATTTGGGTGGCACGGTGCTACTAACGGGTATGCCCTTCATAATTTTGAGCTCCGGGCCATGCAGCCTTTAATCTGGCACTAAGGAAGTGTGGAGCCTTATTTTTACAGATTATTAACGAAGTTAAGCAGCCCATTTCTATACACCCAGCATCTGTGCAACTAGAAACTCGCATCTTGTAGTTCTTTGTATAACTGCGTGTGACCAGGAATGTAGTTAGATATTTCTTGTTTTGTTTCTCTTTCTAATTCATTAATATTAATATATCTCTTCAAGACTTGTCAAAATGACATATTCATTTGTACAATGTATCATTTTCTGGTACTCGCATGAGTTCCTCAGTAAAATAAGTATTTTGTTTTTTCTATCACTCTGTGTAGTAACACTAGTGGCTATGTAACATTCCTGTGACATATTCAAGAACTAACAAAAATATGGAAGAGCGCTGGTTATGGTGAAAAGATTATTAATTCTTGTATTTATCAATATCATACCTTGAATTAAGGTATGACATTGATTACATCTATTTACAGTGCAATTTGTCTTGGCTTCGAATTGTTGCCTAACTGATGGACTGTCATTTGGGCAGCACAGTGGCCTAGTGGTTAGCACTTCTGCCTCACAGCACTGGGCTCATGAGTTCGATTCCTGACCATGGCCTTATCTGTGTGGAGTTTGTATTTTCTCCCTGTGTTTGCGTGGGTTTCCTTTGGGTGCTCCGGTTTCCTCCCACGCTCCAAAAACATACTGGTAGGTTAATTGGCTGCTATCAAAATTGACCCTAGTCTCTCCCTGTCTGTCTCCCTTTCTGTCTGTGTGTGAGTGTGTGTCTATATTAGGGAATTTAGACTGTAAGCTCCAGTGGGGCAGGGACTGATGTGAGTGAGTTCTCTGTACAGCGCTGTGGAATTAGTGGCGCTATATAAATAAATGATGATGATATTTATTCAATTAATGGGATTTTTTTTCTTCCTAAATAATAGCTGTGGACAGTTATTTAAATATCGACCGGCACCTGGAATAATATTGGATTGCTTTATGTGGAATTGTTTTTGGACAATGCATTCTAACCACACAATCTATTAGGGGACTTTGTTACTTGAACAGTAACCGTTACAGAATTTTTTGAAATCATGTATTGAATATCTGTGGCCACGTGTATATGTACACACAAGGGTTATTAATCAGTTATAACCGGTAAATATTGACGCTGAGAGGATTCGGGATCGATCAACAACTGCTTTTTAATTTGCCATAATCTGGGTGTATACATATTATATTATTTTTATGAAATTTATATATATTTTTATAAATTGTTTATTCTTAATAAATACGAGAGTTGATAATCTTTTCACCATAACCAGCACTCTTTTATATTTTCGTTAGTTCTTGAACATATTTGGCAGAAACAGTATCTGCTGTATGTTGTAGCAGCGGTTGCTGAAGTATTTTAAGATATTTTTCCCGCCAGCGCCTAATTATTTGTTGTTTCTGTGACATATCCGCTTCATTTAAAATGTCACCGTGATTACCTAGTGTAATGTCACCGGGTAATTAGTATATATCGCCAGTGCTATTTTACGCCCAGGATGAATTGGAGGTTGGCAGAGATAAAAGGGAGAAAATAAAGACCTTGTTAATACAGATCAGGGAATCGTACACTATTTCTTATATGAATGTGTAAGAATGGTGCAGAGCTTGATTTGTTGGTAACATTCTGTAAAGTTACTGACGGTCATTAAAGATGAAGCCAGTTTTTCACTCTCGGTACAAAAAAAAAAAAAGTAGAGTTCCCTAAAAATGAAAAACTCCCTTGACACTACAATAATTTGCACATACAACACCGGTGTTTTTGAGATTGTGTAGTGTTGTGATCTTGTTGTTGTCTTTTCCAGAGACCCATTTTGCTCTAAAATCTGCTGCTGCTGTTTTCCATTCAATGTAAATATATACCTGTCAACATTACTGATAGGAAAAATTGTTTGTATCAAGCTAGGTTATAACACTCTCCTTTCTGAGATTTGAACAGTTGATTTCAGGCAGAAGTCCTATTTCAATTATCTGGATTTATTCCAGTTTGTCATAGCATCCAGCATAAAGTTTTTTGTTTTTTTTTTATAAGGAAATATTATTGAGTGTAGTTACCCTTTAATTTATGATAGAAATGTGTCAGTAGAACAATAATTTCTAGGGTGAAAGTCTGGGCCAGCTGCCTATTCGGTCTCCGTCTGTTCCTTGTCTCAGCCCTGAGTAACAATCTTTCTGTTGTCTCCACGTCTACTTGAAATATGGACATCCTGGACTGTTTGCATATACACACTGGGGTCATTTTAATGTTCCTTCCAAACAGCAACAAATGTGGGTTTTCTTGTTGATAAGTAATGTTACAAAATGTTTAAACTTACAGAATCCAGGAATTATTTTTCCACATTTATGTGATAATTTGGGATTTGCGTGACAAACGGCAGTGAAAATAATTGTGGGAGGATGAGTCTGACTTATTTTTTTTTTTTATTCTTGATAAAAACAAAGACACAACACCATTATTTCTAGTATACAAAGCAGTCTGGTGTTTTATCAGAAATATTTTCCTGATAGCGCACAGTGAAGCCTTTCACAGTTTGATGTGGGAGTTTAGTTTATGGGACTTTCATGCTATGCCCGCCGCTTACACTTCTAAAATTATCGTGTTGTTTTGCTTCCCGTAAACTTCACCCAGAAAATCTGATGCCCGCTAAACTTGTTACTATTACTGGCATAACGGGAATTCAGTTTTAGTGGCTATGTTGTGATAAGGGGATTGCACATGAAAACTGCTTATTCTCTAGTTTATTTATTTTTCTTCAAAATCTAGTTTGATTCCTTTCTACAAATACCGGCCTGTGAACCACGAGTGCATGCAATCCCAATTGTGTGCTGAGCTTCCGTCAGAATCATTGATTATAAAGGAATGCCTGAACCTATACATAGTGGGGTCGAAGGCAAACATGACCGGGCAGGACTTGGACAAGGTAGGGGAATGGAGACTGACTTAGTACGGTATAGTAGAAGGATTCTGACCAGGGCCCTGTATGTTCTCCCCATGTTTGCGTGGATTTCCTCTGGGTGCACAGCCGTCATCCCACAGTCTAAAAGCCTACTGGCAAGTTAATTGGCTTCTGATAAAATGGACCCTAGTAGTCTGTGTGTTAGGGAATTTAGACTCTAAGCACCGATGGGCAGGGACTGATATGAATAATATTCTCTGTACATCGCTCCGGAATGTGATTGGTGCAATGTAATTATGAGATAATGATAATGGTGGGGTAGGTGGAACATGAGGATGGTTTCGATACACTCTCTAATAGACCTGCAAAGGAAAGGACCAAAAGTGCAGGATTCTTGCTCACTGGAGGTCACAACACTCTCCACAAATCAAGTTGTATTGAATATGTAGATGTATTGCAGCTTGATTCTCAATACATTTCTGAATGTACTCTAAATAAGAAAAATTGTGTGGGATAAATGGGTAGCAATAATGGATAATTATAGCTATCTGTTTGGGATATATCCCATGCTTCTAGCAAGCCTGAAATTAGGGTTTGTATTTTCCATTGCAGAGATTAATACATGGCCATCATGGACAAGATACTATTGTAACTTTTGAACATTTATGTTTAGTAATTAATGCAACTACCCTTAATATACCAGCCACTTAGCCCCCCTTATAGGATAATTTATAAAAAGGTGAAAGGCCCTAATGCCTGTGCCAATGGCGATGAGGCCTTTCTGTTTCACTATATATCTATATATATATATATATATATATATATATATATATATATATATATATATATATATATATATATATATATATATGGGTTACCGCTGGTGACAACATACATTATATCAAAGTATCATCGAAGGAGGTGAGCAATACCCTGCTGCCTCTGTGATACTTGCTCAGAGCAATAAGCCTCATCTTACTGCTTCACCGGCCCAGGCTTTGCACATGTGCGCAGGCGTAGGGCGGCTTTAGGTTTTCAATTGAATTCCTCCCTTAATGTGTTATGACCACCTGAGAACAGGTATTGCACCAGGGCAAGTGTTGCCCTTGTACTTGGTAACAGTCTTCCCCATGCGAGAGCCATAAGATTCACCAGCAGATAGGTTATTGATTGTGTGTGTGTGTGTATAAATCTAATCTATTTTTACATAATGTTTTTTTTTCTGTCTTTTCCCACATAAGTGAAACTGAGTCCAAATCTGGGTTTTCAGTTCCACTGCACATGTGCGAGCCGGCACTCAAAAAAAAAAAAAAAAAGCATAAGTTTGCAATAAAAGATCCTTCAAATTGCTGGAGTTGGGATCCTAATGATCAATATGCCATATGAGGATGGCACAATTAACAGCATTTCCTGGACAATTAAAATGTACTTTAATTTAGCTGCCACCACCAGAATTGTAACGAAATCATGTGCTCTCAGTTACTCTTTATTATTATTATTGATAATAAAATACCGTTTGATAAAGAAAAGTATTAACAGAATTAAAAACATGAATCTTAATACTATACATAATACTATCTGTATACAGGAACCAGATGCTGAAACAATTGATTAATTAAATGGGTTGCAAAGATGACCTATAATAGACATCATCAAGCAGTATAAAATAAAAAGGAGAAAACCAACCTTCCCACTAACATCATTTACATTACGGGAACACTTGTGTGAAATATAATTTCACAGCAATATGTTATTATTAGATTTTAGAGACAATGACTCCAACAGCAGCAGTTAAAGAACCACTGAAACTCAAAATAAAACTTTTTAGTTACTGGCCATGAAAGTGAAATGTAAACTTGGCAGCCTGATACATGTAACTGAAGCTCCTTTCACTTAATACAATGTAAAGTATGATGTATGCCAGAGGCATCTGTCTATAAATCAGTGCCATAGGGGCGACTGCCCAGGGAGCAACGCTGAAGGGGGCGCAGTTTATGAATATTTTAGGTTCATTTGGTTAAAATTGAGGGCTAGGGGGGGGCGGCATTTTTCTTTCTTGCCCCAGACGCTAAAATTTTAAGTTACGTCTCTGGTAAAAATCGTTACCTTCTTCAAGTGCGAATGTGACGTCAGGGCAGAGCCGTAAGCACTGCTCAGTGCTGCAGAACTAGAGATGGATTCTATATACAAGCATTTCAAGCTGGGAAATGGTATGAATTTTAAAAAAGAAACTATTTTATCACATGTTTAACCCCACCTTATAAACCATTAATGATTTTATAACGACGGACCAAAAAAGCAGACTTTTTTTCTCTACATCGTTGATGAAATATAACTGCTTTGGGTGTATTTATGAACCAGCGAAATGTGCTGCATTTTTTTTTTTTCATAATAAATTGCATCTTATTTTAGCACACAGCCCATACAAAGCAGTACTTCACCATTGTGCTGCTTATGGGCAAAGTGGGAGGAGTGTTCCGAGTTCATAGTGTAAAAGTCTGGCTGTTTTGTGTGGCTAACAAGGCTGTGCGGATTATTGATACAATTGGAATAACACAATAATATGCCGAGTTTTCACCTGTTTTGTAGTTCAACCGAATAAATGCAGGGAGCTTAGATTAGTATTATATGGTATAGATGAGCAACATTTTTAAAACCGCTCTAGTGAATATTCTCCATTTAACGGCAATATTTTGCTGGTGGTATTCTGCTTTTCCTACAAAAAAAAATATCGAACTATCCCCTATAAACAAGGATGTAGGCGCACACTATGAATTACCAAAGCAAAATGTAAAAGTAACCAGGGCTTTCTTCACCGTCACCCAATATCAAGCATTTTCCACGCTAGACGCATGCTAATGGTTTGCAGTGAGGGGGAGTAACGGTTGTTCCTGGCAGTGAACTTTTCGGTAAAGTCTGTCATAGGGTGTGCGTCGGTAATGTTATGGGGGGGTTTGGGTTTTGTTTGTTTTATGATTTGTTATAAAATCTCCCCCCACCCAGTTTGGACTACGACGGATCAAGAGAGAAGAAAAGGACATTTTATTTTATGTTTAATAAAGTGAGTTTTATTCAATATTAAGATTATTTTAAAAAATTATGGGTTTTTTTTTGTCCGCCCCACTCCCTCTTAATGGACAAGAGTATTCGGGACCTCTGTCCATTGTGCTGGGACCACTGGGTTCACTGGGATAGCAAAGTTGTAACTCGTGAAGTCCCAATCTTTATAAATCTGCCTCGCCTGGTCAAGCCACATGCACCTCTCCTCATTGTGGCGCTGATCTGATCATGGAGGTAATCATGAAGGTTCACTATGTAAACACAAAAGGACATTGCCGTGAAAATCTATGGCAATGCCAGGTGCCTCAACATGGTAAAGCAGGAAAGCCGCTCCCTCTCAAATTACATTTATCACTCCATGGGGCATATTCAATTAGGTCTGGAGATCGCGGCTGCGCATTACATAAGGTAATACGATACAGCAGCAACGCAGATTTCCCTTCGCAACCCTATGGAAGGGCGTTGTTGCGGTACCGCCTAGTACCTTTACCGGCCGTTCCGAAGTGTCGCCGTGAGCTCCGGACCTAATTGAATATGTCCCATGAATGTTGTATCCAGACTGTAGTATTGCTATTTCTGTAGTATACTGATATCTTATGGATGTTTGCAAGGCCACAGACCAGAAAGTCAACCTTGTAAATTCAATTATGTCTGACAATGGAGAGCATTTATAAAATCTATCTCAGGAAACTGTGCAAAAAATTACCATTTAAAAAAAAAAAAAAAAAAAAGATGCGGGCTCCACATTAAAACTTTAATGGTCATAATTATGCACTTGTTTTAAAACAGGTCTGGCCTGTGTAAGTATACTGTGTATTATGTGCAGTCTGTATTGCTTTCTAAGCTCAGTCCTCTGTGTTGCCTCCTTATTTCCAAGTAATTCATATTTGCTACATCCCTGCTGCACCTCCCAACATTTAGAATCGCGATATTGGAACAAAATAAGCCCTGCCCCCGTTCTGCCCACAAATGGGCAAATTTGTGTAAAACACCAACCACTTTTGGTGTAAGCCACGCCCCTTTTGCAGACCACGAATTGGGACAGGTTGGGGGTTATGTCTGGCATTCTAAAAATTCCACCCTATGTAGCACAGCTTATAAATAATTTAATTCACGAGTTAGATTTATAAATATACACGTCTTTTAGGGATACAGGAGCAGAGAGGAGTAATTTGCCATCAAACTTCATCCTCCAGTTTCAGACATGATTAACTAAGGCGTTTAAGGTGTGATCACTAGTGTTCACTATTCAATGTGCAGTCTCATTAGCTGCTTAAATGGTAACAGACTAAAACATGTTTTTGTTTTTTTTGGTTTAGTAACAAAGCCTTTGGAGAAAATAGATTTGTGACCTTTGTTTTACAGTGGACAGATCTGCGTGCTGTTTGGTTAACTTGAAAATATTGTAATGAGCGGTGTAACTTACTTTAAGCGTTCCAGTAATTCTGGAAAATCTCCTCTTGCAAAGTTTTCCGAAACACAATTAGTGTAGTAATTACATTTGCTTCTCAGATGCCTGTTTGTAGCAATTGGACTAATACTTTAACCTTCCATTTCTCCCTTCATTTAATATAGTACGGGCTTTTACACACAGGCACTTTTAATGCACCAGTGGTGCACTCAATGTCAGCTCCAACTACTGCTTGGTGAACATAACTCAAGTATCACTGCACATAGGGTTAATTGAACCTTATGAAAAATGCACCAGTAGTACACACGAGCACCCGGTGAATGGTGGACGCAAAGTATTAGAACATGCTAGAGTCCATACAGCATTCACTGTATGTACTTGTGTGTATTGCTGCAGCATTCTTCAGGAGGTCCAGTTAACCCTTTATGTAATGCCAGTTGAGCTAGGTTCACCAGACTGTGACAACGTTTTAGAACAGGTTGTGGTTTATGGAAGAAGCAACAAATTCTGATTTAAACAGTAGGACTTCCATAGTTTTGAAATGAAAAATCTGGACACCAACATAACTCAACGCCTTTTTTAGGCTATAAAATCCGCCATTACCTTCCTTTTAGGTTATAGATGGATAGATAGAGGCTAACTGCTCCTCACCTTTTATAAATGCACAGAAAGCACACACATTTGGTAAAATGTTTGCAAAATGACTCTCTTGTGTACTTGACTGTTCCTACTGACTAGAATTTCCTAATTTCTTGGGCTTACTATGTTTGTTTGGTTTATTTAGTTTTTATTTGAGTGGCAGTTAGTATTTATAACGACCGTTCCTATTACAAATTGAATCCATTTTCTATCCATTCGTTTTATTTGCACTTAGTGTTAAATTAATAGGAATATACTAATTAATTTAAGTAACAAAGTGTAATGGCGATGCCACCTAAAAGACAAATGTCTGCTGTGGGAGTAACTGCACAAAAAGAAGCAGCAAAACGATGAAGAGTGGAGCGGGATAAAGCCCAGCGATAAACGGTGACTGATAACCTAAGAGATTGCGAACATGATTGTCATCGCCATGCAAATATGACTCCTCAGCAAATTGCCCGACACAGAGAAAACCATTGAAGAGCGAACAGGACAGAGATAATATCACGTCAACGCCTACAGAGTCGGCGAACAAGATACCACAACATTCTTGATGTCTGTCTGTAACTTTACTGAAACAGATATTAATGCTCATAACTGTGGTCCCATTAACAGTATTAGTTAGTTTTGCCAAACTAAGCATTTTGCGTCTGAGCTGCCATCTGATAAACTATACAATCGATGCTCCCACAAGGGTATGCAATAAGATCTGCCCATTTTGAGCTGGTAGTCGATTCCACATTCATGGGATAAATGATGCGTGTAATATTTAACAATTACCAAAAAAGGGTCCAACATGATCTTACTCTTATTTTTCTGTTCGTCATTTTGACAGACTTTTAACTTGTATAAGGTAATACAGCTAGCTGCAGTGTTTGAATTACGGGATAATAAGTAATATGTTTATGATTTGTGGATGGGAAAGGAAGGGGGCAGACCTGTGACAACAGACTTCTACAAGTTTGCTACACTCATCCCTATGATGTTGTGAACATTCTGACGATTGTATTGGCTACAGGTTGTTCTATCCCCGCCCACTTCGAAGCTTTAGCTACCCTGGATGATCAGGAGTTGACGATACAATATGCTGCTCAACCTTGTCAAACATTTTAAAAAGTGATGTCTGTGCAAAGTGTACACACAAGATAGAACTTCTGCAGATAAACATAAATCACGCCATTATGAAAGCAATGTCCGTTTACATTAAAATGACAGGTGACACAACCCTGCTCAGCGCAATAAGCCTGTGTCCAAAAAGGTAACCAGTGACTAATTCATGGTCCCTGATGGTAATTCACAAAACAGACCTAGTTCATGCTTCTGTTACAAAGAATGATATAATTACAAGTTAACCCGTGCATGATACTCATGCATTCTAGTCAAATCAAGCTACTTAAGGTGTTAAAAAGGTTCTTGTCATGCATTTGGGCCTAGCCCAGGCCTCCTCAGGGGAAGAGCGTTACTTCCCGACGCAAGCGCCCTTTTTTAACGTGGTTTTGTCCACATGTCACCACCTCATCATTTTTCTCCATCACCTCATCCTTCATCTTCATCGCCACATCCTTCATCAAGCTACTTAAGGTGTTAAAAAATCTCCACTGTCACCCCCGGCAACCACCAACCACTCCCAACTGTCACTTCTCCTTCAAGAAATATATAGGTCAGTGTATAACTCTGCCCAGCAGGTGGCGCTGCAGCTTGTTGTTTTTTTTCCCACACACGCCACTAGGCATTTATATAGTAGATACTTGACTGCGGTACATCATTTTGTTACTAATTTCAAATAATACAAAACACTAGTTAATATCTGATAAAATTAACATCTTTAATTTAAGTTGTGGGTGTGCAAACTGTGTCAGGCAGGGCAATGAGAGGGGGAATATTACAAAGTACTTGGGTTGGGGGTCTCTCATTGGGTCATCTGCGCCATACTATATGCTAGGAAAGTGACTGTGCAGTCCGAAAGCAAATCTTCTCCTAGGCTGCAATCACAGCTTTGGTTTGTACCAAAACTACATTCACATCCAGGTGGGTGAGAGCGTGATCACACCTCCATAAACTGCACGTGCAATCTGAGGAGAATGTCCAAGGTTACTCTCTGTGGTACTGATGTCTGGATCCTAAGTGGGTCTCGCCTTAATTGTGAGATATGTAATAAATTCTGCAGGGACTCGTCACTTTTGGAGTCCCATAGCAACAACACACTAACACTTTTGCTTTTTTTAGGTGGTAAAAAAAAAACTTTGTTTTATACACACAGAAATGATGTTGGTGTCAGAGGTTGCATATACTGCGTGGCCAAAGCATGGAATCCTGGGAAATTTCTCGCTTGTCTCTCCTGTGCTGCTGGTGTTCTGGCGAGTGTGTTTTCCCACTTTGGAGGGAATACAATTAACGGTGATGCCGCGTGTGGACCGGCAATTACGGTAGAAATCTCTGATATTTTTTTCCTTGAGGAAAAATGAGCGGAGATTTCTGTGACATCTTCACCGCGGGCTGTGAGGTACAGGAGATGCTTTCGCTGGCTCGTCTGTATAGGCCCCCCCTCCACTTGTAGTTAAATAGAAAAAAAACAGCCTGCATAGACTGTACGTTAAATAGAAATGGACAAAGGCAGTTTGGTGTCTGTCTGGGTATGACACCCTACCCTTATAGTGAAATTCACAGCGGAGTGTCTCATGGACGTCCCGGTTAATTGAATTCCCCATTTGTGGTTCCATGTGTTAACATTTTCACAACACACAAGAAAACAATCGGGCTCATCTCTTTACAACCGGACTCCGTCTTTAACTGTAATACATCCTGCAGGTACATCACATTTCCCATTGTTGCAAGTTTTACTTAGAAATCGTAACCGCACCTAAAAACAAGTTCCCTTATGTAAAAGGACGAATACTTAATTGTCATAGTGCTCAGGGTTATTCAGAATGAATTATAGTAGTTATTATAAGGGAAGCACATTTTCTAAACATACCACAAATCCTGCCTTCGGGCCATTATGTGCTACTTAGGTTTGTTTTTTTGTTTTTGTTTTTTTTTTCCAACAACATAGGTGTTTGTATCCACATTTCTGGGTTGTTTTTTTTTACTGATGTTAGGGCTACTACATTGGTCACACAAATCTGGACATGTGAATTACAGATATTGCATATCTGGATTTCATCTTGTTCCTATGTATGCTGTATACCTACATAATACAACCATTATGCGGGTATACTAACCCATAGCTGCCTACCTCCCGAATTTCTGGGAGTTGCTCCCGGACACCCGGGAGAGCAGGCAATTCTCCCTTAGCCTGGCCGGTTGTGTAAACTAAACGGAGGGTGCGGGGCCTAGTGATATCATGGTTACGTCATTGTGGCCCCACCCCCTGTTTTTATTGGTCCAGAGTGGTGATGTCCGTTTTGGGGTTGGGGCTAATGAAGTGATTCTTCAAGCCCCGCCCCCACACACCCACCTGCACCCCGGACTTCCCAGGATCCATCTTTCCCATGTTGGCATGTATGTACTAACCATGTAATGAGAGGTTGAAATAGATGAAGGGTAATCTATGTGGCCCTCCAGTCTTTAAATGAGCGACACAGAGGTCGGAGAGAGAACACAGGGCCCTTGCTCCTCCAGGTATGTCCGGTGACCTCCCAGCAGTGTGCAGAGGAAGTCACATGACGTGTAAGTCAGTTGCCCATGTCTGATGAGATCGGAAGCAGCCGGATGGGGCTCGCAGGAAAGGCTTGCCCGCCACTGATCGAGTATGTACACACCTAACATTTTAACTGTCCACCTTACTGTACACGTTGAGGTGTGCCACGTCCCCCCAGTGCTTCTGATGCACCAGGCCGCTCCCAATGCCCTCCCCTCCTACAAAAGAGACCTCTATTGCTGTGCAGTGAACACACCTCCCAGCAGGCTGGACAGAACCCTAGAATCAGGACTATCCCATCTAAATCAGGACAGTTGGGCGGGTTGCGTATATGTAACTCATACATGTCTGTCTGCATTTACATGTCAGACCTGGGAGCATTAAGCAAAGCTAGACCTTATTCCCACTATTGCTGCGGTATTTGGAAAAGACAGTGGCTGTCGGAACTATTTTTAGCTATATATAATCACGTGGAACCAGCAACTCTCAGGGTGCCCCAAATCTCGGCAACACAACAGCTTTCGTAGACCGTTTAAAATTGATTTATTTTGCTGACTACTTGCAAGATTATTGCTATGACTGCACTGTCATTATTACCTGCCTGAATGAGCACCAGATGTTCTCTGACAGTCTTGTGCAGCAGAGGGAATCCATCTGACTTTTTTGTTTTCTGTTCTTGAAAATTGTCAGCAGTGAGGTTGTGACAATGGCTGGTTTTAATAGAGCGCATCTCCTATGTAATAATAAATGGGACACGTGATGTCCTGTATATCATGCGCATTTCTATGGCCTGATAAAATCGCACACGGCTGCTTCTGTTACTCGCCTGATGTTTTATACACCTTCTTGTACACTTGTGCTAGGTTTTTCAGTGACCCCCCCCCTACCCGTTTAAGTCTGGCAGACTTTAGCACTGGGGGCAAGCACACAGCACTGGCCCATAAGTAGCGGCCCATTCTTAAAGAGTGGTTTTCGGTACAATATATATTTATCCATATAAAAAACAAGGCTATTTTAGTGTCTCTTAATCCACCGGTACTTTATAATTAGAAATGATAAATCTTAAATAATGAAAATAAATAATGCAACAAAAAACAAACCTCACTTTATATTTAATTTTATTTTGTCTATTCCTTCCCCCTTACAGCACCTTATTCTTTACATACCTGGCTGTTTCTAATGATTCTAAATACTAGCCTACTCTCCTGGAACTAATTACACAATTTGAGGGGCTGTGGGTGGCGCAACGGCGTCACTACATCCACTTCTGCACTTGTTATATGGGTGTATATTTATATCAAATTATAGCAATAGATTATGTAATATTGTTTTATTACAGTACTGAACACAGGGGCTGATTTATAAATGTACAAAAAGCCCTTTTGCTTTAGGAAAAAAAACACCTTGGCCCAGAGCTGTATTAAGGTTCTGGGGAGACTGGGACACTTAAGACAGTGTGCCCCATGGTGTTATCATTTTAGACAAATTTGCAGGCAATACTGTGTGCAGTACTGTTATGTGCACGCAGCTCTGCCTTCACCAGCAGTACAGTGTGAAGCAGGACATACCTCCCCAACTGTCCTTGTAGTGGGGACAAAGTCCTGACTGAGCAGGACAGCCTTCCAAAATCTGGATTGCCCCACCACGATCAGGACAGGTGATTGTCCTGCTCTCTCCTACCTGTTCTTATAACGCTCACCACCTGTGGCTGCTGGTGTGTTTTTAGTTGCTGCTTGTCTGGGTTCTGGAATGTTGGGGGCCCCATTTGTTACAAAATGGGTATATGAAATTTAGAAAACTCCAACCACTACTGGTGTAAAATCAATAGCACCTACATTTTATTATTAGGCCTCCCTCCTGCCCCCAAATTTAATATAATAAATCTATTTTTCTTCAACCAGCCCTGCCATCAAATTAATAGCATGCACATTTAATAAATAATCCTACTCCCCTACCTCCAAACAGCCCCCCCTTCCTCACACATTACATAAACATACTCCCACCCGTCTCACACTTTCCTTGATCCATCCTTGCTGTGTAAGAGAGCTGCTCTGCACGCATGGGACGGCTCCTGTCATATGGTGCACATCCCATGTGACATCGGGTATCTTGAAGGCAGCCACACATAGAGGGAGGGGGGGGGGGCGGATCATAAGTACTAGAGCCATGGGCTGGTCCCTGCTCCGGCCCAAAATTGTATTTGGCTCTGGCCCAGGTCGCCCCTGGCTGTAATGTCACTACACACTGTTCCTCCCACAAGGAATGCATTTTGTAAAGTTACAAAGCCAGAAAACAATTGGATGGATTCACAAAAATGTTTATGATAAACACATCTCTTGGGCAAATATTCGCTTTTAATACAGCTGTTTTTTAAATTGCCAGGAACTATAGACATCACTGATGCATTAAACAGTGAATATCTCATACTTGCCATCCTTTTTAAATTCCTTTCCGGGAGACCCCAGGCAGGGGGCGTGGTTGGAGGGCGGTGAGGGGCGGGGCCAAAATGAAACGATTTACCGAGCCCCGTCCCCTCATCGCCCTCCAACCATGTGACAAAATGCTGTTTTTGTCGCGGAAGGCGGGGCCAAAATTACGCTATTCACTGCAAATCACGTAATTTTGACAGCAAGATGCCGTTTGCTGGATATTTGCCTGCTCTCCCGGGAGTCCGGGAGACCTACCCGAATTTCGGGAGTCTCCTGGACATTCCGGGAGAGTTGGCAAGTATGAAATATCTGAATATACAGTGCAATGTACTGAATGGTAGTAATTATTTTCTACTGTGCAGAATTTACAGATGTAAACTTAGTCTGTAGTTCATTGCATAGTATTCCACAGAAAGAGCTTAGACTAGTATCATTACGACCCTTTGAATCTCCTCCTCTGTTAGAACCTATGTCTTTGTAAATAGTTATTCCTAGAGGTACTTTTTAGGCATTGCACACTGGGGCTTGTGAGATCCCTGTGTCCATCCTCCTCATTTGAGACGCTACCATGGATCACATTTCAATAGAGTTCTGGGAACAAGGATTAATTTCTAGCGATCAGGACAGTTTTAGTAGCAATCCCTCAGGCAACTTAAAGCCTCTTTAATCGCTGCAAACAATCAAGGCAGTTGTTCAAAATTAATGCCAACAGTTTTAATTTTGGAAGATTTACTCACAATATAGGTCAGCAAGACGATCAAGAATATAAAATGAGTTTAATGACTAAATCAAACCAGGTACTTAGCATAGTTGTCATTTTATTTTTTGTTGTTTTGTTTTCTGTTCCTTGCAATGTTTTCTCTTACACACGCCTCTGACTTATACATAACGCAGGAACTTACGGGCTGCAGGTTAGTGGGGATCCACCATTGTAGTTATGTTATGCTTTTGTTCGCTATATATATATTTTTAAGCTCTATTATTTTAATGGTTTCTCCACGCTTAATTCATTGCTTTATCTCCAATTTGCTCTCTTATGACAACTCCATAATGATAATTCTAGGATTAAGTATTGGTAACCAGTCCAGTTAATAGCAGCATGGAACCCGTTTGATGGGTAGGCAGACCCCTGTCTCAGTGGGGCTTAACCAGCTTCCTTATAATATTCCAGATATATTAACAATTAAAAAGAAGTCTGGACCTGAACTAGAATGAATTGAAATTTCAGAGTTATTGCAGCTGTATAAAGGGATATTGCTGAATCCCCCAAATAAACTAATAGAAAAAGAAACCTTCAGTGCTGACAACTTAATAATTTACTTGTGCCAATTTAATTGCACATATATGTATAAACAGTAATGCTCATGAGAATCAATTTAGCAAAAAATACATTTAATAGTTATAATACACTATAATTCAACTATCAAATATAAAAACACATATTGAACATTTAGAAATAACCAGGAATGATAACTCGTAAATAAGCAGACTGTCAGATGAGCATATAAAGTAGATCCCAATTCGATATAATAACATTGAAAATCCTCTTTAAATGTTAATAAAGCCATTGGAGCTTTAAGTCATCGCCTTAGGAAAAGCTGTGCGTTGTAGCCGGTTCCAATGTCGGCTCCTCCGGTCGTTTTTGACAGCGGGCGACTGTAGGTGAATAAGGTTCTAGCGGAGTACTACTGACAGGTATATGAGCTTTAAACAAAGTTGTGCACACAAATATTAGCGTTTGTAATTACCACACAGTGGCCACTGTGAAATAGGGTTCATTAAACACTGATTTCAGTGATATCTGCAAGAATAAGAGATTCCTCCCAGAGCAGACAGCTGCTGACGCGTTTCGTCTAACTTGGTTAAACATTTTCAAAGACAATGCAGTAGCATAGAAACAGGCTAGTTACATGATCATGTGCGGTCCGTTATATCACATTGTATTGCAGCAGGACATCCATATGAACACTGGTCTCCTAACCCATCATATGCTGCAGGGAGCTGTTTAGGGGCATATTTAACAAATCACGGTAGTGCACTATTGTGCACTTACCGTGGAATTAAAGTCCCGATGTGCCCTCCGCAAATTTATTAAAGGTGCATCGCAGCAGATATCATGGATATCTGCTGCTTTGCACTCCTGATCGTTTTTGCGAGCAGTCACCATTCAACAGAATGGTGACTGCTGTGGCCGCAATCTAACAAGTCCCGGAATTATTTTTTTTCCGGGAACTTGTCTTGATAATGTATCAGAATTGAAGAAATCCACTGCTGTCAGCTCTGCTCCGAAGAGCAGAGCTGGACAGCGCATGTGTGGAGGGATCACATGATCCCTCCCTGTCACTATGGAAGAAGAGGAACGAAGAGGAGATCCCGAGACAGCGCATCCGAAGAGGGGGGGGTAAGTGTGATGTTTTTCTATCACAGAAACAGCAGTTTTTCGGAACTGCTGTTTCTGTGTTCCCTTTTTAATAAATTTGAGAAATAGTTCAATCCTTATCCTTGCGATAAGGATTGATAACTATTTCTCACTTTTGCCGATTAATGATAAATGTGCCCCTTAGTCAATCATCGTCTCTTACGATCTGCTACATAATACACCGCTTACCAAATGAAAATTTGGAAAACTACAGCAGTTATAAAGTGTGCAAATAACATTTTACATAATTGTCCAGTTTGTATATTAAAGGATTTTTTTTCTTTTGGTCATCTTGCCTAATTGTGCTCAATTGTATAGAAATTCTTCTTCCAGTCATTCTGTCTGTCCATATATACTCAGAAATAAGACCCCACCCACTAACAGAATGACAGTGCTCAGTGTAAAGATGTTCAGTACTATAACTTGCAGCGCTAACAGTTGAGAAGAAGCAGATGCAGATATGAAGAGCCCCTGATGTGTGTTTAGCATGTACTTTATGGGACTATATTAAACCTATTGTATTTGTCTTCATAAATTGTCTATTTATTAATTTTAAAGTTCCTGTTTCTGCAAAAAATAGCGCCTGCATTCAGTGCTATACAAGGATACAGGTTGCTGTTTTAGTCCCACTCTGCAGCCAGGTATAAACCAGACTGCTGCAGATCTCATTGGATGTAATCTCCTTGGATGTGATTTACCCATGACAAAATTTGATATCACACAACTTTATTAATACATCACTAGCTAATCCAGATCATGGTGGCTTACCCCAAAGCAGTAAATCTAGGAGACACAGCTAGACGTTAGAGCTTGTTGCAGGAATATTCAGATATATTTTTAGAAATATTAATTATTGTCTGTAATTCCAGAAACCTAAATATAAAGCGTATATGTTTTGTACGAATTGCGATATATTCATTTCATGCTTTTAAAAACCTGTCATTCCAAAACAAAATGTAAAAGCACATGTTTTCTAAAGTGAAAGTATCCTTTCCCTTAATATAAGGGCAAAAGAGTTTATATCATACTTGCCAACTTTTTGAGGTGCAGATCCCGGAGGGGGCAGGGCTTGAGGAATAGTGGCATTTTGGCCCCACCACTGCCGTAATGACGCATATGTGTCATTTTTCACCGGGGGCGGGGCCAAATGGCGCATTTCCCTGGGAATTGCGCCATTGCAGCTCTACTTCATTAGGAAGTGGGCAGATGTGGGAGGATGCCATACTCTCCCGGGAGTCCGGGAGACCTACCCGGAATTCGGAAGTCTCCTGGACATTCCAGGAGAGTTGACAAGTATGGTTTATATAGCCCTCTCTTTGACACCAGTGACAATTCCACCATATATTAAAGTACACTTTTCCTATTTATTAATAATAGTATTAATTATTATTTCTATGGAAAGCTACACTCTGCAAGCTCTGTTGTTATCCTTTATTTAGTGAGTGCAAACATATTTCATAGCGCACGTACATTGAGGGGATAATGAAAAGGAAAACCACATTGCATAGAATGATCTGAAACAGAATGTAAATAAGGCTTCTGCCCAAATGACCGTACAATCTAACAGGTGTCTGGAACAATTAATTCATATAGTGGCGGAATAATAATTGTTGCTGGAGAGGTTTGTGTATGGCCACTGTAGTAACAAATGATTGAGCTGTATGGCTGTTATTGTGTCTTGATCTTATTGATACATACTTCCTCCCTCACTTTGTGGGCATCCGTCAGCTATTTGGCCGATTTTATAGTTATTGTATCAAAGCCTGTTGTTCACTCTTGTTGATGCGTGACAATCCGATTATGATACAACAGCTGGGGGCATGGTCTAGTGTCCTTGGACTAGTATAATAGTTAGAGACTTAAAAGTATGTAAAGGCAAAGAGGAGGCAGTCACGAAATTCGAAGTTTGTTTATAGCCTGTACACCATGATAACTAGAGATGCTCAGGCTCGGTTCCTCGAGAACCGAACACACCCGAACTTAGCATATCTGAGTACCGAGCCGGTTCGGTACTTTTGTGCTTTTTCGGAATCGAAAACGAGGCAAAACGTCATTGTTGCATCATCTGATCTCGCAAGTTTTGAAATCTATAAATACCGCCCTCCACAGCGATCTAGCGCCATTTCAAAGAGGGACACAGAAGGGGTAGCACAGTCTGTAGAGCAGTTGGGCAGCAAATTAGATAGAATTGAAAGAGGAGGGGGTAGCTTTGTTCAACAAAGTCTACAGTGACATTCAGGAGAGCTCCATTGCTAATTCTTATTGCTGAAAAATACAAATACTAGTGCTGGCAGGCTTGGTGTAATTCTGCAGTCACATTCTACTGTGTTATATAGGTAACACACAAAGAGCTCCATTGCTAATTGTCATTGCTGAAATACAAATACTAGGGCTGCCAGGCTTTTCTTCTGAATTTGTGACATGTGAGGTGGTCAAAATTGACTGCAAATTACTTGAAATTAGTTTTATTGAGGTTAATAATAATGTAGGATCAAAAAAGAGCAAAATTATGTGATATTAGCAATGTTTCTAAAAAAAAATACAGATGCAAAACCAAAACACAAAGCTAATCCAGATCCAAAACCACTTCACGGGGGTCAGTGAGCATCTCTAATGACAAGAGAACACTGTCTATCTCATGCACTCTCAATTACTATTCAGAAGTAAGGCAAGTTTAAATTTGGGGCTGGAGTCCCATTTAAACCCCTAATTAATTAGAAGCAAAGTTTACTGATGCTAAAGATAGGCCGAGAGAAGCCTGTGCTGGGACCAGTTTTTTATCTCCACATCCTGTAACCTCTACGATATTTTCCAGTAGTGATGGGGGTTTTATTCATCCATTTTGTTCTGTTTATTAGCTAAAAAATAAAATAAAATAAAAAATGCAAGAATTGTGAAACCCCTTTAGTGGTGCAAAGAAAATATCAGAAGGTCCAGAATTAATACCCTAGAGAGACATGGACTGATCTGCATTGTCCGTACACCTTTATTTTTGCACGGAGCTGCTAAGAGAGTGAAAAATGTTTAACCTACTTATAATAGCTGTGCAGATTTTCTCTGGTTAAATACATAATACAAAGGTCATGGGTACAATTCTGACCAGTGCTCTATGTGTGGAGTTCGTATATTCTCCCTGTATTTCCGTAGGTTTCCTCCCGCAGTCCAGAAATAAACGTATATGTTAATAAGCTGGATATAATTGGGCGGTAGAATGTGTGTGATTCAGTGGTAGGGAAGGCAGACTGTAAGGAGTGATGTGAGGGATTCAATATTATAACTATTAGTAATACAGTGATACTATACAAATGAATATTACAATATTTTTTTATAACACATCTAATAATTATACAAAAATTGTGAGATTGTATATGTCAGCGGTCCCCAAAGTGTGCGCCGCGCCGCTGTCACAGGGGTGCTGCAGCCAGGACAAAATAAGAATACTTACCAGTCCGGCGGCACGTGGGACACAGCACCCTCCTCTCTGTTCCCTTCTCACTGAATGTCTGACGTGAGGTCATCACTCCCAACTTATTCAGTGAGAATCCGCGCAGAGAAAAGCTGGAAGAAATCAGAAAGAAGGCCAAGTAAGGTAAGTAAAGAAACGGAGGAGAAATAGTGATAGGAAACAGAGAGGGGAAAAGAAAAAAGGAGGGCACAGTGGGATGGTGGAGGGCACAGTGTGATGGTGGAGGGACAGTGTGAGCATGAAGGGGGACAGTGTGAGCATGAAGGGGGACAGTGTGAGCGTGACCCCTTCAGCTCAATAGTAATGACAAAATAATGCGTCTGATCAGCATAGAGCACAATAGCATTTAACATATGACATACACCTGGTGAGTATAAGGCAGAATAACGATAACATCTTCAATGCACATTGTCTAATAAGGCACACTGGTAATCACAGTTACTACTTTCACGTTAACAATATCTGACTGGTGATTATCCAAATACCATCAATAATAACCCATCAAGACTCTTACGGTCACTACTGCGCCCACTAGAGGGCTACTTCTTATTCAGGTGTTTGGGGTACCGTGCTATTCCCTATGGGTCAGGCGCCCCACTTTTAGCATCTACTGCTGAGTTAACTTGAATTGCAGCGGTACCACTAACACTGAATGTCACACCTTCAATATTAATAAATCAATTCTTAGGTAAATCACATAACATTAACATCATCTAAAACATTTGGTGCACCAATATTATCCCCGGTAACGTTACCATATTTTCCACACAGTCCTGGGCTGACCTGTGCACAGGAATTTGGTAGTGTTCCAATGTCCTGCAGAGGTTTCCATCAAGGGTTAAGTATTATAGTAGAAAGCAGGGCTGTTGCTCATTTCAGCCACAAGATGTCACTGTTCTCTCAACAGTCAATGAATCTCTATCAGCACATGTGCTCTGCAACAGGGTATAATGTCCAGATAGCACACACACAGGATATAGCTGAAACGACCGTCTTAATTGTTAACTGCAGCATGTGTAAAGGTATGATCTGGGGGAAAAGCTCTCACAATCCTTCCTTGTACAAGAATGCAATGTCCGTTTTGGATAGATTCTCTCATCACTCTTCCCTCTGACACTGGGGTGTGTGTGCAGTACACTGCAGGCTAGGGTTTTACCTTGAGACGGTTCTGCAGTTAGTGGCGACTGTCTTTGGTGCCCCGCTGCGTGTCCCCAGCTGTTCTCCGTCCGCTTTGCTGGCAATGTCACAGTTCTGGCAGCAGCTTATCTTCTCTCTGCTCGGCTGCACGTCCTCCCCCTTGTTCCTTCTACCATGCTGCTCTCTCTTTCTCCTCCTTCCTGCACATCCTCTTCCTGTTAATCACTCCTGGGCACAAGTTTTCAGGAGCACAATTAACCCCTTGTAGCCCTGCATTTTAAAAGCATTTATGCACTCTTCTGTGCTGTTCAACAGGGCTTTGGGGTACCACAGATATTTATTTTGGAGGTGTGTCTTGAAAAAATTACGGAGACCCTAAGGGTGCTGCGAACTGAAAAAGTTTGGAAACCAGATATAGGTACAGAAAGATTTACACATAGGTTCCTACTCTCCCGGAATGTCTGAGAGACTCCAGAATTTCTGTGAGTCCTCCCAGGAAAGCAGGACAACCTCCCGGTTCCTGGACACTTAATTAGTTAAGTGGTGGGGCGGGGCTTAGTATGTGATTCACGCATCATAGCCACACACCCTGCTGTAATAGGCTAGAAATAGTGAAGTCTGTTTAGGAGCAGGGCCAAATGATGTAATTCGTAGAGCCCCACACCCCCACACTCCCACCTCCCCCCAGATCTCCTGGAGACCAAGGGCCTGAGTCATTAAGGCAAAAAAGGAGTAAATGTTCTCTGGAACAAACCATGTTTCAATACAAGGGGTGCAAATTAGTTACTTATTTTGCACATAGGTTAAATACTGGCTGTTTTTTCATCTAACACACAAATACTTAATAACTTTATTATTACACTGAAATGTAATGTTGATATAGGACATGCCCTACCCCAGCTATAAATCAGTCCCCACATTTTAAATTTACCTCCCCCTCCATTGCAACATGGTTTTGCCCAGATGCAAATGGTACTCCTTTTTTATGCTTTACTCTCCTTAATGACTCAGGCCCCAAGTCGCTAAAGTTGGAAAGTATGGATTTACATCAAATGAATCAGAAGGATTATAGTCCTAAATCCCCACCACCACCAGGGGCTGGCTGGCAGACTTCAGCCCGGGGGGCAAGCACACGGCACTGGCCCTTAAGTAGCGGCCCATCCTTAAAGGGTTGATTTCTGTAAACATACCTGTTTGATTATAATGGATTATAATCTGACACCCTGGCTCGTCAATACTGTGGTGATTACACTCACACACAGTCATTTGTTGTTACAGGGCTCGTGTAGTCTAGGGGAGGAGCCCTGTAGCACTGTCATTAGAGAAACGTGGTGCAGGCACCTATGCAGTCTGCGCATAGTCGGCATCGCATACTACTCGACATGGCCGTGTCATCCATTGATAGAATATACAGCTCCTAGTACAATATTCTATCAATGGATGACCCGGCCATATAGAGTAGTATGCGATGCCAACTATGCGCGGACTCCACAGGCTGCCTGCACCGCATTTGCCACTGGACCACCAGATTCCCACCTTCCACAACGTACCTTTGTGGGAGTAGATGATGCCCCTAAGTGGTTATGCATCACCGGTGGCTTCTGCCTGCTGGTCTTATCCTCTGTTGCTGCTTGGCTGGATCCTGGAATGTTGGGGTCTTGTTTGGAAAAGAGAGTTATTATTCACCTTCTGAAAAGTTGAGCACTGTGTGAAGAATCTAGGCCTCCATCCCCACAACCAGACAGACATTAAATCAGTAGCTTTTTCTGTTTAATAAACAGGCCTACTTTCACCCAATCAGGTCCAGTACTTACTTAATAGCATTTAAGTGTGATGTTTATTTTCCTCCATATAGCTCAGACATCAAATTAATAGCACACACTTTTAATAATTAGGCCTCCTTCCCCCTAACCAGCCCGACATTAAACGAAAAGCCTCCTTCACAACTAATCCCCTACAATAAATTAATAACATTTAATAAAAATCCCATTTAATAAAAAAACATAACCCCCCCATCAGCCCCAACATTAAATTATTAACATTCCCATGTAATACAAATGTCTATTTTCGCACCAGCCCCACAATTTATGGGTTACAACTTTCCTCATATTTAATAGAGATTATTATTCCAAATGAATATTTTACTGATTTATTTATTATTACATATGTTTTTATAGTATACTATAATAAATCCCCCCTTCTCTCCACCTTCCAGCCCCCTCTTCTCTCCAGCCCCCCTCTAGTCCCCAGCACCCCTTTCTCTTCTCACCATCTCCCCTGTAATTTAATTACCTGAACACTCTGGAGCTTCTTTTTCTTCTTCCTGCATTGTCTTGTAGCACCTGCGCCGGCTCCTCTGGTCTCCTGTGTTCTGGCAGCGCCCTGACGTCATTTTTTTTTTACGTCAGAACGCTGCAGAGAGCTGACGCGCCGGCTCTGTCAATGGTTAGTGTAGTGGTAATGGGCGGACAAATGTTGCGCCCCCCTGCTGACCAGACGGCCCAAAATGTAATGTGGACGACCAGCCCGGACCCCCCTGCCCACCACTGAATGTTAATAACAAATATTATTGCTCCATTATAATGGGGGGCAGGGTTATAGTTTTTATTTAACTTCACAACAATTTGGCATCTTGACATCTACTACTAGCCTGAAAAGGGTTAACGTCATTTTCTAATAGTGAAGGGATTAGATTTAATCCCTAGAGCTCAAAGGAACAAATAATGTTGCAGTAACTGTGCTGTGGCACTAGAACACAGAGAGGTAGAAGTGTGTCTTTCTCTTCGGGGAAGTTTCCCCCTGGTTTAAATTACTGGATTGTCAATGACTATAACAAAATATAAAAATCTATATGTAAAATTTATGTACATTATAGTCCACACATTTTTGTGAGAAAAAAAAAATCACTGCCTGAGTCATAACTTTTGTACCTTATTTTTTCTGCTTCATCCCACAAAACTCCAAATATAGTTGCCTTCTATAAAATCTACCAAATAAAATTTTTTGTACATATGTATGTATATGTGTGTATTTTTCTGGAAATTACGTTTTGCCTCGATTCTTCATGCCAAAATCGGACCTGAAAACGAGTCATCTTTTGTATCTAATGGGAACCCCAAATCTCGGATTTCTCTGAATACGATCCGAATGTGTGTGTGTGTGTATATGTACATGTGTGTGTATATAGAAAGAGATATATATAGAGAGAGAGATATAGAGAGAGAGATATCTATAGATATATCATCTATTCTTCGCCAAGTCTTAGCTTTAGATAAATCTAATCTGAAATAACAGCTAATTTCTGCATAAGGAGAAAGAAAAGAACTTGTTGACACGTATTCGCTTTGTTTGCCAATTCACATGTTAATAAATGCATGACGAATGCAGACAAATTGGTTAAATACAAGTCAAAGGTGCTGTTCCCACCAAGGCAAGTTCTGGACTAAATAAGCCCTGCCCCCAGTCTACCCAATCTCCTCCCTGGTCAACCCAAACACACCCACTTTGCACCCAAACACACTCACTTTTCACTCAATTATGACCTTTGTATATTAAAAAAAAAAAAAGTTCCACACTGTTTGAGGTCCACCAATTGGGACACTTAGGAGGTATTTTCAGTGGAATGTCTGACAAGGAAAATGTCTATAATCTTAACCTTCTTGTATGTCTGGAATTTATGTTTGTGTAGGGCTTTGCAGCTCTTTTTTTTTTTTTTTTTTTATAAGCCAACTTGTAGGTTTAATGGTCCTTTCGGAGGTTGCATATTGGCTAGACCATACTTGCCCACTCTCTCGTTATTTGTTAGACTCCTAAATTCCAGATAGGACTCCCGGGAGAGCATGCAACTCTTTTGCATCCTGCACACTTCATAGTGAAGTGGGCCTGATGGATATCTCCATGACGTAATGTGTCACAAATCACCTAATTTTGGACCCACCCCTGTGGCAGTTGTATTTACCAAAAAAACAGATTGGCAAGTATGAACTAAACTCAAATTTACTTTTAAAAGTTTTTACTTACAAGTTTCATTTAAATGTTTACAGCGAAACTATTAAATTATTGGACATTGTGAAGCCTCACAAATGTACAGCGTTCATTAAAGGGATATATAAACTATACTCTTGCCATTCTCACAGCACTCCTGTATTTGAGATTGACATCTTAACTTGGTATTGGCCCCATTCCACTGTCCTTTTCTGTTGGCGGAAGATCAGGGTGGAAGCAGTTTAATGACTGCAGGAGAAAATGAAGCCAGCAGTAAACATTAGCTGACTGTTGGCTTTGAGTCCCCCGTTCACCTCGCCTACTCTAGCCCAATGATTTTTTTTTTTTTAATGTCTTTGCAAACAATTCATTAAGTCCTAAACCATTTCGTACACACAAGAAAATATATGAAGCAGGGGCCACTTTGTGGCTCAATGGCCAGATGTGGCCCTCCGCAGCCAGCTTTGGCTGCCTTTACAGACTATATTACATGATATTTTAAAATAAATTTAAATGTATATTTTTAGAAGTTATACCTCTAATATATAACCAGTATATTTTGCTCCAGTGGCAGCTAAAGGGTTGACATTCCTTTAGTATAACTAGTAAATCTCATTAGCTAAATCAAGTCTACAGAGAGGATTAAGTTTATTCTTAAAAAAAAAAAAAAAAGTATCCTGTAATTATAAATTTCTTCCAACATTATTTGAATATTTTTTTTTCTTAAATTGTCAGTAGAGTAATACATGAACCCTACTTTATAGTGAAACATTAATTGTTAAATATTTTATTCCTCTATAATGAAGTACAGAAATAACATACCCAAAACCCTTCAAGGTTTATTACATGTGAAGTCAAATTTGCAAAGTCTTACTATGTAAAAAACAACATGTAAAAAGTACGTACATAATAGTACTTTTATCCTCCTCTACAAAAATCCCAATTTGCCATCTCTCACTTTCCCTCTTTTACCTCTTTTTATGCACATATTCATCCCAAAATTCTCGTCTGCACTTCTTCAAATTTTCCCCTGATTGACCCCTCAAAATCCTTTAGTTTCAAAGAACTCCATCACCAATCGCCAATATTTTATTCTAGTGTGGCCCAGATTATCTTCTATTTTCCCAATCCTCTTTTTTGCTCTTTTTACATTGTAGATTTTAATGCTCACTGAACTTCTAAACATTATGCTGCCCATTTTTCTGTTCCGAAGAGCACAATGTGAAGACTCTGACAATCTCATCTGCTGTTGAGAGTTTTTTGAGCTTAAACTATTCATAGACCAATTATTTCAGTAAGATAGGTGATACCACGAACGACTTCCTACTGGCTAAATCGTGGCACCTGCTGTTTTGAGCAAGCCTGTTGCTGTAGAATGCTTACACCTTAGACGACTTCTTCAAGTAGTTTGGTGATTTTTCTCAAGATTGATTTGGAATTGAAAGTGTTGCAAACACACTATTGTGCTACACTTAAGTAGTGAAGTATTAGAGGGCCCCCTCACGCTCTTTTTATAATACTACCTAAGTACCGCTTTGTTAAGCAAAAGCAACTGCCAGTACCAGGAAGGAGAAGCAGACAGCATTTCTTATGGTGGCCAACCATAGGCTTGTAATTCAAAACTACATAGGCTGGAGGTGTGTAGTGAATGTGGAACTCGATTGATCAGGAGCCGTTGCCCAACTATTACATGTCAGAGAATGCTATGGATGGGTGCATTGCCTTCTCTCTCATCCCTGAAAGAGCAAACATTGAGCTGTGTAAGGGTTTTTTCTCTCTTGTTTTATAAATCTTTTTGATCATTCAGATATAATTTTCATAACTTTTTTCGAAATGTGTGATCATTTTATTTTTAGCGTTTATCATTGCCCTGTGTTGTAGGAGTTTGTATATAAGCATTTCTGAAATTTGACATCTTCCATAATTTTAATGTAAGTGCTGTAATCCACAGGGTGGTGAGCTGTGAGAACGCTTTGTGAACGCCCATTTCAGAAATGTTAACATTTATTTAACCATTATCTCGCCACCACCCTTGCTGTATACATAAGTAGAGGAGATAATGAAGCCAGCATTTCCTTCTGGTATCGTGATTCCTTCCCCTCCTCATCAGAAAATATAACTAGAATACAATTGCAGTGGGAATCTGACCTCCATCTTGAACTGGACAGGGAACAATGGGAAAACCTTTTCACCAATTTGTTTCGAAGGTCAAAATGTATAAATCACACAGAAATGATGATAAAATTAATCAATAGATTATATCTCACCCCAACCAGACTCCACAAAATGTGGCCACTCATTCAAAACTTTGTTGGAGGCAATGTAATATCCCGGGAGACTTGATACATGTATTTTGGAATTGTCCCCTCATACAGCCGTTTTGGGGACAAGTCTTCCAATTAGCTAATAAAGGTGACTGCGCAGACTCTACTACTACCCCAGAGGTCGCGTTATTGTATCATTATCCCCCCCCCCAGTTTCCCCAGCATGCAAAGTATGTATTTGGCCACATTTTGATTGCTGCGAGAGCCTCTATAGCACAGTGCTGGACGTCCTTACAGCCACCTCCGATACAAAAAGTAGTGGTCAAGGAGCAATACAGCTTCGATATGGAGACAGCAGAGATGGCTTATTCCACTGCCCCTCATCCCCGTTTCATATTTCATATATATGTTACGGAAAGGGGAAGAAAAGCCTCCAGCTCAAGTAGATTCTAATCTGCCTCCAGTACTGCTTTCACTTAACGAATCTCTCCAACAGTCCCCTTAGAAGCTTTCTTGTGGTCTCTGGAACAGGGCAACCTTACAAATTATGAGGGGACTAACTGTTTCCCTCCTCTTCATGTCTACAATTTGTTATGGATACGATACTGTTTAATGTGCTCATCCCCATTATGTAACACCCCCCCCCCTACCCTTTTTACTTTTTTTTATCTTCCCTCCTCCCCCCCCCCTCTTTTATTTCTGTACCCCATAACCCTTGAAAACTAATAAAATACTATTGAAGTTAAAACATACCACATTTAAAATATTTCTAATTAAGTCTTACTGCATCTTTCTGGTGCCAATTGAAATGATTGTGCAGCTCCGCAATCCAATGATTTGATGTACTGATTAACACCAAATAGAAGTCTAAAACTCATTTGAAATTGAGCACAAATTAAGCTAAAGTCTCATAACCACATAAGCAGAGGTAAAAGAATAAGGGGTGTGGCGGCGACCAGGGACTGCGGGTTGACCTGCTCTCCACTGAGGCCCCCGATCTCCAGAGCAGAGGTCTCTTCTGAGGGGAGCTTGCGCCAGACTGCACATGCTCAGTAGGGCTCATCTCCTGGTCCCTACTCAAATTTTGCCATGGGGCCCATCGAGACACTGCTCCGACCCTACTCTTAAGCCATCAAAGGCAAAATTAACATGATTCACTTTATATGAAATTTATCTGAACAATAAATGATAGCACTAATGAGAGTATAAGAAAAAAACTACCTTTGAGCTCTAGTATTATGAGTGATGAATGGAAAGAATGGGCAAGATGACCTTCTGAGACTGTGGTCTGCAGTTGAACTTTATTTAGGATGAAGTGACTGTCTGTGAACACTGTGTAATGATTTTCCCTGGTACCTGTCTCATGGGAGAACAGTTTTCCATTTGTTTTATCTCTTCAGTGTTCTCTATGTCTTGGGTTACGATAGTTTCCACTGCTCACTCCTTATGCAAACATCCCATCAGGACAGTCCACCCTAAACATGAAGACATGACCAGAGAGCTGCTTCTGCTAATTATGGGAACAGACATACCAAAAAATGTTTTCTTAAAATAATCGTGCAGTGACGGAAAAGTCTTTTCTCATTGTCCTGTGCATGGCTGCAGTTTTCTCATGATATATTTCGGTATGTATGACATTCCCGATAGGCACACCTTTCACCATGGGATTCTTGGACAACAATTTCATCATTTCTACTCTTCAGTTTTCTGGAACAAACCCTAAAGGTTATTTTTCGAAAAGTGAAAATAAAAAAATATAAAAATAAAAAAAATGTTTTGGGTTAGTGTGAATGGTTTTGTTACTTCGCCACCCAGTTTGTTGGGGGAAGAGGGATGTTCTTGCACAGTTTATCTGGGTCTCTTTCTCACTATCAGTATCCGACTGTTACTGATCACTCCTACTGGTGTCACCTTTACACCTGACACTTGCTGACTGCAAATGCCAACTGCGCAATAGTTGTAGGATAATCTCGCTGCCACCACTAGGCTGCTTCACAGCGCCTAGAACCTACTTCTGGGGTTGCTGGTATACCTGCTACAGCGCCTCTTTGCTGTGGGTTGGCTGGTACCTCCTGACCACTTACTATGGCGCAGCTGGGTAGCAGGCAGAGTGTTGACACAGATACTGGGTTCAATACAGGACAACTGGGAATAGATTAGAGTGTAAGCTCTTATCTGTTGGTCACATGATACAGCAGGCAATAGGCATCAGGCAGATTATTCAGACAGTGATGTTTATTGACTCAAGGGGTCCTTACAAGGACAATTGCACACTAGTTGGAGGTACTAGTGAACATCCAGACGTACAAATAGTACATGGTGATTCAAAAGTCGCAGTACACCCTTTTATTTCAAAAACTCTACAGGAATTGGGCCGATTGGCAGATTTCAAGATGGCGCCCATGTTTGGTACATACCGTAAAAGATAGACCACGTCACCCATACCTTACTGTAGTATTCAGGTTTCCCAATTTTCTGTAGAGTTTTTGAAATAAAAGGGTGTACTGCAACTTTTGAATCACCCTGTAGAATACATTTTACATGGGTAGCAGGGCTTTTTTATTTTATACAATTGTACAGCCCTAACCTGGCAGGTGGTAATCCAGCCTCCTGCTCCTTTAACCATATCAGGCTGCTTCATGCATCCTGCATGTGAATAAGCCTTTGCGGGATTAACACCTTTTTACATTGTTGCTAGTGGCATTCAGATTCCAGGGCAGCAGTCCCCAGCTGCCGCTACCTGGAGCTCCCTGAGCTCCAGTATTTGGCTCTGCCTGCTGGGCCCCCCTGAAGGCGCTATATCTCCTAAATTAATTTGAATCCAAGCGGCTGCTTTACTTGCAGTCGCTGCTGGAGGGGGACCCACTCTGCGGCGATTCCCTTGGACGCCGCTGCGCTAGATCTCCATGGCACAAGTTAGTATTTTATTTCTTTTATTTAAACATACATATTTCAATATACATTTTTACACTCCCAGCACCAGGAGTTAACCCTTTCGGCGCAGCACCCATACACATTAATATTTTCATTCATTCATTAAAACATTTACAAACTTTTTCTCACACTCTGCCGGGGTTTAACCCCTTTAATGCTGCTTCGCCAGGTATTAATCTACCTGTACCACAGCGCATATTAATTACACTGTCAATTTATTAAATAAACATAATTAATTTTATCTCCTCCAGCACCAGGTGTTAAACCTCCCAAGGTCCATTTAAAGATGGCCGCCAGAGCCAGGACCTGGACCCGACCACAGTGAGCTATACTATTTGCCCATCTAAGTACATTCATTGGTGGATGCCCACATCCAGGGGTTCGAAACATTGAACCACTGGATTCCATTACAAAATTTGGAAAAGGACTTGGCAATGTCGATCTAGCCTAATGGGCCCTAACTCTGCTCTCAAAAGAGCATCCACTGGTCCAGAGCACAACAGCTGCCTTGGGGAGGAAGCGGATATGTGCTCAGGTCCCATAGTTGCTGCACCCCCTTCAGTGGTGGTAGTTTAGCCACTTCTCGCATCCCAATTTTGGAAATTGCTCTGGAAAATCAGTATGTGCCTACTTTTACCAGATTGTGGGTCTGATTGGAAATGCAGATGAAGGAAATTCCATGCTACCACTTTAGGACTGCCCCCTTCCTCAATAAGAGGAAATTGGGACTGTTTTTTTTTTTTTTATTAATATTTTTTTAAAGTATGCTATGAATTTCTATGTGCATTTTGTCCACTCCAATAAAAACATTTAAACACACAGTTTGTGATATAAAGTACTTCTGGAACATTCAAAAGACACCCATTACTGGTGCCTCTTGACTAACTGAAAGATTCATATCCTGTTGTTGGGGGATAAAGGCTATGTGGAATGTCCTCCCCACCATCTCCTCTCCTAAATGAAGCCTTCTCTGTCTTGGATTTCATTGAAATAATCCTTTTCCACAAAATGGAATTATGTTTTTGCAGGTAGGTCTATAAGTAGGGGCATTCATGCCCCTAGCCTGCACCTGGCAAAGAACACCCCTGATCCGTTAAATTCCTCCCATCAGAAGATGCCCGAATTGTGACCTGCAAATCCATGCACTTCCCCATAAAACAGATGAATTTTCGAAATTGACATAAGCACTGTGGAAAGTGCATGTTTTGCATTTTCATAAATAGCCTTTGATTCATTAGAGCAGATTCATAGAAGCAGTAATTGATGGTTCGTTTGTGATTGGTGAGGTGAACAAAGACTGAGAGATAAATGGAGGTCATCATGGTCTTCTACACAGAGCAATAGGCTCTTTCATCATTGGCAGCACCACTGCACAAAAATGCAAAAATAGATAATGTTCCCTGTTGGCGCTCAGGCTATTTAGTCTGAAGTTAACAGCAGCTGTAGAGTAGCTTGGCCAAAAATATATCAGCTGAAAAATAGCACTAGTATAAGCTAGGCTAAAAAGCGTATTAGCTGTGGGAGAAATCTGATTAATATACTGTATATCATTGATCTAAATATATTTTTTTATATAAACTAGTTTAAATATATTTACATGTGAAGTAAAATATATATTTTTAATTATGAAAAATGCAGCAGAGGCAGTTGCAGCGGTAATACAGTCCGGGAGGAGTAAGAGGTACCTGACCGGGTTTGCCGGGCCAGTCTCTCGAAGGTCCAATGCTGCTGAAATGTAAAATAAAAAAAAGTTTGAAAATGAATGTTTTTCTTCTTTTTTATTTTTTATTTTAATGCATTTGTTCTGTTGACTAAATGGCCAAAAAAGCCTGTTAGATTCATTTCAACTCAAATTCTAGATGCATTTGATCTTCCTTACTGTAATGTAATGTACTGTAAGTTTTGTTTCGTATTTCTTTCCCTTCAGTAGTGTTAAACTAGAGTTTTATATGCTGGGATTATTCCACCTCTACAGGTTGAATGGGTATCGTAGCCTGCTAAATTTGATTATACTACTGCATATATTTTAAAGTGTGTTCAAATGTGTACAACACAAATATGCGGACAAGGTTTAGAGATTCTTAGAAAAGATTTACTAAACTAAAGTGATAAATTGTGAAAAGTTACTTAAGGAAGTACTTGGTAAATGTTTACAGAATGTGGGGTCAATAAGTTAACATTTTAAAGATGCAAGGGTTCACTTGCCAGTACTTTACAGAGATAAGGGAGTACTTGGTATAGACATGAGGGGTATTCTTGCCAACTTTACTTGTTTCCCTTGTGGTATCTCCCAGAAGAGAGGTCAAGGGGCAAGTGCGATTAGCGTAATTGAGGTTCCCGCCAACGTCACTAGGAAGTGGGCAGGATTTGAGAGAATGGCCTGCTCTCCCGGGAGTCCGGGGATCTACCCAGAATTCTGTAGTCTCACGGATGTTCTGGGGAAAACACGAGACAATGGGTTCTGCATAACAAATACACATTTTAGGAACCCTGATCTATGCATTACAGGTACTTGTTTTGTTATATGGAAAGGTTCTCAAAAAAATATCTTATAAACTAAACCATTTCATAGCTATATTTTGTACTTAAAGAATAATCTGGAAACAGTCTCACTGGGTATTATTAGTATTTTTTGTATTATTATTATTATTATTATTATTATTATTATTATTATTATTATTATTGTTGCTGTAGTTTTATACTTTTAGAATATAAAGTGGTCACTTGCAGGTTCTGCATTTCAGTGATGTAACCCTTTGGAACGTAAGGAAGGTGGAGATAAAATTACTTGTGAGCTCCCAGTGAGATCTGACACTGGAATATAAGCCAAGCTCACCTGACCTAAGCCTTAAATGGCACTATCAATGTTTATTTTCTTTGGTTATCGGTTTTCTGATTGTGAGGTAAAGCAGAGTTCAATTCCTGAGCAGTCCTTTTACTTTCCAAATTACATTATTGTCATGTGCAGAAAGAGAGGTAAATAAAACTTTGTAATGGCTGGCTCTTTAATGAAACAAAATAAAGAACAAAACCTCAAATATTGTTTTAAAGGTAACCTCAGCCTTTGGGTTTGGTTCATTAACCCCCTCCTATCTAAATGTCCGACTAGAGGGGTACCCTGAAGCCCCTCCTGATGAAGATATAAAGCCCCCTGAACATACCAGTCTCCATGATTGGAGGACACAACATTTGGTTGGATATTTGTGTAACTTTTGAGTAGTCCATCCCCTGAACGTGAAAGTTATTTTAGCTTTATTTTAATAGAAGATAAAAGGTATTTATATACCATTTTATACCTTTTAGCTGATTAAAAAAAAGAGAGATGCCTTACTCTAATTATAAATGGGAAACCTGCACTCTACACAGGTTGTGGATTAATTGAGTGGAGCTCAAGCCAGGTTCTCATTCATGTACGTTGTTCACACCTGATAAAGATTTGTTTTCCACACTCTGATCTGATATTTAATTTACATTTTTATTAAAACACTAAACATGCCCCTCATCCTAAGTGTAACATTATACCCAATATATTCCAACGGGTTTTACAATAAATAACAAAAACATCTCCTCTAGTTGTTGGCATCTGTATAAAGTCCCCACTATATGCTCACTTTATATAACTTATCATGGCCGAATACCACTGAATGGAAATGACGTTGCCCCCTTACAGTGCTGGACCAGGGCTACTGTCTAAAACACCCCTTAGTCTGCTGCTGCTTTTGAAGTAGAGCCAGCACTGAAACCAAACTCATGGGGACTTGATGTTCCATACACCCCACGGAACATGGGGATAATAAGAGGGCCATGGGTCACAGAACCAGTTGTATACATTTGTTATTGTCTGTCTGTTAAATGTAATGCCCATTTTACAAGTGACTTAATGCTTCCAATATTTTATTAGCCATTTACTATACTTGTGGTGTCCATACAGTTTGCTATTTTGACAGTCCATTTAGTAGCTTTAGATATAATTAGCCCACATATAAGTGTGTATGGACCCAAAATGATTACAGTTCCCGATCAACATCTCAGTGGGATCTATCATTGGTCAATTGGTAATGATCACTGTCATAGTAAGATCGTGCTAATTGTGTTCCGCAGGAACTGGCCATTCTGCCCAACTGATATCTACTATATAAATGCCTAGTGGCGTGTGTGAAAAAAAACATACGAAGCTGCAGCGCCACCTGCTGGGCAGAGTTATACACTGACCTATATATTTCTTGAAGGAGAAGTGACAGTTGGGAGTGGTTGGTGGTTGCCGGGGGTGACAGTGGGGAGTTTTTAACACCTTAAGTAGCTTGATGAAGGATGTGGCGATGAAGATGAAGGATGAGGTGATGGAGAAAAATGATGAGGTGGTGACATGTGGACAAAACCACGTTAAAAAAGGGCGCTTGCGTCGGGAAGTAACGCTCTTCCCCTGAGGAGGCCTGGGCTAGGCCCAAATGCATGACAAGAACCTTTTTAACACCTTAAGTAGCTTGATTTGACTAGAATGCATGAGTATCATGCACGGGGTAACTTGTTATAAATAGATCTCTTGTATAAAGCAACGTGTGTTTTATGTTTAGTTTTTCTGCTAAATATCGGCAGCAAAGAAATAGAAATTGTGCATTTGAAGTTATTTTGGATTTTGTCTTTCAGGGATTGCTCTGTCCTGAGTCACTACTTTGGAATCCGCTTCATCATATTTAAGCACTTATTTCAATTTAATTTTGAAAGCTTTCCCATGTGCTTCAATGAAAATGTTGCAATGTTTTTATTAACTGGATTTCTTAGTATGCATTACATCACTAAAGCACTTTGTAATGTGCAGTCATGTTTCTGAACCCTGATCTCTAGTGATAGGTTTTCAGGATTATTTTCTAGTTTTATATATATATATATATATATATATATATATATATATATATATATATAACAATTTCATTCACAGTGGTCAGCATTGCTGATTTGCCTCGCTAGGACCATGCGTTCTATTACACTATGGTACGACCTGTCTGTTCTCTCTGTATTTGCGTAGGTATGCTGGTAGGTTGATGGTGTCAATTTTGGCAAGAGCCAAGAGTGTGTGTGGTAAGGAATTTTAGACTGTAAGCTCCACTGGGGCAGGGACTGAATTACAATCAAACAGTATCTGTGAAGTGCTGCATTTTATGTTGGCGCTGTATAAATGATAATAATAAAGAGCTGGAGATACCAGCGATGAAGCAGTGATGGTCTTCACCATTTTACCAGTAATCCGGCTTTAAATGTCCAAAATCCTTTAAAAGTATTTTTTTTGCTTGCAGAGTAACAGCATCCAGTAGTACTAGTGTCCATTTTTAAAAGTGATCATCTTAAGGTCATATGAGCTGCATAACAGATAGCACACCTTTATTATGTATTATCCGATAGAGTGTAAGGGTATGAGCATTGCCCTCTTAGCCCTCTGTCTGTTTTGTAATACCAATATCCATTTTTTATTATTTTTTTTATTACTATGATTGCTCTCAATTGTACAGCTGACGCTACAAATAAATGTTAACAAATAAACACATAGGGCCTGATTCATCTGTGAGCGCAAAGGTCTCTGACTACAGGCTACAATTTCACTGACGGAACTGGAAAGGGGCGTATGCCCGCGGGCAGTGTACAGTAACGGTGTGCCCAGCTGGAGCACACTCAGTAGTGACTGATTCAAGCTATGGGCAGGTTTATTTCTGTTGTATGACTTGCACCAGCTACAGGTTCTGTGTAAGTGCTGGGTGATGGTGGTGACGATTGCCTTTCATGCTAGAACATGTGTTTGCAATTGGGAGGAACTGTAAAAATGCACTTTATGTACAATAGAAATTCATAACATCCTAATGTATTTTATGGGGAGAAAAAAAGTGTTTTGTTTTTTTTTCTTTAATTTTTTGACATTAAGGACTATATTATTAACAGGTGACATTAAGTGTATTTGTTTTTTTCTGTGCGTTCTTTTGGGACTTTATATTCTACATATATTGGATACTCTGCAGTGTATTAACTGTTAGAACCAAGCACAGAGACATTTCCCACTCCCCGGCAGTGGTTACACCTTGCGTATTTTACCTAATATTAGACATCCAACAATTGACCTTACCATTGTTAGGTGGGCTAAACTCCGAACCCATAAATGCATTTCTTCCCCAATTTCATCCTTTACTCCATTGCTCGTCAGACCTCGTAGAGACCAGGCTATGTTTGAATTGATGTGTTCGGGTTAAACCTGCCTTCCCCACCTACTCTCAACCATATACAAGTTACTTCTAGAGAATCCTTTTAGTTCCTTACCTAAATTTACGAGTCATTGGGAATGGGACTAAGACCAGTTATTTTATCTAACCAGGTCCCATAACATTTTCCGAACGACCCAAGTGTGTCCCGTCAGTGTAGTTATAACAGACCCAGTATAAGGTTCTCTCCAGATGGTTTTGGTGTCTTGCCCATCTGGCAAAAATTTACCTGGGGGTTCCTAACTTCTGCTATCGGGTTGTCCATCTTTCACGTGCCTACAGTAGTATCAAGGACTGTAGTTACCATTGTGAGAGGATATCTCCAGGGCAAGGAGGAGGTGGGGTCAGTATAATTTTACTGCCGTATTCTAGTTCTTAGCCTCCTCATCCGGGTTCACTGTTTTGTCCCATACCTCCCACTTTCTATACCTCTTCAATATTTGTTACCACTCCTGCATCTCATACTCTAGAATACAGAACAATATATGGGGTGAGATAACAAGTGCACATAAATTATATTTTATTCAGAACACTTATTTAAGTCCATGAAGATGAAGGCTTTCCATGTTTCCATCACCAGCCCCCTTTCCTCTCTTCTTAGCTGGGTATATTGGGTTGCGTGAATCTCTCTTGGAAAGCTGAATGATAATGCCCAATGCTTTTTACTATGCTGTTTACAGGTGTGACACAAAATGTGGGCCTAAAATGATCAAAACTGCCTGATCAAAACACTCTTCAATGTGATTGGACAGGTCCAAAATCTTTGGTTGGTGAACAAATTGGCATATGTTGTAAGGTTATTGGCAAACTAGGCTGTGTGGGTGTCATACAGTCTGGTCCATGGAACCCACTTTTCACAACCCCAAAAAAGACTGTATCTGTTTAATTGGCTTTGCATATAATTAGCCAGATCTGGTTGATCAACGGCTGGGATTAATGCCTGGCTTGCCATATGTACGGCTCAAATTATTCTTTCATGGTCATTGGTTTGCAATCTCTTAACCAACTTATTTTTGTACAACTTTATATGATTACATAAAAGTTAATTTTGCACTATAAAAAAATTAAACACTTGGATGTAGGTAAGATATACTATGTTCAGTAGGTAGGAAATACTCCAATTCTGTACAAACACATTTTATTTTCAACGGACTGCAAAATTGTAGCAAAACAATGACTATATCTGCCACTTCACAGTATGTATGTAGTTACAGTTGTACGTTTTGTATCTGTGTGAATGCATTTTTAGTAGAGATGAGCGGGCTCGGATATCTGAAATCCGAGCCCACCCGACCGTTGCCGATCCGAGCCGGATCCGAGACAGATGCGGGTATTCCCGCCAATTGCAAAACTGAAACCGAGGCTCTGAGTCATAATCCCGCTGTCGGATCTCGCGATACTCGTATTCTATAAATTCCCCGCTAGCCGCCGCCATCTTCACTCGGACATTGATCAGGGTAGAGGGAGGTTGTGTTAGGTGGTCCTCTGTCCTGCTATATCTCGTGCTGTGCTGTGCTGTGCTGTGCTCAGTACAGTGGTGCTGTGTCCTGTGCTCTGTCCTTCTGAGTTCAGTGGTGCTGCTGGGTCCTGTGCTCTGTCCTTCTGAGTTCAGTGGTGCTGCTGGGTCCTGTGCTGTGTCCTGTTCAGTCCAGTGGTGCTGCTGTGTCCTGTGCTCTGTCCTTCTGAGTTCAGTGGTGCTGCTGGGTCCTGTGCTGTGTCCTGTTCAGTCCAGTGGTGCTGCTGTGTCCTGTGCTCTGTCCTTCTGAGTTCAGTGGTGCTGCTGGGTCCTGTGCTCTGTCCTTCTGAGTTCAGTGGTGCTGCTGGGTCCTGTGCTGTGTCCTGTTCAGTCCAGTGGTGCTGTGTCCTGTGCTCTGTCCTTCTAAGGGCATTGTTATTTCCCCATTATTCCCAAGTTGTAAAATTTTTAAAAAAAATTTTATAAAAAAAAATAAAAAATATCCAAAAACAATCCTGCAGTATAAGTCCATTGGTACTGCAATATTACAAAGTTCACTGATTCTGCAGTATAAGTCCATTGGTACTGCTATATTACAAAGTTCACTGATTCAGCAGTATAAGTCCAGTGGTACTGCTATATTACAAAGTTCACTGATTCTGTAGTATAAGTCCAGTGGTACTGCAATATTACAAAGTTCACTGATTCAGCAGTATAAGTCCAGTGGTACTGCTATATTACAAAGTTCACTGATTCTGCAGTATAAGTCCAGTGGTACTGCAATATTACAAAGTTCACTGATTCAGCAGTATAAGTCCAGTGGTACTGCAATATTACAAAGTTCACTGATTCAGCAGTATAAGTCCAGTGGTACTGCAATATTACAAAGTTCACTGATTCTACAGTATAAGTCCATTGGTACTGCTATATTACAAAGTTCACTGATTCAGCAGTATAAGTCCAGTGGTGCTGCTATATTACAAAGTTCACTGATTCTGCAGTATAAGTCCATTGGTACTGCTATATTACAAAGTTCACTGATTCAGCAGTATAAGTCCAGTGGTACTGCTATATTACAAAGTTCACTGATTCTGCAGTATAAGTCCAGTGGTACTGCAATATTACAAAGTTCACTGATTCAGCAGTATAAGTCCAGTGGTACTGCTATATTACAAAGTTCACTGATTCAGCAGTATAAGTCCAGTGGTACTGCTATATTACAAAGTTCACTGATTCTGCAGTATAAGTCCAGTGGTACTGCAATATTACAAAGTTCACTGATTCAGCAGTATAAGTCCAGTGGTACTCTCCTGTGCCGCATATAATTTTTAAAGGCTTTGCCGAGTGTGTGTGGCTTAGGGGTACGCTCTCTTGTGCTACATATAATGTAAAACAAAAATTTGGAGGATAAAGTAGGGAAAGATCAAGACCCACTTCCTCCTAATGCTGAAGCTGCTGCCACTAGTCATGACATAGACGATGAAATGCCATCAACGCCGTCTGGCAAGCCCGATGCCCAATCTCCTAGTACAGGGCATGTAAAATCCAAAAAGCCCAAGTTCTCAAAAAGTAGCAAAAAGAGAAACTTAAAATCATCTGAGGAGAAACGTAAAGTTGGCAATATGCCATTTACGACACGTAGTGACAGGAACGGCATAGGCCCTGGCCTGTGTTCATTTCTAGTGGTCCAGCTTCACCCAAGGATCTAAGCCCTCCTCCCCCCCCCTACAAAAAATTTAAGAGAGTTATGCTGTCAGCAACAACAACAAAACAGCAAAGAACTCTGCCTTCTAAACAAATGACATCACAAATCCCCAAGGCGAGTCCAAGGGTGTTGGTGGTTGTGAACCCTGACCTTCCCATCACTGTACGGGAAGAGGTGACTCCATCCAGCATTTGCAGCACACCCTCTGCATATGTTGGAAGGATCACCCACAGTGTAGATCCAGATTTGGATAATCAAGGTGTCAATGTTGTACACCGGGAGGAGGCTATTGATGTAGCTGGTGCTGTGGAGGAACTTGATGATGAGGATGGTGATCTCAATGATGAATGCTCTGTACCATGGTCGTCTAAAACAAGAGTTATTGACATGCTATAACTACTGTAGTTTTTATAAATTATAAACACTACACTTGAAAGTTGGAGGAGGTATTGTGGCCCCGGTACCAAATTGGGTACCGGAGCCACTCCACTATGCAGTCCAGATAGAGGCGTATCAGATATTAAACAACGTTGACTGTTGCGGCCAAATCATAAATTAATGAAAATGACCTGTCATCGTCAAAAACAAGAGGTATTGACACGCTCGAACTACACCCTGTATATGCTGCAGAGGATGTAGGAGCAGGCAGCTGTGCAGTGGAATTCAGACCATTTGAAGGCGGAGGTATTGTGGCCCCGGTACCAAATTGTGTACCGGGACCACTACACTATGCAGTCCAGAAAGCTACCTCGGTGAAACATTTTGGACTAAAAACAATATTGTGAGGTGTGAGGTGTTCAGAATAGACTGGGAATTAGTGGAAATGATTGTCATTGAATGTTATTGAGGTTAATAATAGCGTAGGAATGAAAATAAACCAAAAAACTTGATTTTAACACTTTTTATGTTTTTTTCAAAATAAATCCAAAACCTTAAATCCGAACCAAAAACTTTCGTCAGGTGTTTTGCGAAACAAATACGAATCCAAAACACGAGACACCAAAAGTGGCCGGTGCACATCCCTAATTATTAGTTGCTTCTAACACTAACCTCAATCATCTGGCTTTGCTTAATTTTCCCATGGTCAGGAGAAAGCCTATGCTAAACATGGTTACATACTATACCTCCGTACATGCTATGGACAAGCAGTGCACCTACAACCTAAAGTAAAAAGTGTGTGTGTGTGTGTGTATGTATATATATATTTTCATATTACACCAAGCATGCCTTTTTTTCCTTACATGTATTTTAAGTCGCGCTCCTGTCATAACCTGGCTTTTTCTGCCATTCAATGCTCTGCACACTGTCACTTTACAGTTTTACAATTTAAACCTGTCCAAAAGCTACCAGCCTTCCTGTAAAGTTGCTATTTACATTTTTATTGCCTTATTTTTATTTGTTTATTGTGTAATTTGAGTTCATTTGCCAAGCCCTATCCATCCACCACAAAAAAGTTCAGCAGTGTGGTGTCTGGGGTACATTATTACCCATTTGTATCCACAACACGATCCGAGTTCTGAATACCTAGAGCCCAACGTGATAAAAATGCTTTATCACATGCGTGATAGCCTTGCTTGCTCGATCACATGATCAACGGTTCGAAAGTGCTCCTTTAAAACATGGTTTAATAAGTTTGTTTACTTTTGGGGAAAAACGGTGCCTTTTGAGGTATCTAATATTACAAAATATATTAAAGATCAATACAAAAACTTGTCTAACAAACTTACAGTACCAAGGATCAAGGGGTCATCATTAACTAATGGAACATGGACAGTTTCACCAAGAACATAGGAAGGGGTTCTTTACTGTAAGGGTAGTTCAGTTGTGGTTAAGCTTAAGGCGTTGATGACAAATTCCCAAACAGAGTTTAAAAAAGCAGTGCAGGCTTTTATTACAAGAAATGGTATCTGAGCTGGAATCTAAATGTTTGGGATCAAAAAGCATTTTTTATTTACCTATGAGGCTAAATTGGCAATTGTCACACTAGGGGTTTTATTTGACTTCTTCTGAATAAACACATATTTATTTATTTTTAATTATGAAGAGTTGAATTCTTTCACTTTTTTTGTATCCCTCTGTAACTATGTATGGACATCGGAATCCTCCAATAATGTTTTTCACATTCTGAGTTTTGTTAGTAACACAATTCTCTGGCACAACATTTGATTTTGCAACATCACGTTATTCAATTCGAATGTCTTGTGAGAATTTTATTGTAACTTCTGTCTATGCAGATATCTTGTAATACTATAATATGATACAGTGGTTCACACCCTGAAATTCCACATAGTTGCCCTGAGAAGGCAAGTTTCACAGTTCTCTCACAGACAATATTGTAACAGTATTCTGCTGTGGCTGGTGAAGATCAGTAGAACATTAATACTTTGTGTTGGTTTGTGTGATGGAAAGGAGGAAACAGGATGAATATCTTCTACTATATAAATGCCTAGTGGCGTGTGTGAAAAAAAAAAACCCAAGCTGCAGCGCCACCTGCTGGGCAGAGTTATACACTGACCTATATATTTCTTGAAGGAGAAGTGACAGTTGGGAGTGGTTGGTGGTTGCCGGGGGTGACAGTGGGGAGTTTTTAACACCTTAAGTAGCTTGATGAAGATGAAGGATGAGGTGATGGAGAAAAATGATGAGGTGGTGACATGTGGACAAAACCACGTTAAAAAAAGGCGCTTGCGTCGGGAAGTAACGCTCTTCCCCTAAGGAGGCCTGGTCTAGCCCCAAATGCATGACAAGAACCTTTTTAACACCTTAAGTAGCTTGATTTGACTAGAATGCATGAGTATCATACACGGTTAACATATATATATATATATATATATATATATATATATATATATATATATATATATATTTTTTTTTTTATTAAATTCAAAGTTTGATTTGCACTAAATGGTACATATTAAGTTCCTGAAGTCTTTCCCAATTAATTGTTGTTGCATTCTTATTATTGACCCAATAATTAGACCAATTCCTGGTCTTTTGGTGTTCAGCTGGTATGTAAAGTATGTCTGTCTATCTGCATTTAAATTAGTGGCTCCAAGACAATCAGATTATATAGCAGTTACTCCGGTGAGAATATAACTGGAGCGAGATGGAAACTTCATTTTAAGTCTAATATTAGACCCTGCTTTGGAAAATTCCTTTTAAATGATCACAAGCTGAGAATAGCTAAAGAATTTCAACTTTCAGCAAACAGCATTCACCAAGAATTTTTAACCACTTACGAGAGACCATGGGAAAATTGTATTTATTGAGTAGCTTTCATTGTTTATGTCAGCTGGAAAAAGATCTTCATTCCTGGCCATGTTTCGCTCTAGCACTATTTTAGCCATGCAAAGTATATTTTTGTCGTCTTTGTGGGCAAATGTGTTATTTTAGTATTCTGTACATGTTGGAAAATTCATGCTATTTTGGTTCAATGCCATACATGGCAGGCCTCCTCTGATGGAATGTGGGTCTTTGGGTTCTTGGCATTGTGCTGGAGAAATCTTTTAACTTGTTTTAAGTCTTGCACTATTTATCATTACTTTTGTGTTGTCCTTTAAATAATTGTTTGCCATACATTGCCCACTCTCCCACAATGTATGGAGACTCCCGAATTCCGGGAGGGACTCCTGGGAAAGCAAGTGATTGTCCCGCATCCTGGGTACTCATAGTCAAGTGGTGGCACTGGGGACTTGATGACGTGATTCGCTGTGCCCCGGCCCCCTCCACACCTGCTATTCACCCTCCCTCCATTGTTTGCGCTGAGATGTTAATCACAGAATAGCAATATCGCAGTGCAGGTAGCCATTTTGTGTAGTCGGCCAATATGTGAGAGAATTCAGCTTACCAGTTCACTAGCAGTCATCACTTCCGTCCCAATACTCATGAGGTATGACTGCGAGCCATGAGGCGCAGGATGACTATACTTCATGTATATGAGGCACTTTTCTATGTTTGGGCTGAACCAAAATTTTTGAGAATGCAGCCTACCTATTTATTAGGCACTAATGACAATACTGAGGCAAGTGCCTTACACCTCAGTTATGTTTTTAGTTTCTAGTGAATTAATAGGTCACATTTTCACTTAGGGGTAGATTTATCAAACCATCTAAAAATGTGGAGGTGTTGCCCATAGCGACCAATCAGATTCTGGGTTGTACTAGATAAATCATAACTGGATTCTGATTGGTTGCTATGGGCAGCACCTCCACTTTTCTTTTTTAGGAGGTTGATAAATCCACCTCCTATATTGGTTCAGTCAAAACATGCCTCATACCTCAGTGGCAGGAAATAAGTCTATCACTTCAATAGTAATCTATTTCTCATTTATCAGTCATTTCTCATGATTATTGGTCCCCTTGCCATAGTGAATTGATAGCCCAGCATTGTGCGGAGTTCACACAACCTCCTTTTTTAAAAAAAAAAATAATAAAAAAAATTATATATATATATATATATATTTGCCATGCTGACCACACTCGTGTTTATGTAATTATTAATACACTGTAGCTTACTGCTCAATATTTATTTTTATTAACGTGAGTTTGCCAATCAGATATTTGCTTTCACTTTCTAAACTGTTTTAGAATCTAAGTGGTTAGTTATGGTTACAGCGTGGCTGTGCACAACGCCCCCCGTTACATAATGGAGAGTAGATTGAATGGCCTGTCTATGCAATAAGAGGAAATCAAAGGTCTTAATCTATATTTTTTCTTTCCGCAGGTAAATCTCACCTGGCAATAGTACAGAGGGTGAACAATGAAGGAGAAGGGGACCCGTTTTATGAGGTGCTGGGAATTGTTACCTTGGAAGATGTCATAGAAGAAATCATCAAATCTGAAATCCTGGATGAGACAGATTTATACAGTGAGTTAAATAAAGTATTAAACAAGAAAGAAGGAAAAGAGCTACGATTTTATAGAAGTTCACCAATCTTGACCGATATAATATCATAAAAAACCTTGGATTATTATTGTTTTTATAGGGCTGATCATATTACGCAGCCTTGTAGAGATTATATGTAATCCTTCACATTAGTCCCTTACATTCTAAATTCCCTACCACACACACAGTGGTCCTTTTTAGGCATCCGTCAGATAACCTACTGGAGCACTAGAGGAAACCTAGCCAAACATGGGGAGAACATGCAAACTTCCCACAGATAAGGCCCTGGTTAGAATCTAACCCATGACCCAAATGGTAACAAAAGTCCTTGGTGTTGTTGTAAATTATATAGATATTCAAAGTCACCAAGGGTGTGTGAGTATTAAAGCACGGGGCTGTAGGTTGAGGGCTTTTGTGCAGATCAGAAAATACATAATCATTCTCAGTAGGACACAGGCAAACCGAGGGGGGGGGGGGGGTTCTAGTGTCTGGAAACCCCCCTCCAAGCCTTGGGGCACTGTATAATTGACGAGGCTGGACCCTGCCCCCGCTTCACACGGCTCTGTTTAAAAAGGGAGAGCTGCATACACCTAACAGTAGTCCACGTATTGCCCATGTATTATGGGGATAGGAAGGGTTGGAGAGCAGCCAAGCACTGTCTAAATTTATAGCCATGCCCCCCATGCATGCTGGTCACGCCCACTAGCGGCATGGTGTGGAAACCCCCTCTACAAATCCTGCGTTTGCTCCTGTAGGAGGCGCATTATATTATAATACACCGTTTTTCAAAATGAACACTGAAATGATGATCTCAGAAGTAACTGATTTGTATATTTGACATATAATATTAGTAATAATAATATTATAATAATAATAATAATAACTTGTTAGGCCCCACCGTGCTCCGTAGTGCAGTACAGTATGCAAAACAGGACATACATAAAACATACAAGGTAGACACAATATATAATATATAGCGGCATTACTATCTATCTATTCTGTAATGCCTCTGGTTCCTAATGCATTGTTAGGGAGCATTCTTGTGAATATTGTTTCAGCCACAAAATAGTGCACTGGTGATGTCACAGCTTCCTCGCGTATTAATAGGCTGAATTATTCTCATATCGCAGAATGGCAGCCACAACTCTGTGTAGGAGACACTTTAAATAACAGCTTATCAAAAAGAACAAACAAATCTGTCACACATAGGAAAACACTTGCAAAACACAGATTGTTATCAAATGAGTCAGTTTTTAGCAGAACATCAATTTAAACCTGTTTTGTGTGCATAATGTATTACTAGATTGGTGGATAGCAGCTCTCTGTTTTTTGTTTCTTTACATCTTATAGCGGATAACAGGACGAAAAAGAAAATAACACATCGAGAGAGAAAGCAGGATTTCTCCGCTTTTAAGCAAACCGACAGCGAGATGAAGGTTAAAATCTCACCACAACTACTTCTGGCTATGCACCGTTTCCTAGCAACAGGCAAGTTCAGCTTATCACAGTTTGAGATCACTAACAATCTCACCACTGGCTCCTAACTCTAGGGAGATGGGGAAAGGGTAGTGAAGCTTGGAGTCGTTCCCAATGTCCCTTCTGTGCTTACACGTGTTCTCACTTCCTGTGTTCAGTTGGAGCATTCTTTATTACACAAGGCGAAATAGTGCACAAGGTCAACACCTTTTCCATAGTAAATCTCCTTTTAGTCAGAGAGGTAAAGAATGGATACAGTAAAAGAAAATTACATGATAACTAGGGGCCTGATTCCGTAAGGATCTTAACTTGAGAAACTTCTTATTTCAGTCTCCTGGACAAAACCATGTTACAATGCAAGGGGTGCAAATTAGTTTTCTGTTTTGCACATAAGTTAAATACTGTCTGTTTTTTCATGTAGCACACAAATATCAACTTTAAATTTCAGTGTACAAATAAGCTATCAAGTATTTGTGTGCAACATGAAGAAACAGACAGTATTTAACTTATGTGCAAAACAGAATACTAATTTGCACCCCTTGCATTGTACCATGGTTTTGTCCAGGAGACTGAAATGGTCACAAGTGTAAGTGGGTGTGGGGTCATTGGAACCACTAGGTTTCATCCCTATACCCGTTTACACACGGGCAGAACAGTGAATCTCCGTGCCTTGTAGAAAAGTCCGGGTAAGGGCCCAGCATTGGTATTCTCACCACCCAGGCCCCCCCCCCCCTCTTTGCCCTCAGTAGAGCAGAGCAGAGGCCTCTTTGGAGCAGTTTTGGCACATGTGTATGTCACAATATGCCTCTGCTCTGCACTTTTTAGGGTAAATGGGTTCCTGAGAGTTCCAACCTGGCATCGCCTGGTCCCCCTGCACCTCCTGAACCCACTATAGCTCCACCCCTGTGTTGACATTTTTACTAGCATTAAACACCGCTAGTAAAAGGCAGATTAATTCCAGTGGGTCATTGGCCTTTCGCAGTATATCTCTGGTAAACTGGTTCCTGGAACAGTGAATTTGCTTCAGGTAGTTTGTTATATAACTTATTTTGTGTACTTAGGTGTGAAGTATGTGTGTAATTAACACGGCCGTATTCTCCCTGCAGAAGTGGATGCCTTTAGCCCATCTCAAATGTCAGAGAAGATTCTGCTGAGGCTGCTGAAACACCCTAATGTCATCCAGGAGCTAAAGTTTGATGACCGGAACAAGAAGTGTCCTGAATACTACCTCTACCAGCGTAATAAGCCAGTAGATTACTTTGTGCTGGTTTTACAGGTCAGACTTGTTGTTATGGCTGTCATGGTTTTTCTGCACTAATTCACACTGTGCCTCCTAATGATTTTGTGTAGTAAATAGTTGCTGGTTGTCTAATGCTTCGGATCTGTCTAATGATCACACACATTAGGACTGACAGTGTCACCTATACCCCCTATACTGTTATTAACAAAAGTAATCTGCTATCTGTGTTGTTTGAGTAAAGCGTTCCCCCAGGGAAGGGATCCTGCTTGACTTGATCGCTAGTGGACCTAGTTAAACATTGATACAGTCCATTGTTATATGTGCTGTACGAACTAGGCTGTGGTTGTGAATGGAGAAATACCCTGAAAGAATTGTGCGGATGCTTTTAAACAGATCATTTTTTTAAAAAAAAAAAATCTGAATAAATAAGGACATAAAGGTAAATGGTTATGAAGTATTGGGTTTGTCATGACTAATTTAATAGGCTGGATTCAGCGCTCTTCTGCTTTGAAGACCTTCTCACAGGTTTAGTGTACACACAGTGGAGGCAGCCATCTTGTGTGGTGAAACAATAGTCATAACAAGCTGCAGTCTATGAATTACCTAGGTCTGAAAACTCATGAACAAGGGTTTAGTCACAAAATGTCTCAGTGATGTCACTGGTTCCTAGATAATAATAAAGTAATATTGGTTGCCCCCAAAATAGCTTCATCTCTGTAAATAGCAATTCATCCCAATTCATTTATTACCCTTGTCTCTCCCTTTTGCTCTGCTGTGGTAGAGGGGGGGGGGGTGTATTTATAATGTGTGGACAGATTTACTGTTGGTGGACGTGTAATAGCTCAACTCTAATTTGGCAAAAAGATGCACTTGCACCCCTTGTATCACATGATTTGCCCCTTTTAGCTGGATTTGCTGTACATAAGGCCCAATATGTCATCTTTATGCATTTTGTAGGAATAAAAAATGTAAAATGTAATTCACCAAAATTAGTGGTATAACAAAGCTATAAAATCCCAAAAGCTATTTACCTACGGATGCCATGTGCCCTCTCATAACCAGTCAACTCTTAAATTTAAGTGTCATTACCAACCTAAATGCTGCGTGATTGTTTCTTTGTATCATATATTTGTTTAATGATTTACACTTAACTTGAACTGTAATTTTTAACCTTAGATTACATCTCTTACGCCCTATATAAATCTTGATTATACATTCTAGAACAGTCAGCTCACACTGGAACCCGGCTGTCTGACCGTTCCTGGTTCCAGAGCAGTGGCCCAGGAGCCAGGAATCCGTTCCTATGTTCTAGAACTCGAGCTGGGCTTCCACATCCATGGCTCTGTCATCACAGAGGTACCAGGGCAGTAGGGGGATCTCCCTGGTTTAATAAGACACAGATCAGCTTGAGTGAACATGCTCTGACATGTCAGTACACGCTCCAGCAATGTTACAATAATTCTAACCCAAACCTCTGATATGTGGGGTCGCAATAAACATTATAAATCACAGAGAGAAAAATTGTTCTAGAAAAACATAAAAATAACAGAGAGATGAATAATTATATTTCCTGGAGAAAAGAAAACAACATGTATTATACATGTTACTATATATATATTCAATCCTGATAGAACTGAGGCATTGAGTACATTGGAATATTGGCATGCATATGAATGAATAAAATGCCCACAGACATTAGGGACAGTTCTCTAGGACGTAACATGGCAATACATTTGGGGGAGGACCCAGGGATTCCTACTCACTCTCCCCAGACACCTGCTCTGCTCTTCTGAGCATATGCGGGGGACTGATGAGGGTGAACAGGCGTTCAGTGGCTCACTACATAGCAGCTGCTCCCCCTTCAGTGACATTAGTTCCACCACTAGGTAGTACCTGGACTGTACATATCACAGTGAGATATAGTGACCTTTGCTGTTACATTTATTCCAGAAAGTTGTACTGGCAACTAAACCACACACAACCCTTCCATCGGCTTTGTCCACTGCTCTTCGTCTAACTCAGAATTCATTACTGTGTTTCTGCTTTGCTAAATGCTCCCGGATCATTAAAATGAATATTGCAATCCATATTTATCCATAGGGGAAGGTCGAAGTGGAAGCTGGGAAGGAAGGGATGAAATTTGAAGCCGGTGCCTTTTCTTACTATGGAGTGATGTCCCTCACAGCATCCCCAGGTAGTCCGTTTCTTTCCATAACTCTTTCTACTGGTGACTTTAACATGTGCAGTGTGATTAAAGGAGTCGTCCACCGTCAGATGACTTTTTAATTTAGTTGTCTGTAGATACCCTCCTGTAGCTTTTACTAATTACATGCAATACATTGCTGTATCTGGCTTCTTTCTGGGCTTTGCTGCCATGTAGTTGCGTTGTTTTATTGTCAATATCTTGGTATAAAGTACAGATCTACTCTGCAGCATGGTTGCACAGTAGTTAGTATAGTTGCTGAGGTCATGGGTTTTATTCTGACACTATCTGTGTCATGTTTGTATGTTGTGTGTGTAGTAGAGAAATAAATTGGGCTGTAAACTCCAATGAGGCAGGTGAATGATGACATATTCTCTGGACATTGCTGTCTAGTAAGATTAGCGCTACATAAATGATCAATAATAAATACAGTGCATTGGTGTTGTATCCCAGGGTAGTGATAATAAAATACTTTGCATGCTCCTATAAAGAAGCTGAAAGGTACAGAAAGAAACCAGAATTATAAAACAATGTATATAGTAAAACATTTTAGGATACGGTACAAGCCAATAAACTAGTAATCTGCGAGCGGGAAAACCCTACAAACAACACATGTTTGGTTGCTGCACACATTTGGAAGAGGTGTTCCTTCCCCACATAGCTTTACATCTATTCTTGTTCTATTGTATTGAAGTATAGCCAGAGGGGGCATTGTATGTATGCTGCCACAGTAAAGAGATTTAATGCTACATTCCTTTTCAGTTGAACTGTTACAACCACTCTAACAAACTTGCAAACTGCTGTTTTATAATTGTTCAAAATGTTGTCGTTGCTGTTTCTGAGAACTCTTCTCGTGTTCTAATGAATCCAAAATGGCAGCTCCCATTGTAGTCACATAGAATTGCAAATATCTTGTGATGCCATGCCCCTTCAATTAGATTTACAGTATATCCATGGTGTATCATAAATGTCATACAAAATGCAACTTTTTTTTAAACTTTTACAAAGAAGTTTTACTGTTTAGATCATAAGAAGCAATTTTTGTCCAATTTAGATTATATATATATATATATATATATATATATATATATATATATATATATAATTTAGGTAGAATAAAAAAAAATGTCCTGCCCTCTGTTTGCCTAATGAATTGATCCGGAATACCCATATGTGCTGGTCAGATGTTAGTCTACAAGAGCTGTGTCCACCTGCCAGTGAAATGTGTCTGTACGGAACAATAGAAAGCTGCAAGTAGAGAGCTTGAGCGATCCCATTGGCCCACGGGGACACACCCCTGTCTGGCATACATAAACCAGGACCTGTTTCACAGAAATGGAGGAGCCCCAGGAAAAACGACATCAGCGCAATTACCAGGCTCAGCAAGTTAATCTGTAACAGGGCCACGCAATGGATACTGCAAAGGGCCCCACCGTACATAGGCTGCCTCAGCCTCCCCTTTGTTTCTTCAGAAGGCCTGGGAATCTACATACACAGTGGGTTACTAAGGTTATATATTTAATTATCAAATCATAAAATCCCCTCCAAATAAGTCACCTGGCCTGCGGAAAAATTAAAATCAACTGAGCAGTTAATTTAGATTTTTTTATTTTTTTTTAAATTGATCTTTTGAAGTCTTCCACAGCAGGTCTTTCCTCAAGCAGGATTTACTACTATTCTGACAAGTCATTTTAATATGCTATTGGTTTAATTTTTTGTAATCATAATGTTATTGATCTTAATAAATATGGCATCAAATGGAAATATGGAATGTTTTTGATATTACGATTTGTTATAGAGGCCGATCAGGGATTTAAGTCAAGTTTTTAAATTTAACGTACATATAGCATTGTTTTTGCAGTGTGTTTTGTAGCAGTCCTGATATTCTAAAACAAACTGTTGGCACCAATCTGAACTAAGCTCCCCAAATCCCCTTTATCTTATTTGAAGTACTGTAATGCTATGGAAAGACTTGCATGCATATTACTTGAAGTCATAAACTCTGCATAGTCTAAAAACAAGTCACATATTATTTTATGTATATATATGTAACAGCAGAACAATGCATTGATCATGACATCTTTTTCTTGCCTTCGAGTGGTAGGGTTGGAAGTGACATTTCAAAGAGTGATTCTAGTGACATCTTGTGGTGAAACATATATTGATATTGTGTTTGGTGCTGGTCTATGACATTTACAGGGCTGAAGGTAGAAAATTGGCACAGGGAACAATAAAGCAGGATCCCCCAATGTTATGCTGGATTAAAAATAAAACCTTACAATTTAATAAAAACATTAACAAAACAATAATTGCAAGTAAAGTTATAACAGTATGGAATTTACAATGGAGCATCTGGGGAGCCCAAGACAGATGTCCTGTCTGCCCTGCCCAAAAACTGGCCTTTTATAGTGATGATTTTTAATTTGTGTTCTCATGGAGTTTGCAAAGAAATATGTAACAACCTTTGAGTTTGTTTTGCAAAATAATTAATTACCAAAGCATTGGTAAGATTAATGATTGCTAGCGGGAAATATTATTAATGCTCCTTCTTTCACTTTAACTCTTTGGGATAGATTTACTAAACAGCGGGTTTGAAAAAGTGGAGATGTTGCCTATAGCAACCAATCACATTCTCTCTGCCATTTATTTAGTACATTCTACAAAATGATAGCTAGAATCTGATTGGTTGCTATAGGCAACATCTTCACTTTTTCAAACCAGCAGTTTAGTGAATCTAGCCCTTTAGGTGTGTTTAGGACATGATTTTTATTTGTATGAGGAGCCATGCTTTTCCCAGCCAAGGTTATACATGTTCCCAGCATATAATTATCATCATATAATTCTGAAATAGCTATACTTATAATATATTGGGTCCTGTGTGCTTTTTGATCCTGTATTGTTCTAATGTAAATATTTTCACAGTATTTTATCATTTTGTTAATGCCTTCTTTTGGACTTACAGTGGTAAAATGTCATTTTAGCCAAACCGCACACGGTTTGAAATGTTAAATAGGTAGTGAAATATGACTTACAGTACAAGGACAGGCAAGTGTTGGGCCTATGTCATATGTGATTCCTTATCTTATTGTATATTCTCCTTTCTTCTGAATGTATTCAAGTGCTTCCTCTCTTCTTATGTGTTTAGAGTCAAATCTTCCTTAACTGCAATCGCAATTTTTTCAACAAAATAATATAAATACGTTGTTTATTTGCACATATTTGGAATCAAGCACTGTTTTAATGAGCTGTGATAATTGGTGTAATAATAATCAGATATGTTTTGGCATTACAGTATTTTTTTAAGCACAAAGCTCAGTAATGTTTAAGATTTTGCAATATTCAAATGATTGTTATATTCCCACAGTTTAACTTGCTGATGTTCCTTACAGCACTGTCATTGGAAGTCCCTACAGTATTGGTTTTAGCACTTTAATTTTTTTTTTCTAAATAAAGAGTAATTTTATACAATCTGACAATTACATCTCCTTTATTCCAAGCCATGCAAAATCCTGCCCACTGATGTGTGTTCTCAATGTGCAAAGTCACATTCTATCCAACCATTGAAGTCTATAATAAAATATGTGCAAACTAAGCAAACGTACAACAATAAGTGAATAAGTATCTATTAAATGATCACCTTTGATTTGTAATTTTGCTAAGAGTCTCTTCCTCCTCTTCAGGGGACCATCTACACCAGTTGCTCACAACTTTGCTACTCCAGGCACAAATTGAGGACTTTTAAGCCTCTAAGTGAGCAGGCTGACTACCTGTCTCTAGATTGGCTTCTGTCTGATTTGTAGCATTGCAGTTTTAGTTGAAGAGCGGTTGGTGTAGAGAGTTTTCCTATGTTTACTCTTGTTATCATTCCTTATCTCTTCTTTCCTTGGTTACAGTTCCCTTGTCCCTGTCTCGTACCTTTGTTGTCAGCAGAACAGAATCGTTAGCTGGGTCTCCAGGTAAATCATGCATGCTTCTATTCATTTATTCCCCCGTTCAATTTCTACTCCTATTTGAGGAATTCTCTCTATATCTGCTCTGTTTCTTGAGATGATGGAAAGCTGGCAAATGCCAGGATGGAGAAAAATGATGTTCTTATCTTTGTTAAATTAGCTTCTACAGTCTCTTGCTAAAAATGTAAAAGGCCACATTAACTACATAACAAAGATGAAGTCCTAAACCAACACCATGAGATAAAAGCAAAAACAAAAATCATTACATTTGACAGTTCGAGCAGGGTTTCCCAACTCTGGTCGGTAAGCCCCCCTAACAGTCCGGGTTTTCAGGATATCCATAATTGAATACAGGTGATTTTTAATTAGTGCCTCAATCAGTTTGATTTAACCACCTGTGACACAACCCTGAAATGTTAAGGGGGCTTGACGAATGAATTAGGGACCACTGGCTTAGTGTTGTTTTGTATCTTATAGTATGGGACAGCATTGGTAATTTCTTAACTTCTGTAAGGATACCAGGCGTTTTCCAATCGCAGTGTAGCTAGATTTACAAACCGGATAGTCCTGACTGAATTGGTGCTGGAGGGTATGTAAGTATTGCTCACTTAAACTCATGTTTACAGGGTTATGTATCTTTCAATTGTTGGTTTCAATGAATGCAAGTACTGGAAACTTATTTTTTGCGTTTTAAATAATGACTAAGCCTATACTATAATGTAACCCAATATGAAAAGGCATTTTGTAACATTACAGCACCATAAATATGTGATATTTTATATAACCTTGTTGGCTACCTCACTGCAATCTACTGTCTCTTAAACCTACAATTATTGTTGTTATACTCATTGATTAGTAAGGTGCCACAGTGCTCTGCAGTGCTGGACAGTTGTGAAAACAAAGCATAAAATAGGGATAAAATAAAGGTAGACAAAATAAATGCAGATGTGCAAACAAAGGTTTGGGAGGGTCCTGCTTGTTATGGAGCTTACAGGCTAGTGGTAAAGAGAAGTGATGGCACAGTAGAAGGTGCACCAGTGTGAGTACTAGATCCTACCCTACTCCCTCCTCTATTAAAGGTTGTCAGAGTGTTTGTTCTGTGGGAAGAGTCTGATCAGATGGAGAAGAGAATTCCATAGGTGAGTAACAGCAGGGGGGGAGTGTTGTAGACAAAAGTGAGAGGTAATTATCAGAAAGAGGGATGGAGCAGGGCAGGGGCGCGGTTCATTTTGTGAGCAAAGATCTGGCAGAGATTGCAAATTCACCCACAAGCATTAATAACCATCTAGAACTAATCACTGTATTGTAAAATGCAATAAATTGTTCCATGGACAAGTTATTTGAGAAACTTAATGTAACTAATTTTAACATTTTGTCTTACTCTCTGTTAGCTGAAAATAAATCGCCACCTCGCCCTTGTGGATTAAATCATTCGGACTCTCTAAATAGAAGTGACCGAATTGATGCTGTCACACCGACACTGGGGAGCAGTAACAACCAGCTAAATGCTTCGTTTTTGCAAGTGTATATCCCAGATTACTCTGTGAGAGCCATAACAGACATGCAATTTGTCAAGGTATTTTTTTTTTATGTGTTAATGCTTTGTCAAATACGGTAATCATTCTTCTACTCATCATTATGACCTTAAGTTTTGTCATTCCAAATTCGAATATTTTTTCCTGCTTGGGTTAGATAGTGTTTTACATTCTATATTGACTATAATTGCGGATTCCAGCGCACAGGTCCGGACGGAGCTCATTGAGTCAGGGTAATAATGGATGGAAGGTCTAGGGTGGGAAATTGGGGCTAACTTTGTAAAAATGTTTGTATCTAGAGAGAATATTCCAGTTTGCAAAATGCTTATAGCAGTACTGCTGACTTCATTTGTGATTGCCCCGGTACAACCTAAATTAAACCATGCAGTGGCACAAGACTTAGGGCTAGATTTACTAAGCTGCGGTTTTGAAAAAGTGGGGATGTTTCCTATAGCAACCAATCAGATTCTAGCTGTCATTTTGTAGAAAGTACTAAATAAATGAAAGCTAGCATCTGATTGGTTGCTATAGGCAACATCCCCACTTTTTCAAACCCGCAGCTTAGTAAATCTAGCCCTTAGTTTGGTGTGATTGGTGAATTGTAGCTTCATGAGTCACTCTGAGATGATATGATTGCCAGGACAGTTTCGCTTATTTTCTAGTCTGTTGCTGATGTTTCTGTTTCTGCTTTGCCTGCACAATAGATTACAAGACAGCAGTACCAAAATGCCCTAATGGCTTCTCGAATGGACAAAACCCCTCAATCCTCAGACAGTGAAAACACAAAAATTGAAATGACTCTAACTGAGCTACATGACGGTTTAGCCGAAGAAACGGCAAATCTGCTAAATGAACAGAACTGTGTTTCACACAACAAGTCCAACCACAGTATGCACAACGAAGGGCCCATCTGAGCCAATGTCAAGCAGCTTTGCTAGAATTCAGGACTATCTTCACTCCATTCTCCAGCTTCATTCCTGGATTCCTGTCTGTGCGACTGAAAACGCGTTGAGTACGTGCTCCTGCCACGTACCGTCCAGCATTCTGAGACCAAAGATTCTGAGCCCCAGCGGTGGCAGGACCCGAAGAGCTTAACACTACAGCATGAGAGAGATGTTTATACAAAATAAGATAGAGATTGATGTATGAGACCAAAAATGATAAGCCTTTAAGACGAAAAATTTGGAAAGAAATATCTTTTTTCTTTTTTTTTTTTTCTTTTTCCCCCTCATGTCCCAATTTAAATCCACATAATATATAGAGGCAACATTCACTCCAGTTTTTATTGTGTTTCTTTTATTTTTGAAATGTATCATTTAAATATTTACAGTTCAGAAGGATAAACCCAAACTTTAGTCTACTTGATGTGGTTTAGAAACCCAACAACAGTCGTATTCACGTTCCTAACTTATAAGCCATTACCAGTAGGAAGTTCCCCGCACAGGTTTGCCTACATTGACAATTCATTGTGTGTTACTAATTTTGGAAGCAGTTGGTAATACTGAACCTCAGTAAGCTGATTCATAGAGATGCCTTTGCCCCATCATGGATTCTAATGTTGTAAACATAATTACAATGTGGGTTGAAATTGTTTCTTGATGTATACGGCTGTTGTGGCAGAATTGTTGGTTCTTACCTGTTCTCAAATTCTATGAGGTTTTTAGTTTATCCAAAACTTTATTTGGTTTGTGCAGTCCAAGTGTAACATCCATGTTCTTGCCATGGGCATTGCAAGGTCACCCCGTGAAACACCCAAAAGAAGCTGCATTTGTATATACGTGACCGGAATTAGCTTTGTCTAATTCAATGGTCATTAAAGGGAAGTCCGCTCTCGCTCAATTTCCTTGTTCACCCTCTGTACCCTTGATCTGGCACCTGGGCAGGAGCATTAGTGGTGATTGTAGCCAACGATTGGTGAAGTAATGCATCCCGGCCAATGGTCAACAGTGGGCTTCTTAACTATATATTCAGTAACTGGCCGGCAACCCATTAGAATGTTCCGGTCTTCTCTACCACCCTTTGGCCAGTTTATGTACTAAACTTGTTGAACAGTATCTCTATCCTGACTGAAAATGACTCAAGCTGTAAAAGCAGTGAGATTTCTGTTACATTCTTTGTCTCTGGTCCACTAAACATTGAGAAAAACAGTAATGAAATATAGATGATGATAAAAGCCTCCAATAGAGGAATCACAAGTGTTGTATGTCAACAATCTACGACCAAGATCTAAGTCCAGAAATAACTGCCTGCTTCAGATTTATGTATTTATGTCCCAGATTCACAACATCGGTTTCTAGATGAATGGCTTGAAATGATGTTGCCAATTTACAATATCTGTCTCTAAATTCAAACAAGATTAGCCCATTGTTAAGGGGAACTATCACTTGGACACCGTGAAAGGCGGCCATCTTGTGGCCTGAACCAATATCAGCCTTCATTTCTCTAGGAACCAGTGACATCTCTTTGACATTTTTTTTCTAGTGAATTTATTGTGGGCATTCTAATAAATATTGGTTCTGGGCACAAAATGGCTACCTCTGTGATGTTACAGGTTCCTAGTAAATTCATGGGCTGCTTTTTCATGAGTAATTGTTTAGTCCACAATATTGCACCCTGCACTGTGTTTAAGTGTTAGGTCAACATTTAAATATGCTTTAATAGCCTCAGCAAGTAGCTCAGTGCCTTATGATGTGGTTTGTATCTTTTGTGAGGCTAAAGATTACAGAACACGGGCGATGTTCCACAAATTCACTGTCAAAGTAATTATGAATTTAAACTGTATGTTTACCTTTATATTGGATTGCATTGCACGACTTAATTGGCTTAATAAGCGATCTGAAATACTTCCTTCCTTACTCCCTGTATTAAATTCTAACCATGCAATGGACAATGGGCAAACAAAAAAACAAACCATGGAGCCTTGTGAACACACAACAAAGTCAAGACCATTGTTTTAGAGTTGATGTAATAGCTGCATAGAAGACAGTGTTTTATATCTTTTTCCATGTCATTTCATTTTCAGGTCATTCTACTTGTGGGAAATATCAACAGAAGTTTATCCTATATAAACGAACAAAATATCTTTTGATATTAAGGGGATACTGTATTCATGAGATATGAAAAGTAATTTACTCAAAATATGCTGGGGTCCATTTACTTTTCACGGTCTGGAGTGACGTTATATATCATTTCTGTCTGTGGAGATTTTTTTACAGCGATCGGCCATCTCCACTACACTCCTCTCCTGCGCACAAAATGGCTGCCTCCACTGTGTAGGAAATGGGTCAACTTTAACAGCTTAATGGTTATGTTATTACGAATAGAAATAAATATGCATCTCCCAGTGCGTCTACTCTGCATGGATACCCTTTTTTTTACCACCTAAATCCTTTATAGTAACTCTTACCACACATGTTAATATTACACTGGTAATGTTTGTAGAGTTTTAGTTGAATGGCAAAATCAATGCAAGTTTTTTTTAGAAATGAGATTTCCTCGTGTCCCAATGATTTCATTACGATGATATGTGATCATTTTTGAATCTTTAAAAAAAAAAAAGAGAAAAAAAACACAAAAAACTAAGCAAAAAAAAATTAAACTAAAAGTTCACAGACGCAGAGAACACTAATCAGTGTAGATATGTTCTGTATTTTCTTTCCTCCTAGATGCCATTAAATATCTATTATATCCGAAGAGAAATGCTGCTGTAATAGAGGTAAAATGTGTGCCTAGATTGCTATTTTTTTATATTCACTATCTCTGTGTAGAATAGTCTCCCGCCTCCCCAAATACATTAGATGTCTGAAAATTTTTTATCAATTTTTAACACTCTGACATTTGAGTTATCTGTAAAATATAAGGCAGCCAGAAGGCCATGCAGCTCTTGACCACTGTGTTAGAACGGATCTGCCCTCAAACATTCTGTCAAAACGAAACCAAAATGGCCCCTGGGACCACGCCTATGTTACTTCCTCCCGTGGGGCTAAGCCGTCTCGGGTGGAATACCAAACTTTCTACATACAAACACACAGAAAAGCAAAATACTAGGAAATCCAATATTTTCCTACATTACCTTAATGATAATTGTCCATATAGATATATTTGGTAAGACCACAGCACTTTATTTACGTTTATTTTTTATTTTCTGTCAAAATATATATATATGTAGTGGTCAAAGTTGAAATTTAGAAGTGACGCTATGAAGAATATAATGGGAATGTAAGTGCTAGTCTTACAATGAAGACAGTAGGAGAAGTGGTGGCCTGGCATACCACTGTACAACCCAACTTCGACCACTATATGTATGTATATAATATATATATATTTATGTCTAGGTGGTGGTGTTGGTGGACCCGTTTGCCTAGTTCTCTATGCCCATTATAGCAGTCAGGGCACCTTACAGGTGTTTAGCATACCGTGTTATTTATGTTGCTTGTTTCCTGGACTAATCTATGACAGTACTTGATTGTGCCAGCAAAAATAACCGTTTTATGATGCATATTTTCCACAGATTTACTCATGCTGTTGGCGTGCAATCGTTTTTACGTAAAGGTAAATTGTCTACTGGCTGCCACAAAAGGGGTCTGTAACAAATAGTTAAGTGCACACAGATTATGAATACTTTCTGTGGTTCAACTGTGAAATAAAACTGCAGTGTTATTGTCCTCAAAGATATGTGTAACCTGTATTATTTATATCTGTGCCTCAACATGATATTTGATGGTGCGCTTAGATTTGGTCAGTACCGTATTGATTTTACTCATGCATAAGATATTTTTGGATTTAGTCCCATAATCCCGTGTGTTTTTGTGTTTGTTTAATTTCCTGTTGCACCTGAGGCCATTACAGACGTTACTTTGTCAATGGTTTCAAGTGCTAAGGATCGTCTCTTTTGAGAAACGAGAGGTGAATTCATATAAGCATTTAAAGGGGATGTTCACTTAAATAAGAACATAAAATCACATAGGAGCAGAGTTCAGAAGTTTTTTGTTAGATTTGTCTTTCATTTTTATTAAAATGAAACACACTGCAAATGGGAAATTTTAGTAGTTCTAAAGGTTGACCTGATTATCTCCATCTTCACAAATAATTGGAATCCCTCTCAAATGGAGAACGTTGCCGCTCCCACTTGCTTTTATCATTTTGACTTTTGTGTTCTTAAAGACTTCACGTTTGTGGATTCAAGGTGTTTTTTTAAAATAGGACATGAATTTGTCCGTCATTGTTTTACAATTCATCGTTATTGAAAATATTTACCTGTTGTCCTAAGCATGATGTGTCTAAACCATCTCTCGCTCTCTCCTCGCTCTCTCCTTGCTCTCTCCTCGCTCTCTCCCCTTGCTCTCCCCTTGCTCTCCCCTTGCTCTCCCCTTGCTCTCCCCTTGCTCTCCCCTTGCTCTCCCCTTGCTCTCTCCTTGCTCTCCCCTTGCTCTCCCCTTGCTCTCCCCTTGCTCTCCCCTTGCTCTCCCCTTGCTCTCCCCTTGCTCTCTCCACGCTCTCTCCTCGCTCTCTCCTCGCTCTCTCCACGCTCTCTCCATGCTCTCTCCACGCTCTCTCCATGCTCTCTCCTCGCTCTCTCCTTTCTCACTCCCCGCGCTCTCCCCTTTCTCCTCTCTCTCTCTTTACGTTGTCAGCCTGTTGTTTAGGTAGAGGGGCATAGAATCCATTTCATGGAGTTAATTATTAAAATGTGTTGGTGTTCATCTACTGGTGCTGGTCAGGAAATATCTATTATTTGAATTCTGTATTTTCGGTGATCAAATATTGGAGTCAGCCATACAGGTTATCAATAATTGTTCACATGGCAGACTCTATTTTATGAAAAATGCCATAGAATGGTCTATGGAGGTTGTCATGAATACTGTTCTCCACCCAAAACCTGTTCCCCCTCGATGCAGCAAAAAGTAGGGGAATCCTTCCCCTTTCCTGGGGCCCATTGCTCTGTGTGTTGCAGCATGGGTAGAGTGATGGCTGCCCTATCTCTCATATACAGACCTCTGTGGGAGGGGTGTGTATAGACGTCCTCGTCCATCACTTTGAAGCTCACAGGGGCATCTGCTCCAGGCGCCAATGTGAGGGAGCCAGTGCAATACTGGGGACTTTTCAAAAAAGCGGGCTTCCCTTTAAACCATCTCTCCAGTATTTTCTCACCTCCTTACCTCTAAGTTCCGCTTTTAACGTTGGACACTGGGGTTGCATAGCAAAGCCACAATAATGCCAAATCACCTGTGTGACCCTGGGGGTAAATGTATTAATGTCCGGATTCTTCAACTCCGGCGTGTTCAGCGTCTTCGGCGATTAAATTTAAAGCAGCGCTGCATTGTAAAGGGAAACTTCCCTTTACAATGCAGCGCCGCTTTAAATTTAATCGCCTAAGACGCTGAACACGCCGGAGTTGAAGAATCCGGACATTAATACATTTACCCCTGCTCTCCTGTGTATAGGCATCCTGTAGTTTTGCTTTGGTAGAGCTGACATCACACAGGTGTACTAAATGTCTTGATCAGCGTTTCCCAAACCCAGTCCTCAAGTACCCCTAACAGTGCAGGTTTTCCATATCTCCTTGCTGGAGCACAGGTGTATTCATTACTGTCTGACACATTGTAACAGATCCACAGGTGGTATAATTATCTCACTTGTGACCTGCACTGTTAGGGGTCCCTGAGGACTGGGCTTGGGAAACATTGGTCTATATGTCGGCGCTTTTGCAAAACAAGACCAGTGCCTTCACCATGACAGGTAAGGAGCTTAAACAAATACTGAAGATAAGTAACGGGAGTATTTACAATCTAATAATTTTATTTGGTCCTCCTTTAGCCTGCAGGCTAGAATATGCTGCTACAGACCCTAAATAGATGAGACTTAAATTGAAACAAATGGTACGAACTAATTTTCACTGTTACTCTCAAGTTCTTTAAGAATGAAATCGAATTCAGACATCGTCACATGGAACATACAAACAGAGGGCCTAGATTGTAATTGAACCCATGATCCCAGTAACAATGTTACCCACTGTGCCACCGTGCTGCCCATGGTTGATATATTAACCATTGTATAGCAGCCAACACAAAATGAACGATTATGAGAGATTTAGGGAACTCTGGCAAACCACAATACTCTATCATCATCCATTTATATAGTGCCACTAATTCTATAAAATGTTATGGGCCTGATTCATTATGGATAGCAAACCAAAAAAAAGGAATACGTATTATCCTGGACAAAACCATGTTACAATGCAAGGGGGCAAATTAGTTTATTGTTTTGCACATAAGTTAAATACTGACTGTTTTTTCATGTAGCACACAAATACTTGGTAGCTTTATTTTTATACTGAAATTTAAAGTTGATCTGTCTCCAAATTTGAAATTTACCTCCCCATCCAGTGCAACATGGTTTTGTCCAGGTGCAAAGTTACTCCTTTTTTTTTTTTTTTTTTTTGCTTTACTCTCCTTAATGATTCAGGCATTATGTGTTCAAAAGGGCAACCTGAGACTACATATAAGTATTTTGTTTTCCAAATCCTGCTTTATGTTAAGGATTGATGGTCTGCATGTTAAAGTAGCTTAGATGGAGCTCTTACTTTTTTTTCGTTTCTTTTTATCACAGGAATCCAATGAGCACCTGGTAGTTGGTTATTAAGCTAATGGTTAAGTTTTGAATTTAATCTGGTAGGCTTGAGTAGTTTATCCATAGTTTCTATTCTGTTAAACATTTAAACAGATTGTACACCAGGTGCTAATCAGCAATATCAGCTTCCCTGAGGACATTTGTAAAGGGAGCTGCGTGAGGTCTTAGTTGCTGTTGGCACTTGTCCCGTTACGTGCTGTTAACACCCAGAGCGTCGGGACCTCTCGCCCTTTGTAAATTACTTCCAGGAACTTTCTATCATTGATGTGGCATCTGGCCACATGGATCACCATTTTAAATCATGTTTTCAAAACGATTTGAAAAGTTGACAGTGACGTATGTATATTGTGGAAGCCATTTGTATGATCTCTTATGTGAAGTTACTTATTTACCAGTTTCTTTGGGTTAAACCACAAAGCAGGAGAAGAGCCAGTGACAATACCTTACAATCTAAGTAGCTACTGCCACATTACCATCCAGTAAGTGCTGTATTCATCACTCTCTGGTTCTTGCTTTCTGCATTCTCTATAAGGAAACCCAACAATATGTCAGGCACCAGTAGTTTGGGCAATAGTTTTTTCTTCCAACATTTAAATGCTCATTTCAGCCAAAACCTAAAATAAAATGATTATCATTGTTTATATAGTGCCACGTACTACGCAAAACAGAGAATATTTAGTCATTCATACATGTGACTTAGAATAGTAGATTAAACACATACAAACATCAGTATGGATTCTAAAACAAATAAAATCTGCAACAGATACACCTCCTAGAGGCTTATCTACAGCTACTCCCTGCTCAGAATAGTAAGTAAGGAGCTTTAATACACCATTACTGTACTACGCCTACGCCTGGCCGCCTACTACGCCCCCATTTCCATCTCTCTTTAAGTGTAGAGCAGGCCTGGGCAACCTGTGGCTCTCCAGGTGTTGTGAAACCTACAAGCCCCAGTAGATAGCCAGCTAAGAGCTGACAGGGCATGCTGGGCCTTGTAGTCTCAACACCTGGGGAGCCACAGGTTGGCCAGGCCTGGTGTAGAGTCACAAGGGGTATATATATATGTCTGAGAGCAGACTGAGATGTAAGTTTTTGTACCGAGCGGTGCTTTTTGATGCTTAGGGGTTGGCTTACGTCCGACTCTATATGACCCCCTTAATTTGCAAAATAGACCCAAAATTGCTATATACAATCTTTAGTAGAGTTTATATACCACTAACCTGTGTTGTAGCTCCTGCCAGCTTTAGGTTGCTGGCTGTAGGGGTGTCCTCAGTCTATGGCATGCCCCCATTACTGCATCATCTTGCCAAAGTTGACGGATTTTAAGTAATGCAGAAAGTAATTAATCTTCTAAAAGTAATATAACTCTGACAAATCAATGGCCCACACCAGCCATTATTAGAGACAATATGAATTAATCTCCTGTGGTTAGATTTGCTGAACTTTTATCATATCAATGTACAAATTGTATTCCTCAAATTGAAAACCATATCAAACACATTTTAATGGTAAAGAAACAGTTGTTTACAATGTGTGATTTTTTTTTACCTTTATTTTACAATTTGTCCAAAAACATTTTTCAGTATAATTTTTCGCAAATTCTGCATAATCTCCTTTTGCGCAAACTTTCTGCATTTCAGCTCCCAAATGAATTCTAGACTTGAGGCAGCTAAAATACATTGAATGCCCGGCCATTTCTTCATTGTTAGTATCTTTTTTGGGGAGAATAACAAAGATTTTATCAAAAGGTGGTGGAATATGTAATTTTTTTATTATATTTAATTATAAACAAGATAGTAACTTGCCACAGCCCCTGATAAAGCAAAAATATTTTTATTAAAATAATGTAGGTTTTTAGTAACATATATCTTAATATGTAATTGGTGCTAAAAAATATTCTTAGGCATATCAGCTGCAGATTCCCAGGTGTGCACAGTAAACCTCTCTACCAGAACTTGTAGAATTATTGCATTGTATAAACTATAACTTATTTGCTGTGTGTTTATGTTTTTATTTATTTTATAAGAAGCAAACTAATAGCCTATTGTTCACATAGTTGGTAATACTCAGTGTGTAAGCAAATTAAATGCTTTCATACATGCTGAAAGGCATCTTTGTCCAGGAGGGCATGCAGGGCTTAATTTTGAATGCCAAATAAAATGCAATAAAGGGTGTTTGTCCGCTATGCATGCAACCTCTTCACTTACCCAGTACATTTTTATTTTATTCACAAGTATTTTTATTATTACAGTTTTAACTGACTTAATTGTTGATGCTATTTAAAGTGAGCTCAAGAGCCATATCTATAGAAATAACACTCTGACCAATGTGAGCTTATTTTTTCTAAAATATATTCAATTTACTAAAGCCGAGATGGAATGTATATAGCTGCAGTCTAGGAGTTCAGCATTTTTGTGTTTAAAAAGATTTCCTTTTTGTTACCTATTTAAATGGTAACAATTCGGAACTTAAACTAGTTTAAAATACCCTTTTAAACGTAGACTTAGTGAGCCATTGGCAGTGGTTGGTGCATTATATATTATATTCAAAGTAACAGGCCAACAACTAGCAGAAGGCTCTTGGCACACGTGAGTTTTGTGGTCTTGCCAGACTTGGTACTTAATTTTGTCGTCTTAGTGGCCCAATACACAGAGCTACATATAAGAGAAACCTTCGATTAACATAACATCACTCCTTTTTCCTGTATTATTATGCATATGTTTTGTTTTGTATGGTACTCTCCCTCTGCAATTTAGATATGATTAGTCTCCCAAATACTACATAAACACATTCTGCATGTTTATTTTTTTGGGTAATGTTATTTGCACAAAACCTTTCTTGACACTAAGGGCCAGATTTACTAAGCTGCGGGTTTAAAAAAGTGGGGATGTTGCCTATAGCAACCAATCAGATTCTAGCTGTCATTTTGTAGAAGGTACTTAATAAATGAAAGCTAGAATCTAATTGGTTGCTATAGGCAACATCCCCACTTTTTCAAACCCGCAGCTTAGTAAATCTAGCCCTAAGTCTTGGTCACCACTGTGAATGCTTTCCTACACTACTACAAAATACAGAGACCATCCATGCTTGTTTCATTCTCTATTTCTGGTGAGGATTAACAATTGCTGGTTAGTCACATTTCGCAAACACTGGACATTGCCAAAGTATTTCACTAACTGTGTTAAAGCGGCATTCCTGTCAATAATGGTATTTAAAGCAGTTTTAATGACCTATAAATCAGGCATTGCTCTTTTTTGTCTTAAAAGGGGTGGGAACTAAGAACCCAACCAATGAAAAGCCTGAGACTTCTTATGAGTTTGTCATAAGCTTGAATTAAGTCTCAATGGAACACACCCCCCATTTCTTCCCAAATCCCATGTCTGATCTCATTATTCTGGATGTTTGCTATGCCAATCTAACAATCAAAAGCCGTGTTTTTTTTAGACACAGTATATTATTTGTAGCAGGAGCTAATTTTATTATGCAAAGGTTTCTATTTTCTTGTTTTTGCTTCTGATTGAAATATTGTAATATTATACTTAATAATGAAGGAGTGTAATTTTAATAAAGTTACCTTTGTATTATATTTCTTATTATAAAAATTGAATTTCTGCCTTTTTCTTCATGTACATTTTGTTTATGACCATGTATTGCTGTTGGACTATTGCTGCTGAATAACCTCAGATGTTTAAAAAATGATATATATTTTTTTTTTAAATTAAGCTGATGACTTTCTGTGGAAAAAAAAAACTACTTTTTTGCTCTTAATTTTTAAAAAAACAAAAAAAAAACTAAATTGTTTGAGCAATAAATTCAATAGAATTAGCTACTCATTACAACCTGTCTAAAAAAAAAATGCATACCAAGCACCTACATACAGTAGATGGAGACTTTGTGGACTGTACAGTTATCGAAAATGCTGCCAATCAATTCACTAGGAACCAGAGACCTCACTGAGGCAATTTGTGACATCACTAGTTCCCATACTTCCCTACTCTGTCAGAATGTCTGGGAGACTTCTGAATTTGTGGAGATCCTCCTGGACTCCCAGCAGAGTAGTCCACCTACCAGGATCCCACTTCACCTTGTTGTGAACAGGGCTTGGCCTTGATGATGCAATATAAGGTGTTTCATGTCATGGTACTGAGCCTTGGCGGGTGGGGCAATGTTGACGAGAATTTCATTATCACGCCCCCACGCCTGTCCCTAGGATCTCCCCTCCAGCATCTTCTGGAGAGGAGGGCCAAGAAGTTGCCTCTTATGCTAGTTCCTAGTGAATTCATAGGCTTCATTCACATTCATTTTAATACGGCTTGCACTGCGTGTAGGCGATGGTTAATTTTAAAGGACCTTTTTATGAAGTTATGCCCCCAAATTATCAATTCCTTTAATAATGTTTTCTCTTACAGAAGTCCATAGTTTTATTAACAGTGCTGTTTTTCCAACCACCCATTTGTCTACAAGCATTTATAGAGTGGAATTCACAAATCTATTACATATGAAATTATTTTTCCTTTAGACAATATTTTCCAATATGAAAGTTAGTTTAGAAATGTCCATGTTAAAAGTCAGTGTGGATATTTTTTGGTGAATAAGTAAGTCTAGTCCTTATTTACATCCAAAATTGTACAATTATTGTATAATGGATGTTTACAAGACTATAAATCTTTTTTTTTTTTTTGTTTGTTTTTTAAATCTACCAATTATTCTTTAAAATTAATGCTAAAAATATTTTTTGGGTGTAAATAATGAGTAATTCACAAAACTGTGCAAAAACTTAGTGGGTATCATGTTAATTAAATTTTAAGAATACATTTTACAATTTTCTATGAAGAGACATTTGTAAATTCCACTCCTTGTCTAAGTTTGTGCTCATATTATAATTTAGCAAAGTTATTTTTCTCAAGGTGGACAAATATATTTTTAAAGACAATGTAGCAAAAATTAGCCCGGAATATAATGTACGATATATAATACACACTCAGATGAAGAACTTTATCGCCAAAACGGTCAACGTTTCAGTGGTCAAAATATTGACTGTTTTTGCAATAAAGACTTTGTTTACTGTGAAAGACCCTATGAGAGTCCCATCCTCTGCTTCTTAGGATATATGTGCTGGTTGGCACCACGGACAAGTATAGTTGTATGTGCTGTGTGCATTTCTTAATGTATATAATTGAGGTAATGTATTAAGACAAGGTGTTCATAAAAGAAAAGTTCTACTTTGGTACATAGACCAGATGTTGCTTACAGACAGATGTTTATTTGTTTTGTTGTCATGTTTCAATTTTTGTTTTCCAGTCGTCAACTATTATATAACCTTGCAATAGGTTCCTATCTGAAAATAAATTTATTGTATCAGTCAGCTGCACACAGTGGAAATGGACATTTTGTAGGCTGAACCAACATTTAGCTGCAGTTTCCTAGGAATTAGTGACATCATTGATTGTCTCATGCCAGTGATGTTACTGGTTCCTGGAGGACTGATAGATCATACTTGCCCACTCACCCAGAATGTTGGGGGAGTCCCGAATTCCTTGTAGGTCCCCCCGGAATCCCAGGAGGGCAGGCTATTCTTCCGCATCTGCAGACTTCCGAGTGAAGTGGGTAGAAGGAGCGCCTCCGTGACACGATTCTCGGCTGATAACGTCATCTTTGGCCCCACCCCTGTGGCAAAATAACGCTTCTTTGTTGCAGCCGGGACCAAAATGCCGTAATTTACTGCTGTACCCTGTCCCCCTCCATCTTCCCACCCCATCTCTCCTTTGGGATATCCCCAACAGGGAGTATTAAAAAGTTGGCAAGTATGTGATAGGGTGAATTTTCATGGATACTGGTTTAGCCCATAAAATGGCTGCCTCCGCTGTGTATAGGCAAATAGTACTCTTTCTGTTATTAGCCAATGCTCATTTATAAAAAAAAAAAAAAAAAAGGCCAAACTGCATTTACTGTGCCATTCATATATATATATTCCATAAAATAAGAAAACACTACTGCACTTATATTTATTTATTTTCAGTAGTGGTAATCCATAATAATATCAAGACCTGACATTATAGTTATAGAGCACTCGTGCCCTTAATATAGTTAGCGCATTTTAATTTTGGTTACTGCTAGATTCCAAAAGGATGACCAATGTTTTCTTCATTGTTTAAAAATATGTTTATTTGATCATTTTATTTATTTTTGTTCACAGAGAATACAATTTATTTGACTCCTCAAATGTTTTAAAGTTTAATGGGAGGATTATGGTAAAAAAAAAAATATTTTTTTTTCTCCTCCCCCCCCCCCCTTTAGTCAATGCTGCCATGAATGTATGTGCCTTTAATAATTTTTCTAGCTTGGTTGTAAATGAATATGCAATTATATTTTAAATAAAGACCATTGAGGTAGATGAGGGAGTTCTGAAACAAATATATTGTTTTCTTGTTCAAATAATTCAATATATGTTTAAACAAATTATGTTTATACAATATAAAGGTGTTAATCCAAGAAATAACTTGCTCTATCCAGAAGTGTGATATGTCTATTATAGTATTTTTCCTCTATTTTTCCTTGGCATGTTGCAAATATTATGTAAGAAAAGATAAATTATGAGCGCCTAAAGGTTGCAATAATCATTGTTTCCACTATATAAAATGGTGTTTATGGATTTAGTACATAAATGTTTGGGGAAAAAATATTTTTATTTTGTTTTTGGTTATTTCATTTTTTTGTGTCTGATCAAATCCATGGAAACCCTACATTTTTGGTTTCAGAATATTTTTTTTTTCTCTCTAAATGTTCAGGAATCTGCCCTAATCTGAAGCTGTTATTCCACCAATATACTGTATTATTAGAAGTGTTATGTGTTACGGTATCAACCACTGTAGTATAATGTACAATATTTCCTATCCAGAGTTGCATATTTCTCACTGTGGTATCCAAAACGGTGTTGTATATACGTTTTAATTTAAGCACAAAAATCTACAAATGAAGTGTATGAGTTTTCATGTGCTGATTGTTATTCAAATTAAGTTTATAATTATTCAAATTGTGTTGTAGATTTACAATCTATTCTATTTATTTTGTATCATTTGTATATGTTGTGATTTTAATTTTTAATGTATTTTTGGGTTTTGGTATTCTTTTATTCTTTTTAGATAAACAATGATTGGTATCCTTTTTGTGTTTCTGTTCTTTTCCTTTTTAATACTACATGATCCTACTTGGTTTCTATAGTTTGTTTAGTACCAAAAAAACAAAACACAACATGTATTTCATTTACAAGCTGCTAATTGTTTTGGATAGTTTAATTTTTCTGCCAGATTCTCCAACTGATATCTGATCACTTACTGCAGAGGATTCATTAAAATAGTCAACACACTTTAATATTAAGTGATCATATTTCAGCCATCCAGGCCCAGACTAGGCAATCTATGCACACTGCAGATGGAGCAGAGCTTATTGTAGGGAATGGTGCACTGTGGCTAAGGACTAAGTAGAGCATCTGAGCTGTTTTGTGACAGATCTGATTTGTGTAAGCTATGAATGGTTTGAAATACTTGAGTTAATTGTAAATAAACCATTGTGTCATGGCACACTTAGCACTGCATTAAACCCTGTTCTACTTGTAAATGTCTTTAAATTACTATACTGTTACATTTATTCTTCTTGGCTTCATATTCTTGGCTCCCTCAAAGAACTGATTCTGTAGATTTGTAGCTTGCAAAGGTTTTAGATCGTATAAATACATTGTTACATATATATATATATATATATATATATATATATATATATATATATATATATATATCTATAATATAAATGTCTAGTGGCGTGTGTTAGTCTGTCTGTGTGTGTGTGGAAAAAATAAAACCAAGCTGCAGCGCCACCTGCTGGGCGGAGTTATACACTGACCTACTAAATTCTTAGAGTGTGTGGGGGAAAAAAATTCAGAAAGGGCTGAAATTTGGTATACTAAGTTGTTTTTAATTTGTTAATTTAATTTGTTAATTGTTAAAAGTGTTTATAAAGATTTAAAAAAAATATATATATATTTCTTGAAGGAGAAGTGACAGTTGGGAGTGGTTGGTGGTTGCCGGGGGTGACAGTTGGGAGTGGTTGGTGTTTGCCGGGGGTGACAGAGCGAGAGGAGTGTGATACTCAGGACCGCTGAGAGAGATCCCTGTGTCTGGATAGACACCTGGATAGATGTGGCGATGAAAATGAAGGATGAGGTGATGGAGAAGAATGATGAGGTGGTGACGTGGACAAAACCACGTTAAAAAAGGGCGCTTACATCGGGAAGTAACGCTCTTCCCCTGAGGAGGCCTGGGCTATGGCCCAAATGCATGACAAGAACCTTTAGAACACCTTAAGTAGCTTGATTTGACTAGAATGCATGAGTATCATGCACGGGTTAACTTGTGTGTGTGTATATATATATATATATATATATATATATATATATATATATAATATATATTTATTTATTATAACACCCCTTTTTTGTAGCTCGGATGTGTATACGGATTCGTGTCTTTTTATCTAGTCTCCTCTGTTGCACAGTTCCTCCACCTTAGTCTGAGTCCCATAGGATTGTCCTGTTCTGAAAATGAGCAACACCAGAAGGAGACTAAGAAATCCTTCGCCTCCCTACTTAGGACCATAGGCACACACAAATAAAATAGTAATACATCAGACTGGTCTTTAGAAGCCACAGAGGCACATTTATTAGTGAGGCGGGGGCTCCTAATGATGCAAACAATAGTTACGAGTAACTTTGGATTCAGTAAGCAGCACAGCAATCTAAGTGTAAACGTTTCCAAGGTTTCTTGAGAACAAGACTAATTGATATCTAATGCACAATTTATACAGACCTAAATAATTCTGTACCGCTAAGAGGTACCTCTAGCCCTTCTAATGACTAACTTGCAATATCTCTCTAACCACAATAGCTATCACTAGCAATATACCTTAAGCTCTATCATGGTTGCTTCAACTTATCATACAGATGCATTTGAATATTAAACCGATGTATACAATTATACAGTCCTTGTTAAAAGGCAATAAACAAAAAAAAACTGATTTCAGCGTAAAAACCTAACTGGCTTAAAATGGAAAATGATGTATGGTTAAACAAAACCTGAGGTCACGGATCATTATGTATAAATGTATTTTATTAATAACAGATATATAAAATAAAACACAACTAATCAGCTTATACTAATTTTGATAAACATAAGAATACAATGGAACTACCCCCATGAAACAAATCACAGTGCACTGTGATTTAACATATACCAAATATACACATTTTAGTTGTCCACTTCTATCCAGTTCACTTATATTCGAGATCATTGACATTTGTGGCACTAGCTAGCACCTTTTTCCACCGTGGAATTACTCTGAACGATCTTTTTACTACCACCTTTTTTTATTTTTGCTATAATTTGGACAGCTGTCAGTTCTATTATTTTCAGTAGCGCTTCAAGTTGGTTTACACGTGTATATTTTCTATATGTTAAATCACAATGCACTGCCTTGAAAAAGCCATTGAGCGAAACGCGCGTTGATGTTTTGCCTCGCTATTCCCAGCATACTAATAGCAATTTACCTGTAGCCTACTCTTACCATCTTTTTTTCTCCTGATCGCTCCCCAGTTATTTACTAGGCAGGGTTTTCACATATCCCCTGATCATAGGGAGATTACTGATATAGCCTGTTTCCATTTCTGCGATGCCTATAGTATTGGATTTTACTACCTAAACATTGCTAGGAATACTTTGGGCTTCCTTTACCCTATATGGTATCTAATCCAATTTTGGAACATCTATTGAACAAGCTGGGATCTTTGCACTTATTAAGGTGTTATATGATATATAGCAGAGGCAATGCAAATTATTTTTGCATTTTAACTCACTTTAACACTGTTTGTTTTCTTATATGTATTTTTAATATTTCGCTCTTTTTCTAACCAGATTATTTTAATGCATACCTAATAAACCTTAAGTTTTATTCATTGACCTTTTGGGGTGCCCCTCTCTATATACACATCTTTCCTTTCCCTTTTTTTTTTTTTGTTCAATTCATTAATATGTGTTATGGGAGCATCCCTAGAAGTCTCCTAGGCATCCGATTAGGTCTTCATATATATCTGGTGCGGTCTTCATACCTTCCTGTGTGTTCATATTTAAAATAATATTGTAGCCACAGAACTGGCCATTACAAATTACCAATAGGAACAATGGGACTTGACCGGCAGGGAGTGTGGAAGGGTACTAGGCACCCTAAGCAGCGGAAGTCATTACAGCTCTAGCCTGTAAGTGACCCGGAGGAACAACAGTCTGCAGCACCAATGGACAAGGGAGTAAGTGCACAGGGCCAACTCAAGTTATCTTAAATAATGAATCGCACCCCAAGTGCCCCTCTGTTAGCCTGTAAGGAAGGGGCGGTTGTGTAACATAGATCCCTGGGATGGCTGGCGCTCAGTGTGGGCACACTAGGAATAATTGAAAACACAAGAAGTGTCAATCAGTGTTTTAGGTACCCCCAAAATGTTGGAATTCTATGTGGCTGCCTTTACACCAAAGGTCTAGTGCAATAATGACCGTTGTGTAAGGACATGTTTGAGTGTCATGATGCCAGGCTGGATGTCCCAAAATAAATGCACTGGGGATTATAGATAAGCTATTTTAAATTGTAAATTATACAAATCAGCTGTGACTACCTTCAAACATATACGTATATATTAATCACATTGTCTGACACCCCTCGCTCATCCACCCCCCACCCCAATGGACACAAATCTATCCTCACCTAAAACCTCTCACATATCCCCCCTTCTTGCCTAGCTGCCCCCCCCCACTCACCTCTCGTCTGACCTCACCAGACACCACTCGCTCACATGTCCCCCCCCCTCACCTGATACCATTTCATCACGCGCCCCCCTCCCACTCACCTGACCTCCATCGCTCACACACCTCCCCCCCTCACCTGACCTCCCTCACCCGACACTCCTCACTCACTTATCCCCCCCTCGCTTGACACCCTGTTACTCATATGTCACCCCTCAACTAACACCCCCTTGCTCATACATCCCCCCTACTGATGCACAATCCCCTCACCTAACACTTGTCGTCTGACACATGTCTCCCCTTGCCTGACATTCCTCATTCACACATGCTCCTCACCTGACACTCTACACTCAAACGTTCCCCCATCGCCAGACACACCTTTCGTATGATGCCTCTCACTCACGTCCCCCACTTGCTCACACATCCTTCCTTCACCAGACACATGCCTGCCCCCTCGACTGACACCCCTCGCTTAAACGCCCCCCACCAGCATATTATATTATTATTACATAGCTTATTGCACTATTATTACACATATTTTAGCATCATTAATACACAGCTTATTGCCTTATGATTATTAATCAGCATATTCCAGATATTATTAAACATTTTTTTGCATTATTATTACACAGTTTCTTGCATCATCATTATTATTATTATTATTATTATTATTATTGTGACGGAATGGACATAACCAGGCTTTTTATTTCCCAGCCTTCAACCTGAAGTAAAGGATTGAGAATGAGGGGTCCGCTATTGTTCTTAAACAGGGGCCCTGATGCTGGGAGTTGTGTCTGCTGCCAGAGTACTGAAGGTTTTGTCTGGGAGGTTTGTGATTACTGGACTACAAACTTTTCTGGGACTTGCAGACTTGCTGGCTCTGCCGCGTAGTTGCTCCATAAAACTTTGTCAAATCACATCTTAATTCTCTTTTACAATTTTTGGAGGAAAATTTGAAAAGTATGTTTGGAATAACATTGTTCTGTATTTTTTAGAACTGTGTCTGGGAACTTTTTTTGTACAGAGTTCCACGCGTGTCCATGTACATGTACTGCTTCACCTCTGCTCCTATGTCAGTGACGATGGGTGCACTGCTTCACACCTACACATTATTCATTGTGATCAACAACATCTTTCATAAGGTATAGGTTGACTACACACCCTACTATGTCCCACACAACACTCCCTCCCCTCCTTCTATTCTCCCCTTCGTTTCATGGAACGTAGAGGGACTGAATAGCACACTTAAATGGAGGAACATCTGTACACAACCTAATTCTTTTAAGCCCGATCTAGCGTTTATCCAGGAAACCCATTGTTCACCCTCAAGGGTGTTACCTTGTGAGATTCCTGAATCAATTAATGCCTTTTGGCACTCTACTTTGGCGATCCCCTTTCGAAGGCACCTGCAGTAAGATATTACAAACCGACTTGTAGACCCTGGTGGTAGATTTTTCGTTTTAGGGGGCACATTTATCAATATTCACATAAAGTGAAAAATAGTTTTCAATCCTTATCGCAATGATAAGGATTAAACTATTTTATGTAAAACTCAGCACAGAAACAGCAGTTCCGATAAACAGCTGTTTCTGTGATAAAACAAAAAATCATACTTGCCCCGCCTCTTCGGAACGCGCTGTTCGGATCTCCTCCAGGTCCTCTTCACTTGTCTTCTTACAGCAATTGCACATGTGCAGTTCGATGAACTGCACATGCGCACAGACATCCCCGCTCTGTCTCTGCAACTATAGTTGCAGAGAGAGCAGTGGTGAGTGACAGGGGAGGGATCATGGATCAGGTAGTATGGCGGATGACAGTTCCCCTTCCAACCCAGTAATGATTGGGCGGAAGACAAGTTACCGTCAATTTTTTTTTCGGAACTTGTTAGATTGCGATTGGGAGCAGTCACCATATTGTAGAATGGTGACTGCTCCCAAAAACGAAAAGGAATGCAAAGCATATAGCCATGATATCTGCTACGATGCACCCTTCTTAAATATGCAGAACACACTGTGGGACCTGGATTTCACGGTAAGTGCACGATAGTGCAGTATCACAATTTGTTAAATATGCCCCTAAATGCAGTGATCCACAAAGTTTTGCCTTGAAAGCCATTGCCGTTTTAAATTTTGACGAATATCGGCGACTTGCAAAAACCGCTGGTTAATACATTTACACTATATGTCCAACCCCCCAGACATGACCCTCACCATTTATAACTCTGAAAGACAACTCTTAGAAAGCTTCTTACTCTTCAATGCCCAATTTAGACTGGATTACTCTAAGAACAAATTTTATAAATGGGGAAAACTCCTCTTGAACATTGTAAAAACAATGTTGTCTGTATTAGTAATCAAAACTATTTTTCAAATTTATGAAGAACCCAACACAGAAACAGAAGTTCCAATAAACTGCTGTTTCTGTTTAAAAAAAAAAAATCATACTTACCCCGCCTCTTCGGAACGTGCTGTCTCCGGATCTCCTCCTGGTCCTCTTCGTTTCTTTTCTTACAGCAACTGCGCATGTGCAGTTCGAAGAATTGTACATGCGCACAAACATCTCCGCTCTGCCTCTGCAACTATAGTTGCAGACACAGAGCGGTGAGTGACAGGGAGGGATCACATGATCCCTCCACACATGCGCTGTTCAGCACTGACATTTTTTCAATTATGATAATGTACACCAGCCGTACATTAACATGACCAGTTATCGAAAACATCTTTTTTTCGTAACTTCTTAGATTGCGGTAGGGAGCAGTCACCATACTGTAGAATGGTGACTGCTCCCCAAAACGAAACAGAATGCAAAGCAGCAGATGTCTACGATATCTCCTGCGATGCACCTTTCTTACATATGCGCAACACTCCAACTTGCGTTGGAGTTCCGGTAACTGAGTGTAGCTTTGCTAACACTCCTTCATAAATATGCCCCTTAATATCTTTCATCGAGGCTATCTCAACGTAGACACATTATGGGTTTATCTGACACGGATGTTTGCCTGCAATTTGGCTCTTCTGTAGCATCCTTTGTGCACTGTATGTGTGAATGTCCCAGAATTAAGCACTTTTGGAGACAAGTTCCGATTTATACCTTCAGCCATATAATAAATTTATTAAATCCACTTTCCCTTCAATGGGCCATTTTAGCTATGGCTAATCCTTCCTTGAAACTATCTAACACAAAACTGTTGTTGATCATTTCAGCAGTAGCTAGAAAATGTGTTCTACAATCATGGATACATTAACATCCTCCTGATCTGTTTGAAGACAAACTTGTCTATGTCTTTAGTTTGGATGGAGGCATCATTATATAAAGAATCACACATTGAAAAATGTTTTACTACATGGTAAAGTTTTATTACTAGCTCTCCTCCACCCAACCACTTATTTTTCTCTGCTTTAAGCACACAATGTGGTACGAAAAAGGACTGGTACTAGAAGATCCCCCAATACGGATGGAAGATCAGGACTAAGCTGGGAGTTTTATCGCTTAACACTGTAAATTATTCTCAACCTTCCTATTGGCTGTGTGTCTCCCTCTGTAACCTATACTTTTTAATTTATTACACGTAATGACTATACTCTAACCTCGCTGTGTTGTCACATCCTAGCCACGCCTGGAACATCTGCTGAGATATACAACATCGCTGACCATTTTTCTGTCTATGTGTTTTTGTATATTTTGCTACTCATATTTTGATTGGTGATCACACCATTCTAATCTACTGTTGCTTTATGCTCCTCAACAGTTGTACTCTACTCTCTTTAAAATTGTGTTACACTTTGTTTGAATTTTCTTATAAAATATAATCTTAACTGCAAAATGAACCAAAAGCATTGAAAAAGGCATGTATAATCTGATCATTAGAGTGCGCAGTTATCCAAACATCCACTAGTGTGCGCTGTGTGCTAATGTATTATACACCAAAATTTTTTTAATGTGTTCCATGACTGCCTGTCTGTCCAAAACTGCATCAGCAATAATATAAAAATCAGCTCCCATGACAATTTTACCAGAAAGTAAATTGTGTAATTGTGTGAAATAATCTGTCAAACAAAAAATGTTGTCATATTTGTTGGGAGCCTAAGGAGGCTGAAAGAGTGTATTATTTCACCAAGAGAAGAGTTCTTGGGGCTGAGATTTCTACTGATGAATTTTCAAGACATTCTAGTCTTCCCCAGGCAGCAGATTATGCAAAAGTGTTTGTAAGTGGACAATCAGTTTCTGAGCTTATTTCTGATTTATTTTAAGAAAACTGCTTTATATTTCTGTATGTCAATTTATTACTGTAACTTTTACTCAATAAGCATTGTGACTTTTTGCCATATTAAACTTAGGGCAGTAGTCAGTACTCAGAATTTTAGTGGGGACTAAACCTTTACCTTATTTTCCCACCAACTTTAAATGGCAAAGTGAGCTTGGGGTGAGGGGCTTGTTATATAGTCCAGTGAACTTGCGTCAATGCTATTAATGCTTATTGCAAAATACTTGAAGTTACTGGAGTTTAGTCCTGAGACGGGCAATGCTGAATATATTGTTATAGGACAATACATATATTGATGTTATGTGGAAGGTTTGTGATATTGTCAGTTTGATGTAGAGCAGGAATAGATGAAGATTTGTGATGGTAATTTTGAGAGCATATGGTTGAGTGTGTGTGAATCTTTCTCTCTCTCTCTCATTATATACACTATAATATAAGAAAATAGATGATCAGTATAAAATAAATATATTAAGTATATGCAATATCATGATCATAAAACAAGATAGGTTACAATACATATATTGATCTAGTGGATATGGAATAAATGTAAACAAAACATATGAAGCTGGTGGGAATTAGTAATGGGGTGAGAGGGGTGATTATTTAGACGAGCTATCCCAATCATTTTGAAGTGTTGGCTCCCATACCAGTGAATAATAAGAATTCATGTTTTAATTTTAGTTCTATGCGCTGCAAAGCAAAGAAGACTCAGATTTAGGAGTGTGCAGGACTCAGATTGTTCATTACAAGTGTCAATTCAATTATATACCTTATACCCTAAATTATTACTGTACATCTTTATGTGTACAGGGAGTAAAAATACAAATGTGTAATCCATGGGGCCCTTATAAAGTTGTACAGATTTGTGCCCTGAATGCAAGAAAAGTAGGCAAAGACACATGCATGAAAAAGCACAATTATGTGTATATGTCTAGCTGTACATCACAATTTCCCCCATCTTCTCACAGGCAGGGGGTTAAATGTATCAAGGTCTGATTTTTTTCCCAGCGAATTAAAATCGCGGGTGACAACCCATAATTGTAGTCCCCAAGTCGCCAGATGTATTAAGCTGCGATTTTGACTCTGATCTTTAAAATCGCTGGTCATGTCTGGTGATTTGCTGCGATGTCAAACACACCCATGTTTAGCTAACTCTCTCGTGTTTAGCAAACCCTCCTGTGTTTAGGTTAAAAATTCCCATAGACAACACGCTGCATCCTAGCTGGGTGATTAGTAAACACAAATCTCATATCAGAAAGGAAGGAAAGACTGCACCAAGCATCCCATTTTTTACCCCCTCAAAATACGTATTTCTCTCATTCTTAATTTTATAAGAGATACTAATAGAAGAAGGGTGCACCCGATCAACAAATACATCATTTATTCAAAGTGAAGGGAAAGAAAAGGATGATCTTATGGGGCACTCTAAAATGAGTATAGAGAAATATAAATGTATATTGATTTCGTAGTTAAAATCTTTAGATAAATCTTTATTAGTACATTGATAAAATTGTCCTAGTAGCGAAATATTAAAACTTGTAATGACATAACAGTTTATGTTTCAATTCATATGATATGTCATTACAAGTTTTAATATTTCGCTACTAGGACAATTTTATCAATGTACTAATAAAGATTTATCTAAAGATTTTAACTACGAAATCAATATACATTTATATTTCTCTATACTCATTTTAGAGTGCCCCATAAGATCATCCTTTTCTTTCCCTTCACTTTGAATAAATGATTAGTAAACACATCACTGTTACATTGCCTGCTTATAGAGCCGCAGGTCCCCGTGGCTGTCAGGTTTAAAAATATATCAATGTTACGAAAAAATAAATAAATCGTGGGGTCCGACCACTATTAACACTAACGCTGTCACCCTACTGCTAGTTACGTGAAAATCAGGGAAAAATGGTGGAACCTGGCCACCTGGCTATGGTCTGTTTTGACACTGGCCAACCCCGCTAATGCGCATCATAGAGAACCAGCATGGAGTCAGTCTTAATAACTACTGAGGTCCTATCTAAATAAACTCTCAGAGATTTTACAACATCAAGTAAGAGCAGTTAATGCTGGTGATCTGATGATTTAGATCCCCAGAACGAGGGAATGAAAATTTCTTGATTAAGGTGGAAATGTGACACCACCTTAAGTTGGAAAGTCGAAGCTGTATGCAAGACTGCCCTGTCATCAAGAAATAGCAAAAGGGGGGACCTGCAAGAGAGAGTCCCTAACTTGGAAACCCATCTAGCAGAAGAGATGGCTAAAAGAAAAGTCATCTTCCATGTCAAATGCTGTTAATCAAATAGCCTCCAAAAGGCTCAAACGGAGAAGGTTGAATAGCCAAGAGGTCCAAATTAAGATCCCATGGGGCCCATAGGAGGAACATATAAACCTGGATATGCAAAACTCCTTGTAATAAAGTCTGAACTCTGGAAATATATAGACAAGGCTGAAATATGAACCTTAAGGGAACAGAGGTTTAGTCCGCCCTCCAGTCTGGGGAGAAAAGAAAGAAGCCACGGTATCCTAAAGGAAGAAATGTGGAAACCTTTGCGTTCGCACCTAATCACGTAAGTCTTCCAAACCCTATGATTACGTGATGACACTAACTTTCTGGCTCTGAGCATAGTCTGAATAATGTTCTCGGACAATCCCTTTGCTCTCAAGATCCTGGCTTCAACAGTCATGCATTTAAAGCTAGACGATGAAGGTCCTTACGGTGGAATGGACCTTGCGACAGAAGATCTTCCCGCAGAAGAGGTCTAAACCTGCAGTCATGTTTAGGACATCAGCATACCAGCCTCTTCGTGGCCAATCTGGAGCCACGGGGATGACAGAAACTCCCTGCCTCCTGGCCTTCTTGAGGATGCAAGAGAGCATCGGAATTGGAGGGAAGAGATAAATTAACCCGAAGTTCCAAGGAATAGCCATCTCATCCACTAGAGATGCCAACGGGTCTCTGGTTCCAGCGCAGAACATGGGCACCTTTTGATGTTGTGACAGGAGGCCATCATGTCCACCTCTGGCTGTCCCCACCTTCTTGGTAGCAGACTGAATACTTCTGGGTATAGAGATCACTCTCCTGGGAGAACAGAGCTCCTGCTTAGAACGTCTGCCTCCCAATTCGCCACTCCTGGAATGTACACTGTCTGACATAAACCGTTTCGCCCAAGTCAGGATTCGGAAGGACTCTCTCTCTCTCATCGCAAGGTCATGACGGTGTCTGAATGAATCTGGACAAGCTTGCCCTGTAAAACAGACTAGGCTCTCAATAGGGTAGCCTGACTTCGTCTCTGGACTGCAGACCTTGCAAGCAACGATGCAACTTTACCGCAACTCATCCCAGGAGATTGGCATCAGTCCTGACCACCGTCCTGTTGAGCATGGTCAATGGGCAACCTCTTATCAAATTGTCTGTTCTCATCCACCATCTGAGAAACAGGCACGTCTCTGGTGACAGTTAAATGAGCTGAAAGTTCAACTGTGCTTAGCGGTTAGCACTTCTGCCTCACAGCGCTGGGGTCATGAGTTAAATTCCCGACCATGGCCTTATCTATGTGGTGTTTGTATGCGCTGCGGACCCAGTGGCGCTATATAAATAAATGGTGATGATGATGATGAACTGAAGGTTGGACGTCCACCACTTCAAGACATTCAGCTGAAACATCCGAGAGTTGAACCTGACATACTGTACTGCCTCGAAGGTAAAGACCATTTTCCCACATCCACTTCATGCAGAGCAGTACTAATTTGAGGACCAGTACTCGCTTCACTAATGCCTGGAGGGACCCAGTTTTGTCCTCTGGAAGAAAGGCCCTCTGTTTTCTTGTGTCAAAGATCAAGCCCAGAATCATCATTCTGTAGATCAAAACCAGACTGGACTTTTTTGTAAATTCAAAATACACACGTGCAATTCCAAAACCTGTCTTCTGGAGGTGAATTTTCAATAAGTGGGCTTACTGCTTTGAGAAGAAGATTGTCCAGGTACGACACAATGGCAATGCCCTGTGATAGTCATGTCGGTAATGGCATCCCTGTTGATATCGTGAAAACACATGGTGCAGCGCCAGACCAAACAGAAGAGCTCTAAACTGAAAAATCTGAATAGACTGTGGTGTCCCTCCCAGATCGGAATATGGAAATATGCATCCCTGATGTCTATGGACAAAAGGAATTTGTTTGCCTCCATGTCGTGATTGGCTGATCTGAGTGATTTCATCTTGAACCTGTCCACTCTAAAACTGGTTTTCAAGGGCTTCAGGGTCAAGATGGCCCGAAAAGGGTGTTTTTTTTTTTTGTTTTTTTTTTTACCAGGAACAAAATGGAAGAAAACCCTACATCTTCTCTAGTTTCAGTAAAGGAAAGATAACTACTGAAGAAAGAAGAAAGGCGATAACCTTTCTGAGAGCCAACTGCATTTCTTTTTGATTTGGAAGGCTGGTGGAAAAGAAATATCCTGTGTGGATGCCCCTGAAGATCCAGAAAGTAACCTCTCTCTATGATAACGGAGACCCACTGGCCCACTGGTCGAAGGAGGACATTCTTCATACATCACAGAACAACAAAAGACTTCTCCCATCCATTTCAAACTGGGGTGGGAGCTAAGTCCGTAATACTGCCTGCTTATTGGAGGGCTTAGGAGCTGTGCATTTGGCCAACCAGGTCCGTCTTCCTCTCACCACAGGACATTTACGAGAAATACATTTTTTTTTATCTGGCTTCTTTTATCTCAAGCATAGCCAGAGCCTGACGTACCACAATGACCAGTTCGTCAATTGTCTGGCCTCAAAAAGATTTGTCAAATCCCACCTGTTTCTTCTGGTCAGAGTCACCCAGGAGTTCTCCTCCTTCCTGAGAATTCAGAATACGAATTCTCACTTGAGAGCCTGAATAAAAATCAGTGTGTTTTGTGGTCTCCGTGTCCTAGGGAGCCTTAAATAACTTCTCCAAAAAAGAAGAAACTTTAACTAGCCCCAAAACAGACTGATCCAAAGTCTTGGCCTAGGCTTGTGCTTTCTGAACCATAGTCGCGGAGCCTGTCTCCTTCTGAGAGATCAATTCCCTCAGGGGAGAATCCACGGAGCGACTGCAGAGAGAGGTAAAGAAGTGTCTACCATGACCTCTTTAGAAGGTGCAGCCAGCCTTGTCCACTCAGCAATGGAAAGAGCCAGGGATCTTACCCAGCCGGTTCCACCAAATCAGATGATCCCCCTCCCAGCCGAGCTCAAATCACGGTACTCGGCTTGGCAGGATCCACACCAGGCATCTGGATCCTACCGTCCACTAGGCAATTTTGTCCAGCACTTGGAGCAAGTGAAATCGGAAACAGATTTCCCATTCTCCAGGCTTAACCTTAGAACTTGTCCCTTTTTCAACCATGTTAGAAAGAGTAAAAGTGGAGTTAAACAAGCAGAACAGAATCAAACCTATAAAATAGATTATTTCTAGTATAGATTCACTAAAAAGTACCTCCGATTTAAAACAATAACAATCTGTACAATTTTCCACACAAAAAAAAAACCTTTTGTAAAGAAAACAAATAAAGCTGTTAGGCAGAAATAAAATGTAGGTACTTAACCCCTAGGCTTCAGGAACACAGATGGACCCTTATCTGAAGAGAAAACACTGAGGATTCCCAGCCAGCAGATAACCAACTCCTCAGAAGTGTTGCTGTTGTGGTGGGCTTTCACCAGCAAAGAAGCCTGCCAAGAGGGAGAAACAGTGGGAAGGGGGTCTCTCCCCCTCAGAGACACAGTGTAATGGGAGCCTCCTATCAAAAGTGAGATCCTCAGGCTGCTCCCATACACCTACTGACCCCAGCAGCTGCAAGGGGGAGGGTCACCTGGCCTCAAAACACTAAGACAGCCCCGGGGTCACTTATACTCCCCCCTGAGCTTCCCTGGGAGCAGGGGGGGGGGGAATGGTAGCGACTGCTCTGTTGTGGCGGCCATCCCCTCAGAATAGCGCGCTGGATATTCTGAGATTAATTTGAGCAGTTTAACAGCTGCAGCAGTCTCACCCTCTTCTGACACCCAGCAGCCTGTCTGGCACAACCTCCTCCACTCTGACGATACAGTCAGACTCCGAAAGTTAACGCTCAAGTGCCAAACTGCTGCACCCTCACCACTGCTCCAATGTAGCAGTGTCCCCCAAATAGGATGTTGGGGAAATATAATTAAATGCATTTGCAAATACAATAAATGAAACCAAATAGAAATCCGTTTGATACTCTTTGATATTTCCATTTGGACTGCGGCAGGAAAAATGATACCCATTTGAATTTTAAAGAAGTAATGCGAATAGACAGCCGCAACTTCATATAATATAGCAGCCGCACAAATTAATTAAGTACTAGCAGCTAGAAGGGCCAATAAGCAAATCAGCCAAATCGGAAGTGGGAAGCTAGTAATGGTAATAATCATCATTGCATGGTTGCATCAGTCATCTAGCACACTAAAGAGATATGCTTCCTGACCAGTGTATATAAGTCTGTGTGCAGGACTAGTTAAGTTGTAAATACGTGAAACTGCCCCTACTGTACTTGGCCTACTCTTGCCCACCCCTTCCGCCTCTCCAATTTTATGGAGTCAAATGTAAAATTCAACAAAATCTGCATATGGATGTAGGTATGCATTTTTGGTGTGCAAAAAAAAAAACTAATAAAAAAAACCACAGTCCAACTTTATATGATCCCCATGTGAATCATTAGTCCAAGAGGAGTATGGAAATGTGGTAAATGTACTTAGCAGAACAGGAAAGCCTCCCAAGGATTTAGGTACAGTAACCTGAATAAAGTGGGTTTAGTTACAGTATATCAACCTCTCAGGAACTGATTTCAAATAACGGAGAAAGTTACCTGCGAGTTCTAAATTTTCACTTTACTCAAGTTACTGTTTATGTATTTTTTGGGATGCGGGTGATGGGAAAGAAGGGGAGGGGAATATATTTCTGCATCTGAGCCCCCAATCCCTAGTTTTGCCACTGCCCAGTGCTTTATACATGAACCTATACATATTCATAGAGGATGGCTTAAAAAGTATCCTGAAGTCTGGCACGGTAGGATTAGGTACCCGAAAACGATGGGCAAATATGTGTAACAATAGTCTGCTATAGTGGATATTATAACTGTTGGAGCTCATTAGTTTGTTTAATAGATTTTTAAGGCTTTTTATTTGCACACAGAACTTCCAGGTAATGTTTTTAAATTTAGAAGCACGGTTTAGCGAACTAACGCAATAAAACATTTGTCATGTTTTAATTAACCAGTTACACACATTATTCGGTGTGTATGTATGTCCTATTTTTGATATTGTTCAAATAAAACAAAGTAAATAAGGCTGGTAAATAAAGATGTTCTAATTTATCCTTCCGATGTTAAACACCTCCCCTCTCTCTCCCCCAAAGAAACAACGAAAAACCAAAATAGTCATAAAAAAGGTAATGCAATTAAAAATATGGAAAGGTTAATTTTTTTAAACTTTATTGGTTATACAGTATAGCGTGATTTACAAAGTGGTGAAGAAAATTAACCAATTCCATAGTAGAATATCAAACTTAAAAGGAAAACAAAAATCACTACAAATTTATTTTTATTTAGATACTGGCATGCCTGTCCGTTAGAGAAACATTTCTGCAGCATTTTACATAGAAATGGATGGTTGATTTGGGTTCCCTAATTATAAAATACAAGTATGCATGTAACATAGCATATATGAGCTCTGTGACTTTGTTCAAATTACAGATACACAACATGTGCTTTATAGGCTAGTTCTTCATGAAAATTCCAGCCGGTATAGAAAGCAGAAGAGATCCCCAGGTGTAAATACACAGTATTCCACTTATGTAAAAGGAGAAATATAAAAGTGGACCCATTACCTACATAGAGTATTCACTACACTGCACATTGGTTCAGGCCAGATAATGAATACACTTAGCCTGAGTCACTAAGGAAAACAAAGCATAAAAAAGAAGTAACTTGGCACCTTGGCAAAACCATGTTGCATTGAAGGAGGAGGTAAATTTAAAATGTGGAGACATATTTATTAGTTGGGGTAGTGCATGTCCTAGATCAACTTTAAATTTCAGTGTAAAAATAAAGCAAATATCAAATATTTGTGAGCTGTATAAAAAAGCAGCCAGTATTTTCCTTACATGCAAAATTTACTATTTTGCACCCCTTGCATTGTTACATGGTTTACTCCTTTTTTTTTTTTTTTTTTTTTTACCATACTCTCCTTAATGTGCTGTGTGTAGGTGAGGAGTCCACATTAAACAAGCAAAAGAAAGCTGGAGAAATATATGACTAAAACTCATAACTAGGCTTGTAAATATAACCTTATATTAAACATTAAAGATAGAAATTCACCTCCAACGTTCTCCTGCTCCAACTAGAGCATCATTCCACTCGCTGGTGGGTGAATTAAAGAAACCCTTTATTTTGGAGGATGCCCATTTCACTGGAGTCAAAATTGTCATGAGGCCGGGAACGAGAATAAGTGGTCTATCCTCCTTTCATATGCCCACCAGGAAAATCATGGAGTAACTTATTATCTTTAAATGATGCCCATAAAAACGGCACAAGTGGGGTGTAACACCCCAAAATATTCATAGAGCATCTCTAAGGTTACACAACCATGCCCAAATATTACCCAGAATTCTGAAAATATCAAAGGGCCGTATATCACAGTATACATCAATGTATAAGGGTCAAAGCAATACAAACATTTGAATATACTTGTGTAAAATGTATCTTTCAAACAAACAAAATTATTATAAAATCATGATAAACGCATGCATGGTTAAATAATGTAAAGTCATGGAACAGAGACACCAGTAAAGTGTTATACAGTAAAGTGTAATGACTTTACACAGGGTACTCTGACTAAAAGAAGTATGGGCAACCTGTGGCAGAACTACTAATCCCAGCATGTCCTGACAGCTCCTAGCTGGCAAGGCAAACCGGGATTTTAGTTCCGCAACAGCTTGAGGGACACAGGTTGCCTACCCCTTAAATAACAATATGTAAAAAGGTTTCTATCACTAGTATAAAGGTTCTATCATATGCACCAAACATACCGCACATTCCAAACTAGAACCTAAATGGTCATTTAGGCAAGATGTAAGTCCCATTTAGAAGGGCGATATGTCGTAAGAACACCAAAAACTAAAAGTAAAAGTCACATTGTACATCTCACAACATATTTGGAGATTTAAGAGGGCTTTTCCTCCATCTACAAAAACAAAGTGGAAATAATACACTATATTGGTCTCTTTTTAATAAACAAAGTAATGCAGAAAACCTGGATAAACATGTTCATACCATCTGTAGGAAAACGTTCTGTAGATAAGTCAGATATAGGTGCAAAGTTTATCTTTGCAATTAGAAAACACACAAAAAAAAAGCACTAAAACCCAATAAAATGTAAGATGGGAAAATAAAATAGGCTATATGTACAGTAATACAAGCATAGCCTGGTCTGAAAGAACTACGCAAACGGCATGATGGGAAACCAAGTAGTGTTTCTTAACTGCAGGGAAACTTTAAAAGCATTACTTCACTTGGGGATATTTCTGAAAACCGGTGGGGGTGTGGGGGACATGGTACGGTCCATAGCAACCAATCAGATGTTTGCACAAGTAACAGTAAGACCTTCATTGGATGCTATGGTCACATTATTGTAGAGGATCAGGGTAGCCTCCTGATCCAGCAATAAACTTGTAAGTGGCCCTGAACAGATTAAGATATGGAGGAGGATGGAAGATGATACAGATACAAGTATACTACACCGATGGGGGAACACACATTATGCGGTGTGCTTATATCTCCTGTGTCATGGAGGGAATGAACACTCAGAAAATGTCTCCGAGCGCAATGAGATCTGTCACAAACACAAGTCTGCAGAACTGTGCTGTCTTCTGCTGTGCTGCTCCTGTAAAAACGGTTTCTCTCTAACAATATGTACTAGATTTCTTAATGCAGATGCAAAGCATATATTATAACAGTATTTTCCTTAACGTGAAACCTTACAGCAATTCCAGCGGAGAAGCGTAACAGAACACAATGTATTTGAATGCAGCTGTACAGGAGCCTAGCAGTGTTTTCATTGTACACACTACACATTTACATATTACTGTTTTTTTAGATTGTGTTTTTGCTTTTTTGTTTTACTTAAGGAAATAGCTGCTCTTTGTACATTCAAACTAAAATCACAGCGTCATTTTTGAAAAAAAAAAAACCCAAAAAAAACCGCACAAGCTTTGCTATACAAAACAGAATCCAGAGCGCAAGCTGTGTCAGGCAGACTGTCTTCTATAGTGCACAGGTTGTCTACACAGAGAGGAGACAGCCATTTTGTGGGCTGAACAGATATTCAGGAAAATATGCGTGTTCCATCTGAATTGCAGGAAACTCACTAGGACCCAGTGACAGCACTGAAGCACACGGTCCTCAGTCGCTGATTGCTGGGCCGTATTCCCATAACTATTGGTTCACTCACAAAATGGCGGCCTCAGCTGATGCAAGAGACAGTTTCTCCAGTAACTGAGCGGAAAATACAAGTGTTCCTTCTGAATAACAGGAAAGGACTGTCAACCACAATTTGGTCACTGCAAGAGTCAATTACTACGAGAAGTTGGCGGAATCCACACGGCCCCTTCCTCAAGCTGCGACTCTCTGTATGTGCAACGTATTGGAGCCAAGATCACTCGTTGTCCAAGAAGACAAAAAAGACGACAAAGCTGATATACTGTCGTCAGTACTAAATATTCAGGTAACTGTAGTGTCTATGACGAAAGCCGCTAATTCTGCACATACAGAACCTGTGTGCTCAGAGGGGTTGTGTCTTGTTATTAATGTGCTTTGCAGACAACACTTTTCAGGATGGAATTGGACGTAAAATCTACAATACAAATCAGTAAGTAGTAAATACTGTGCCTTGTCTCTCTCATTAGAGAGGTCCAGATAACTCTATGGCAGAGATGTACGACTTGGAGTAATTAAGTGCAAATGCCGGCTTGCATTCATAACTGTTGGACGGGATTAACAAAGAAAATACACAGGGAAAATATATTTTTTCTGCGTCTGTGGAAATTTGTCCCATAATAGGAAAAGTTTCCTTGTATAATATTACAGTGAACTGTTGCCATTTAATATCATCCTCAGGATAATACTTGTGTAGCATCCTATTCTTCTTCCTCCTCCTCATCGTCATCCTCATCATGGCAGTGTGTGATTTCCTGTGGTACCACGGGGAAGAGGTTGGGTGGTTTAATTTCACTGATGGACCGAGTCAGCTGATGACGTTTAGAATCGGAATCTTTGAAGTCCAAGGAACTGCGGTTCCGTGTGGCCATTGGCGACTCGGATTCATTAATATCCACGTGAATATGTTCCACTGTAGATTCATGGGGCATCTAGAGGCAAACAAAGTTTATACAATGTCAGCAATTTACTATATCATATGCCTGAGACATTTCTAGACATGTGGAAATTCCCTGTATGATAATATTTTCAAGCATTTCTGTTCTGAGGAGCCCAGAATACACGGTTTGCAATGTATGCTACGGTCATTGTCCTCCTCCTATCCACTTGTCCTCTCCTCCTATCCACTTATCCCCTCTAATCATCTTATTTCACAACCTATATTAACCGAATATATCTATTGCTAAAGTATGCACATACTTCACACTATAGCAATCAATATAGTTTTCTCACATTTAAATTCAGTTCTCATGCCCCAGTTCTCTCACCACATAAACACTGGCTCCATTAATCATACCAAGATCTCTTCTAACTCTTCCGTTCGTAACCCGACATCTTCAATTGGAACTGTACCTCTATTGCCACCTTTAATTCTCTCTTTACGCACAATGTTGTTGTAATGTTCTTTGTGAGATTGGGGTGCTTTGTTTTTTTTCGTTTTTTATGTATTTGTGAAAAAAGTTTAAATAAATACATTTAAAGAAGGTTGTAATGCTCCCGTTGTAACTATTATATGTGTTTACGCATTTGCTTTACCTTGCTTAGTGTTAATCCCACCGCTGTCACCAATAGTGTTATGTTACACAACGAGGATACAAGGAGCTAAACTCACACCGATTCTAAATTCAGTAGTGATGTGATGTATAACTGTAATATTGCTCATTACAGATTAAATAGAGTACAATAATACACACAAAAAGGTCATTTTCGAACCACAATCTATGCACAGCACATTTAGTTTTGGTCAAGTGCACCTATCTGTCCATCGACTTCATATATAGGAGCACACAATATAGGGGAACTGTAAAATGGGGATGTGCCTACTTCTGTGGATGCAGCCTAATCCCACTTAATTTCTCGTCTAAATTGTGCTCATTCCAGCTTCATTTATGCCTTAAATTATTCATGAGAGTAAGGAGGATCGGTACCATCTTTATTACCTGCTTATTTTAGGTGTTTTAATATTTTTATTACACAGGTACGCAAAGTGCCTTTTGCGGGAGGAAAAAGACTCTGCAACCAACTAACTAAACAGGGAACACCCTTGTATCTCATTTCAATATCTTGCCTGGGAAAGAAAAAAACTTGCTTTTTGCAATTAGATGCAATACGATGCATATGGGTACCCCCAGCCCATGCTTAGCTTGGTCTCCTCACACCAGGGGATTGCATAAATGCATTATCTACTTATAAGTGGAAACTATTTACAGTGGGATGATGAATACAATGTCTGTTTTCACAATCACTGATACTTTCATAAGTACTTTGGGAATTTAAATTAACAGAAAAAGAAAAAAAAAAGTGCATATAACCAGACCACCCTATATGCCGGCATCAGAGATCCACTGAACAAATAGACTTAAAACTTGTTTCAAAGTTTTCAGATCATGAAAAAATAACTTGCCAAGTTTGTACTTGTAACTATCCCTTCTTTATAGTGACTGTGCGGTACACGGCACTCACAGCTATTGAAGGTTCTAAAAGCCTCCCTGCATTTTCCTTTAATTGACTTAGAAACTGGAAGTCTGGTGCGTCTAGAGGAAAATGCACCCCTATGGTTACAACACAACCATATCTGAAATATTTCCTCATCAGATGTATTGTTAAAAAAGCCATATGGGTATCATGGGACCCCCTAACCACTGTGCCCATATACTTTCCATGTCTCAATGTAAATTTCCTAATATAATACGGAGTTACAAACAAGAGGTGCTGAATGGAGAGGAACTCACCAACACATGTGCGGCTCTGAAGAGGTAGCTGAATGGGTAATACAAGAGGTTGATGAATGAAGCCGCATAGAGGTCTGCGTAACGCATCACCTGACTCGCGAACAGAGTCTGACGAGAGCCACTACGGAAGAGACTTCCCATCATCCCATAGCACATGTCCATGTCATGGGTAACTTTCTGCAAGAAACACAGGTCATAGTTGGTACTGCTGTTAATGGTTTTAGGTTAGGACAACCATTTTCCATTATCACCAATATTAAAATACGGAACATGGCTTCTTTAAGATCAATTCAAAATCAGGTGTAATACCTTAATTCGTCTCTGGATGGAGCTGATGTCAGGCCTCTCATTGCTGCTACTGTCTAGATGCCTAAAAGATAAAGATTCAGTGTTTTAGATGAAACGTCACAACCAGAAGATTTAGTTAATGAAAAATAGAAGATGTTGTACATTATAAAATAGAGATGACCTGGAGTATTGATTTCCACTGGGAAATCTACTTATAAGGAACCCACTGCTGATTCACAATTGCCATATTAAACAGTAAGGCATATATTAACTATAGCAAACACATTTTATACAAAAGAACATCACAACTGGTGCCTGGGATATAGAATGCTAAAGGACAAAAAGGTGGACCCCCTGGTGAGTGCAACAGCCTGTACTATTTAGTTACTTTAACAGACGTTTTGCATTTTCTTTCATTAGTATAGGTGCAATAAGTGTTTATGAGATACTGCATACAACTGCATACATTAAATAAAATAAAAAAAAAATAACTTAGTTTTACCATGGTTTTAGGACTGATCAGGTATTCTATGGCTTGTATTGCCCTCAATTTCAATTTTCCTACAATCCACATTATGCATTCGGTTTTACGAATCATATACACTACATTGAGACTGCCATGTGACTCTAGAACTGAAACCAGGCTGAGGCCAGACCAAGTCTTACATATCACACACTACTTACTTATAGAGTTCCGACAGGAAGATATCCAAGCTCTGGAGCTCTTCAAAAAGTGCTAAATCAAATCAAATAACAGCAGCATATGAAGCAAGTGGTATTGGTAAAATCAAACAAACAACAAAACGTGGTGTCTATTAAATGCACACACTGTACAATAGAGAGAGAGACAGCGGAAAGTAAAAAAAAACAAAAACAACAAACAAGAAACAAAACACCAAAGCAAGAGATTGCTAGGACATGAAAAAGTAAAAGACACCAAAGACACCCAAACATGAGACACTATGAAGGGAGACAAACTGCCCGAAATATGACAAGCACTATCTGTACCCAGCTCATTATAGCTACCAAAGGGTCTTCTACCAAGAGGCTGGGCCCTCTGGTAGCTAATGAGAGTCTATATGAAGTGGCTCTGCCAATGTGCAAGCTTGACCTCAGCATGCTACTAATAATATGACAACTTAGTGATGGCATGATACTGTGTCAGGTGGCACCAGGGGCTAGGCCGATGCCAGGAAACAGCCAGAACAGGGAGGAAACAAAGCACAGTGAGGAGAAGAGCTGGGGGTGGATATGAGAACTACAAAGCGGTAAGATATACATAGAATATGTGCGTATTTAAATATATACTGGAAAAAGATATGTTTTACTTGAAGCAGCACTCAAGTAGGATAAAGAGGGGTAAAAATGAAATCTTACTTTTGCCATTCAGCAAAAAAGGTGGTGGACTCTTGATGAGGCACCTCATGCACATGTGATGCTGTAATCCTATGTAGGGTTAAAGTTCCTCTGGGTGACATGACAACATGTCCTGTACAATATAAAGATTGTAACCTTCACCCTGCCCTCCTCTAGAACAGCCCAGTAGGGATCATCTCCTGACTGTAACCAATATGCAGACATATTTAACCAAGTCACTAGACTGGCCTCTCTACACCAAGTGAAATGATCTAAATGAATGTAAAATCATGGTCACATCTAAGGTTTAGATGCTTCTGACAATACTACCATTGAATGGCTAACTCTCAGTAAGAGACACAAGCTTTCAGGAGAGGCGGAGTCATTGTTTAAAAATCACACGTAGGAAAACTCTGCAATTGGGTCAGGACCTTACCAGAGCTGTAGTAGTAAGATGCTCCTCTGCCTACTGGCCAAGACCAGGTGCAGCGATGCACTTGGTGCTTTGGCCAGAAGGTGGAGGCTGCAGAGAATTCCCTGAATTACGTGCCCCTGGAGTGGTGAACCAGGGTTGGCAGAGAATCACATTAATGATGTACCAAACACCCCCCAAAGACCCCGATGTTCCCACCCCCCTGAACGTTTGATTCCCTCCCTTTCGGGGTTTGCATGCTTCCAGACCCTGGATAAAGTATTGGCGGATCCCAGAGTAAAGCGACCTCCCCTAGCCTTGCTGTGAAGGCCCTAGACATCTAAGGGATCTTTGTGGAGTCTCAGCACAACAAGCGTGTCCAGTGCGGGCCGACTACACATGGGGAACGTTACTGCAGGCACAGAAGAATATACAAGTATATCCTGCTTGTGCTCTTCCCATATTTGTTCTTTTTTGGGATATATTCCTATATGCTGAGATAATTGTGATGACACTGTACAAGCCATGCACTGAATGAACTAGATATATAAAACTATTGCATTATTGTCCTAGTCACTTATATTAGTTTTATAAACCAACAGCTTACTAGAGAGACCAGTTCAGGACGTCTGAATACTTATTTGAGATACCTGACTTTTTGTTTGCCATTATCCATCTGATTATTCTAGGATATATTTTTGCTTATTAGGTTTGCTACAATTTGTGAGTACTTCATTTATTATTTTATGTTTTAATAGTATTAATAAATTGTGTATAGATACAATTACAGATATATTATCCTCTCTTATTTTTTTCTTTTAGAAGCTGACAGATTACTATTGTATATACACAGGTAATAAGCCCGCTACCTATCCATAAAAGCTTGTACCAATATACAGTCAGTCAAACAAGGGTCTTGTCAGATAATATTACTCCATAACGGAGTACTAAACACATCTATACTTCTCTCTATCTATATCTGAAGCTCTGCCTTAGCATACCTCCACAAATCATACAGTAACTAAAATACATATTGTATAAATCATATACACTACAGCTTCTGGTTTCTAGAACACACATTGGGTTAAATCAATGTTTGTTATCTCATTATCTGCTAAATAATACTGCAATATATTTCATCATCTGAATTACTTTGCACTACATAATAAATGCATTAGCTGTGTTGTACATTTGAGCTAAATAATAATTTAAAACAATTGCTAGATATGCAGCCTATTTTTTAATGTAGAATAACGTGTAGTTCTAACGTAACTATGGTTTGTGGTCCTTACAGCTTTTGTCGGTCCAGACGTGAAGCTCTTGTGCCAGTTCCGGAATGACCAGGAAGGTTCTCCATCCCTGACGTTTCTTGGACTTCAAAATATCTCCAAAGATGTGATCTCCGATGTACAGTATTTCTTTCCCCTTTGCCCCTAACAGGTCACATAATATGTCAGAGGAGCCTAAAGAGAGAAGACAGTAGAAGGATGATAGATTAAATGCAGGAAATCACTGGTGACAAATATGTAATAAAAGAATTACATGTTTATAGTGTAGCTCTTTCCCGGATTAGAGGGCTACAGACTACACCCAGGCAGAAGACTGGGCGGTACATTCAGTGTATATTCTCTGCCTATTGACCTCTGATAGATGCCTGGAGGAGTTTCAGTGTACACCAGTTATTAACCACTAGATTACGGTCACAGTTTATCCAGTCAGCTGCATTGACAACTAGTCAGCACACTCTGTAACCACCATTCCGGTGCAGACGAGTAAAATGTTGGACCAGAGCATTGGGGCATCCACTAATTTGACTGAGGGGTCTTTATTGCTAAAATCAATCAATCAATCATTATCCCTATTAATAAAAAATGTGCTGCGTATTAGAGGATCACTTGTTTTAATACACAATGTTTTGGGTTTCTTGCCTATTATGAACAATATTGTAATAAATCTAAAAACATTGGATCAGTCAGTTTATAATTTGACAGAACCTTTTCTGTAGAAGCAAATCTGTGGCATCTCCCCATATAGAGCAGTGAGCAGAGAAACATGTAGTTACTCAGAAGTTAACAGCACATTGAAGAGTGGAATATTCAAGATTATTTAGCAGTGACTTTCTGTAGATGTATATTAAAGACTGACAGGTTCTAAGCATCTGCTAGTAGTACGATGCCCAGGGACTTCCCATACAGCTGCACAAACTATGAAGGAGGAAGAGGAGCTTAACCTGAGATATCATCAAGGTGTGTTGTGGAGTTACTGTCACATAACGTTACTTAGACAGTGCTGGAGAACACACTGCTTGCTACGTGGAGGCTGTAAGTCAATCGTTACGATCTATATATTCATAATTGAAGTGTATCTATCACCTACTCCTAGTGGAGGATAGTGTTCTTAGGGATACAGCCTATTAATGTCCATAGGTAGTAACATCATTGTGACACTTTATGGCTTGTGAGATCACTAGTTCCTAGAGGACGACATAACAGATGCCTTCATTTCTGTAGGCAACCGCTTCACATCTAAGAGGAAATTCACTGTTAGCAATATACGGTCCATACCTCCCGAATAGACAATTCCATGCTGTAACGGTCCTGTGTAGGTTCCAATTTTCAGCCTGCCGGTGTTCTGTAATTGTATAACAGATAACAATATGAAAGTCATTCTTCTTCAACCACATACTGTATATGATCATTGTAGAGCTAAACAGACATTTTCACAAAGCACTTTAGGGACAGAGGCGGGTAAATAACAGAATATAATGACTGCAATAATTTCATGTGTGAAGAGAAAAACATGGCAATTCCCAATTTATTTTTGATGCAGTTGTAACATTAATAGCACAGTCTAACTGCAATATACAGTTACTAACACAACACCATTCTTAAGTAAATTCTCCCCCTTCTCTATCTTGGAATGTGGAGAAGTCTCATGTGATCATTCTGAGCCAATGTACTGAAAGCTGGCAGTTTCATAAGGTCACTAAATGTTTCCCAGGCATGGGACATTCACACCTCATTAATACCCATGAGAATTTATTCCAGCCCAAAAGAAGGCCGACTTCATACTGAATGTATAAAAAACTCTATACACTATTAAGCTGTGGTAAATGTAACATGTTGTATGTTCAGACACCTGAATAATGTGCACTTGTGTGAGGTACTTTTACTGGGAGGTGCGCAGTTTTAAATGTTTGTAAATGAACATTATAGAACTTTGCCACACACTGGCCAAACTATGAACAAAATGTGGTTGCATTACAAAGACAAAACACAGACATGATCTACAATTGCTGTACTAAAAAATAAGACTTTTTTTCTATATATAATTAATTTTGTATATATGTCTATATACATATACGAAAATATATATGTTACACACACACACACACACACACACACACAACGATCAGTCACAACATTAAAAACCACCTGCCTAATATTGTGTAGGTCCCTTTCGTGCCACCAAAACAGCTCTGACCCATTGAGGCATGGACTCCACAAGACCTCTGAAGATAGTCTGTGGTATCTGGCACAAAGACATTAGCAGCAGATCCTTTAAGTCCTGTAAATTGTGAGGTGGGGCCTCCATGGCTCAGACTTGTTTTTCCAGCTCATCCCACAGAAGCTCGATCAGATTAAGACAGATTTAGAAGCCAAGTCAACACCTTGAACATTTTTGTAGTGTGGCAGGGCACATTATCCTGTTGAAAGAGGCCACTACCATCAGGGAATACCATTGCCATGAAGGGGTGTACTACGTCTGTATGATGTTTAGGTAGGTGGTACATTTAAAAGTTACACCCACATGAATGGTACCAGGACCCAAGGTTTCCCAGCAGAACATTGCCCAGAGCATCACACTGCCACCGTCGGCTTGTCTTCTTCCCAAAGTGCACCCTGGCGTCATCCCATAGATTGTAAGCTTGTGAGCAGGGCCTTCTCACCTCTTTGTCTGTTTTACCCAGTTTATTAGTTTACTATGTTTGTCCCCAATTGTAAAGTGCTACGGAATATGTTGGAGCTATATAAATAAATGATGATGATGATCACTTCCCCTGGTAAACGACGCACACGCACCCAGCCGTCCACATGATGTAAAAGAAAACATGACCAATCAGAGCAGGCCGCCTTCTTCCATTGCTCCATGGTCCAGCTCTGGTGCTCACATGCCCATTGTAGGTGCTTTTGGCAATGGACAGGGGTCAGTATGGGCACTCTGACCGGTCTGTGTCTATGAAGCCCACACTGTGTGTTCTGACACCTTTCTATCCTAACCAGCATTAACTTTTTTAGCAACTTGGGTGACCATGACCCTGTTGCCAATTCATCGGTTATCCTTCCTTGGACCACGTTTGGTAGGTACTAACCACTGCATACCGGGAACACCCCACAAGACCTGCCATTTTGGAGATGCTCTGACCCAGTCGTCTAGCCGTCATAATTTGGCCCTTGTCAAAGTTGCTCCTTACGCATGCCCATGTTTGCTGCTTCCAAAACATCAACATCAAGAACTGACTTCATTTGCGGCCCAACATATCCCACCCCTTGACAGGTGCCATTGTAACTAGATAATCAATGTTATTCACTTCACTTGTCAGTGGTTTTAATATTGTGGCTGATCAGTCTCTCCCATACATACATACATATATATATATTCTTCAAAACCAGAATAATGTGCCGGTAAGCACTTGTTCATTCACTCCTGTCTAGCTGTTAATGTGTTCTCAGTTGCTAAGTGAAGCTTGAAAGGGTATTAAAGAAACAGAAAAAAAAAAAAAAGGAAGGAAGGATGAACTGTTTCTTATGGGCACTTTCCCACCATTAGAATACCATGAATGCCATTCAAAATCACATGTGATCGAGCCATTTTTTCTTTAACAATTTTCAAATGTATACAGCCGATTTGGAACACGCTGCATACATTAATCATTAGGAAACATATGCACACTTTTATGTTCTATATAATGAGAAACATTGAGAGTATGATTGAGGTACTCACAGTATCCACTTGTCTCAGCACTGTTCCTTCCCCAAAAAAGAGGGGCTTCCTTGCATCCACTAAAATCAAGTCAAAATACGACTGCCAGGGCTGATGTTGGCTGCCAGGCTGCAAAACAAGAAACCAGAGACAGACATCTTTATTTAAATATTTTCTTGCATTTTCGCTTACCAGTTAAATCAGCAAAGTCCTACCCAACTCGAGGGCACTGTCCATCAGCAGCTGAAACAGGGCATACAATACTTTTGCTGAAAATACCCTGCACTGTAAGCAAAGGGGGCAATGACTTGAACAGATTCACATAGATAAGTTAATGTCAAACAGGCAGCTGGGATGGGGAGGTCTTGCTAGGATGTAATGTGAACTTCTGAGGGGTGAGGGGTTAGGTTCAGACCATAGGGCTATTAGTTAGACCACTGTTGTGCATGATCAGTTTAACCTGCTAAAGCTGCCGTACATGCAATTTTGTTAGACCAATTCATTCATTCATTGCGTAACTTGTTCTTATTTTATACTCATTTTATTTTTAGCCTAGAAAAACTATATTCATATTTAAAATGTGTGTCACCAAGCTGTTTACAGTAGGTCAGTTCCTGACGATGATGTCTCGAAAACAAAAAAGCTTACTAATAAAGTACATACTAATCATTCTTAATATTACTACTTTGTACAATCTACAATGTTCATTCATTTATTTATGTAACAATAACATACTTAAACTGTAGACAAGAAGAGCAGAAAGGGCCACAGAGCTGATTCACAGGCAATCTGTATCCCGGGCTGAAAAAGGATAAGAACCCCTGATCTAGATCATATTTCACAAATATAAAGAATAAAAAATTACCTTTGGTCCATGTGAGAAGTCAAACAGGTAGGTCATAATTTTCTAGAATACAAATTCCAAATTAAAAACCAGAATTTAATTCAATGTATGAACACACATAATGCAATCTACAATGTCTTCTGGAACACAGCTCAAACGAAGACTTCATAATGTCAGAGCAAGCCTGGAGTTGGGGGTGATCGTCATCTACATAGCAAGATCATGGTCATCTTTGTGTATAAAGAATTTTGCACAATATAGCGTACACAGGGCTATACTGTATCTGTATTCCTCAAACCTCTTCATACATGTTCCAAACAGTAGGTTTCCAAGACCTCCTTGTAGTTACATGGGGGAAATGTTAACCAACCATTCTATAACATCATATTAAGGGGGCTGTCCATAAAACATGCACCCCCAGATAGCAAACAGTGGCATTATGTTTTATTGTCTGAAAATTAGAAGCATACTGCAAAATAAAATATAGCAATGTTTGTTTTATTTTATTTTTCCCGTAAATCTCTCAATATTGCATGTGTGTTTTTGGACAACATTAACGTAGCACAAAAACAAAGTTCCCTAAACTTGCAACAGGGGGCAGTAACACCTATGATGTTGGCTGCTTGTGACAAATTGTCAAAAGCATGGACAGATCTTGTTCCCATCTAAAATAGAAGTGCTAAAAAAATAAAAATGGAACATTTAACTGCAGTTCATTGAAGAATACATGAAGTCACCATGTTTCAGTGTTGCGGGAGCACAAAAGTTACTAAATAAATGCTTTAGCCTTTTTCCTGTGTTTTGTTACTTTGTTATCTAGACAGACACACTGAAAGTTGCAGAGCTTAATTCTATCAAAATTTCCAAAACACTGAATTCCTTGCTTCTTCCCCTTTAAAGGAATTGCCGCATTCATCTCACATAGCAGAGACCTCTCTCTTATCGGTACCCTGGCAACACACACCGAAGTGAAAATGTAATTAGCACTTACGTCTGTATATTTATAGTCGCTGTTTGTGACCAGAAAAATCTTCCCCACTTCATTCATGCGGCTCAGCAATAGAGGCAGTTTGGACTGAAAGTATAAAAGATGCTAAAATCTTCACTAACAAAATAACTAAAATATAATTTGAAACAAATTTAAAACACAAACATATAAAAACCCCATGTAAACATGTCATCTCAACCATTTCTTCCAAAGAAAAAACAAAAAAGGAAAACCTGGGGGGAATTTAAATCTTCACATGACTTACTCTGGAATGATTCAATATCAGATTACATCAGATCACAGATTACTTTTATATTACGGGCAAAAAACAACAAAAAAACCCAACTCACATCTTTAACAACATATTTCGGCAAATTCTCCAGAGTCTTCTCCTTGAGTGATCCCTGGAAAAGGGAGACATGAGATTTAGGTGTCCTCCCAGCCAGAGCATAGCCAGGGGTAGTAAATAAAGCGAAAAGTAATGCAAAAGAACATTATAATTAACAAACCATAAAACATTTTATGGGAAAACAAAAAAAAGCCAGATATAGTCTACTGACAGAATGTACATATACAAGTATATTACAATATATTTAAGCATATTAAGCCCTGCTGACCAGCATGTTTCTGTGCAGAGCCCCGTCCCCACACATGTAGCATGCTTTGGAGGTTATTTAAACAATGTGTGAAAGGGGCAAAGTTTATAGAAACTAAACAGATATTTGCTTTGTTTGTCTGATTTAAACTAGATTGAGCAAAGTGATGACTGCTGCTATGGGTTCCGCACTTTGTAGGTAAATATCCGCCACTGCTCAATATTATATGCCAATGTACTCTCCTTACTTACTCCGGAGGATTTGGTTTGACTGCGACAGGGTACGTCCTTAATCATTTTGCTCTAGCTAAGGTTGCAATTGCTAGAAAGTAGATGGCACAAGATGGGCTTGACTTTGGTGCCTGGGTAGTCCTGGTTAATGTAGCTGTGGGTCAGGAGCGTTTTATTTACCAGTCCCGAGGCACCATGTCAAAATACTTCAAAAGTGTGGTCAAGATGGACAAAATCAAGGTATGTGGTGCGGTCCCTGGCTGCGGATTATGACCCCATTTGAATACTCCTCACTCTTTTTGGTAGTTCCCAGGACCATGGGAGTTAAAAAGAGCTGGATACAATCTAATATTTTGTCAATCTGTATTAACATTTAGGAGCTAGGTTTGTGTGATGCATAATGCGATCTCTGCATTGTTACGATGTTCCTTCTAATAATGTGGAATGCAATATAACTTGGAACTATGTCTTGTATTTCATTTTCTTGTACTGTTATTATTAAAACCTTAATAAAAATATTTGATTTAAAAAAAAAAATATCCGCCACTGAATGAGAAGTGGAGTAGAGAGAGACTGGAGTAAAACATGAAGTTGTTACAGCATTCCATAATCAGCACAACAGAATTGTCATCTAAGTGAAGCTCATTACTCCATCCAGTGTTCCCACCAGCTGTGTGATACAAGGCGAGATCGGGTACACAAGAAATTCTGATGCTAGGTAGTCCGTCCCGAAACCACAACATGACCGCTCTGACTGACATACAGTGGAAACATAACATCTAAAGATGTGGGTATTTGCATGGATTTGGTGCTTTGACAAGCATCAACTTGACTGGGGTTGAGGTTGTATTGCTTATGAAAGCAAAAAGCTTTCTGAAACTATAGCTACCAGCTCAGTTTAATGCATAGACATAACAGATCTGGGAATGATAATACCAGCACACAGAGCAGAGCCGGCATTACCTTGTAATGAACCCAGTCAACAGCATCTCTGACATCTTGGAACATGCTGCGGAACGACATGAAGAGATCTCCATTTTTAAACCCCTTTTCACAGCTGCAGCATAAAAGAAACATATGACATTTAGAGACAGGTAAGGTGAAAGGGACAAGTGTCAGATACATTACTGCAAGTGCTGGAGAATAAATACGACGTGAGTGCAGGATGATTTGGGAACTTCCAAAGCTACAGGATTAGTAAAATCAGGACTTTGTGCTCTAGTGTTACTTGACATTAACAGATAAGCCTGGTACTGAACTGGGGGCATTGTAGTCTCAGGTTAAAATGAATCACAGGCCGAGCAGATTCTATTGGTCATCGAGTTGAATAATGTTTTAGGCTACTGTATAATATGCAATAACAGACACAAAAATGAGCGCTTACCTTGTGTACCGGTCACAGTTAGTGAAGAAATCTACTAAACAGGCGAGCAGGTAGGTCTCTGGAAGGGATAAAAGCACAGGCGTTACATATCAAATATTAACCTTCCAGAAAGCAACAATAATTGTAAAAATGTGTAAACAATTTGGTATATCTACTATCCCGGTAGAGCCTGGCAGCACAATACATGCAGCATTGAGGATTTTAGATATTTTCTGCACACCATTCCCACAATATATCAGGCAAAAACAAAATGTGGGATATACCGAGCGCGGGCTTGTTTTTCTCTGGTTTTGTTTCAAAATATTGCCTTTTTGTCATAGCAGCTGTCCATAAAGCTTATTTAAGGCACATTTGGGTGTGACTCACAAGCCAGCCCTTGCTAGATGTAAACCCCTATACCTGGGAGGTGAGTGCATCTGATTTTAACTGCATTTTAATGGTGGTTAAAGCATATAGATCAGTGTAGGACCTGCATATAATGAGGTTCCCTTGACGTTGGGATACAGGCTTAAATCTTTTGATCAAAATATGAACTAATACCTCATGTTTTCATTTTGCTAGACACACACAGATATGCAGTGAAAAGGATAAGCGCTGACAACTGCCTTTTTGTTTTGTATACATATATGGGCATTTATATTGCCACGCAGCTGGTACCACATACAATATGGGATATACCGAGCACGGGCTTGTTTTTCTCTGGTTTTGCTTCAAAAACAAAATCGGTGACCATTTCATTAGTTGTCTGACAGAAGAGAACTGCTTTATGTAAATAATCTTCTGATTGAATATATTTGAACCAGACCATCTACACAGAGAAGTAATCTTATGGATCTGCTATGTTTTGGTCTAACAGAGGACATTTATTTGATTTATTTAATCTAGCGTAGAAACGAATATTTAGATATTCAATGACATCAAGAGTGGGTGTGGCTTAAAGATTATCAGTGCGTGCCATTACAAATCTAGCACTGATTGAGCTCTTTGCTACAGCAGATGTAACCCGACATAGAACTGCAAGTTAGGTGACATTTATTATTAAATATAAGAAACAAAACATGCACTGCAAATTCTATAAATAAAGCACATTTAACATGGATCTGTGAACCTTTATGCAAACGATACACCAGTGCTTCTTGTTCCCAAACAGCGCCCCCTAGTGTACTGTAAGACTGCACTAAATGTGGCTCTATTGTCTATAGACATGATGAGACAGAAACAATGAACTGGGTCAGATGCTGTACATTACATAACACATAGATGCTGACAGATTGCAGCATTGGGAACAATTAGGATTGCTTATATTTATGCTGACACATGAAATAAAAGATAAGAGTGTCTCTTGCTTAATAGTGATGACAATCAAAAGAACCACCCCTCTTACAGCGATCTTTAGCCCTGTACAAACACCCCAACATCATTAATGTTCATTTGTCTTGTATGTTCTAGAACTTTATGATTACAGGCAACATAACAAGGGCACTAGGGGATCAGCCCTGGGATACCTGCCCAGATGGAAAAGCTTTTCTCTAAGCCACGTATGCCTCTAGGATCACTACATAAGATAAGATGGCAAGATCCAAAAGTACACCATTAAAAACTGAAAGGGAAGTCGGAAAACCAGACTGTAGCATTTCCATTACCTGGTAAATTAAACAGGGTGTTGAGGATGTAGAAGCGGTCTGTGTCATCTCTCTGAATAAATTTATTTGGATACTGTTCCCTTATATCAGGTCTGTGGAGAACAGAAATGTGTTTGCTTACTTCACATGTTAAATTCATTACCACTTTCTGCTGATAGCTTTATCCCAGAGAGATTGAATAACGGAATAAACAGTGAGAGCTGCAATGTGGAAATATCGCAGCCACTTTGTGATAAAGACACTATCACTTTCCTTCCGCCTAAAATAGACACAACCAACACATTTTCTTGCTGCTTATTTAATAACATGGTGCAAAGAGTAGTGTTGTGCTGTAACCCTGACAACCTGGTGTCAGCTTTTATATGTGTAGTGTAGGCACAGTAATGAAAGCACATAACCGATAGTTCCTTCTGGGTAAGAAACTCTACTTTTTGCATTTGGTTATTATGTCTTTTAGCACAAATTGTACGATTATATATAATGAATTCAAATTAGTCTGAAGCATTCACAATAATACCATACAAGCACACCAGTAGCAACAGGGAACTTGATTTATGGGACAGGTAGAGGAACATTGTCAATATATGCATTCCCCAGTTATAAAGGGGCAGAAATGCAATATCAGGTAGGCAGCATGCTCCAATCAGATGGCACCACCAGCACGGCCATGCTCCCCGTATGTCATGTGTTACTAGGGTGAGGGGGGGAGGGGGTTCTGTCTACTATGTTCTACAGAAAGCTTCCCAAATGTGCATAACAAGGGCAGCTTGGCTGTACATGTACAAGTCTAGATTCCACATGTATGTATTAGAGTATATCTCAGTGTTTCCCTGGATGTTTAAATGGAGTGTAGATTTTATTCTAAAGCAAATAAAAACAGAGATATAAGAGTCTAGATAGCAAAATAAAAAATAAAAATCTGGCATTGTTCCCCACACAAAACCCAGACTTGTAATGGATGTGTATTACAAAAGAAAGGCCAGAAAGTCATTAAGGACTGAACAATGAAGCACTGTAATGTATCTCCTGTGCGCCGCCTCTATGAGAGGAAACAAACCGGTTTGCCCAGAATACCTACATGCCAAGTAATAAAAGACTGGCAGGAAGATTTCATTGAGCATACTGCCCACATCTAACACTCTAACACATAAACTGTATAGTAATAAGGATATAATATAAAAACATATGCCTCTACCGCCCCCCCCCCCCCTTTGTTTCCATCCTCCCAATCCTTACTACTACCTCTCCGTTACTCCCTTCCCTAATCCCTGTCTGTCAAGTCTCCGCCCCCAACTAACCCCTCCCTGTCACCCTTAACACCCCTCCCCCCCAGCCAAAGTTAAATAACTCGCTTGCCCAATCAATTCACCCCCACTGCAAGGTAGCGCGCAGACCGCAATAACCTTATAAGCAGCAACTGATTTACAAATGTTTACATATTCATTGTGGTTATCATAGTCATGTTACAGATAATAACATATATCAAACACAGCATAGTCACGCTCTGTCATCTTAGTTCTATGTACTATTGTCATTACTTAACTTGTTCTACTTTTATTTATTTTTTTGTAACACTTTAAATATAGAGATTTAAAACAAAAGCAATATGCTTGTGTGCGATGCTGACGCAGCCAGACTCATTCTGATGTACAAACCATATGCAGAAAGCAAACAATGGACACCGTGGGTAAATACGCTGATGTATTGTCTGCAAACAAAAGGAAGACTTCAGGAGCTACAAAGCATGACTGTCACATCACAGGGAACATCTGCTTGTTTTATTATGGCATGTTTTGACATTATGGATTTTTCACTGCTCTACAGGAGCTTCCCAAAGATGAGAACATTGTTACCTCTACTCCAATTGCTGGCTGGGTAATAATGCACAGGCTTTACTGCTGCAACATAGACACTGCTGAATGACATGTTTACTGTGCAATGCCCAATCTGATTTAAGGAACAGCAATAAAGGAAACTATGCCATTTATGTCAGTGTCTTTATATTACCATAAACACAACCAAAATATGTGTACAGTATTTTTTTGCTCAAAATAAGAAATGGGTAACACAGGGACCTGAAGAGCTGATGCATAGGAGCAGTGGCTTATTTACTTTCTTATATGACAACGGAGTTCTAGATAATAATGAGTGGAGGAGAGCACAAATCATGCTTCCCCCAATATAGTTGTATTGTGCACAAAATCTCCCACTTATGTGAGGTAGGTAAAGTGTAAAACACATTTAAGTCTCTACACTTTTTAATAAATACTAAAGTTGGGTAGATGGGCCCATCTGTAAATTAAGTGAATTTAACACAGCACAAACCTGGAAATTTTCTCCATCTCGTTTTTGCTATTGTAAAACTGTGGTGTTCAATACAGACACAGGGGTAAATGTATCAATCTGCGGGTTCTTCAACACCCGCGTGTTCAGCCTCTTCCGTGATAAAATTTCAAGCAGCGCTGCATTGTAAAGGGAAGTTAACCCTTTACAATGCAGCGCCGCTTGAAATTTAATCGCGGAAGAAACTGAACACGCGGGTGTTAAAGAAACCCGCAGATTGATACATTTACCCCACAGACAGCCGTGCACAACTGAAAATAAATAAAGTAGTGGTTGATTCTCATGTATCTGACACTTAAGTGACAAATTGTTTTTCCCTGTACTTCTGCTTGTAGCAAAGCTTCTCTGCAAAAAGATGGGCACATCCACCCAATATATCTCAGGAGTACTGCCATGCACAAAGCAAACCTACAGCAAGCTCTACAAATGATGGCACAACATGCTATCATATGGTCTGTGCAGGAACACAACTGCCAGCATTCTGGGCTTAATGAAAGTATATCCTGAGTGCACATGGAGCACAAGACATGCAGACAGCAGAGATGACATCAAATGTGTGCTTTCTCAGTCATTGTGCACAGAACTTACTTTACAGCTCTTAGCAAATTACCTCATTTATCTTGACTTACATTTTTTATAGAGAAATTAAGCCACGTAGCAATAAAATATACAAGTATTGACTAGAACAACAATATTCCTGACATTTTCTTGAAACTCTGACAACAGCAACACAATCCAATAGCTACAATGCATTATAAACCGAGCAGGAATGTGGGACGAGGATCAGGGAACGGAAATTAGAGCGGTCTTCAACATCTCCACGCCTAAGGCCTGAGTTACATAGTTCAAGAGAAGGTCATATAAAAAATAATACAGCTTAAAAACTGTTAACTCTTAAAAAACAAACTCCTAACTCAAAAGAACAATAAATATGCTTTTATTTGAATTACTTGATAGAGAATGGATGTTCACTGTATTGAAATTAAATAGGAAAATTCCTAGCATCTGTTCACTTACCCTCTCATGAAGTTGAATCCATGTGCACAGACAAGAATATTGCCATAGGCATCAACCTTCAGAAGATTTCCATATGTAGTATCAAACACTAAACCCCTGGGGAAAAGGAAAATATAGAAAAAAATAAAAAAATACAAATGTTTAAAATACAAAGTTTCCAAACAATTAAACAAACACAAGACCTTGGCTTAAGCTGGGTACACACTACAGAATTTTGCACCAACTTTTTATGCCGATTGATTTTACATGAGATCAATGGTCCGATCGCTCGGTCCGTGGACTGCATACACACTTGCCTTGTTTTAGACGATAAAGGGAATAGCAGCTGTCCCATGTTGTTGAGAGCAATGACTGTAATTTCGTACTCACTGTTGTGGATCGGTCGGAAGTTTATACACACTACACAACGGAAACTAGATTGGAACGAAAATATTTAACGGTACGACCAACCAAATGAGGTGACAATCGTCCATTTGGGCAGACTTTCGACCATCGTGTCACTACACACACTGACCCGACTTTTGAACGAGCGGCCGTATGTTGGCTGATTGAGCCCATTATTGGACAAAAACCGTGTAGTGTGTACCTAGCTTTACAAAGCAGACACACAAAGCATTAGCTGATAAGAACATGCAACATTGGTATGTCCGCTTCCTAAATCTTGGCAGAATATTTCATACCGAGCCGCTCACTGTTTCTGTAATTATCTCACCTGGTGGGGAAAGTTGGGTCATAGACAAAACTTAGAAGCTCTTGGGGATAGCCGATAGAAACCAGTCTTTCAACAGTCAGGTCGAAGCCAAGAGATTCATACTCTGGAGACTTGTACACTGAGGAAACATAAAGGCATTAAAGGTAAGGAGATATGTTTGCTACATTAACGCCAGCAAGTTTAGTAGTCAGAAATGACTAGACACACAGTGGGTCATATAGTGCTGAATATCTTTAGAGCAAATGCAATCCCAGAGTAATAGGCCCCAATATACTATTTACATGCTTTTTTTGCTAAAGACAAAAAAACAACCTATTGCACTCTCCCAAACTCCCCGTCCACACTCGTGTGCCACATGACTCACTCTGTAAGGGTTCCATGATGATAACAATGAGAACACACTCCTAGGGCTACTAAGCTGAGGGTTTGAAAAAGTGGGGATGTTGCCTATAGCAACCAATCAGATTCTAGCTTTCATTTATTTAGTACCTTCTACAAAATGACAGCTAGAATCTGATTGGTTGCTATTTGCAACATCCCCACTTTTGCAAAACCGCAGCTTAGTAAATCTAGTCCCTAGTCTATTACTTACAACAAGGGGTGGAGTTTTTTTGCAAAGTGGCAGCAGCAGGTGAGCAACTAATAAGTCATTACCTGAATAATTTGGAGTTGCAACAGGAAGGCAGCTATGTTAAGTTCCTACTGCAACATTGTTTCGGCTTAGTCTCACATTAATCTCTGTAGTACTTGCATGAGTAATATTTTGGAAATTATCCAAGATGCTTAAGGGTTCCAGGACATCCTTTTTTAATAAATCACTACTGGGCAAACAGGCAGACACCTTGAAGCGGATGTCCCATTTTAAGAGCACTTGTTTAATTGCTGTGTAATCACTCTTAACACTTAAGAGTGAAACATGAATTCACGTGCGGTCTGCTATTGTAAGGCAGACCTCGTACTTCACTCAGATTCAGCCTCGTTATAAGCTATATAAAATCTGGCACCGGTCCACTGAACACAGAGGTGTATTATTTTTAGACGACCCCCCTTTTATAGAGTCAAATTCTTCAGCCTCTGCTACAGCACAAGATGTTCTTGATGTTGGAAAACAGGATCAGGGTAGTAGAGAAAGTTTTACAGTAAAGAATAAAACAGTCAGGAAAAGGTGAAGCAGAGAAATATTCCACTATACACAAGTGCATTATACAGAAAGCACAATTGCACTTTTCAAAAGACCAACCCATACAAAGTATAGTACAAAATAATATTTAGATATTTATACTATATATGTTTATCAAACATTTAGTTCATTTAACTCAAGACCTGGGGTAAACGTATTAAGAAGGGATACTAGCTAATCACCAATATTTGGTGACATTGCCGGCATAATTTAAAACGGCAATGGTTTAAAGGCAAGTTTTGCCTTTAAACCCATTGCCGTTTTAAATGATGCCGGCAAAGTTGCAGAATGCTGGTGATTAGCTAGAATTGCTACTTAATACATTTACCCCCTGGAGTACTATATAAAACCATGACTATACCAATCTAAACATTTTATTATGTGGTGGTTAAACCGAGAAGAGATTCTTTTTTTAATTTGTTCGGATATCCAAGTAAATTTTAGACTGTTTTAGATAGATTTGATAGCCATTTTTCTTAGCCTCTTTTCTACAAATCATGCTCTCCTTTTCCAAATCTCTCTGGAGGGCAAGCAGTTATGGCTCCTAGTCACACGCAGACTCAGACTCTCAGCCTACCACATCATGGCACAGGGGGAAGGAGGAGGGAGAAGATTTTACAATGCAGACTAAGCTCAGAGGGGTGTTCCAAGTCTCTCTGCTCACTACATTATGTGCCATGTGACTTTGGTTGTCGTGTAATGGGGCCACTATGACAGTCATATGATAGTGCAGAAGTATAAAAATAATTAAGAAAAAAATATAATTATCTTTTTATAGCCTGACACGGTGTACTAAGCAAAAAAACAAAATAATAAAAAAAAAAAATACACATCTAATTTTTTGATGGGATTTGCTACTTTAAATAAGTACTTTCATATTTCATTAGCATTGTATAGGCAAAATTAAGAAACTAGTAACAAAAATTGAGAATTATACTCGCCGTTAATTTCCTTTCCTTGACATACTCCATGGCAGCCCTTACAATGAGTTAATACCCTGATCAGCTCAGTGCAGACAAGAAGAAATTTGCCAAACCTGGACCCTATATAAGGCAGCTCCTCCTCTTCCTCAGTGTATTTTGTAACTTCCCAAGCCGTCCTATAACATAACTATTAGAACAAGGGTGGGAAAATATAGGGCTGCCATGGAGTATGTCAAGGAAAGTAAATTAATAGTGAGTATAATTCTCAACTTTCCTTTCCCAACTCCATGGCAGCCCTTACAACCTGTTATACCAAAGCAGTACAATAGTCGGGAGGGCAATAAAAACCAAACACCTTAATACAGTCAAACAAAAATTTATTTACACCGTTTGCTGGAGAATCTTTCTCCCAAACTGTGTCTCCGTAGAGGCTGAAACGTCAAGCAGATAATGCTTAGAAAAGATGTGCATCGACGACCATCCAGCTTCCTTACGGATGTTGGTTGCCGATGCCTGGGCTCCATGTGCCCAGGAGGTTGCTACCGCCCTAGTTGAATGAGCCTTTAATATCTTAGGTGCTTCACGCCCTTTCCCCCTGTAGGCCTGAACAACCACTTCTCTAATCCACTTCGCCAATGTGGGTTTGGATGGGGCATGTCCTTTGTAAGGACCTTCAGGAAGTACAAATAGTTGCTTTGTCTTCCCAAGATTTTCCGTCTTGACAATGTAAGCAGATATAGCTCTCACCACATCTAGAGTATAGATTAGTGGGATGAGGGTAGAGTGTCTGTAGTACCAATTCTTGATTGATGTGGAAGGAAGAGACAACCTTGTGTAGATTCTCCGGATTCGTCTTCAAAATCACTTTATCTTCATAAACGTTCAGGAAGGGTTCTTCACACCATAACGCATGTATGTCCCCTATCCGACGAGTCAAAGTAATTGCCGCTAGAAAGAGCACTTTCCGAGTGAGCCGTTTGAGAGAAATATCCTGCAATGGTTCGGAGAGGTCAGCGGTTAAGGCGTCCAGGACAATATCAAGGTCCCAAGGAGACAAAAATCACTCTTGGTTGTAACATCTTTAGTGCCTGAAAGAATTGGAAGACGAGATCCTGATATGACAGCTTGGTATCAAAAAAAATGGTAAGAGCAGATATTTGCACCTTTAATGAAAACATCTTTAAAGGAACTCGAACACATCTGGAATACTGGCGGACATGGGATCCTTCGCCATGTTCCCCAGCCAACAAATTAATTTTCTCCAAATTCTGTAATAAATTATAGAGGAATTATTTTTCCTTACCTGAATCAGAATGTCTATTACCTCGTCTGAAACACCTTTGGATCTCAAATAGTCGCCGCTCAGTCTCCACGCCATCAAACCAAAGGAGTCCGGATTTGAATGCAGCACCGGACCCTGATGTATAAGATCTGGTCTGACCAGCAACGGCCATGGATGTTCCAACAGCATCCTCCGTGCTACCGCGAACCAAGGGCGAGGCGGCCACGCCGGGAGGACTGCTATCACCTCCACCTTTTTCTTCCTTATTTTTCTGAGTACCTGAGGGATAACATGTACCCCAGCTTGAAGTTCCACTGCATTGACAGGGCATCTATCCCTAAGGCCCTGTTGTCTCTGTGACGGGAGTAGAAGAGGGGTACCTTGGAATTGTTCCCTGTGGCCATCAGGTCTATCTCTCACGTTCCAAACATGTGCTGTATAAGCTGAAAGATCTCTTCATGGAACTCCCATTCTCCTGGATGGACTTGGTGTCTGCTTAAATAGTCCGCCACCACATTGTCTTTGCCTGCCACGTGAAGGGCTGAAAGAGATTTCAGGTTCGTCTCAGCCCATAACATCAGTGTGGTTATTTCGGCCAACATTGCTCTGCTCTTGGGACCACCCTGCTTGTTTATAAAGGCTACTAGTCCTGTTGTCGGAGAATACTCACAGATGTTTGGCTCGTAGATAGGACTGGAAGTACTGGACTGCACTCCATACTGCTTTCATCTCCAAGATATTCCCCTGGAGAAGTCTCTCTTTGTCTTGCCAAGTGCCCTGCATAACCATACCTTGCATGTGAGCACCCCAGCCTACTGAACTGGTGTCTGTGGTAAGAACATACCAGTCAGGTATCGAGAGAGACACCCCTTGCTTTCTCAAGCTTCAGAGCTGCCACCAATCCAGAGACTATCTTGCCGACCTTGTGAGGTTGATTTTGGAATCTAGAGACCCCACTGTATGATCCCATTCTGCAAAGAGGCTTGATTGAAGATCTCTCATATGCCACCTTGCCCATGGAAGGTTTCCTATTGTTGAGGAAAACATTCCTAGAAGGCGAAGACACATTCGTGCTGAAATTCGATGTTGAATCTGGACTTTATGCGCCAGTGACTGGATTTTGTCCAAACTTTCCTGAGAGAGACAGACCTTGTCCATTCTTGTATCTATTTGCATTCCTAGAAACACTGGCCTCACATCCTCCATCTCTTCTGCTATTGGAGTCCTGTCCCTATTTGCCCCTGCTGTGGGGCCTGAAAATCCTGCATGGCCTTCACCATCCATGAAAAGAACTGTTTGAATTGTTCTGGGGGGCAAGGCTCTTCTATCGTTTCAGGGTTACATGACACATAACGGATCAATGCAATCTTTTGTTAACTGGAAGTCACAAGCTGCACACACTCGATTCTTAACTACACATTTTCTTTTTACCTGCACAAGACCCACAGAGGTACTGTAAACAATAGAACAAAAAGGTACTAAGTAAGTTATTCTAAAGCACACGAACACCCACTTCTAAGGGCTTCTCTTGGGGTGTCCTTTAGCTTTTTTTGGGGGGGGCTCCTGGTCCATAGTGCACTGTATCCAGATAGCTGCTAGGTCCTGCAGCATATATCTGCTTATAGCCAACAATGAGCCTCATGTAATAGGCATCAGTTGCTTAAGAAAGGTGCCTGCCCTGACATCATCAAAGTGTGTCCATAGCAGGGTAACGATTTCCTCCTGTCTTCCTCCTGACAGGTGATCTGGTAAACAGCAGTCAGCACTGGCCGGCAATCCGTCGGCGTACTGCGCATGCGCACTCCATGCGCGCATGACCACCCATAGGCATTACCTTAGATTTCAGACAGCCCACGCTGAAGGGAACGGACAAGTCCTGCACAGCCCCGCTTAACTGCACACAGCCAACCTGAGGAAAGTCCAAAAACCTCAGGTAAGCCCTCTAGAATAAAATAACAAACAAAAACAAAAAATGCTACTCTGCACTACCCTGTCATACACAAGATAGGAATATAAGACACTGAGGAAGAGGAGGGGCTGCCTTATATAGGGTCCAGGTGGGGCAAATTTCTTCCTGTCTACACTGATCAGGGTATTAACCCATTGTAAGGGCTGCCATGGAGTTGGGAAAGGAAATTCAGTTTATCATGATTCAGCTGATCATTTACATGACCTGTGTTGATCAATCTGTCTACATAAAAAGTAAGCCCCGATTTCTCACGTACTTAGTTACCAAATCTGTTTATTTTACTAACATTTAGGAAGAGTTAAGTTTTTTTGTTACAATTAAAATGAAAAAAAAAATTATTAGGGTAATTAAAAGGGTTGTTGACTTTGTAAGGACACCCAATTTTACGGACGAGATGCAGAAGTGAATGTGGCACCTAACTGACCTGGAGCAGCGGGCTATCCCACCATTTCTTGTGAAAGTTTTATTATCAAAACTCTGAAACAGTGCAGTACAATGGCTGTTATCAGGTAACATAGGCGTTTCTGGAGCCAGGTCCCCCATCAAATTCCTTAATATGTAGGCAATACATTTGTTCTAAGCACAGATAAATCAGCTCCACTTAGATCTAATGAACAACCATTTTAAAGACTGAGAGCTAGATTTATTAAACTGCGGGTTTGAAAAAGTGGAGATGTTGCCTATAGCAACCAATCAGATTCTAGATATCATTTATTTAGCATATTCTACTATTTAGCATATTCTACTTAATGACAGCTAGAATCTGATTGGTTGCCATAGGCAATATCTCCACATTTTCAAACCCGCAGTTTAGTAAATATACCAGAGACTGAAGTAGCATCCCATTTAACATGGTGAGATCTCACCAGACTTTAATCAGGCAGAAGTCCCACAGTCAGCATATGTTCCCCATAATATTTATAAATGCTGAGCAGCAGCCATCAGGTAGCCAGGATACAAAGAAAACAATTCTGGAACACTGAACACTTGTCATAAATTTACTGTGGCTCAAAAAACAACAAACTCTGCTCACTAAAGGGTTAAATAATTACTATGGTTCAGAACAAATATCAGTTTTCTGAAAGATGGGTATTCAAACAGTATTGAACAAAAAAGTAAATCAGCAGCTCCTTGATTTGGAAAGCTGGTTGCGGTCACGTGGTTTTGGTAGATAATTCCTGGCACCATCTGACGCTGGTGGGAAATGTGACTACACCTTGGGGAGTCTAGGAACCACGCTATTGCTCAACCAGCCTTTATCAGACACTTCAATTTTTAGCTTTAAAGTGAAATTTAATGGAAGCATGTTTTGTTTTTTCTTATTAAATGATGCTATTTAGCAGAGCCTGTTTGACTACATATAAGCAGATAGATGAAGTTTGAGGTATTTGCCATGGCGGTCTCAGAATAATAAAGTATATTTCACCAAAGGTAAGAAGCAACATTTGTACTAGGCATTTCTGTTTGCAATCAATGAACAGCGCCCACACTTGGAAAGTGCTCAACCACGGAATACAAAAACACATTCTTTAGTAGTAATGTGGTGCCATAGGCACAAATGAGCTGTAACCCATAGCAATCAATATCAGTGCATAGGTTGCTTCTTACCTTTGGTGAAACACACCCAAGTGTGTAATCTTTGTTAGAACCTGTTCTAGAATAAAAAGAGAAAGAGTCAAAACCACAAAGGCCTATTTTATGAGAAACACTGTGGCTTCTTCTTTCTAAATGGGCACCGAGCGGAAGAAAGTAGTAATCCTAGACTGCGCTAATGTATTCACTTTAGTGTAAAGCACGGAGACTAGATCGAGAGCCAAATTTAAATGTCAAATGAACCAGTTCCTGTTTGCAATTCCCTGGCTTGTATTTCTAAATCCAATCTGCCTAATTGTTTTATATATATATATATATATATATATATATATATATATATATATATATATATATATATATATATATATATATATATATATATATAAAAGAAAAACCGATTTCCTAGAAAAATGAAGACAAACTAAGCGCAGCAAGATGTGCACATTGAATACAATAAGTGAATACATGAGAGTTAATTATTGCTATGTAACGTAGTAGGTGAAGAATATACGCAGAAACAAATGGGTACAAATTCATTGCATTATTATAGGAATGAACACAGTAGATTTACAAAAAAAATATTTTGCAAATGAGTTGTGGTAAAATGACTGATGCAATACTGAGACACATAAATGAGTAATAAGGTGTAAACTTATACAACTAGGATCTTTTATTTAGAAACAAAAAGGAAGCTCTAAAGGAAAAACTCTGATTAAAAATTAAAGATCTAGGGGTAAATGTATCAAGCTGGGAGTTTCCGATGGGTTTGAAAAGTGGAAATGTTACCTATAGGAAATCAGAGACTAGCTGTTTATAGAATGCAGTAAATAAATAACTTGAATCTGCATGGTTGCTATAGGCAACATCTCCCCTTTTCAAACCCACCGGAAACTCTCAGCTTGATACATTTACCCCCTAGAATCCAATCACAAATCGTCAGTGGGGTCAGTGCGCCGAGTTAACAGAAACCAGAGCCGCTCTCAACAAGCTCTTAGGCGATATAACTAAATTAGCTTTTAGAGATTGCAGGAACAGATTTTTTTTTAGTGGGAAGAAACGTGGGGACGGCTTCTAGCCAGCGCATTATGTGTTCAAAGACCCCAAGGGCAGGGAATGCCATCTTAATCAAGGGATATGAGGGCTACCCACTCTTATCGCACAATGTTGTACAATATTTACAGGGCATCCTCCCAGGTGAAGGCTGCTCTTAAAAAGGAAATAAAAAAAAAAGAGATAAAGGATTATCTACAGAATGTAACTTCCCTAAAATCCCAGAGGCATCTAGTGAGATGTTAGACAAACAGTGAGGCAGAAGTGCTAACCACTAACCTAGCAAGCTGCCCATGATGTATCTGGGTTTCAGGTGCGAGGGATGAACCACAAATTTGCTAGTTTGATGATAATTGCCAGTAGGTCATCTGGAAATAAAGCCATTTCCTTTCCTTTTCCAATCTGATGTTGGAATTCTAGAAATTCAGACAGCTATCCAATTTTAAAATTAATTTTGCTAATTCAGCAGCTTTAAATCTTTCGATCACACAGATGACATTGGCCGGGATCCTGCATGCCTTACCCTTTGCATGGCATCCCAGTCACATCAAAATCTAGGGGCTTTAATTACCAAAGATCTTTCAAACCTGTTTAGGGCAAATTTTATTCCACTAATCACCAATCTATGCGCAAAGTGGCGAGCATAGGGTTTTGCCTGGCTAGGAAGGATTAAAATCATTAAGATGAATACTTTACCTAAAGTCGTATTTCTCCTTCAGACATTTCCTGTTTATATCCCTCCCAGATATTTTCAGACACTTCCTTTTTATATCTCTCCCAGATACTTCACTGGACTGCAGAAACTAGTCTACAAATTTGCTTGGGTCGAAAAACTCCTAGAAACCAACAAGATGCTTTCTATAAGAGAAGAGAAAAGCCTAAAATGTGATCTACACCTCCCACTATTTACTAAATATCACCGAAATATGGATTACAAACAATGGGTTACAATTGAGACCCATGCTTTGAGGATCCCTCCCAAAGTCATATATCTCAACCCACAATCAGCCCCACTCTCCAGGCGGAGGACACTAAAATTCATCTCCACTTCACTGTCGCCTCTTACTCCTCTCATCCACAATCCGGATTTTAAACCGAGACTACAACAGGTTCAGCCAGGTAGTGGAAAATGAAAAGGTATGTGCCTTCCCCGTCTTGCAGGAGAGACTGAATCTCCCCTTTCTGAATTGTAGCTATACTTACAAGCCAGACACTATCCAAGATAAGAACCTTTTACAAGGGTAAGAAGGGGTCCATCCCAGGATCCCAGACGCTCCATCATCTACAAATAGTTGATTATAAAACATGTATATAGTTCTCTGCTGAATTTTGCAAGGTCATGAGGTCATTTGCGAAGATCAGAAACTGATAAAATTTGTCAAAAAATAAATACATTTCAATAGCTAGCTCTTATAGCCTTTCTGTGGTAGAAACACAGTTCAAGGTCCTCTTTAGATGGTACAGATGCCCCTCCCAACTGTGCAAGATGCACCTTGATGTCTCAGGCTGCTGTTAGAGGGGTGGGTTCAGTCATGGGTTCCACACTACTTATCTGGTGGAGCTGTCCAAGACTGGCCTCCTTCTGGCTTAAAGTCAAGGAACACACAATGGGGATAATGTGAGGGCCAGTTCCAGAGGGCCCTGGAATGTTAGCCATTTAATTTACAGAAAATGAAAATATAAAAAAAACTTTACTCAGACACCTAAATAATGCTGCAAAAGGAATTATTCTGGTACATTTGAGATCCCCTTTCACTTAGCCTGAAAGAGTGGTTAGCAAGGATAGACTTCTACATATCTATGTCCATCAGGACCTCTGCAGTTGATGACAATCTGGTTTAGGTGCCTGAATTTTAAGGAATCTCCTTCCTATGGTTCCCTGATGGGACAATAAATGTCCCCTTATTTTCTTCTTTAGGGTGGATTATGGTCTGTTGGGTCTCTCCTCTCTGTTGGGCAACATGCAAGCTGGCGGCTTAACCAACATTAACAGTAATGGTAAATCTAATTGCTTCTTCTGTGGCCAATTTAAACATAAAGCAACCAAACAGAGGTTTTTCCCCCTTCCCCTTTTTTTCCTCCTTCCCCTTTCCACGATCCATTACTTTTTTTATATAAAGGAAATATGAGAGCTGTCATTTCTATGAAATTTTGATTGTTTTGGAAGCGATCTATATGTATACTAATTCCTCAATAAAGAAAGATTAACTTGGAAAGAAAAAATGTCATAAAAATAAGTTGTTTGAAAAAAATTCCCGCAATACTCCAGCATCCTCCGAGATCCTCACTGATGCAAACCACTGAGATGCAAACCACTGATTTCTTTAATGGCGATTTAATAGCAATTATAGTCCACACACAGTGAAGGCAGCCAATTGTGGACTGGACTAACATTCAAGGTCATATAGTCTTACGGTTATCCGTTTACTCTGAACTAGTGACATCACCAAGTCAAACTTTCTCCTCCAATGTTGCTGTTTCCAAGTCAAGTGATGCTGCACATTCTCAGTGATGTCACTGCTTCCTAGTGAATGGTTAGGTTGCATCATGAATGGTTGTGGCCATAGTATGTAGGTAACAAGTGCAATATAAAAGGTTGAATCCTTACATAAAACACACTACAGAGAAACAAATAAGTTAGAAGGATCAGTTAAATAGCAGTGTCACATCACTACTGTGTATCTCTATACACTATATAACATTTCATCCGTTCCACTCCTATCATCATGGCCCTGTCACGGGTAGCACTGCTTCACTAACAATCACATGAGTGGACAGGCCACTGCATCCCACACTCCTGTAATAATCTGCAATGATGTGAACATCACAATTATTCGATTGCTACATGTTGTTCTATATCATCTCCCTTCAAAGCTGGGGACACGAAAATGAGCAGGAGAGATAACAAAAGCCCCTCTGGCCCTAGCCAAATGCACCTTAAAATAACTAGATGGACAAGTAAAAATGTTGCAATGTTAATTGTGTGACTTAAATTAGCAGTGATACATTGGTGCTTAAGTATAACGAAATGACTTGTTTTACAAAAGGTTCTAGTCAATGAGATTAAATGTAAGGTTCTCTAACAACACAGTGTGCTCACCGAGGACCTGAATACAACATAAAAAGTCCTGACAGTGGTTGTGCTGTGTGCTGACGATGGTCATGAGAGCAGACGGCCTTGTTTACAAGTAAACACGTATGATTGACAGCTCTTTTTTTTCTCTCCCAACACTCGAATGATTCCATAAGCTGCTATTTAATACCCCTGCTGTAAACACAACCACCGTACTATCTCTTTAATGTACTGAGTGTCGCAATGTCGGTGAGGAATGAACTTGGATGAGCTTAAGTGAACCCAAGGAATTTCAAATACAAGTGTTAAAATAGAGGAACTACAGAAGACCAAAGCATGACACCGACTGGAAAGAGAAATGTCCTCATCAACACTGCAGCCAAGCTGTATAAGAATATAGTGCAAACATTATGAATTATTCTTTTCAATAGTTAAATATAGCCTTTGCCTAACACACAATGAGTGGAGCAGAGACAATATTCGTGGAGATGCAACCAGGAACATCACTGATTGATAGATAGCTTGAATATCATGGGCCTGATTCAATAAGGATCTTAAATGAAGAGGTATCTTATTTCAGTCTCCTGGACAAAACCATGTTACAATGCAAGGGGTGCAAACTAGTTTTACACATAAGTTAAATACTGACTGTTTTTTCATGTAACACACAAATACTTGATAGCTTATTTGTACACTGAAATTTAAAGTTGATATTTGTGTGCTACATGAAAAAACAGTCAGTATTTAATTTAACTTATGCGCAAAACAGAAAACTAGTTTGCACCCCTTGCATTGTAACATGGTTTTGTCCAGGAGACTGAAATAAGATACCGCTTCATTTAAGATCCTTATTGAATCAGGCCCCTAGTCCTTACTGTGTGTATGTGACAGATACACTGTAACAGAGACATTATACAGATTATTTTTAAAGAAGGTTTTGTATAACATCATGCAAATAAATTGGTAACACCAAAACACATTCTGCCATTTGTAAGTTGACCTACGGGGCACTGGTTCTTGTAACTTTCTGGACATTTTTTTTATACTTAGATGAGAAAATATTTGGCTTTTATAAAAGGTAAATATTCACAGAAAATGTTCTGCTACTTTTTGATACACCAAATAAATAGGTTCTAAATGAACTTGTTTCAGCGTGTTCGCTTTGATCATAAAATATCAGGAGGATCATCCTCCTAGAACTTCTTTACATAGACAGGGATGAGCTGGTAAGACTTCTGTATCCCTCAACCATTTCCCAGGCTTAGCTAACCTACGTAATCATCTAAATAATATTTCTAAGAAACAGTGACAACATGCTAAGGGTAAAAGGAAAAAGCTATAAATAGCTGTTTTGTAAGGCCCCAGAATTCTTTCCATGCTCACCAGCAAGTGTATAATCCATATCAAATCCAAAGCATTTGATCTTTTCCATGGCTAGACTTCTGTTCACAAAGACCCTAGAAGACAAGAAAGGACAATTACACATGTGAGAAGATTGGGGGAGGTGATGTGACCGGATTTTCTGCCTGTGGAAGTCAGATAGTGCAGGATATTGTTTCTTTCAGGACTGATCATTATTTAAGTGTCATAGACCTGGGGAGAAAAACATAACTATATGCAAAACAAAAAACAACAAAAAACTTATTTTATTTTCCTTAATGGATACACAGAATCCATCATTACTTAAATAGTATCTCCGTAATAAAATTATTTGTAATACTAAAATTATTCTTTAAGTAAAACATGCTATACTTGTAATTTTAAAGAACTTTAGCACGGTGGCTCAGTGGTTAGCACTTCTGCCTTACAGCACTGAGGTCATGAGTTCAATTACCGACCATGACCTTATCTGTAAGGAGTTTGTATGTTCTCCCTGCGTTTGTGTGGGTTTCCTCCGGGTGCTCTGGTTTCCTCCCACACCCCAAAAACATACTGGTAGGTTATTTGGCTGCTAACAAATTGAACGTAGTCTGTCTGTCTGTGTGTGTGGGTGTGGGTGTGTGTGTGTGTGTGTGTGTGTGTGTGTTAGGGAATTTAGACTGTGAGCCCCAATGGGGAAGAGACAGATGTGAGTGAGTTCTCTGTACAGCGCTGCGAAATTAGTGGCGCTATATAAATAAATGGTGATGGTGATTAGCTTGCAACATATTCAGTCAACCTTATTTAACAATATATCTCCTCTCCCTGTGTTAGAGTGTACATGCATTCTATGTAACCTAAATGGAACAATCAGAATGCAAAATGAGCAGCGTGCTAACCAAGCTGGCCAATGATCTGTTAAGTACATGCTAAGGAACGAGCCTTAGGCAGAATGTTTATGTAATCTAACTAGGATTATATTACTTTACTAAATCTGAAAAAGTATAAAAACCATGTCCATAATAAAACAAGGGATACAATTAGTTTTTCTACTAGATAAATATATGTCTTTGATTATGCACACGATATGTGAAAACACATGAGCAACAGAATGGCCTTGATGACACAGGGGGATAACGGCTTTCCATGAGTCATCACAGATATTTGATTTGTAATAGATGGTGTAAATAGATGACGGGTGATGCAAACACTTTACTCAATCTCCCATCCCTTTAATCCAAGCCAAATACTGCAACATTTGCTTACAAGGTAAAGGTGTTGGTATATGTGAGGATGCATTTACAATCTAATCCAAAAGAAAAGACATCTGTAACATTCACAAATTGTTTTTTTGTTTGTCCGAGTGCAACACAGCGAGGGTCATTTATGAAAAAGCAAAACACATGAGGCAAGCTGAGTTATATTTATTGAACACAAATGAGACTGTTGGTCCACCTCGCACATACATGGCTGCACTCTCATACATGGTGAAAACTTCACTTAACAGTCCATCCTATTACCTCTCTAGGGCCATCGCATTCGCCAATTTGACCCTTTCTGGTTCTCTCTTAAACGAATCATATGATAGAAGGGACTCTCTTAAGAGTCACTTGTGTGAATAAAATAGGTTGTTTTTTCACATTGCTTGAAATGTAAATAATGTGCACCTACGAAGAGTAGGTTAAAGACTGGTTTCCACCATCTTCCTTTGCAAAATTATGTTATAATATAATATATAATTATATATCTCAAAATTGTGCTTAATTTTCTCATGAATTACAATATGGAAACAAACATACAATGAAACAGAAGGTGTAAGGGCCTGCTTTCTAGAGCTTACAATATAAATAAGATATGGGAGGTGAAAATAGGGCCAAAGGTCTTGTTTTTGTGCAGGGAATCAGAAACTTATCACAAAGATTGTTTGTCCGTAGCTAAATAATGCTCTATGAAGCATTGTATAGGGCAGCAGATACTGATAGAGGATATAACAAGGTCAGGAGGGTTTAGTTGTAAGGTGTTGCAGAAAAATACTAATAAAATTAAACTAAGGGATCTAATAGTACAGGAGAAGTCTTGAAGGTTATAGTGAAAGGTGGTAACAAAGGAGGGTGACTGGTATAGGCACACTGGCAAATCAGAATAAAGTGTGTAGACCGTTCCCTATAATAAGGTGATTGTGGAAGGGTAAAATGTTGTATTTTTACTAAACTGCCTGCCCCTAGGAATAGCTATGCTACCCCTGCCTGAAATGGCTGATGTCAGCTCCCAGCTATCGTTACTTTCTATGGTGACTTGAAACCTTGTGTACTTGTCAAAATGCGACTTACTATTTTCAACTGTATCTGATACAGGGTCTTGACAATTAAACAGTCAGAACCACTTCTTTTGTTACATTTTCACCATGACAACTCATACTATCATCATCATTTATTTATAGAGCGCCACTAATTTCGCAGCGCTGTACAGAGAACTCATTCACATCAGTACTAGGGGATATTATAGGAAGAAATCTCTGCACGTTTATCTGTGCACCTCTATTTGACGCAAGGAAAAAGGAGCGGAAATTTCATGTAGACACGATATGCCTCCGCGGAGACACCGAGTCACCTCGTGCTGAATTGGATCTAAGCCTGTGAATATCACTTAACTTAGAAGTAAATTACTCAAAATACTTAAAATGTCTAATTCGTAAGGCACAATGATCAATGTCACAAACTCAAAACGTGAAGCTATTGTTTTTTCGCTTTGTTTATTATGTGCCATGCACGGCAGTTATGTTTCACATTGTGACTGACATCTATTGCTCTATTTACTTAATAGGGGTTGTCTACATTTGCCAAACCTCCCTAATATACCCTGCACCCCAGGAACTGAATAGGGGGGGGGCCCTGGGAACCCCATCTTATCTGAAGCACCACAACTTACACTGCTGATAACTCACGTCATCCAGGCTCTCATCAATGGAGTTCCATTAAAAAGCACTGGAGAGATTAATAATGAACTGTAAACTGTGGAGAATATCACCCGGCATCAGGTAACGGTAGGCTGGTCATAATATATTGATATACTGAAGGTGGTTCCAAAGTGAATAATCCTTTTAATTAGCGTGGATTTACAGCATAATGAAAAACGACATTGCGAAATGAGGGAGTCTACGATATTAACAGCTTTAGTTTCCAAAACAATAACAAAAGTAATACATTTTGTCTGCATAAAACAGATAGGTACTAATGTGATGTTTATATGCAAATATAAACTATACACAATTCTGTTTAACATGTTCCTTGATGTAAATCTGCCCAGCATGTGATCTGCTATCGTCTTCTTGTGAAATATATGGAGGGGAAGAAGCGGTTCCCTACCTTGTGTCATGTAATACCAGAGACGCGGTATAAGGGTGGAGCACTAAAGCTGGAATCATCCCAGGTAGGAATCACTGTATTATTAGATGCTCTGCACAGATTGGTGTACTCACACGCCAGAGAATTTAGAAGCATGTCTAAATAACAATATCTATGGGGAAAAAAAATGTTTGCTGCTTAGGCATTTTACCCATCCCAGTAACTTATCAGGGCTTTTACCGGGCATTGATTAAAAGCTGGAGATTTGTGACGGTGATGGAGAGCAGTAGGGGAGTACCACATTACACTTTAAGACAGGCGTGCAGGCATCATAACTGAAAATGTAATCTACGGAGTTTAATTGTTGACAGTAAGAAGTAGAGATTGTGACATGAATGCCATCAGTATTTCCAGAAAAGTGTGTGCCTCATCTTAGTATATATTTTTCACCAACAGTTGTACATAGTATGTTTGTATCACACAATTATTGATGTGGACAGAGAAATGTCCAGGACAACAGCAGTGGTCTGTGTATGACGGATTTATCCCTTCACATGGATGTGCTCAAGTCCTCCTGGGAGTGATCCGCATAGCTCCAAACTAATTATGACCGGCTTAAATTAACCCCTACGAAGACCTCCTCCCTTGTTTCACATGGGATATTATATTTCCATTCTCAAATAACTAGATTAAAAATAGACCACATTACACAGGAGCACTAGTGGTTACTCAATGTCTTTACTAGACAAAAACAGATTAATATCGATCCCCTGGGCATGTAAGTATTATATTGCTCTCAACCTCTGACGGGACAGATTTGTGCTCAATGTATAATATCATTATCACAGCACGCACAGCTGCCACAAATAACTTCACAGATAATCTCGCAACAATCTGTAAACGTGTTTTTGTAGCAGTGTGACATAAGCAGGTTTCAATGTGTGTATCCTTTAAGTTTCCATAAAGTAGAATGGTCATCCTTTTAGAAAACCAGAATAATGAGTTTATAAGAATGTGTGAAGTTTATTTAGGCAAAAACCCACATGAAAAGCCATCTAAAAGTTACTTTGAGCTAATTTCTCCCATCCTCTCAGTATCACAACGGGGGGTCTATTCCAAAGACCCTTACCGATCAGATTAACAAACCACCGCCCGTTCTGCATTGGTTTCTCTCTTTGCATCAACAACCAGATGGGGAGGGCTGAACGGTAGCGCTGTGTAGCTGAACGGTAGCACTGTGTAAGTTCCTATATAGACACAGTAGAGCTGCTAAGCCCTGTCCAATTAGTGCCTGTATTACAAACTAACACAGTGCAGTTCGGATATGAAATCTTCCAGGTTGTGGATGACAAAACAAACACTGCAGCATGGACAGAGGCCAGTTCTTCTGGTAGGGGTGTACCGTGGTAGGAACCACATAAGGTCTCCTAGCTGGGGAAGACTGAATAGAACTAAATTCAGATTTCCAACATAAGCCATCCAATCAGATCCTATTTTGAGGCATGAGAAGCCTACACCAACAGTACAATAGATGGTAAAACTGGTGGATCTGACTAACCATATCAAACTTTGCTTGGGCAGATTTATTAACACTAAACTATCTCGCTGTATCTAAAACATCAAAAGTTGTCTATATGATTGTATTTTTAAACAAGAAAATTTTGCATTTACTATTTAATTTTTAATTATTTCCTACACAGCTACAGTGCTGGGGCCATCTTTCTTTTTAAACTACTTGACTTTCCCCTGAATTTTATTTATAGAACACCTATATCAAACAGGACAGAGAGCAATAACTGAACAATCTGCTTCTATAAGGAGGTGTTCCTCATATACAGGTGTGTTTTGCCTTTAATGACAGTTTTGCATTCAAGAAAGAACCAAAATGAGACATAGGAGGGTGGGGTCTGTTTCTTATATACAAACACAAAGAAGTCCAAAACTTGTCATTTCCGATGGAAATGAATAGCAAAATGAACAAGGGTTTTCTTTTACACGTGTTTCAGTTAGAAGGTATGAATTCATGCTGACAGGTGAATATAAGAAACAGTATATTGCAGGCCGATAATCACTTTGGACTAATAACCATTTCACAAAGGAAAGCAATTTCCTTTAGCCTAGTCCTTATTTGCATATTTCTAAAGGGAAAAAAACAATAATGACATCATTAGGCACATGATACACACATTACAGGTCATGGCAGGTAATTACAAGCATGAGCCATTCTGACGTCCAGAATATTAAATAGCTGCTTTCTGGAAACACCCTGTTAATGCTTTTCATCGCATATATTTCAGATATTAAGAGGCTTATTCCTCAAAAAACTAGTCGACCCAGTTATGCGTGTTTGCTTTGTTCTTTACAGGTTTGTTCACGCAGGTGCTTTTAATAAATGAAAACTGTATCAAAAGGACATTAATAGCATTGGGCTAAACCCTAGAAACAAATACACTTGCTTTCATTTTGTAACATGTTTTAGGTTACGAAGGTTACAATCTGATTGTTGTAACCCATAGCAACCACTCTAGTAAAGTGGAGTAGTGTACAGCACTAACCACTCCTGAAGCCAGGACAGGAAGGGGGGATTCAACTCAGGAGCCTAATAGGAACATTTTAAAGAAAAAAAAATGCAGGCATCTCAGTGACCTTACACAACATAGCCCACTAGGGGACCGGCCTGGGCCACATCTCAGCCAGCCCCTGATTCTGCTGGAGAGTACAGAGCAAAACACTAACATATAGGATAAAGGGTTGTCGTTTCAAAAGAGATTAATGTATATTTAACACATTTCATCCTTAAGAAAAACTGTACAAAAGTGAAGTTAACCATGAAATAAACCCTGTTATGTGTAACACATATGTATATATCATTTAAAAAAAAAAAAATGTATATGCTTCTTTTTTCATGCATTTGCATACTTTCCATTCAAAGTATTGTGCCATGAATTGAAAATATATATTAAAAAAAACAGGTGCTATTTAGATGTGCTTGTCAACATATACAACAAGGACTTAAAGAACAAATTACACTTAAAAATGTTTTGGTATTTTCAGGTAGCGCCCCTCCCTAGCTGATAGAACTCCAGGGACACCATGCAGAAGAACTAACTCATAACAGTGCTGAATATCGCTTCTTACACAAGCGCTGAATGGTTAGAGCCATGGCTTTGCCGATTTAGATGGTTAGAAAAGGTCTGTAATGGTCTGACCTTCTGGCTGTCACAAGGGAGAATAAATAAAAAAGCCACTGAAGGACTGATCTGCTAATTGGGATGAGGGGAGAGCTTACCTTGAAAGACACACATAAAATATTCTAAACTCAGAATGTTGCAACAACACATGAAAACTAAACTGCACAGCCTGAAGCCTATGATGACACCAAACATATATCCACTGCTAACACAAACTATAAACTAGACAAACAACCCAAGTCCCATGGAACCAGTTTATTTGTACAGATACTGTTAAGAAAGTAACAATACAATTTCCAGAATGAAAAGTAACAAGTTCCATTACCAAGACAAGAGATATACACTGGCTGAGAACAATTATAAAATGATCTAGAATCTAACATTCCATTCTCTAAGGAAAGTTAACAGAATTCTCTCTCTATAGAAGAAAAAATAACTTTGTTTTCAATCTGTGTTTAATGTAACTCACACCCATTACTAAGAAAGACAACAAAACCAACAGAGAACATAAAAGTGCAATACAACTATAATGTAACCATGTAAATTTAAGCAAGAGACAAATTGTAAGCAATCCTTCAGCTTGAGTTCCTATTTTGCATATTGATAAAGGCTTAACACAGACCATGGGGTACATTTACTAAACTGTGGGTTTGAAACCAATCAGATTCTAGATGTCATTTTGTAGAATATACTAAATAAATGATAGCTAGAATCTGATTGGTAGCTATAGGCAACATCTCCACTTTTTCAAACCTGCAGTTTAGTAAATATACCCTTTATGTGTATGTAGAAATACAAACATTTAAAATTGTTTCGTCAAATATTTTGAAAAGGAAATTTACAATGAAAGTATTGGGCACAATACCTGTGAGCTGCATCGAGATTACATTCCACGTACATGGAGGGCGGCCCAATGAGCTCCATGTTGGATTAAACCCAATTAGTCGTAAAGAACCTACTAACGCACCCTAATCTTGGTTGTTCAATTGACTCCACTTGAAGGGGTAGTTATGGCATCAATCAAGAGAACTAGGCACACATTTGTTTGTTGACTTGATTGAAATGGTAAAGGATCTTCTCTCCGTGATTGAGAAACAACATGTAATAGACAGTTAAGCATTCCCAAAATGAGGGTGGAGTGTTTACCATATTATTAATACAACTGTATTACTCACACTTCTATTACATGTTTGTGTTGTTGTTTATACCACTCCCAACAAAATCAGACCTTTGTTCTATGTGTAAAAAGTATTTTTAGTAGGTGACACAAGAACAAAGGAATTTATGTAATGTACGTTGTAACCTATAAAAAATCCTCCTGCTGGTAGTCAGTGGGAAGTTCAAAATACTCCCTGTCCTCTATTATTATTATTATTATTATTATTATTATTAATTTTTATTTATAGGGCGCCACAAAGTATCCGTAGCGCCGTACAAGGACAAACAATGGCACAGTACAAGGTGAAACAGCGCAGTACAAGTAACAGTAAGCACTATAACTCTGGGGGCTCAGACACAGCATGAAAGAGAGGGAGGGAGGGGAAAAGTGAGTACAGGCAGGTAACTATGGCCCAAGAGGGTGGGCACGGATGACAGGTTGAGAGTCACTGAGGGGAGCGGAGAGAATCGAGAGGAGACAGAGGGCAGAGGGACTGAGAGGAGGTGAGCTGAGTAGCTGGAGAGCGCAGTTAAAAGTGATGGAAACAGGAGGTAGGAGAGCCCTGCTCTAAGGAGCGAACAATCTAAAGGGAGGGGAAGACAGACAGACACACATGGATGAGACGGAGAGACGGGAGAAACGGGAAGAAGGGATGAGAAAGAGAGGTAGCCGACCGGTGGGAGTTTAGGCATGAGACTGGAAGGCTTTAAGGAAAAGGTGGGTTTTTAATGTTCATTTGAAAGAGGACAGATTAGGGGAAGTTCTGATGGAGAGGGGGAGCTTGTTCCAATGGAGGGGAGCGGTGTGGGAGAAGTCTTGGATACGTGCGTGAGAGGAGGTAAGAGATGGCGGAAGAGTGGGTGCAGGAGGAGAGCCCTGCTCAAAGGAGAAAACAATCTAAAGGGATCAGTGGAGATATACTACATTAGATCGGTTGGGGGCATTCAATCACTACGTGGAGAGCCATCACTTTTCAAAGCTACGTGTCTGTCCCAAGTCATTCATACTCATGCACTTATTGGAATTAACAAGATCCTGATGGAAGAGTTCTTCCAGTCCGTGGCCAACATCATTGGTCCTTGGGAGAGAGAACTGGCAGCGCATGTTACCCAGCTATCATGGCCCAAGGTATTCCAAGCTACTCAGAGCTGCTCATTGAGTGTCTTGGTGGTCTAAACATAATAGAAGCAGTTGACTAGGTAGTACAGGTGCCCTTCCTCTCTCTGTATGTACCATCCACAAGTGCCAGCAAGGTGTAATAAAGCCCTTGGAACACTCTTCCACATATGGTGGGAGTGCATTCATCTAATTTCTGGAATGAAGTGTTCAGGCTATCAGAAATAATAGTTGGACAGGAGGTTCCTAAGGATCCAGGTTTCTGGCTGCTTTCAAACACTAATACTTCAATTTCTCAATATAAAAAGCCACTTCTGAAGCACCTGAACAATGCAGCCAGAGCTGTTGTCCCTGTGCATTGGCGGTCTAGGTCCCCCCTTCAATTAGCGAATGGCTCAAATGTGTGGATTTTATCAATGTCCATTGATGATATTATCTCATCTGCCACGGACAAGCATGTTGTCTACTCTTACGCTCAGAGCCTCAGATATACACAAATGAACATAATATGCTATGCATGCAAGTAAAGTAATCAGGAGTATGTCTATATTTTCTGTGGCATTAACTAAATGGATATGTTCCTTTAAGTTCCCCAAAAAACGAGTTTAAGTCATTTTTTTGTAGGTGGAGAAACTAAAGTATGGTGAACAAGAAAAGTCCATCTTCCTTCGTTAAAAGTGTACCCAACACCTCCGCACAGTGGCGGTGCACATTTTGTGGGCTGAATGGATTATTAATGAAAATGCAGCACAATTCATTCACAAGATGATATTAACATTTCTGATGCATGAGGCCAGCAGCGTGTCTGATGGCGACTTATCACATCACATTGTCCGCAGAGTCTGCTATAACAGCACCATGGCAACTTCATTTCAAGGTAACTGGGCTTTTTATTTATTCAATAGAGTTGTGGGAGTCTGTGTATGTAGTGTAGGAGTAAGTTTAAGGATGAGACACATCGGTAATAACATATGTGTATTTTAAAATAGTTCTCCTGAAAATGGAATAAGCATTTTGTGCTATGAACAAGAGAACAAGTCGTCCTATTCAGTATGTATATACAAATGCACAGTGCCTCTATTACTATTCTATGTGTAATTCTCAGTGTATATATATACATAACCGCACAGTACCACTTCTGCTATGGTATGTATATACAACCAGATGGCGACACTTCTGCTGCTCTGTAATTCTCAGTGTATAATATATTGGTTGTAATTCTGTGGGAATGGGAACTCAATTATACCACTAATCTTGCTCTGTATACTGGATGTAATTATCAGTGTCATTCTTATTTTGTATGTACAGACAACAGCTCCAACGCAAGTTCTCTTGTTCTGTATGTCATACGTATTTACCCGCATCAGTTCTTATAGTTATTAAAAGGCTATCCAAAACGCCCTGAAATTTTAATTGCTGGAGTTTAAGCCCGGCTTACCTGTGATAAGCTTCCCGCCGATACTTCTTCATGGCATGGCCGTCCATGTTGGCAGGAAGATCCGCCGCGTTCTGGAGACGATCGCTCCATGATGTTGTCATTTTCAAACCTGGCGCTCGATTCTATGCAGCAAAATATATAAAAAAAAACATGGAGTCACAACATGGAAGGTCACTCAAACAATAACGATGAAATTAATATGGCGTTATGGAGATTTTAGGACTTGGGACACCACCGAACAGTTAAAACAGCAATGGATCTTACACATCATTGTCCTATTGTTAACCACACAGTAGGAGCTACATAAAATAATAAAAAACAATACAAGTCCTTATAATACAAAAAATGTAATGGAAATGAAAATCTTGGCTCATCTAGTCATGACATGTTTGTTGTTTTTTTAACATTGGCAACTGTTCAAATTTCAGAGAAATCAGAATAAGTTAAAAGCTTCAGCTGTTTTCCATGTCTAATCAATATAATTATAGTGGAGTGTAAATTGATGGGTGGTAAAACCAATGATTAGCACTATGGTGCATAGCAGTCAACATGTTACATGGAATGGACTGGACTGATCGATGTCATAAATACAAGTTTGTTCATAAATTCACATCCAGGCGCTGGGCTGCAGGCTGATCTTGGTGGATTAAACTTGCTGTATAACATTTAGCATTACTGCAATGCTCAGTCACCTCTTGCAGGCAGACACAGTACTGCACATCAACTTTCACTGAAATATAGTAATCTGGTAGAAGAAACCTTCTACCAACTGAAACTGATCATGGATAGAGCCATCCACTATGATGGCTATATACCAAATGTACCATCATCCACTTTAATTAATCGGATGCAAACGTCATTAGCCCAAGTTGCAATAAGTTGCTCAAAACTGACATCTAATTGATTAATATAGAAAGGATTCCTATAAAGTAATGCATTGTTATATTTTAACCATGCAACTCCTCTCTACTTTTTAATAAAAAAAAAGTGATTTATTGTACTTTTAATTAGTATCAACGCGAGTACAAAACTGGAAAGAAAACAAAGTCTTGCCGCTATGCACATTTGAGAGAAATATCTCATCTTTAACTACTACATGACTATTATTAATGCAATTCCATTTGCACACCCTTAACTATTTTACACTGAAAGCCTGCAATGAAATCATATTTTTGTTTTCTTATTTTATGTTGTGTGCATAACAGTAAAAAAAAAAGATATTTTTCTGTTACTGTTGACTAACGTTGATTAATGTTCAATGTATAAACAATATGTTATGTCTTTGGATTGCGATATTTATTTAGAAATCTAAATAAACTAGATACATCAAAAGGAAAGAGTTAGTGTGCCTGGAGATATGAATGGGGAGAAGAATACTATGAACAGGTGCTGTGTAGTGAATGCAGCACCTGAATCATCATCAGTGAATGGACAGGTACTGCAGCCATACAATTAGACTGCACAGTCACTGTACATCTCAGATCAACACAGGCTTCACAGGATGCTACAGTCCCCCTTGTGCTGACACTTGTATTATCTCCTTGCTGGCAAATAGAAGAGTCAGAAGGCTGAGGGGCAATTACTAGAGAGAAGAGCTTGTGCCAAAATGGACAACACCTTTCAATGCAACTTGCTTTAGAAACAAATCGTGCACTGGGCAGGAAATCCCTGTCCTGGACCAATTGATCTTATAGTTTTACATTTGTTAAAACACCAAGCTTAATCTAAAATAGACATTTCTATAAAAAGTATTTTGACTTTGTATTAGATTTACTCCCCATTTCTGGTTTACAATCACACACATAAGAAATAAAATGAAGTCTCTAGAAAAAGAAAAAAAAAAAAAATACCTTTGCAAACTCCCAGATCTAGGGTATGAAAACCACACATTCATAAATAACACAGAGACATTTCCTACCAGACTGGGCAAGCAGTCAATGAGAATCGACTCAAGAGCTGTAATGTGAGGCTTCTTCCTTCATTCACAAGCTATTTTTGTTATGATCCTTAATAAATCGGTGCGCGCAGCAGAAAGAGAGAGTATCTTTACGTAGAGCCCGCACTACTGAATGGCGAGAACACAAATCATTTACACTCACTGGATGACCGCGTCTCATCATCCTCATAATCCAGCTGTCAGTGTTGTTGTTGGGAGCGACGCAGCTCTTTATTACTGGCTATTTATGAAGATAAAGGACACCTGTCAGGCCACTGCTGGCACCAACGTGGTAAACGACACGTTTAATTTAGAAGCTGGCTGGCAAGGGGAGGTGCAGAGCATTTGAAATAGAAGCATTGGTAACTGTATCAATATTTCATTAAAATAGAAGTGGTGTTAATACCTTGGCTATGGACAAAGGAAAAAACACTGTCACTTATTGTTTAGTTAGTTCAGTTTTAGTTCACTTTTTGCCTCTAAGCAAAAATTAATTAAAAAAAAAAAAAAAGACAATCTCTGAAAACCTCAGACAAGGACTACGGACTTAAACAAAAAACCCTAATGCATTTATGGTGGTGAAAGAATAGCTAATGTCAACGTTATCCAGAAATGCAATGTGAAAAAGTCTAATTTTTATATTAATTTATAACATTTTGTGGGGTTCCCTCGGACATTTCTAGGTGTTTGTGGAACAGAATTTCCACCATTCCTACACTGGTTTTTGCTCTCCTCTTTTTTCTCTCTGTAAATGGGTTACAATAAAACCAGCTCATGAGCTCCATGATTGCCAAGACTACCCATCCAATCGGGTGAAGCAGAAGTCTGAGTTAGATCCCACCTATGTTTTAATTCTCCTAGCAGTAAAACCAGAATATTTAAATGGCCTGAAAGATGGACATGGTTGGGTCTAGGATGATGTTGGTTTGGAAACAAGCATATGTGTTGGTGGAGAGCATGTGGTATATATTACTTGCTCATTATTTTTAATGGCAGGAATACATTCTTAATCCATGGTGTTCCAATATCATGTATTTTTTACTTGCTTGTCAGAACACATTGACTCATCCTACTCTACACAAGCACTTGGTAACAGTCTCATCACATTTCAGTGGAAGGGGGGGTGCAGAATTGCCGATACAAAGTTGTACAACTGTTGTATTCTGATAGGTACCCCTTGAACATGATAGGGTTTCATGCAATACAAGTGTGTAAAATAATAAACGTAATTTAAATGTCAGTGTCCAAATATTTGAAAATAGCAACCCCTACAACTCAAGATCTCCCTTTCTCCATCAGATAATACAATCAGTATTGGTTTCAAGATTCTTTCAATTTATTCTTATGAAGGTTTTTCTTTATCTACCTAGTAAAATAGGAGGGCCTGCACCAATGAGATATAAACCATTGGGCAGATAAGATCAGCTGGGTCTCCCCATCAGCCAGTATTACCCATCTAATCAAGCACTCCTGGATCTTAATCTCCTAATTCTGCTGGCTTGCAGGAAGAATATATACAAGTCAGCATTCCCTTTATTCATACAACACAAAAAATTGAATTGACTGCCATCAACCTAAATAACAAATACAATTTTAAAACGCTCTACATGTAATACCTTTTCTTCTATTAGCGCTGGTCATGTTTTTTAATTTGACCTCTGAGTTAGGTGGGAAGGTAAAGGGATAACTAGGTTTACTTTTCTAAAGTCTAGTGAACATCATTTCATTTTCTGTACAGTACGGCACTATAAATTGGTTTTCTGTAGTTTGCCAGCAATAGAAAATACTGTAGCTGTTGTATTAATCCTGAGACTGAACAATTCTATATAAGCAATTACTTGCCACCTGAAGACCACTTGAGGCTCTGACATATGAAAGCTGAGAGTTGGAAAGTGACTTGAGAATATTTTGTGAGGCTAACAGAAAGAAAGTAGGACTCTTCAGTACTTAGGCACCAATGTTCTCACAGCTGTCAGCCCGTACACAGTAAGACATTCATCATGGAAGAAAAGGAATGTGCTTGTAGCCGATTTAATTATGTTCTAACTATAACGCTATAAAGGCAACACATAAATCCATAATCTTTTGCTAAAGTTCTTAATCTCTGTGCATACAAAGATGATTTGGAGCATTCTTTCCCTACTTGGAAGTTATTTTTAGATCAACTACTTTGTGGTCATATGCTCTGGCAATGGCATACGTACATTACCTATAATAATGGGACATTTAAAAAAACAGCAGTGAAATCTTCATAAATTTCTTATAGTACATGTACACTATTACTAACCAGGTACATAACTTGCTCTATCATCATGCAAGATGAGGGGGATATGGCTATTGCTCTATAATGGTACAAGTTCAGAATAATGCAGCGCTCTGCTTAAACTTACACAAAGACATCTAAAATCACAGGTCTTCACACAGCAGTGAAATACACCTGTAAATACTGTTGTTTCAAATGTATCACAAAGGTTTTTCGAATGTTAGTTACCAGTGGAAAATCTAAGCCGAGGTGCAGAAAGTGGTAGTCTTATTTGTAAGCTTTGGCATGTAGTAACATGCACAATGTAAAACCCCTGGAGAAGTCGGAGATGATTTAATTTCACATCAGTAGAGATATGCGCCGGACTTGTATCAATTTACAAGTTTCTACTGCTTAAGCCTCTGAAATGACTGGGGGCCTGATTCATTAAAGATCTTAACTTGAGAAACTTCTTATTTTAGTCTCCTGGACAAAACCATGTTACAATGCAAGTGGTGCAAATTAGTATTCTGTTTTGCACATAAGTTAAATACTGACTGTTTTTTCATGTAGCGCACAAATATCAACTTTAAATTTCAGTGTACAAATAAGCTATCAAGTATTTGTGTGCTACATGAAAAAACAGTCAGTATTTAACTTATGTGCAAAACAGAATACTAATTTGCACCCCTTGCATTGTAACATGGTTTTGTCCAGGAGACTGAAATAAAAAGTTTCTCAAGTTAAGATCCTTAATGAATCAGGCCCTGGATGTTGTTGCAAATGCATTGTGTAAAGTTTAAAAGTTTTTGCGTTACTATACATCCACAGATCACTGCAGCTAACTGGGAAACGCCACTTTATGCAAAATGCACAGGTATGTAACACATGAAGGAGCAAGAATACCCTTTAAATGAGGCATGCTTAGATCCACTTCTGAGCATGCGCAGAGCTATTTAGGGCAAATGGTCGTGCGTCCATACTTGAATAAAGAAACAGTTATCTCATAGTAAAAGCTTTTGACCTGTAGCTTTGTGGAGACTTGGATTTTCCAGCTATATTTTCAGAGGTCATGGGAAGTATAAACACTTGTAGCAGTAGGATCCATACCCTGGGTTTGCAGTAATGTTATGCACATTGTCCATATTATTGTATTGTGCATTCAAAGGCAACATTATTAATATAAACACTTCCCATTTTGAAGATCAATAACATAATTCCTCCCCCCATAATTGCCTCTTTTGCTGAGCACTATAATAATTGCATTAGTTAACTTTGTTTCAGCCGTCCAAGGCTGTCAATCACTAGACCCTTTGTCCACTGCACTCTTCCCAGTCAGTACAAAGCTTTGTTTGGAAGCATACAACAAACACAGGACTGATCAAAAGTTAGCTAATCCCTTGTGCCATGATTTTTGGTTAAAACCATGAGCATCAGTCAAGTCACCATGCCAAAGGCGTCTTCACACACACACAACCTGCTTGTGTATTAAATGCAAAACAAAACTAGTTACCTTAAATCCCATTGTCCAAAATCACAGTGACAAAGGACATCTTTCTTCAAAAAGAGTATAGATTTATTGGTTTAAAAAAACCATTGTACAATTGTTGCACTTTGAACCCGAGTTGCAGTCATCCTTTTACAACAGGTGTAAAATACACAATTTTCAGGCAACTAATGAGAAAAGCCATCCAGTGGCTATATTGTCAAACAAATTGTGAACCATTTTAAAGTAGACATGTCACACACCGTAAATAAACATTTTGTAAGTTGGATCAATATTCACAAGAATGCAGTGTGTGTGTGTGTATAATATTATTAATATATACACCAATCAGCCAAAACATTAAAACCACCGACAAATGAAATTAATAACATTGATTATAATAAATGACTGGGGAAGAAAGGGTAGAGGGAGGTGAGTATGGATTACACAGGAGAAGAGGAATTACATAGGAGAGTGCATGTGTTAAATTAGTATATATGTATGTTATGGCTAGTGTCATATTATATACAAGTTAACCCGTGCATGATACTCATGCATTCTAGTCAAATCAAGCTACTTAAGGTGTTAAAAAGGTTCTTGTCATGCATTTGGGCCATAGCCCAGGCCTCAACCACCAACCACTCCCCACTGTCACTTCTCCTTCAAGAAATATATATATATATATATATATATATATATATATTATATATATTTTTTTTTAAATCTTTATAAACACTTTTAACAATTAACAAATTGAATTAACAAATTAAAAACATCTTAGTATACCAAATTTCAGCCCTTTCTGAATTTTTTTTTTCCACACACACTAAGAATTTAGTAGGTCAGTGTATAACTCAGCCCAGCAGGTGGCGCTGCAGCTTGGTTTTATTTTTTTCCACACACACACACAGACAGACTAACACACGCCACTAGACATTTATATTATAGATTATTAGGCTAATATAAACAATAGTTGCATCTCTGACATTATCCAAAATATACACTTACGCACACCAATGGTGAGGGAGAGAAAACTTTTTGGCATACAAACAAATTGTTTGGGGGACTGATACGTAAACCTGTCTGTCATAATTGGGTGGCTTCTACCGAGTTGACCAAAACAGCTCTCAGCCAAGTAGACTTGACGGACAGACAGATAAAAGTAAAACATAAAATCAGCATGGATTTCAATAAGGAGTTTCTTTTCATTCAGCACAATATACCCTTAAGGAATATAAACGTTTAAATATATCTGTCTTCTAAATAAAGGTTAAGAAAACAGTTCCAGACACTGGTCCGTCACCTTCCCCATGTTAACCACCATGAACAGAAAACTCATCTCCAGTATCTAATTTAAAACAGGTAAGACAGCTATTTGCCCAAGACAAAGACAGAACGGAGTGTATTCATGTCCGGGCGGCTCCAACAATGTAGCTTGTGCAATTTCTATAATAAACCAACCTACAACTGTGTCCCATGATAACATGTACGCCACATTCTTGTATTATCAGTCAATAAAGAGATGAGTTCCCTTTGATTGACAGGTTGAATTACATTATACAGAATAGTTTGCTGTCATTATAGTGAGTCGGGCTGTTGTGGGTCTAGTTCGTAGATATCTTCCAGCTCCAGATTTCATTACTGTGAAATGTGACATTTACTACTGCCAAGCCCAATTAACATGTCACCATTACAAGATCAAAGTCAGGTCACCAGTATTTTTCCTTCTAATAATGCTGAGCAACGGCTAATTATTCTAGCACTGTGCATTACTGAATACAAGTACTTAAACCTCCCCTAGGAGAAGCTGATATCACACACCAGACTATCCAATTTTTAGATTAATGTTTAACGACAGGATATAAATATGATGGACACATATGACTGCACAAATAAACACAATGAGACTGATGCCGAGTGATTACAAAAGTTTGCGTAGTGTATCGTGCGTGAAATGGTTCTGCGCATGCCCCTGAAAATTGGCCACACGCATTACGTCTATGCAGGCTTATGTCTCTGGAGAGGCGGGGTGGGATGGGGAAGGGAAGGGACTAAATAACGCAAACAGTACAGAAAGGATGTGTCTGCATAATTGTGAACAGATTCGGAGCGGTACAGAGACACATATTCTCCTGTCTAAGCCGTATTAATTGAGGGTGGTAAAAGACAGGTGCAATAGAGGATGATGACGGACGCCAGTAATATCATCATCATCACCATTTATTTATATAGCACCAGTAATTCTTCGATAAGATCATGTTCGGGAATTGAACTCATGACCCCAGTGCTGTGAGGCAGAAGTGCTAACCACTTAGCCACCGTGCTGCGACTGGCTGCTGACGCGGATAATTGCTTTCTTTGTGGCCCATACATATATTATGCTTTGGCGTTTGCATGTTTACACAAGTTAATTTTATTCTTTTCACATTCGCAAGACGGGGACTTGTTTCTCCTATATTAGAACATTTTTTGAAGACGTTTTATTCAGGGCTAATAGTAAATGCTTATTTTACCAAACAAAGCAAAATATCAGTGTATGTGACACACGAATGCTGTAATCCAGATGCATATTCTACTGGTGCAGCTGGCACATATCTAGCAATAGTTGCTGCTTAGCATATGTCTGCAATTGTGGCTTTTTTTAAGAGAACGATATCATGACTACACAGCATCAGGCCCAATAAGTTTCCAGATGCCACTAAAAGACTGAACCTCCTAGGTTCAAATATATTATCAGAAATGAAATGCACATACTGCACATAGGTCCTCGTGTGGTAAAGCGCTCCCTGATGGGTATTCTTAGTTCAGGAAACACAGCAGTTCAGGGGCATGGCACCTTCTTTAGGTGTTCAACAAAAGGAATATAGACTATGGTATATGCACTATATTAGTAACTACCATTCTGTAGAGAAAGCCATCAAGTGTACCTGCACACAGCAGAGGCAGCCATTGTGTGTACTGCACCAATGATCACTAGAATGCAACTTTTTACTAGGAACTAGTGACATCACTGAGGCACGAGGCCTTTGAAAGTAATAAATATTATTATTGTTTATTTATATAGCACCAATCATATTATGCAGCACTGTACAGAAGATATATAATCCTTCACATCAGTCAGTGACCTACTGGAGCGTAGAATCTAAATTCCCTAACAAACACAAACACATACACTAGGGTCCAATTTGTCAGGAGCCAATTATAGTATCTGTCACGGGCACTAGGAGTCTTTACCCAGGGATCACCAGGTGATAGGCTTACCAGAGCAGTATAGGTGGTAATATGGTACTCTGGTAGCAGGGTGATCACGGAACAGGAAATAGCAGATGATGAGATGCTCAGGAAAGTCTATGACTAGCAGCACTGGCAATATGGAGGTAGTAATACACGAGGAACTGTATGGACAAAGGACACGTGAAGGTAGTCAGTGGTCTGCGGTAGCAAGTTGTACCACTGCTATAGTGAGGAGGAATGTCCAACAGAAACGAGGAGGTGATGAGAGTCAGCGGTCTGCGGATAGCAAGTTGTACCGCTGTCTGAGTGAAGGAATGGAATCCAAGTGGAGGTATCCGGGGAGTCAGTGGTCTGCGTTAGCAAGTTGTACCACTGCTATGTGAGAGGATACTGGAGCAGGTGAAACTGGAAACAGGGGTCAGTGGTCTGCCACTAGCAAGTTGTACCACTGAATATATATGTGAGGAGGTGCACGGGGAGAGACTGCAACACAATATATACACGGGCACCTTGACTTTGATCCACAGTAATATGCACAATATAAATGTATAAATGACTGAACAACACTGCCAATATAGAAAGTCTCTTGAAGTAATCCAGCATGAGATAACACAGTCAATGATGGCAATAGACTCAGCGGATAGTACACTCCAGAGGAGAACCAACACAGTCCAGCAAGGTATGCAATACACAGCACAGTCAATGGGAAGTATGCATACCGTGGTTCAGGAGAAGGCAGTCAGACAGAAGTGCAGAGATACCTGAACGGCAGGAGGCCGGCAGGATGCAAAGTCCCTGGATGGGTGAAGCGGTGGTCTAGCAGGTGCAGCGCACAGGTAGGTAGACCAGCAGGGAACCCAGAAAGGCGTGGAGAGCGGATCAGCAGTAGATGGATGCGTAGCGCTGAGAAGTAACAGCAGCGGGTCTCTGCGGGAACACGGAGGTAGCCAATAGCAACCAGCAGGTGCAGTAACGATGGGACACCAGAGCAGAGTGGAACTGGAACAGTTGATCACGGAGAGTAGCGGGTAGCAATAGTGGCAGCAGACTCAAGGAAACACGGGAGAGTTGACAAGGGCTGAAGACTGAAGCGCACAGAGGCGGCGGATAGGAATCAGCTAAACAGTCACGATGAAACACAGACGGGTTGCAGGTTGAAGACTGTAGTGCACGGAGGCAGCGGATAGGAATCAGCTAGCAGTCACGATGATGAAACACAGACGAGTTGCAGGTTGAAGACTGTAGTGCACGGAGGCAGCGGATAGAAATCAGCCAAACAGTCACGATGATGAAACACAGACGAGTTGCAGGTTGAAGCCTGTAGTGCACGGAGGCAGCGGATAGGAATCAGCTGGCAGTCACAATAATGAACAGGTGAGTGGATGTGAATGAAAGACTGTAGTGCACGGAGGCAGCGGATAGGCATCAGCTAACAGTCCCAATGATACAAGGTAGAGTTGAAGTGGTTAGAAGACTGTAGTGCACGGAGGCAGCGGATAGGAATCAGCTCACAGTCACGATGATACAGTAGATGGTAGAAGTGGTATGGGAACCACAGTAGTAGAAGTGGTTTGGAAACCACAGAGGTAGAAGTGGTTTGGAAACCACAGGAATCAGCTGGGCTGAATAAACGAGGAAACACAGGAACACCTTCAGAGACTCATGGGGAATGAGACTCCAAGATCAGGCAACGTGGTGTTGACCACAGGTGCTTAATATAGGGAGGTTGCCTGATCTGCCAATTGAGTTAAAGGGACATACACTGAAGTATAGGAAAGGGCTGCGCATGCGCAGACCCTCAGGATGGAGGACGGCCACGGTTCCTAAATGTCCGGGAAGAAGCACTCACAGTCCGGTGAGTGACAGTATCATTATGTTTTTGGACTGTGGTAAGAAACTGGAGCACCTGTAAAAAACCCTCACGAGCTTGGAATTGAACTTATGACTTAAATCGGTTCTACGATCTCACCCTTTTCTGATTGGGAGTTATAAGAAATGTGCTGTATATTTTCAAACACAAGAGAACTAGAACTGGTAAAAAATTGTCTGAAGTGTACTAGGCTGAAAGAGCAGGACTAAAGAGGCTGTGATCCCAAAACAACCTCCATACCCTGTAATAATGCCATCATTATCGGACATGTTGGCAATTGATTGTGAAACGTGTGGGAAGTTAAGTCATAGCAAGTCAGAACTATGTATAATCATCTGTCATAAAAATCTTTCATTTTGTAGAAGGTACTAAATAAATGAAAGCTAGAATCTGATTGGTTGCTATAGGCAACATCCCCATTTTTTCAAACCCGCAGCTTAGTAAATCTAGCCCTTAGACCCTTAGTGGACCCAAGTTTGGGATTGTCACCGCAAGAGAGCTTATGAGGCCTTGAATCTGCCCATATCGCTCTGTGGTTCTGTTGATAAGCTCTGCCCCATTTCACACTGAGGCGCTGGAGGCAAAAATTTCCTGTGTTCTCTTCTTTATAGGTATGGCGCTATGCACATATCAGTCACCGCACATTAATACATTTGCAATTAACTTTTAGAAATGCCTCTAACCATCATCATTATAAAGACAATCACCACAAAAGACACTACAAGGAATTAATGTTTCACCTTATTAGAAGCACTGTCTATCCTTTTGCCAAGAACCATTACCTCATGAATAGAAGTCCGGTAGCACAAGCCCCTGGGGGCACCCTAGGCATTCTACTCGCACCCCTCGGAAGTTGCTTCCCCCCCATTTCTTACCTTAACAAGTGAGAGATGGAGGCAGAATACTCAGCTCCTCAGACTGGTAGTGTGACGTTTGGATGTGGGATCATAGCCAGGCGCCACACTCCCAGTGTACCAGTGGCATTGAGGAGCAGCTGCCAACTGCTTCACAACTAAGAAGCTGCCAACTGCTTCTCCTACATGTGAGCAGCTAGCGCTTTGTGTGGGGGTGCCGAAGGGGCATTAAAAACACTGAATGAGTGACATTAACGCCGTAGACAACCACCTGGATTCGCCTAATGCTAGCACCGGCCCTGCCAATTAACCATTTAGCCGTGAATAAAGCTAGTTACCCGGCTTGCATTTGGCACAATAAATTTTACAAGAGAGTATAAATATTTTATCCTTTTAAGAAGAGGACCATGTTCCACACAATTTTTTCCATTCAACTTAAATCACCTTATTTTAGTAATCTACATATTCTGCCCATGTTACTGTGTTTTGTATTTTGAGGAGGGAAAGGAAAATGTAAACCTTCCAGTTGTTTTTTCCTCCCAATAGTATATGATACATAGATATATCAAGAGGTACATTTTTTTTAGATACACCTCTATGGCAGAGGTGCTCCAACTCAGTCCTCCAGAGCTACCAACACTTCATGTTTTCAGGATTTCTTTAATCATGCAAAGGTGAGTTAATCTATTTTTCTTGATCAGTATTTATCCCACCTGCTTTTACAAACAAGAAATCCTGAAAACATGACCTGTTGGTAGCTCTTGAGGACTGTGTTTGAGCGCCTCTGCTCTATGGCAAGTAGTAGCACCCACTTGTTGCCTAGTAAATACCATAAATTTGACACGGTATGAACCTTAACAGTATTTATAAGTGTGCCACATACATGCTGGTCCTTGCACACTGCATCATTCCATTCATTCACAGGATAAAGGCTGTTGCCAGTGGACAGGGCCTGATTCTTGAGTAGCTGTTTTTTTTCTCCCTTTTTGATGGAATAGCAAACAAACAAAACAGCAGGACCAGCATTTAAGCGGAACTTATAAACATTGCTGGGGTTCCTGACATGTGAAAATTTAGGTTGTTTGCTATGGAAAACTTTAAAAAAGAAGCCATTACTTGCCAGAGGTATATGTAATGTACCTATATGTTTATTATACACTATTAGGAAATCACATAAAAGCTTTACCTTTTCTCTTCCCTCTGCCTCAAAATAAAAAACACATGAATACTTCCAAGATGGAGGACTTACTTATCAATATTCTGGAGGGTCGTCTGCCTCGTTCAAAGGCAAAATATCAGTATGCCTGGAGGGACTCCTCCTTGCCTTACCTTGGGATATTGGTCACTCTTTCCATATACTCATTGCTCAACGCTTATTACACCCCCGTTCTGCTCCATTTGACTAACCTTACGAAGTCATGGCAGTGTCACGAGGTCTCCTGGCTAGGTAGAAAAGCTGCATGTAATGTGTTTCTATTGCCCAAAATGATGTACCTGGTCCGTACACTCCCTTTACTGCTCCCTAAGATGTATATGGATAAATTATGTTCCCTACTTAACACATATGTGTGGAAGAGCAAACCACAAAGACTGGCTCACTGTGTCATAACTCGACCAAAGAGAGCAGTGGGCAAAGCCCTTCCTTACCTAGTTAAAGGTCAGGAAACGTCTGTCACGGCTCAGCAACAGGACTGGTCTCTGCCTGCCCTTTGTAAGTCCTGTGTTGACCTGGAGAGAAACCTTAATCATGCCTTCCCGTTGACAGACCTCCTAAGGGTGTCTAAACCCTGACACCCAGCTCCCTCTGACCTCCCCAGACTCACGAGAGATGCACTGATAGTGTAGGACAAAACTCTTAAGGTAAAGGACGACTTGACTCTCCCTACGTCCAATCTCTCCCTGCACGCTCTGGCCAAACTTATTCCTGACATTAACCTTCTCTCTCGTTCAGCAAAGGCATTACCTCAATTAAGACCCTTTTCTCCAACCAGACTCTCTTTTCTTTCACTCAACTGTGGGACCACTTTGACCTTCCCAATAATTGGAAACATTTATAATAAACACTATTGAAAGAAAAAAAATGACAAAATATTAATTAAAGTGTATAGATAACACAGTTATTGATGTTGATTATTATTACTTGTGATGTTGTATAAGCCAGAAAAATAAAACTTTTGTCTTGGCATTCTCCTTTTAAAAGAAAAAAAAATCATAGCAAAATGTGTAGAGAATATTAAGATTACTTGAAGATTACTAAAATAAGGTGATTTAAGGTGAAGATTCCATATATGAAAAAAAGATTTCGATTAGTTTGTCCTTGGAGAAGCTGGAGGCCACACTTAACCTATGAGACTAAAATTGAATTCACTCATCTACGTGAATAATGTGCTGTTTTAATATTACTAATCAGTATATTCTCCTTTGAGATAGACATAACGTAAAACAGTTCACACAATACATTTGACCGCATTAGGATAGGGAACACATAGTACCAATCAGTATGTATTTAGAAAGCAGCATGAATGTAATAGTATACAAACGTGCTAGCTGCGGGAGGCACATTAGACATAACTAACTTTCTGCAATATTCAAGAGGGTCTCTGAAAAGTCCCAGAGTGATGCTCAACCATAAAAACATGTGTACGAGGCAATGAGGCTACAGAGCTGTGCTAGCCTATGTAGGAGAAGCCTCACTACACTGTGTAATGATGTTAAGCACATTTAAACGCAATAGAGTATTGCAGCATCATAAAACATCACTGCACTTGCTATTACACACCAGGGATGTTACAACGCAATTATGCCTGCAAAATGAGAAGGGCGGAACCAAGGCCAATTAGTCTGTGTGTAACAAGCTGAAATAGCTAATTATACTAGGACATCGACATCAGCACATTGTGGCAGAGGCTTCAAATTCTGTCAATATTTGCATAACACAGTAAGCAACTGTACATTATGCAAACATATGAAGCAAAAGGATTTTCCTGCATGTAACACATAGATTAGATGACGTCTGCATAATAAATTGTTATTTCAATCTTAGCTGTTCACGTACACAGTGTTTAACCCAGTTTTTTTTTAATTGCTGATATATAAAATTACTTTTGTAAGCACTGAGACACCGAGAACTCCTGCATAACTCTTTATTACAAGGTTACCTAAAAGCCCACTTTGTGTAGACATATGTATATCCCTGTATCAAGATCTCAATATATCTGTATATCGTGTGATGCAATAGTGTATGTACATATATATATATATATACAGGGCCGTAACTAGGGCTGTGCGACAGGGGCGACCGCCCAGGGCGCAACGCTGAAGGGGGCGCAATTTAGGAATATTTTAGGTTAATTTGGTTAAAATTGAGGGCTAGGGGGGCGCCATTTGTCTTTCTCGCCCAGGGCACTAGAATTCTAAGTAACGGCTCTGTATATATACACAGCAGTGTCTAACTTGTGTACATCTGTATGTATCCCAAAGTCCAGCACTGGGTCCGTCCCAGTACTGGGCTATGCGTACATACTGAATATGTATATCAAACCTCTGTGTGAAGTACATGTAGATAACCCAGTGCTCAATTATTTGTATGTATAGATCATAATACTAAGATCGGTGTACATCTGTACTTATTCCATCAACATATCCCAATACAAACTTATGTGTATAGAGAAAAATAGAACACTGACAATAAAGACCAAGTGATCCATCTAGGCTGCTCAATGTGTATATTCCATGTTCTAGCATTGTGTACCTCTATATGCTCCAGTTGTGTATACATCAGCGTATATTTCAGTGACTAGCTATGTTACTATAGGTGTGTATTCCTTAACCACAACCCACTGTCTGAGGGAGGTACCTAGTGCTTCAAGAGGGTTGTAGTGCAGACAAGTTTTAATAGGCAACTACTGCACAGAACATTTCTAAAGCTTGAAAAATACCTCTTCCACTTCTTACTTCCCAGTTCTGTACACATCTGTGAATACTCTAATGCCCAGCACTGAGTTCATATGCATGTATGCTTGTGTTTAGATTATTATACATTTGAGAATATCTGTGCACAGCACTGAGTACATTTATCTATACAGTCATGATTATATCTGTGTACATCCCACTGCATATATCTGTAGATATGTTTTCATTCCAGTATCCAGTTCTATGTATTTAATTGTACATCCTGTCCTGATTTCCAGTTTTGTGTATATTTCTATGAGGCTGGATGTCTATCCCTGTCAGCCCTCTGAATATCTGCGTGCTTATGCCCAACTTGTGTACTTCTCAATTTTCGGCTCCTTATATATCTATGTGTTTACTATTGCTCAAGCCTGTGCTCAAAGGAGACTTTTGTGCCACTTCCTGATGCCTGTTTCTGTGTATGCCACAATATCCACCTCTGTGCACATCTTAATACATCTTGTGTGTATTTGTTGTGGAAATCAGCTTCTGTATAAAACTGTCTATATTTATATTCCCAGCTCTGTGTGCAACTGTACAAGTATCATGGACCCTGTGTGTCCTCCATGCCAAGTTCTGTGTGGCCTGCTCTGCATTTAAGTATGTGCCATTTAATGTCCATCTGTATATATCGCTGTGTATACTGGTACCCAGCACTGTGTACATTTTTGTGTATACTGGTACCGAGCCCTCTTTACATCATTGTGCACAAAGGGGTCATGCTCGGTTTACCTGTGTGTCCTTTAAGTTAATATCTGTGTGCATCCGTGTGAACTAAAGTGCCTAGCTCTGTGAACCTTGGCAGTGCCCTGTTCTGCATTTAAGTATGTGTCATTTAATGGCCAGCTGTGTACATTTCTGTGCCTAATGGTACCCAGCTCTGTGCTCACTTCTGTACGTACTGGTACCCTGCTATGTGTACATTTCCGTGCCTACTGGTACCCAGCTCTGGGTACATTTCCGTGCCTACTGGTACCCAGCTCTGGGTACATTTCCATGCCTACTGGTACCCAGCTCTGGGTACATTTCCATGCCTACTAGTGCCCAGCTCAGTGTACATTTCCGTGCCTACTGGTACCCAGCTCAGTGTACATTTCCGTGCCTACTGGTACCCAGCTCAGTCTACATTTATGTGCCTACTGGTACCCAGCTCAGTCTACATTTCTGTGCCTACTGGTACCCAGCTCAGTCTACATTTCTGTGCCTACTGGTAACCAGCTCAGTCTACATTTATGTGCCTACTGCTATCCAGCTGTGTACATTTCTGTGCCTACTGTTACCCAGCTCAGTCTACATTTCTGTGCCTACTGGTACCCAGCTCAGTCTACATTTCTGTGCCTACTGCTATCCAGCTGTGTACATTTCTGTGCCTACTGTTACCCAGCTCAGTCTACATTTCTGTGCCTACTGGTACCCAGCTCAGTCTACATTTATGTGCCTACTGGTACCCAGCTGAGTCTACATTTATGTGCCTACTGGTACCCAGCTCAGTCTACATTTCTGTGCCTACTGGTACCCAGCTCAGTCTACATTTCTGTGCCTACTGTTACCCAGCTCAGTCTACATTTCTGTGCCTACAGTTACCCAGCTCAGTCTACATTTCTGTGCCTACTGGTACCCAGCTCAGTCTACATTTCTGTGCCTACAGTTACCCAGCTCAGTCTACATTTCTGTGCCTACTGGTACCCAGCTCAGTCTACATTTATGTGCCTACTGGTACCCAGCTCAGTCTACATTTATGTGCCTACTGGTACCCAGCTGAGTCTACATTTATGTGCCTACTGGTACCCAGCTCAGTCTACATTTCTGTGCCTACTGTTACCCAGCTCAGTCTACATTTCTGTGCCTACAGTTACCCAGCTCAGTCTACATTTCTGTGCCTACTGGTACCCAGCTCAGTCTACATTTCTGTGCCTACAGTTACCCAGCTCAGTCTACATTTCTGTGCCTACTGGTACCCAGCTCAGTCTACATTTCTGTGCCTACTGGTAACCAGCTCAGTCTACATTTATGTGCCTACTGCTATCCAGCTGTGTACATTTCTGTGCCTACTGTTACCCAGCTCAGTCTACATTTCTGTGCCTACTGGTACCCAGCTCAGTCTACATTTCTGTGCCTACTGCTATCCAGCTGTGTACATTTCTGTGCCTACTGTTACCCAGCTCAGTCTACATTTCTGTGCCTACTGGTACCCAGCTCAGTCTACATTTCTGTGCCTACTGGTACCCAGCTCAGTCTACATTTCTGTGCCTACTGGTACCCAGCTCAGTCTACATTTCTGTGCCTACTGCTATCCAGCTGTGTACATTTCTGTGCCTACTGTTACCCAGCTAAGTGTACATTTCTGTGCCTACTGTTACCCAGCTCAGTGTACAATTCCCTGTCAGCTCTGTTTACCTGTGTGTCCTCCATACCAAGCTCTGTGTACCATAGCAGTGCCCTGCTCTGCATTCATGTATGTGCCATATATTGCCCACGTCTGTGTGCATATCTTGTGACCTGTCCTACATACATCTAAACACATTATATATATATATATATATATATATATATATATATATATATATATATATATATATATATACAGAGCTTTATCTACGCCGCGTACATCTGTGTCTACCCTGGCACAACTGTATCGTGTTCCGGTTTCCCCTATCCACCCATGTTTATTAATAACAGAACCCCTAATGATAACAGCCACGGGCCGGCCAACCAGCTAGGACTGGAGCTAGGACTGGAGCCATGCCCGGAGCCCGGCTCCCCGGTACTGCGGCAGCAGCGGCTCAGGCTCAGGCACTTACCTTCGCTTCTCGTCAAGCAAATAGCAAACTGCAACAGCCAACGCAGCACGCATGCGCATAGCTCCGTGTTCAGGGACAGAAAACAACTTCCAACTCCACAGAAAGCGCAGAGCTCAGACACTTTCTATAAGGACGTCACCGCAATACGTCACTGCTACAAATACAACACCGCCCCTGGGCCAGGCTCCAGCCAAGTGTTATCTCTGCATTGTACAATGAGTAAACAATAACTATATAAATAACTATTTCATGTTTTATCAATTCAATATTAAATATTACATTATGATGATGATTATTATTATTAAACTGGCACATGCCAGACACAGAACATGAATACAAATAACTCAGATATAGTTAAAAACAAATATACATTCATCGCATATTGAGCTGTATATCTTTTAACATGAGTATATGTATTTACAACATTCAACAGAATCCAAATTCTAACCAGCTGCCAATAAAAATGATCAATACATGTGTTATAATGGCTATGTTAAGTAAATAATAATGAGATGACACCAGGGAGTAAACGTATCAAGCTGCGAGTTTTCCGGCGGGTTTGAAAAACCAATCAGATTCTAGCTATAATTTATTTAGTACATTCTACAAAATGACATCTAGAATCTAATTGGTTGCTATAGGCAACATCTCCACTTTTCAAACCAGCCGCAAAACCCTCAGCTTAATAAATTTCCCCCCAGATTTCCTGTATAATAGTTCGACAATATATGGCAGAATATGAGGTTTATTGTACGTCATCCACTTTGTTTGACACTAACTAGCACAACCTGAAGTGCCCTGTAAATTCTGTTTTAAAGTGAAATTTGGGTTGTTGGGGACCCCAGTGGCGCACGCAGGGGGGGTTTCTGTCAAAGAAGCGTCCGCGGCGGTGCTGTAGTGTATACAGCACCGCCGCGGCCGCTTCTTAGACAGCGCCGCGGCTGCTGTATAGGACAGCGCTTAAGAAACGGAGCTGCTGCGCATGCGCAGCAGCAGCTCTCGCGGGGGGTGGTTTTTTTGGGGGGTCGGGGGGGGAAACCCCCCCCCCCCCCGACAATCCTCCGTTCGCCCCTGGACCCCATATAATAATGGAGCCTAAATGGATGGAGGCTTTGATATAACCTCTACCTTTATGGTCAGTGTCTCAATACCTAGGATGAGAGGCTTCTTATAATGCACTTTTAGCTGCTTGATTCCAGGTACTGCTATGACATTTAATCCCGTCCCCCTTAGTTAAAGCCCATTTCAACCTAAACTAAAGTTTAATCATAAAATCGTCAGCTGCCCACACACATAGAGATCTGGTTGGACAGTCTAATTTCTGAACAATCAGATCTGTGACCAGCGCGAAGGCCACATTGCTCAGATCTAGCTTGCACATACTAAGGCAAACAATGGGATAACATTGCACATATATTCTGATTGTGGTCAATGACTAACAAAATTGTTATTCCTGCTCAATCAAAATAGTCCTGATCCTGACTATTATTTTATTAGACAGAACAACCTCTTTGGGTAAAAGAATGAGGCAACATTCTACCAGTTGGGTCAGATAAGTGGGCAGCTTTCATTAATTACAAGCCAGACTTCTAACAGTGGCTTAGTGGTTAGTACTTCTGCCTCACATGACTGGGCTCATGAATTAGATTCCCGACCATGGCCTTTTCTGTGTGGCGGTTGTATGTTCTCCCCGTGTTTGCATGGGTTTCCTCTGGGTGCTCCAGTTTCCTCCCACACTCCAAAAAACATACTGTTAGGTTAATTGGCTGCTAACAAATTGACCCTAGTCTGTGTGTATGTTAGGGAATTTAGACTGTAAGTTTCAATGGGGCATGGACTGATGTGAATGACAAATTTTCTCTGTACAGCATTGCAGAATTGGTGGCGCTATATAAAAAAATGATGATGATGTTAACATTAAACTTAACCCAAGTCTATACGTATTCCTAAAACACAGATTGTGTTCAGCAGATATTTGTTTTAGTGTAAACAAACATACATATCTGTGGTACTATAATTCTACCATGTAAATATTTTATATACTTTTGTTTTGTTTTGAAATTTTTCAACCTGTCCTTTTATGTGCCTGCATATCTAATTTCACAAACAGCACATTTACATTTACATATACATATACCATGTGTGTGCTTACATATGCCCATATGGTACCTTTACACACAGAGGAGCTACAAATAATAGTATAAAAAATCAAATGTAGACATAAAAGACAAAAGTAATAAAACTTTTTTTGTAATTCCTACTATTTTAGAGCATTTGGGGCAATGTATGTTGGGGTACAATTGCAAGTTACCTCTCACCATGGGAACCACAGTTCACTATGGAAATGATAGGGTTAAAAGCTAAAGTTAGGAAATATCTGTTGGTCTGGGTTACACTGCACAGCAGATTTGCAATGCAGACTGTTAGGTGTAATTTGCATTAGATGATGTTTTTAACATTTTAATTTTCAAAGCACATTGTTTAGAGTGGAACAATAGTCAGAGCTCACCAATGCAACGTAACACTATATAGTGTATGTAAAATTATTTTTCTGTACTTGACAGTGTATCTCTGTGCCAATAATTTGCCTCAAGGAACCACTAGCAAATAAATAGTTTTACTTACAAGGGGAATATTTAGCATTTCTATAATGAAACGGTGCTTTTTGTATTGCTTCAAGGCTTATGTGTACTCTTTTGTCCTTATTTGCCAAATGAAGTAATTTGTACCTGATCCCTTGCAGTGCAGCGTGTGCTGTTTGTGATTGGGCCAGCTCAGCAAATTATAATGAAGCAATAGAAGTTTGAACCTTCATAGAGGAAAAGATAATGCACAGCTTTCATTTCCCACTTGGCTGCTGTTTTCTTGTCCTTGAACAGAGAGTTCACTAGCAACCAACCTGACAGCCCAGATGCACTTATGCACGTGAAATGTATTTGGAAATACAGGATATAATAAGCAGGGTCAGGGCCGGACTGGGAATAAAAATCAGCCCTGACATTTAAAGTACACAGGCTGTGTGCCCCCGCACAGCGGCAGCGCCGAAGAGGGTGTGACCATATTGTGTTGTGGGTGTGGCCAACATGGGACATTGATACATACATTATAATAAAACATTACATTTATTACGCCCTCCCAGCCACATCACGCCATCCCCCCAGGCACAATATGACACCCCCAGCCACTGTACTTATCTATGCTTCTGGTGTTGCTGACATTTATAAGGGTGGGAACTTCCTGTAGAGTGAGCAGGGAAGCTCTTTGTCTCACGAGATTACCAAATCTTATGCATACTTGCCAACTCTCCCGGAATGTCTGGGAGACTCCCGCATTTCGGGAGAGTCTCCCGGACTCCCGGGAGAGTGTGACAATCTCCCTGATCTGCCCACACTTCCTAGTGAAGTGGGCAGAATTCGGTTCACCCGGAATCGCTGCGTTTGGCCAAATGACGCAATTTCGGTGCCACGCCCCCTGCACGCCCACGTCCCAGCCGGCATCTCCCGGAAGCCCAAAAACAAATGTTGGCAAGTATGATCTTATGATAGTTAGAGCTCCTCGGCTTGCTCTGCAGGCTGTGTCCTCTCCGGGAACTGGGAGAGCTATCTGTTCCCTTCCCCTAACCAGAGGTAGATTAAGGCTCAGCGGGCCCAGGGTATTTAAAACAGCAGGGCCCCTGTTATGTAACATGGTTATCATTTTAGATAAATACACAGGCAATACTGTGTGCACTACTGTTAGAAGCACACAGCTCTGCCTTCACAAGCAGTACGTTGTGAAGCGGGACATACCTCCAACTGTCCTTACAGTCAGACCAAATCCTGACTAAATGAGACAGTCACCCAAATTCAGGACTGCCCCACCAGATTCAGGACAGTTGGTCTCTCCTGTTCTCTCCTACCTGTCTTGGTCACTTTCACCACTTGAAGCAGCTGGTGTCTTTAGCTCAGTTCCTTCTTGTCTTGATCCTGGAATATTGGATGCCCTATTTTGAAAAAAAATGAGATTTAGAAAACTCCAACCAGCCCTGGTGTTAAAACAATAGCACTCACGTTTTATAATCAGGCCTCCCTCCAGTACCCACAATAATAATATTCACATTTAATAAGTAGCCCTCCCTCCAACCAGCCCCAACAATAAATTAACATTATACCCATTTACTCAAAACATATTTTCCGCCCTCTAAACAGTCCCAGCAATAAATTAAATAGCATTAAAGTTTAATAAATATAGCCATTTTCCACAACCATCCCCGGCAATAAATTATTCATATTCACATTTAATAAATAGCCCATCTCCCCAAAATCATCCCCATATTCAATTGATAGCCCTAAACCCATACATGCCAACTCTCCCGGAATGTTCGGGAGACTCCCGAATTCCGGGTAGGTCTCCCGGAATCCTGGGAGAGCTGGCAATTCTCCCGCATCTGCCGGCATGGAGGGGTGTATGAATGGAAGGGGGGCGGCCCATCGTGATTCGCATCATTCTGGCCCCGCCCCCAGAGACATAATGCCTGCTTTGGGTCTTTTTACCAAAAGGCCCCAAACAGGCATACATCACTTGGGGGCAGGGCCAAAATGCTGTGAAACGCAAAGCCCCGTACCCCTTCTGCCCTCCCTTCACACCCCTCTGCAGGGATCTCCTGGAGGGAGCCTGTCAAAAGTAGTTAAGTATGCCTATACCACCCCAGCATTAAATTAAAGGTTTCTTCACCCCACCTTAAATAATTAGCCCCCACCTACACTCCACCATTAAATAGCCTACCTTTCACACGATATCCTCCCTTCCCTCACACATTATATTAAAATACTGCGCGCACACACACACACTATATTAAAATACTGCACGCACACTATATTAAAATACTGCGTACGCACACACACGCACACTATATTAAAATACTGCGCGTATACACACACATGCACACTATATTAAAATACTGCGCGCACACACACACGTAAATTATATGAATATGGCCACTCACTCACTATGAACATGGCCGGCCACACACTTACATTGTTACCCCCCTGCGCGCTGCTCGGCTGACAGAGTTTCAGTGATGTGCGGCCGATGCAAGTAATCACATGGGACGCGCACCACATGACAGGTGCCGTCCCATGTGATTAAAATCACATGGCCGCACATCACTGAAATTCCGTCCTCCGAGCAGCACGCAGGCATGTTGTCAGCTGAATCGGCCCAACTAGCCATCGGCCCTTCTGGCATTTGTTGGTACCCTTACAGCTCATTGAAACAATGCTTAATTCCTCTTAAAAATTGATGAAATTAAATCTACTGTCTCAAGTATACCCGCATGTCATAGAATAAAGCAAAGAAACAGTGAAAATTGATAAATTATAGAGAAGATATTTTAAAATGGCGTGAACTGATTTGTTGGTACCCCTTAGAAAATATTGTAAATAATTGGTTTATAGTGATTTCAAACTAATTGATTTCTAGAATTAGCATCACACATGTCTTCATTCTTCTAACCAGACATTCCGCCTAGTTAAATGGCTAAAAGTAGTCAATCTGCTGTTTGGTATCATCGTGTGCATCACACTGAACAGGGACCAGATAAAGCAAAGGAGAGAGTTGTCTTAGGAGAGCATAAAGAAAATTATAGACAGCGCATGGTACAGGTCAGGGCTATAAGACTGTCTCCAAACAGCTTGATATTCATGTGACTACAGTTGCAAATATCATTAAGAAGTTTAAAGTCCACGGGACTGTAGCCAACCTCCCTGGATGAGGCAGCGAGAGGAAAATCGAGCCCAGATTAAACAGAAGGATAGTGAGAATGGTAGAAAAAGAGCCAAGGAAAACTTCCAAAGAGATACAAGCTATACTCCAAGGTCAAGGTACATCAGTGTCTGGTCGCACAATCTGATGCTTTTTGAGCGACATAGGGCACCATAGAAGAAGACCCAGGAGGACTTCACTTAAAGAACAACATAAAAAGCCAGACTGGAATTTGCTAAAATACATATTGCCACAACACGCTGCTTCTGGGAGAATCTCCTTTGGGCAGATGAGTCAAAACTGGAGCTCTATGTCCATGGATGAAAAAAATAAGCTTCCAAAGAAAAGTCACCATACCTACTGTGAACCATGGAGGAGGTTCGGTTATGTTTTGGGGCTGATTTGCCACATGTGGCATGGGGTGCCTCAAATCTGTGCAGATCACAATGAAATCTCAAGACTATCAAAACATTGTGGAGCAAAACGTAATGCCCGGTGTCAGAAAGCTCCATCTTGGGTCCTCCAACAGGATAATGACCCAAAACACACAGCTAAAACCCCCCTAGAATAGATAAGAACAAAACATTGGACTATTCTGAAGTCTATGAGCCCTGATCTGAATCCTATTGAACATCTATGGAAAGAGCTGAGACACGCAGTATGGAGAAGGCAGCCATCAAACCTGAGACAGCTGGTGCAGTTTGCTTAGGAAGAGTGGGCCAAACTACTTGCTGACAGGTGCAGAAGTGTCATTGAGAGCTATGGAAATCGCTTCATTGCAGTGATTGGCGCTAAAGGTTGTGTAATAAAATATTAGGTTAAGGGTTCCATCATTTTTGTCCATGCCAGTTAATTTGTTTTATTATTTAATATATTCTATTGAATCAAAATCAATGATAAAGTCTGATTTCTATTAAATATGGAATAAGCAATGATGGATGCCAATAACTTTTGTCAGTTTCAAGTAATTTCATAGAAAAATATGGGTTCCTCTTCTTTCATGGAAGGGTACAACAAATCCAAGTCTGAAAGGCTGGGTACACACTACAGGTTTTTCACCCGATTATCGGGCCAATCACACGATAAATGAGCGTTCGACCTGATATTGCATTAGAGTGTATGCTCCAATAATGAGTGAGTATCTTTTCAAAGCACATTGTATTGTTTGATTTGATTTTTAAACTGGACTAAAAATCTCCTTCAACGATGGAACAATGTTGTTCCAATTCTGCAGTGTGTATGTACTCACGACCAGCAGTGTAGACAGATCTCTATAGAGTGTACAATGTCATGATCTTTTCAGCTGATGGTTATGACAGATGAGGAGCACAGATCTGAAGGTAAATCTTGTAAAACGTGTATAGTGTGTACACATGAATAGGAATGCTGATCGGGACTTGCAGTCGTTGGTAAAATCGTTAACGATATCGTATTGGGAGAAATTTTCTGTAGTGTGTACCCAGCCTAAGTTAAATCATAGTTACCTACAATCCGGGAATGTCTGGAAGACTCCATAATTTCTAGGCATTCTTCCAGACTCCTGGGAGAGTAGCGCATCCTCCCTCATCCTGCCCTAGAGAAGTGGGTGGGGGCCGTGGCTGAATGATGTGATTCACAGCGAATCGCATCATCCTGGCCCTACCCCCTGCAGTATTAGACTGCAAATAGCAGTGTTGACCAGAGGGGGGTGAGGTTTACTGATGCGATTTGTGGCCTAATACAGTGGGGGGCAGGACCAGGATGACTGGGTAGCAGGACCTCCCCTCTGAATCTCCCGGAGGGAAAGATGAAAACTGTTGGTAAGTATGAGTTAAATGTAATTGTTTGTATAGGCCCTCCTGCGACTTTTACTAACTGTGCTGTATTTTCTTCCCAGCTCTCGTCTGTGCTTTTTAGTCTCTATATACTTTATTACAATATATTTTTGCACTAAATATACACTATAATATTCAGGACTAACTGTCTCTTCTGTGGCTCAGTATTCTTCTGCATGTCTGTTCACACTGCAGAGTGCTGATGTAATGTCAATCAGATATTACCTTTCATTAGTCTGACTGCACCTAACTGTTAAAGCATATACCTGACTGGTTGCTATGGGTTACAGTGCATCATTAGTGCGTGCACCATATAATCAATTAAGCCCATTATACAGCAGGACTGTGCCACTGCTTAGCATTTCTGGCTCACATTGCTGGGGTCATGGGTTCAATTCCTACTATGGCCTTATCTATGTGTAGTTTGTATGTTCTCCCCATGTTTGTGTGGGTACCCTCTGTGTACTCCAGTTTCTTACCGCACAGTCCAAAAACATACTGGTTAATTAATTGGCTCCTGTCAAAGCTGGACCCTCGTTTGTGTGGTAGGGAATTTAGATTGGAAGCCCCAATGGGGGTGTGACTGATTCCACAGAATAGCAACTGAAGGCTGCTTCACCCTCTGCAACAATGTTAAGTGCTTTGAGTCCTATTGGGAAAAAGGTGCTGCATAAATAAATAATTTATTATTATATAAAATATCTCCTTAGTGCATCAATACATGTCACCTCTTTCCTTACCCCACTCCAGACTATACTATGCAACAGTATTATAAACAGGGAACTCCTCTATGCCTGCTCTTCTTTATCAACTGCTCCGTTCCACTATATACACGACCACGTGGCTTTCTAAATATTCCCTTCACAACACTCTCTATACAAGACAGCTGCTACTACAAGGCCTTCCCAATTGGTGGTGGAACAAGATGTTTGGGCACCCAAAACAAAGATGCCAAAATGTGATTGTTGTCTTCTCATTAAATAGGTGGCAAGTAATATTTATTGGTGACCATTTATCGTTCTATGTATTCAAGAGGCAAGAAATAAATCAGTTAGTAAATGAAAGGACACATTTACTGCTGCTTTTCAGTAAGAGAAAAGCCCATGTACTTTCTAACCCCCGAAACTGGTTTGCTCACATTTGACCCCAATCTTGTTCCCAAAACAATAATTGTTGGTTCACTAAGGGAAACCCAGGGCATATTTATAGGTGTCACTACCCTGAACAGTGTGAGTGAATGTGCTGTAAATTAGAAACTGTACACCCCACAAGCTCACACCATTTTGTACTAAAGATAAAGCGACAACAGAAAAGAATGCTAAAAGAAAAGAAAAATAATAGCATAATAATATTTCAATTCTGTTGTCTGAATAACACTGCCCAAGGCTTTTATGGTAAATAGAGCGCTGCAGAAACCGTACAGTTGTGGACAGATATAGATCTGATGCTAATTTTGTATGTATGTATTCTAGATAAACAATTAAATTGCTGAGTTAACCATTTTTCTTGTTATTATATGTGGCTATGAGCAGTGTTACTACACAGTGCTACATTTAAGTACTCACAAACTAGGCTCAAGATTCATCCAAGTTCCTCTGCTCCCTCTCTTCCAATGCCTGTCGTCACCTTGCTCACCTCTTTAACCTGTCTCTCTCCACTAGTGTCTTCCCCTTGGCCTTCAAGCATGTTTTCATCTCCCCTATTCTCAACAACTCTCCCTTGACCCATCCTTTCTCTCCAACTATCGCTCCGTATCTCTGCTTCCCTTTGCTTCTAAAATTCTCAAACAACGTAAATCCCTCCATTGGGTCCCCATCCATTTCAGAATTCAGTTCAAGCTCCTTACTTTCACTTACAAAGCCCTTACTGACACTTCTCTCTCTTACCTGTCTGACCTTGTCTTGAGGTACATAGCTACCAGCCACTCCTCCTCTGACCTCCGCCTCAATTCACCTCTCATTACCTTCTCCCGTGCTCGCCTCCAAGACTTCTTCCGTGCTGTCCCCATTCTTTGGAACGCTCTACCTCGCCTCACTTGACTTTCCCCCAACCTTCAGTCTTTCAAATGCTCACTCAAGACTCAGCTTTTCAAGCGCGCTTATCCTACCACCTCCTGACCATCTTATCCATCACCTCCTTTTCCTCGCCTGCCATCTCCATCTCTTCCCAGTTGGTCCTAATATCTCTCACCACCCCTCCCTCTAGAATGTAAGCTCTCACGGGCAGGGCTCTCTCTACCTATTGTTCCATGTCTGTCTACTCTCTGACTCCCTTGTACGTCCTGTCATGTGTTTTTCTGTACTCAGTGTGAGTCCCATAGCATCACTCACACTCATCTGTGCTACGTACATGTATTACCTCATCTGTTTGTTACTTGTTTCTGTATCCGGCGCTACGGAATCTATGGCGCGTTATAAATAAATAAATAAAAATAATTATTATTATTAATAATAATAATAATAATAATAATAATAATAATAATAATAATAATATGCAAACTGTGGAACTAGACTTGGAGTTGCACGTAGATGCTTGATTATCCACCTGGATGTATAATATTAGTTTCTGGCTATGGTAGATTTCTGCAGAAGGATATACTGTGAGGAGCAAATATACATCAATCCAATACAACACAGTAGACACAAAACAATCTCATCATACGGGCAAGGCTGTGTTTATCATATAGACCAGTTACGGACAACAGGTGGCCCTCTGAGCCTGCAGCTGTGGCCCCCAGCTCCACCCTGCTTTGTCTGATGTTTTCATTAGAGCTCGTAACACTTATTCCTGCTGGTATGTTATTACAGATATACGTATCCTTCTTTGATTAAATGTATTGTTTTAACTTATTACGGATATTAAGGGTAATGTTTGGCACTAGAAGTTTAGAGGGCTGACCAATGCCTCTCACCAATACAGATGAACTGGACACACGGCATATAAACAAAAACCTATTTTGCTCATTAAATATGACAGTAGATGTGGTGTTGGATAGAGGGAGAACGTGGAGTGCACAATTATAAATTTAGGGCATATTCATACACAATAGCTAGGGCATCGTCAACTTTAAATATGACTGTGTAATCTATGTAATATTTTTTTAATCAGGATAACAAAATGTTGATGTATACAGTGTTGCTAATATGTAATCAGTTTGTAAATAAATAGCAGCATGTTTCTTTTTACAAACATTCTAGTAAATACTACAACAAAACTGGAAAATAGATCAACAGTGTTGTGAGTTTCTATCATTCCCTGTACTGATAGTAACACATCACATGTCGCTGTAAAAATAGCCAGTCCAGGGAGAAGTAAGGATGCTGACAGCTGTATTTAAAACATTTATAACAAAAAGTTTATTTTAATCTATACAATGTAAATGCTGCAGAGAAAAAAGTGTTTGTGTGTGTTTACTATAAATGTGTATATGTTGGGAGTTTCAAGCCATTGTCTGTACCCCTTGTAACACATCACATGGGACTGAAAAAATAACTTGTTTATGGAGTAGAGGTGCTGACAGCTGTATTCAGAGGGAGTGGAAGCATGTCATTTGCACGCAAAAATAGCGTATTAAGTCCAAATTGAGTCAGTTCTGTCAGATTTACATCAGGCATAGATACACTCACATAGGCATACAGACAACCATGTTATAAGCACACGAAAAGTTTGTTAACATTTGTTTTGATAGTGAAAAACACATTTGTTATCGGCAGCACAGTGGCCTTGTGGTTAGCACTTCTGCCTCATGGCACTGGGGTCATGAGTTTGATTCCCGACCGTGGCCTTTTCTGTGTGGAGTTTGTATGTTCTCTCCGTGTTTGCGTGGGTTTCGGTTTCCTCCCACACTCCAAAAACAAGCTGTTAGGTTAATTGGCTGCTATCAAATTGACCCCAGTCTCTGTGTGTGTGTCTATGTTAGGGAATTTAGACTGTAAGCTCCAATGGGGCAGGGACTGATGTGAGTTCTCTGTACAGCGCTGCGGAATTAGTGGCACTATAGAAATAACTGATGATGACAATACAGCAGATATGATACGCCTTCTTGTATACCTATAGCAGGCTCAAAACTTATAGCTCCTGACAGGAGTATATGTGTAACCATGCTGGCCTTACTCAGCCACATGTGTCTGGACACGCTGTTACTGTGCTCAGCCCAAGTTACACCACCCCATCCTTCCCTCAGCCCATCCACTTGCAAGCAGCGTAAAAGTCATTTATATACAACTCTACATACGCGCATATGTGTGGACAGTACAGATTTGCAGATTTTACACTAAGCATACGGGCATCAGGCCCAGAGTGTTTTTAAAGGGGGATCCATACCCATAACAAATAATTAATCTGTCTGTATACAGTAGAAGTGCTGCAGTAAAAATTACTTTGTGTCAGTTTACTGTAAATATGCATCAAAATATAGAAACAAGATGCATGGGGGAATTTAGAAGTTCTGGTATGGAAAGTGTAGATGAATGGAATTTGATAGTTTTACAATCAAAGTAGCAGGAAAAGTAGCAGGCTGCACCAGAAGATGTATGTATGATATATAGTCAGAACTCGTGTTTTGAGTTGGCCCATGGTGTAAGTACAGCCCTGGCCCCATATTGTCTTAATCCACCACTGGTGTTTAGACATTGATTTCACTGCAAGAATGGAAAGTCCCTACATCCTTTGTTTGTAGAACAATCTTCTAACGTATAGTAAGCGGAATACACACTATATTAATGACACACTAATGACATGTAAAAGCACAGTTCATATTCACCAGAGATTCACTGAGAGAGGTGGATAAACTCACCTCTCAGTGACCTTTTCAGTTATATCCTCAATTGCTTAAGATGTAAAGTGAAAATCTTCTTTCACCATAGACACATACTTTATATGGAGAAACACATGGAAAAGCAACTCGGTGGACAATCTACCACAACAAACACCAAAGGGAGAGAAAAATCCTATACATCAACCACTACTTATCCTTCATCATCACCTACACAACTTAAGGAAGACACAGGGTCTGAGTGACTGAATGTACGAAACAGCGGCTACCCAGACCTGCATCTTTTTCTCACAACTCCTTACGCCTTAAGAGGCATGACGGGGGAGGGAGCGTGTTCGAGCGATTGCCTAGAGATTCAGACTGGAACATAGTTGCAGATACGACTGAAAAAGTGTTTTTGTTTGCGGATGGTCAGGGCGGGTGTAAGTAGCAGATAATGATGATAACGAACATCCGAACTAGCGAACCGCTTGTACTTAGAGGGTTGAGGTCGCAGGTGCTTCTTGAGACTTTAGTAGACGCTCAGACATAGAACAGGATTTTCCGAGCATGTTGTAGCAAAGATGAAATAAAAGTGTTCATGACGGGAAGTTGTTCCCGCTGTATTAGTTAGGTCAATCAAGTTTAAATGTTGCATCATAGCAACTGCTAACCTATAAAATAAAAGGTTTTGTAACATATAAAATAAAATACTTTTGTACGCAAGTTGGATGTAAATATCTCAGGGGTTTGTCTGTAGTAAAGCGGATGCATCTGCTACTCATTCAGACCTGGTGTTAGGAACCCCAACAGCCAGCAACACAAAACCTGGAGTCTACTCAGAAGTCTGGTTTTCGCTGGAGCCCCTAGTGGTGGGGACAGACTTTTGCCGCAGACAGCTGAGGGTCGTGAGTTGTGCGCTGACTGGGGAGAACCCAGCGATAGCGTAAAGGAGCAATAGCAGAGTGAAATCCAGGCAAGGGTTGAGGGCCGGCAGCAGACAGAATATCCAGTACACAGAACCGAGGTCAGAGGTCACAGGCAAATCAGCAGCGTAGGAGTCCAGGCAAAAGGGTCTAGGGGCACAGGCAATCAAACGAAGTCAGGTAACAGGCAAAGGTCGGCAACAATAAATCGAATCCAACAGAAACCAGAGCAAGAACTGTAGCAGGCTAGCAACAGCAAGCTGGAACTATAACCGGCAGGGAGGGCTTGTCCTTTCCTGCCTTTTAAGCAAATGATGGCAACGGTCGGGACCCGGAGGAAATGACGTCCCGGTCGTCATGACGACGGCCGGGACGCTGAGACAACCCCGGAAGTGAGTCGCGGCGGTGCCCAGAGCCGCCGCGGCTCGTAAGACCTGTATGGAATATAGCATACATACACATATACTACGTTCCACTTTCAATCAGGTCCACAAGTTCTTTCCACCTGTCCAACCTCACAGAGCCTCTCTGCTTTACCAAATAAGAAATGTGGTGCTCTAAAGCAAACTGTGAAAACAACCATAGCACAAATTACTGCCCAAGCTTGACAAATAACTGTAGTGGAACAGAGGACATCCACATCAAGGAATGATCTGCCTGTTGTGCAAGCCACAATTCAACATCAAGAAGAAGCTCTATGCTTACTGACAAAGTCAATTTAGAAACTTAAATCAGCTTGTGGTTAGCTTCTGTAGTACAGTACAGAATAGAGTATGTGCACAATTGTCCTAATATGGATTATTTGCAAGCTTACTTTATGCTCGCTAAAATACTGCTAAATCTTTTGTACACTTCAATGGATGAAAAAGTCTAAGGGCTAGATTTACTAAGCTGCGGGTTTGAAAAAGTAGGGATGTTGCCTATGGCAACCAATTAGATTCTAGCTGTCATTTTCTCTTAATGAAGTAGTTACCACAGGAACTAGGTATTGCATCTGTTCCATATTACTTGAGCGAGCACATAGAATTGGTCCAAGGAGGAGATGGTAATGACCAGAGACCCAGATCAGTAATAATACACATTTTAAATGTTGCTGATAAGACAGAACTAATGGAGACATATCTGATAACACCTGACCTGAAATATAAGGGCACAGCAACTCAACAATATGTCTCAAGAAGATATCTACAAAACATGTTCACAAAGATAAAATGTGGTGCCCTGTATCCAGCCAAGTTGCTAATAATACACAATGGGAGAACTCTTTTTCCATCCTGCAGACACTGCTAAGGCGCATCTTACCTCTGGGATGTAGATTTTGCCTGCAAGTCTCCTGACTGCTTAGGAGGTTCTCCGAGATCAAAGCAGTGGCTCTTGAGACTTTCACTCACACTCTTTAGTTTATCAGTACTTCATTGTACTGTTGTATAAGTTACTATATTTGGTTAATTTCTTAATATTATTGTGGAAACATTTTATACAGTATATTCTGTTTATAGTTTTTCAGGTTAGGGAAACGCTGTGCCAATTTCTAGCCCTTATATTGGGGTAAATGCAATCATTAAGCTCTATATCCCTGTGTGCTGTACCAGGAATATTATAATTGAAAGAGAAAGTATAGGATACATTCACCACTATGAAAACACAGATCCAACTTCCACCTTCGGAATATATAAAAAATTCACCCCTTTCTCACCACGGATGCTGCGAAAACCCTCGTTCACTCATGTGTAATCTCTCGCCTTGACTACTGTAAACTCCTTCTCTGTGGCCCACCTGATTCTCGCCTTGATCCTCTTAAGTCTATCCTCAGTGCTGCTCCCCGCCTCATTTTTCTCTCTCGCCGCTCTATCTCTGCTGTCTCCCTCCAATAGTCACTACATTGGCTCCCCATACCCTACAGAATTAAATTTAAACTTCTCATCCTTACCTTCAAAGCTCTTAATAAATCCTCTCCTCCCTACATCTCCAATCTCATCTCTACCTACACTCCTAGCCGCCCCTCCGCTCTGCCTGTGACCGCCGCCTCACTGCTTCACTGATCACCTCCTCTCACTCCCGTCTCCAGGACATTGCCCGGGCTGCTCCCCTGCTGTGGAACGATCTTCCACGTTCCATCAGGTTAGCATCTACTCTCAAAGGCTTCAAGCGTGCCCTTAAGACTCATTTCTTTATTCAAGTCTATCAGTTCTCCTCCTAACTCCCTTGTCCCAGCTCTCTCCCCCAGTTAGTACCACCCTATTTGTGCCACACAAATTACATCTTAGCATCTACATCTTTATTTCAGAAAATAGACAAAACAAGGATTGAGAAAGGTCAGGCTGCAAAATTATTCAGCCAACGCTAAATAAGCTCCAATATAATTTATATAATTTTTATTTGTGCTAGCAAAAAGTTAACCAATGTGACAGAATTAGTTTTACTTATCGTCAACCATAAAGCAAACACTGTCTTAATGAAATCAACAAACCTAGCCCCATAGGGAGTGGTAGCTCACTACATTCTCAACTTCAACTGGGCCACTAGGGCCCTTACCAGTATTACTATAGTGGATTAATATACACTCCTTGTTCCACTGAGGCTCCCTCCTCAGTCACTGTGGTCACATGGTTTCACTTCTTCTGTCTCCAACTGTCCAGTGTAGCAGATCTGGGTATCTTCTCACACAAACATAGCTCCTGACTGGTGGAATCCACCCTCCTGTCTCCAACCGCTCCTAGGTCTGGGCCTGCATCTTCTATCTCTGTAGTACAGGGCTCTTTATTTCATGCAGAGGTGCGTTTGACGCCACAATATTCCTTCATTAGTTTACATGAGCCTCACATCACTGTTCACACATCATGACACTGTCCTTGCCATAGGCAGCCTTGTCCTCACTTAAAACTTAAAAACACAGGTGCACTGGTGGCTGCATCCCACAATATCAGGACACTGAGATCTTTAAATACTTTGTGGTGCTGTGAGCATTCAGATGATTTGAGTGGCTGCAGGTTGTTCTATTCCAGCCCAATTCAAAACTAGGGACAAAGGACATGTAGATGGTTAATAACAAAAATATGCTCTAAACTTACGTAACCTTCACAGCTGAAATTATTAACAGTACTCCAATTAACTGGGCTGCTGTGTAATGGAGACATTTAGGACTGTATAATTGCTGTTTAGAGGTATATTTGTATCAGCATAGTTCTAATATAGATAATAATGCTTCTATATTTATTTTTCATTTCTGTTCAGCGGCAGATGTTGCACTAACACCAAAACTCACCACATACTTGCCAACTTTTAAAACTTGTCCTCCAGGAGATCCCATACAGGTCATGTGAGTGGGGTGTAGTGACACCAACCCATCACCCCGTTACTGTAGCCCCGCCCCTACTATAAAAAAGCCCCAAAATTCACGGCATTGAATAGTGGGAGGGCGTGGCTTATTCGGAAGCTTCCCAGCAATTCCGGGAGAGTAGACAAGTGTGGCTCACCATTGCCATTGACACATTAAGTCTTTTAATACACTAGTTTAAAATAATTGTTTGGGGGACAGTCCTCATATCTAGGTGTGTTTTGCTTTTACTGACAGTCATGGGGGATAAATTTATTAAAGATTCTAAAAAGGAAAAGTGGAGGTGATGATCATAGCAACCAATCAGATTCTAGCTATCATTTTCTAGGAGGTACAATATAAATCACAGCTAGAATCTGATTGGTTGCTATGGGCAACACCTCCACTTTCCTTTTTAGAAGGTTTAGTAAATCTACCTCATGGCGTCATGTGACACAAGAGACATCAATACTCCCCAAATATAAGGACATCAAATATAAGAATATAGATTACATTAATTTAATGATGATATGACTGTGACTAGAGCTATCAGAAATGTGCCTAGTCACTCTGCTATCTGAGGTGGAAACTAGAACTTGCCATTGTTTACAAGAACAACTATAAACATATGTATATCAGTAGTGTTCATTATCACAGAACAAATGCTGTCACTCTAATCATTACTACATCAGTCTGCAAAGTAGAAACCACTAAGTTCGACTTGTACATAAATACAATTTGCATTTCTGATTAGTTGCCTACACTTTGTTGCCTGACAGAAAACTGCTGCCTCCTGAGTAAAATATATAAACAGTTCAATATATATAGATATATTCAGTTGCTGTCTAACTTAATGAATGCTATTACATTTATTATTGGTTAAATATTATTAACTTGCCAATGTCACCATCCGTTAAGCTGTGTAGGCTGAGCTTTAACCAAGTGTGTCAGAACAGGAAACCACCTTCCTTTCCAATCACCTCCTGTCTGCCTGTGTGCACGAGAAATACAGATGCTAATATCTGCTCATTTTTATCTACAACAACCAGCAGAAAGCACTTAAAAGAAAGTTACCAAAACATATTTTGTGTTACCAAATACTGGAGTAGTGCAGTTTAACATGAGTGAAATGTTTAAGAGATGGGATTCTGAATATACAATCACTTTCATAAATTGCTGCTGTAATAAAAGAATATTGTATCCACACCTCCGTTATACTTGTGAATAGTGATTTCATAGTGCCACACACTCTTTATTTTTGGTTAGAAAAAAAAAGTGACAAATTATCAGCACACGGTACTCAATGGCATATAAAGCAAAATAGTTTAGTCTCAGAGGTTGAAAGCACTCACCTAACCACCGTGTAAGGGTAGAAATGAACAGTCCTGAGGGTGAGAATTATTCAATTTGGTTGTACAGTGTGGAAGAGTGATGCAAAATAATTAAGCATATTTGGGGCAAGTTTTCTTTATTTTGAACTCAGTGTTATAGAAGTACAGCATAGTGTAACTTGAATATGTAAGGTATTTCTGGATGCTGCTGCAGCTAGCCAATCATACAGGCACAACAGGGATATGCCTTAGCTGTACTGTTTCTGGGTCAGCATAGAAATGGTCTATGTTAATTTTATTTATCTTTATTTTGTGCTACTTAACCTTACCAAACATCTATTTTCCCAGTAGAAACAATAAGTAGGGGTTGTTGGACATGAACACTAATTTACAACATACTCACACACAATGCCTAGGGCAGCATCAAATCTAAACACAATCACATTCCATCAACACACAAGATATCACGCCCCCCATGACTTCAAAAATCTCCTGGGATTGCAATTATTTGTCAGAGGTTAACAAGCCCTATAAATAAACAGTTAAACAATATGTGCAGAATTGATTTTCACCAAGTAAAGGATTGCACCTCCTATAATCCTTAATAGACAAAATTACATGTAATGGTGAATAGGGGTAATACTTTTAAATAGACAAAGCAGGAAACATTTCATGGTACAAATATATATACATACATATATATATCATTGCTGACCGAAAATGAGGAGTTCATTAGCAGTTCCCCCTCCTTCCCTGTATCACACACGATCTGAAACTGATGTCTGTGTTTATTATAAAGATGTTATATTCCAAATTTTATGTGGCCATTGGGGAGACCACTTTGAACATCACACTATGAGCCTGAGTCATTAAGGAACGGATCTGCTGATTTTGTCCTCAAAATCACTCTGCATCTGCTCAGAATCGGGGGATAAGCAACAAAACGCAGCCATGTTTAAGTCATCTTCCAGCACAATCAACACTTACTACAGCCTACGATTTCAGGAGGGAATGTGGGGGGGAATGTGCAGATGCACGCAGGCAATATACAGTAAGGACGTCCCCACTCAAGTCAAACTCGGGCACACACAGAAGTCCGCTGGTTTTCTGCCGTTTCTCTTGCACCAGCTATGGTGCTAGTTTAAGTCCTGAGTCTTAGTGATGTCGGTATCATCAGTATCGTAAGCATGCTATAACATGTGTTTGCAATCAGAATCTACTGTAAAAATGTCTGTTATGTACCGTAGACATAAAGTACAACCTAATTAATGTTTTTTAAGAAAAAAAACAAAAAACTTTTTTAAAAAATTTCCATGTATGATCATAAATGACTATAATTTTGACATGAAACATTGATTGAATATATATATATATATATATATATATATATACATATATATATATATGTATACAAGTTAACCCGTGCATGATACTCATGCATTCTAGTCAAATCAAGCTACTTAAGGTGTTAAAAAGGTTCTTGTCATGCATTTGGGCCATAGCCCAGGCCTCCTCAGGGCAAGAGCGTTACGTCCCGACGCAAGCGCCCTTTTTTAACGTGGTTTTGTCCACATGTCACCACCTCATCATTTTTCTCCATCACCTCATCCTTCATCTTCATCGCCACATCCTTCATCAAGCTACTTAATGTGTTAAAAACTCCCCACTGTCCACCCCCGGCAACCACCAACCACTCCCAACTGTCACTTCTTCAAGAAATATATAGGTCAGTGTATAACTCTGCCCAGCAGGTGGCGCTGCAGCTTGTTTTTTTCCCCACACATGCCACTAGGCATTTATATAGTAGATATTTCTGTGCATTCTTTTGAGATTGTATATTCCACATAGGTATTGTACGTGTCCTGCAGTGTCTGGTCTAGTAGAGCAGAATAAACGTACACCCGTAGTCATAACAACACGTATCTTGAGATTCGTTCCTTGGTGACTTTAGGAGTACGCAGAACAGATTTACATGTGGTTTAAAACAAACGCCTGCTGTACTCAGTATATGTGCCTTAATGACTCAGGCCCTATATATGTACTGATTTTGTGTCTATCATTTAATAGAGCATTTAAAATTTGTATTTAATTTGAATTAATTTAAAATAACCAAACCAAAAAAATATATATTTTTTAAAAAAAAATCACAAACCTGCTTGCAATTTGCTATTCAGTCTTCTGCTATTGACATCTACATGAAATGCTATCTAAACAAGCAGAGACTTGCCTTCCAGCTATGAGACTGATAACAAACAGCATGACATCTCATCATTTTCATGTGATATCATACCTTCTTCCACAACTGAGGAGAGAGATAATCCTGAATGCTACATCCTATGTGAAACTGTACATCTTAGTGATCTGTTTTAAACATGCACACATAATAGCAATAAGCTATACAAAAAAGAAAATACATTTGTTTACTGAACAAAGAGCAACTTAAAAGCATTCAAGCACATCTAACTCAGAAGTTGGGAACCTGTGTCTCACCAGCTCCTGTGGAACTACAAGTCTCTACAAGCAAGTGTGCCTTGCTAACCTTTACCTAGTGCATGCAGGGACTTGTAGTTACACAACAGCTGAAGACTCACAGGTTTCCTAAGACTAATGTAGCCTGATTTGTTCATGATTTCAACTACATTCTTGTAGTAAGTCATTGTATTGTTGTCCACTGTATTTCAGGTGTATTTTTTTTTTCAAAGTACTTAATAAAAGTTCCAGCCTTCCATATGGTCACTGTTGTGCAGAAAGTAAGCACTGCCCTGAAGAACAAAGACAGGCTTGCCATGGTAAAAGACCAAATTGCTATGTAATGTCTGTCACGAATGCCTATACAGCAATCTGAACAGCTGGCCGTGACTGACGTCACCTTAGTCACTTAGCAATGAATATACCTTTTCTGTCACCACAAAGGATTTACTATGGCGTCCTTGTGTTCACCAAAACCACTTATTAATGTTTCATACTTAAATCAAATGCACATGTAGCATGAGCCTCACTGGGCTTCGTAAGTTCACAAAGAATCACGGAGAACACGCTAGAGTAAATATATTTCATCCAAAAAATATTTCCAAGGCTTAGATACAAAACAGTTAATAACAAGACATACAAAATAAGTTGCACAAGTAAGTTTCAGAAATAAAATAGGAAATAAAACCAGAATCACTAACTAAGATATGGCGTGTGAGGAGTACACAATGAGAAGATGGCACCTTTCTGACTTAGGTATAGGTCCCTCAAAGAAAATGAACACTGCAATGTCTAAAGCAGAAGATTGTAAACCCTTCTTACAGACCCTTCACCCCCACCTTAGGAATTACATTTTCAATTAAGTCAAATTGATTCCCAAAATGACACAGAGCTTTCGAAGTATATTTATCTATCACTAAGATACATGCTTGGCACCTCAGAGGATCTCTCACCTCTGCTTCTGCTTGAGTAGCTAAATGGTTTACAACTTTGGGGATTAAAACTCCTCCAAGATGCTTATCTATCCCGCGGCCTGACTAATTGACTCATTTCAAAAGACTCTTGGCCAATTGCACAGGTCACTTAGGTCAGTCAGCAAAGCATACTTTGAGAGGTTACATAAAATATTTACATTGTCATACATGAATTCAACAGAAAATAACAATCAGTCATTAGATATACTACATAATAATCACAATGTCATTAGTTTTATATACTTCAAATGCAATCATATTTGCACTGATTGTATATAGAGCCTATATATGGAACAGAAGTGTCAGTTTCCATTTGAAACATGTTCTGAAAGGCTGTTTATTAATGTGCAGTATCATGCAGTGTGCTTTCAATTTAAATGTTTATACAGCCATAGTGGGAGGGAAACCCACACCATTTATTTTACGTCTGTTTAACATTGTATTTACGTCATATTACATTGTATTGTATTGCTGTGTGGGACTTAAATGATCAAAATGAAATGAAATGAGTGTGCTACTTTGTTTCTTTCTGACAAAGGCTGTTATCATTTTCATTTCAAAAATATACATCTTCCAAGAAAAGCAATCTAATGATATGTACAATTATCATAACAGATAAATAGACCAATTTGCATGTATAAATACAACCATGGCAGATTGCCTCTGTCTGGTTATTATATCATCGTGCATGTTTGTTTGCTTTTTTTTATTTCTTTCAGCTTTGTTCCAAACTTTGCTGTAATGTTTCAAAAAGAGAAAGAGACCACCCCCCTTCCCCCCTCCCTAGCTGATTATAATAGGGGTGTTATGAACAGTAGTCTGACATCTAGTAAGTAGACATTCTCATTCAAACTCAGTGAAGCAAGTCTGACCTTGACAAGAGATAGTGAGCTTGAGGTGAGGGGCTTAGAGCATATTCAAATGAGCTTGGAGAGATGTTCTGCACTTGGGGATACTGTTTATTGCAAGGCGGCTTGCTGAGTATATTGACAAGTGATCCAGGGTGCATATTAAAGACGTATCAGTGTTTCAGTGGGGGTTCAGGCATGAAAAAGATAAATTCATGGCTCGAGCATCTTCCGGAGCCCACAACACTTTTACCTGTCCACTGAGCAGCACACAGAGGGAGATGCATTATTTTGCTTTATATAGAGATCTTTTGTCAGCAACCACTTTGTAGGAAGCTACAGTGACCCCTGCTGACAACAAGAAGGTACTACTCACCAGTAGCCAAAACTTATTATTGTTTATTTATGTAGCGCGTATCATATTACCCAGCCCTGTGCAAAGAGTATGTAGTCATTAGTTTCTGCCCCATTGGAGCTTACATTTTAAATTCTTTACCACACACACACAAGAGTCCATTTTGTCATAAGACAATTAACCTACTTCTCTGTTTTTGGATTGTGGGAGGAAACCAGAGCACCCAGAGGAAACCCACGTAAACACAGAAAGAACATACAAACTCCACCATGATAGGGCCTTGTTTGGAATTAAACCCAAGACTCCAGCACTGTGAGACAGCAATGTTTACCCCAGTGCCACTGTGAAATGTTTTTTTTTGTTTTGTCTTATAATTTAAAATCTACACAACTTATTTTAAACTATATTTTGAGTTTACTTCTGCAGTTTTGTTCATTTTGTTTTTTCCATGTGTTTCATTAACATTAATTAACTAGAAGAAATATTAACATTAATTAACATTAAGACATATACATTAAAGGGCCAGTACACATATACAAGTTGATATGAAAAGATGTCTTGTAATGTTCACAATAGTTACTAGTTGTATGTGACAGGGTTACCTCATGAAAGTAACAGATTACAAAGGAAGGTGCCGTTGAAAACATAACATGAGACCCTGCCTTAAATCACAAGTTGATGTGCTCATCAGTGGGGGCTGGGGAAGCAGGCTGACTCCTTCTGCCACCTGTCACACTGATACCTCCTGTGTGCACCTTGTGTGAAGTCAGAGTCTGTGGGTCACTAATAAGGCAAAGTAAGTTGGTGGGGTAAGGAGATCTTCTTTAATCTGTTTAATTTAAATAATAAAATATCAGTGATAAATCAGCTCCTTTCTCCTCCTCCTCAAGCTTTTTTCAAACTTGCCCCCTGCAATACAGCTTTTCTCACACATGGCCAGGGCCGGATTAACCATAGGGCTAACTGGGCTACAGCCCAGGGGCCTATGGCATCCAGGGGGCCCTTTAAAAGGGCTCAGCAGCAGTATTGATCGCTCGGTGTGCGCGGGCATCCCCAGCCCGATCAGTGCTGCTGAGCACTTTCCCTGCAGTTCTTCCCCGGCGCACTGTGGTCTCCTTACTGAGGAGATCTCGTGAGTCTCACTCTCACGAGATCTCCTCAGTAAAGAGCGCACAGAGCGCTGGGGTAGGAGGTAAGTGCCGAGGAAGGGGGGGGGGGGGGGCGGGCAGCTCGGATCACAGGTGGGGAGGGGTCCTTCACGGGGGAATGGAGACCCCCTTAGCCTCCATTCCCTTAATCCGGCACTGCACATGGCCCCTGCCCACTTGTTTTTTTCTCACATGCCCCCTTGCTTTTCTCTCAGATACCCCATACTTGCCCACTTTTAAAACCTTCCGATTGGGAGGTCTGGAGGGGGCATGTTGATGTCATCACCTCACCATGGCCCGCCCCTGCTACGAATTGCCAAAATTCATGGCATTGCATAGCAGGGTGCGTGGCTTGATGATGCAGAATTGTGTCATTAAGCCCTGCCTCTACCATGACCCAGGAGGATGCCTACTCTTCTGGGAGTCCGGGAGGAATCCCCCAAAACTCGGGAGCCTCCTGGAAATTTCGAGAGAGTAATCAAGTATGACATGCCCCCTTCCTGCCCACAATTTTTTCTCTCACATGCCCCCTTCCTGACCCCAAAGCTTTTCTCTCAAATGTCCCCTTCCTGCTCACCAGCATCTCTCTCACACGTCCCCTGACTACCAGCTTTTCTCTCACATGTCCCCTGACCACCAACTTTCCTCTCACATGTCCCCTGACCATCAGCTTTTTTCTCACATGACCCCTTCCTGACCACCAGCATCTCTCTCACAAGCCCCCAGACCATCATCTTCTCTCTCACATGTCCCCTGACCACCAGCTTTTCTCTCACACGTCCTTATACAGAGTTTGACCTTGCAGGGGGAGTATGTGTGAACCTTGGTGTACATGTTTGTGGCAGACACTTCTCTCACACAACAATCTGATAAATAACGCAAATAACAAAATTCCCACCACACTTTTTTGGCATGCCATTAGGTAAGTTAATTACAGCTTGAGATAGTAATGACAAGCTTGCAAACCTCCTGGTGCTTTCTCAAGTTGTCTTGCACTCACTACATCCAGACAGAAACAGTACCCAAAGAGAAATACGAAAAAAAAAAAGATTAGTACATTAAAACAAATTCTGTTTGTATTTAGTGGGTGCAAACCGAACATATATCCAGCTTGATATTGAGTATGCCTAAAAGGAATTTTTGTGCACAGATTACTATGACAATACAAGATATGGTTGCATATTACTTTGCATTTGTACTGTAAAGTATAATGTGATCCTATATATATATATATATATATATATATATATATATATATATATATATATATACAAGCGGTTTGGACTCCAGGGGGTAAATGTTTCATACCCCGGTTTTCTCAACTCGCGGGAGATCAGCGTGTTCACAGCTTAAATTTAAAGGCGGCGCTGCCTTGTAAAGGGAAGTTTCCCTTTACAAGGCAGCGCCGCTTTAAATTTAAGTTGCTAAGACGCTGATCTCCCGCGAGTTGAGAAAACCGGAGTATGAAACATTTACCCCCAGGTCCTTTCTAATGTCAATACAAATAAATATATGCCTTAACAGAGATGACTACATGTCCCATGAGGCCAGAGTTCAATTTCCTGTGTACGTTATCGCGTGAGTTCAGGGAAAGAGCGCGGATTCTGGTTTCCTTCTTGGATGAAGACGTTTGTTTTGTTAAAGCTGATTTTTAGGCCACACTTATCACCTCCTGAGGAAGTCCTGTTTGAGGACGAAACGCGTAGAGGCTTCTTTCCAACTGTTCCTGTGTATTTGGGTCACCACATCATTAGTCGCTCCTGTGCGGAAGACTGTGGGAGGTTCCTGCTGTACCTGAGGACATGGTATATCTGATACCTGAATTTCAGATAAGCTTGCATTATTATTACTCTTTGTGAGTGTGCATTTTATATGTTAAAATCCTGATTAAATACTGTTACCTTGAAATACTACACCATATAGTGTATTATCTCCTTTTTTTCTTACCCATTGAGTGGAAGAGAGATATGTTTACAGTATGCTGATGTTTTTGACTGGAGACCAGACTTGCAGTTGCTGAGTATGCTGACCACATAATATTGAAAGTGAAGTGGTTGTTAAGCTGTGTTCCAGTCTTTGGATTAATCATACAGATAAGCGATATAATTTCCTTTGGGTGTGTAATACTATGGTGATGGGCTATCACTAACACACTGCTTCTACTAATCCTATGCCTATATCATTCTGTCTTTTATATGTGCAAACTGGACTCATACCCTTGGTCCTATAAGACCGTCCAGCAAACGTGGAACTTTGATTCATTGACTATATCATTATTTCCCCACTGAACCTGGGATAAATTCCTAGTAACACACCATTGTGCGCCGTATCCTTGTTTGACTTTCCATTTGACTCTGGACTTACCCACCTATTATAAGGAAGGCTGCCTCCATATGTGGAAGAGGTGTATGTGTGGACTTTCTCTATACTAACTTTATACAATACTGCTGTGAGCGCCATTGTTCATTACGTTTTTGGATATATATATATATATATATATATATATATATATATATATATATATAAATAAATATATATTTATTTGTATTGACATTAGAAAGGACCTGGAGTCCAGACAGCTTGTCATTCTTAACACAAGCTATAACTAATAAATTGACATGATTACGTGCCAATGTGATGCTTTTTTTATATACATATCCTCATGCAAACACAAATTTCCAACATCCTGCAATCACCATAGTGATCTTGTGCATACACACATTATATTGAAGGATTGCATTCACAAGTTTTTTTTATATTTTATTTAGCAAGTGTGAATTACAAACAGGGGTGGCAAACAGCAGAATGTAAGCCAGGCATAATCACAGTGAAATAAGTAATTAAGCAAATACACAAACTGGAAGATAAAGTGTTCTAGATGTTACATAGTAAAGGAATTTTTACTATATATGTTTTGTGTGCTCAAATTAAGTATTTTTTCTAAGGCAATAGGTTATAATACTGCCCCTCCTGAGATATAAAGAGCGGTTATAAAAAGTATTCGTCCCATTTGGCATTTTTCATTTTTCATATACTATGGAATGAAAATGGCTTTATTCCTTAATTCTGACAAACTGTAGAGAAAATGTCATTTGAGTTGTCCTTCTGCCAACCTGTCCCATAGACGGTCTCTTCTATCTCCTAACCAATGCCCTTCTAGTACATTGCTCACTTTTGCAGGGTAGACTGTTCCTATTCACAGTTATTTATTATTCACAATGGTTTAGGGCCACCATAGGGGGGAAAGGTCAAATGCATACTGAGAAAAACACATATCACAAATATTATACAGATAATATTTATTATAGGATGCCAGGTTCAGGTCTGTCAAATCTTCTTGTACAATATCACAGAAGGGTAAGACACAATATAACTATTATCTGCTACCTGGTGTTGGACCCTCCCATGTCTGCTAACAGAACCTTTTGTCTCAGCCTTTGTTCTCTGCCCACTTGGGAATCACTGGTGTTTAATGAGAAAATGACACAGTGCAGATGTTGCCTTGTGATTTGGGCATTGAAAGAACAGGAATTGACCGGCCCTCAGGATTAAAGAGGAGGAGGCAGCAGAAGGATGTCTGACACATTATCCTGAGTGTCTGTCCCTTAACAAACCTCTTCAACCATCCTGTGCTTTAACAGTGAGATTAGCACATAGGACACAGTCCGTCATGAAATGGTTAAGTGAATGTAATACAATAGGCTAGGAATGCAGACACTTATTGTGGTACAAAAGAGTCAGCGCCTAATGCGAATATTCTTTTTACAATTTAACCTTTTACTGTTTATAGTTGGAAACTGTTTTTGTTTTTACAGCCACCAGTCCTGTATAGTGAGATCTTTTTCAGATTATACAACTAGAGGGTGAGTTAGAGTTGGACATAGAAGATGCCCTTTGGCATATACTGAAATACATATCTGCACACTTATGTTTCCATATCAGTATTATGATTACGATGCATCTTAAGATTTATGCAACCTTAAATATAGTGCATAGATGCATTTTGTGTTGTTTTGTGTTGTTGCAAGTTGCATGACACATATTGCATCACTTATCTAGTCTAGAATTAGATTGTTCGCTCCTCTGAGCAGAATCCCCTTAGATTGTTCGCTCCTCTGAGCAGGGTCTTCTCTCCTCCTGTCTTCTCCACTTTTAACTCTGCTCGCCAGCTTCCCTGCCTTCCTCCTCGAGGACCCTCTTCCCCCGTCCCCTCTCGCTCCCTCCTCGTCCCACTGGGGGTCTCCCTCTCATCCGTGCCCATCATCCTATGTGGTGTTGTTGGCAGACCTTCCCCTCTCCCCTCCCCCACCCCTCTAGCTGTGCCTTGAGCTCACTGAGTTACTGTGATTATTGTTTACTGTACTGTGCTGTCTCACCTCATATTGTAATTTCGTCTGTCCCTGTACGGCGCCGCGGACACCTAGTGGCGCCCTATAAAACAAAATTAATAATAATAATAGCAGCATAACTTACATTTGCCAAGTGGTGTTTCCAAACCTTTTTTTCCCAAAATACTGATGTCTCTGAAATTAAAGCCAAAGTGTGTCTCCATACCTCTGCTGTATTCCAGGTGACTGCCTGTTATTTGCCTCTCTAAGCAGGTGGGCGGTCAGCATAATCAGTATTTAAAATCGATTTAATACATTGGTGTTAAAAAGACTTTTAACATCAATTAATTTAAAGTTTATAGTCACACTATGAAAATGGATCAGGTTGGTGGATTTGAGACATTTGTTGTAGAGATCTGTAGAAGAGGAGATGGAAAACATTAAAAAATTAGAATGTTTTTTTTCTGCTTTTTTGTTATTTTTTTTATTTTGTAGATCTTACTATTATTTATTTTTTTTTACAACTTTATTGAAGTTTTCAAAGATAACAAGGCACATCTGTCATGGGTATTGTGTACATACATGAAGATAATGATTACACATAGAATAAGCAGCAGAGTCATTACCTCCAACAAAGTAATGTGGCCAGTGTGAATCTTGGATATTTAATAAAAGAACGCCTGTGAGCTAAAAAGATCCATAAACACAGCACATTCTTAATGCTTATTTCTTTGTTTCACATAAATTTCAACATTGCCAGCAGCCAATAGTGAAACTACAGGGGGTGCTATGTAGTGGGGGCACCCTGTCCTGCCCCCCCCCCCATTCCTCCCAGGCCCCTCACTCAGCTCTCTTCTGAGCTTCTTGTGGACCAATTTTTGACCCTAAGGTTACAGACCTTTATCTTAAGGGAATTCCTACCTCCAAATATTGTCCTAGATATTCATGACTATTAAATACTTTTTTTTAAAAAAAAAAAAAGCACCTATCAATAACCTTTTGTTCTTATATACTGTAGTTGGAAATGGTCACTCTAGTACTTTTGCATAGCATTCAATTCTTTACAAGATGTTGCATGTAAAAATGCAAATAGTGTGATTTAGTTTTGAATTTTGAAAATATTACAAACACATGCTGCTTTTCATATAGCATGCAAATACTTCTTACCTTTAATACTGAAATGTAGTAATTTTTTCACACATGCCTTACCCAAATATAAATCCTCACTCATACCTTAAAATAACCTCCCACTGAAATGCAGGGACAAATTGTCAGCTCTTGGGGTTCAATCTAATTGAAGGACTGTCCATCTCTTCTGCCTGCCCCAGGCATACATATTATCAGACGTACGTATGCTATGTACATTCATCCCATTTGTTTTTATAACTGGTATGCATTTAATATTTGTATGGAAATGTTTATTTAATTGCTTTTATTACCTGGAAGCATTGTACCTTTTTGTATATTAAATCTAACACTTAATAAGTGTTGAAGTGGAAATTTAGAAGTGCTGATATTGAACTTTATATTGAACAGCCGGGGCCCTGGGGGCCGCCTAGGTCCCTCGAAGGTTTATGGATTTTGATTAATTTTAGATGCATTTTAACACTATGTAGTATAATATAAAACATATTAAATGATGTGAGGCTATCCACCCTGTGTCCCCCTCCTCTACTGTATCCAATTACCATTCCTCTGTGTCCCTCCACCTCTCCCTCATGTCTCCTTTGTGTACTTATATTTTCCCTCATATCTCCATATCTCCATAATATTATAATAAAACTTTGCAAAATATCTCCCTTATATCTTCCATGTTACCCTTCATCTTTCCCTTATCTGTTTAGTTTCTCTAATCCTATGAGCCTCTATCTTCATTGCAGGTATCCCCCTCCCTCTCTCTCTGCTCTCACCTGTGCCTCACATCCTGCTTCGCTTGCCCCTCCCTTACTCCTTCATCTTATCTATCCCTGCTCCTATTATTCCCTTTTACTAATTAATTACACTTTTGCCCCTCCAAAATCGCACTGTGTCCTCATTTGTCACACTGTGCCCCCCCTTGATATCTCTCTCTCTCTCTGTGCCCCACTCCATATCTCTCTCTCTCTGCCCCCTTCCATATCTCTCTCTCTCTGTACCCCCTCCATATCTCTCTCTCTGTACCCCCTCCATATCTCTCTCTCTCTGTACCCCCTCCATATCTCTCTCTCTGTACCCCCTCCATATCTCTTTATCTCTCCCTCTCTCTCTGTGCCCACCTCCATCTCTCTCTCTCTGCCCCCTGCATATATCTCTCTCTCTCTCTCTGTGACCTCCTCCATATCTCCCTCTCTATGCCCCTCCCCCATATCTTTCTCTCTCTCTTTCTCTGTGCCCCCCTCCATATCTCTCTCTCTCTGTGCCCCCCCTCCATATCTTTCTCTCTCTCTCTGTGCCCCCTCCATCTCTCTCTCTCTCTCTTTCTCTCTCTCTCTCTCTGTGCCCCCTCCATCTCTCTCTCTCTCTCTCTGTGCCCTCTTCATATCTCTCTCTCTGTGCCCCCCCTCCATATCTTTCTCTCTCTCTCTGTGCCCCCTCCATCTCTCTCTCTCTCTCTCTCTCTCTCTGTGCCCCCTCCATCTCTCTCTCTCTGTGCCCCCTCCATCTCTCTCTCTCTCTCTCTCTCTCTCTCTCTCTGTGCCCCCCTCCATATCTTTCTCTCTCTCTCTCTCTGTGCCCCCTCCATCTCTCTCTCTCTCTCTCTCTCTCTCTCTCTCTCTCTCTCTCTCTCTCTCTCTGTGCCCCCCTCCATATCTTTCTCTCTCTCTCTGTGCCCCCTCCATCTCTCTCTCTCTCTTTCTCTCTCTCTCTGTGCCCCCTCCATCTCTCTCTCTCTCTCTCTCTCTCTGTGCCCTCTTCATATCTCTCTCTCTGTGCCCCCCTCCATATCTCTCTCTCTCTCTCTCTCTCTCTCTCTCTCTGTGCCCCCTCTATCTCTCTCTCTCTGTTATGGTTCAGATGCCTTAGTCAGTATTTACACAGGCTTACCTAGGGCGTGGAGTCTAACGGCCTTCCGGTCTTCACCAAGAACCACCGCAAGGTAGGATGGGTTTTGCTGCCGAAGAACCGCAGGTCACGGCCCCCAGGTTAGCCTACTGACGTAAGGGAGAAGGCTCTAAGTGATGGATAGTCAAACAGGCAATATGACAAGGTGATGCAAATACAGGCACTAACCGTGAATTCCAGGGTCTGGAGGTCTGACGCGGAAGCCGGCTAGATGCACGGTATCAGTTGTATGCCTTAGGAGATGAATCCAGAGGAGTAGAAACACAGCCGGGTCAGTACACAGGAGGTAATCAGATATACAGTGGCAGAGGGAAATCCAGAGAGTAGTCAAGAACACAGCTGAGTCGGTACATGGGATGGTCAGGTCACAGCCAGGTTGGTACACAGGAGTCTGGGGAAATATAGGAGTACACGGGGAGCAGGATCACAGGAGTCAGGTACACAGGGAAAGGAAGCCAGGAACAGGAAACACATTGCTCTGACACAGGTAGCGTGTCAGAGCAGAGTAGATATAGAGATTTGAATTCCCCGCCCAGGAGTCACATGACCTGATGCTGGGAGAACCTGGAAGTGCGGGGGCACCATCGGAGGACAGCGCTGAACTGCCGGAGCGGACACAGCTGCCAGACAACGCTGACAGCGCAGCGGAGCGGGGAACAGGTAAGTTCATGACACTCTCTCTCTCTCTCTGTGCCCCCCCCTCCATATCACTCTCTCTCAATCTCTGTGCTCTCATTAGTAATTCTGACCATCTCCGTTCTATACTTACCCTTTTATGACCTTTCTTTTTCTGCTGTTTTCTCCTCCTTTTCTTCTCTGTTTTTCATGTTCTTTTCCTCTGTGCTGCATCCGCCGGTTCTTCTGGTTCCCCTCTGCTCCCTGCTGCAGTCTCACTGACTGTTGGGCGTGAAGTCATCATGTCCCGATAGTCAGAATATAGGGGGGAGCAGAGAGGAGCCAGAAGAGCCGGCGGATGCAGCACAAGCGGGGATGACAGGCGGAATGGAGCGGCTCTCAGGCATGGCGCTCCCCTGCCTTGCCTGTCCCGCTTACCGCCGGCAAGGCTGAAGAAGTGGGGTGCAGAAGTGCTGGAATTTCATATCGGCACATACCGCCCCACTTAAAGCACTGGCTCTAAACTAATTCACAGCCTTAGTGCTGAAGATTGAGTGCTGGCATCGTGTGTAACCCCATACAGTAAACACTTCCAAGTCACAAGTGCGCAGAGTGCGGTTTGTGTCTGGTAAAGGTAGTTAGGAGATGTTTACTTACAAAATAGAGCTGATAAATTGTTTGAATAAATGGTAAGATATTAAACCAGTGAGTGGCTAGAGGGGGCTATCTCTGACACTGGACAAGGAGGTCTGTGAGCCGGGTGAGGGTAGTGCTAATTGTGGTAAGGTTCACATCCAATTTGGTTTCCATACGGGTAAGGGTAATGTTGCTTGTGCACAGATAACTGTCCATACGGGTGAGGACCATGCTCATGTCCAGGATCAAGTGCTTAATGCTGACTGACCCCTGCTTCATCTGTGGCTCTTCCACATCACAGGCCTTCTCCTCCAGGTCCTCCGGACCTGTATCTACATCATCACCTTTAAAAAATAGAAAAAAGAGCAATAACATACAAGTATTTGCATATATTAAAACAATGTGAAATGTCTTTTAATCAAATTGGTCAAACACAATTTGTTGTGTATGTGAAGTGAAATGTATAAGGCCGGATTTTCTCAACGGAATGAATACCGAGTTTTGACCATTAGAAATAATGCTGCTTTTCTTTTTATTTGTAGACTTTTGTGGAGTTGGTTAAAAATACACATTTTGAAATAGTTATGCTAGAATTTTACCCGAAAATGTACCTCACTTGGACGCGCCGAGCTACAGGTCTTGAGGGCATGATGGACCGTTGCATTCGCCCCATAGCTCGGTATGTTACCAATGCGGACAAGTTAAATGGTTACAGGGTTATCTGCAGCCGGCACTGCCTGGAATTTTACAGCAGGAGGACAATAGTCCAACTGCAGCCCCGGTGGTGTGATCTCCGGAGGAGGCAGTCCGAGCTCCTTGCGGATTTGAGGGCTGAGATCGCTAGCTGTAAATTCTCTATGAATTGCAATGCGTGTGAAAGACAACTTATGTAGCTCTCATATCTGGACCATTAGAAAGCCTTATTAAATGCTTTATTGGTCAAACTCTTTCCTGCTAGGTAAGAGTCATGTCCCTGAATCTGTATGTGATTAATATGAACCACCCAGGCCAAGCCCATATGAAAGTGGAGCAAAGGTGTATTACTTTGGCCAATGATGACCCATGTGTTGTATTGCATAATTCAAATTGCAACCTAACATACTCTTGATGGGCCTGAGCCAACTAAGAAAGCTATGAACCATGAAAAGAAATACATTTCTACCTTGACCAAACCATGTGGGATTGGAGGGGGAGGTAAAACGTTTGGACAGTTTTATATTTGGAGTAGTGCATATCCTAGATCAGGCCTGGCCAACCTGTGGCTCTCCAGGTGTTGTGAAACTACAAGCCCCAGCATGCCTTGCCAGGAGAAAGCCAGTCAATATCTGACAGGGCATGCTGGGACTGGCCCACTGGCCCATCTTGAGCAATTTCAGACTCTTGCGGTGCAGAAACTCTGAACCTGTTGAGAACTCAGTGGGAAGAGGTTATTGCTGTGGTTTTGTCGGGGGTTTGGCTCTTACTGGCTATTTTGCTAATATTTGGTGGGGGTCGGGGGAGTTTATTTCTCCTATGTGGAGCACTGTTTGCATTTACCCTGAGAGCACACTTGTCTTGTTTCCTAACCTGTGTAATTCCGTGAACTACGATTCTAACCCTGGTGTCCTCACATTTGTTCATGCTGGCGCTTGCAGTACTCCAAAAACTAGAATACCCATGGCTGACATGGGATGCTGGCATATCTATCCAGCATGTTCTGACACCCAGGAGCCACTGGGATCTGTAGTCCACCCAAAAAACGAAGACAATCAAAAACAAGTGTAAACCTCTTTTTTTATATACATGAAAACACTCCTACACAGTTCTCAATTAGCATCTTCATCCATGGAGTAATCTCAATATTAATAACCAACTAGATAATGCTGACCTAGATCTTAGGAGTTTCACTGCAAAGTGAGCTGAAGTGGCAAAGGAACTTTTATTCAACAAGATTGCCTCTACAAATACATAGCATACTATAGCATACTAATGGCCAGGAAATCACACTTACAGAAGTCATCTAGCACAGAATATTGACATTCATTCCATGTTGACTTTTGGGAGAACATAGAGCAGTGTTACAGGCGTTTTAAAACAAATGCACGATGCGCTCAGTATGTATGCCTTACTGACTCAAGCCCAGAGAGTGGACTGCTTATGTAACAGTGTCATTCATGATTATTTCTCTGTGACATACTTTACTTACAGTATTACATTGTTTTTTTTCTCCAGACACTGCTGATCTAAACAGTAATACAGGGGACAAGAGGTAGGTTGGAGAGCCCCAATGCCAAGCACAGGGGGAGCCTTGTGAATCAAGTCGTTTTAACATCAGCACTGCAGCAAAATGGACAGTTCCATCTGACCACCATAGTTCTCTGCTGAGGAATATCCATCTACCAAAAACAACTACAGCATATAAGACACTTGCCATATTCCAGCAAAGAAGTGATTAAATCACATTAGTGACCAAAGCTAATGCATTGCCCCCCAGATATTGATCGTGCCTCACAGTATAAAAGCTAGGTCGTAGGTGTCCCTCCCTCATCCTCTCTCCGAGATGAGTTTTGGCTCAGATCATTTCCTTTACTCTTCATACAGGAAGATTTTTGGAGACTCTCCCAGGTCAACCAGTCGTCATCCAGGACAACAATTTCTGGTGGCCTTAGGTCCCTGTCACTGTCCCGAAGCAATGTTTCCTCAGGGTCCTCTTATAGGAGGTCTGCCCGACCAGGTGGTTATTTGTCCAGAGAAAACAATGAGTTCAAAATCATCCGCACAAATGAAAAGGAACAACTCCAAGGTCTCAATGACCGTTTGAAATGTTCATTGAGAAGGTCCACAACCTGAAGCAACAGAACAAGGTGTTGGAGACGGAGCTTGTAGCCTTAAGGCAAAGGCAGTCTGAGCCCTCCAGGCTGGGAGAGCTCTACCAGTATGAGATTAAAGATCTTCAGTCTCAACTGGAGGACATGAACATAGAGGAATCCCAGCTCATCATCGAAAGGGACAGCTTAGAAGATGATCTTCATAAACTGAAGGTGAAATATGAAGATGAGATAAGGATGAGAGAAGAAACGGAGTATGCTTTAAAAGTGCACAAGAAAGATGTAGATGATGCCACCTTGGCTCATCTGGCCCTGGGGAAGAAGGTGGAATCTCTGTTAGATGAAGTCAATTTTCTGAGGAAAGTTCACGAACAAGAAGTAATCGAGTTGATGGATATGCTTTGAGCCTCCCAGGTCTCTGTGGAGATGGAGTTGGATAATCCTGACCTAACCTTAGCTCTGAAAGAGATCTGATCTCAGTACGAGAATCTATCTGCGAAACACTTGCATTCTGCTGATGAATGGTACAAGCCGAAATATGCCAATCTGAGTGAGCAGGCGTCTCGCAGCTCCGAAGTTATCAGAGCTAGCAGGGAGGAGATCAACGATTATAGGAGACAGCTTCAGTCCAAAACGATCGAGATCCAAAGTATTTGTGGTGCCAAAGAGTCTCTAGAAAGGCATTTCCCATTAATACTCATAACCATAGCTCACCAAGACGCTGGTCTCTGTCCATGGTGCTGAACAGCCCTCTATAGTACACAATATAAATATACAGTAATTTTGTGTAAGGTATCATGCATAATAACATTCCTATTTCAAATATCATTATATACACATATATTGTATTATTTATTTACATAATATCAATAATGTAGGCAGCCTTTGTAGAGCGGTGCATTCATTGGCTAAAATCCAGTGCCACATATTTGGCTCTTAAACATATAAACTGAATAGTGCAATGTTTATTAGATATTATTGTACACCAGCACTGTAAGAATATAAATTTCAAATACAATTACATACGTACAGCACAAATATTGAACTTGCTACCTTTCGCTTGCACACAGTGACCTACAATTATGGAACATGAATGTAATACATTATGTATGAGTATCGTTATGTAACAGATTAATTTAGGTGCTTTGTGGTACACTGAGAATTAAAGACCGTCTGGAGGAACGAGGAAGGGAGGGGGGTTAGAGAGTGACAATCTCCAGTCTAACAAAGACACTTCTTAGAGGTATCAGAGGATGTATCCAAAAGACACAAACTAGAAAGAGCAGGGAGCACGGATTACTGTCATAGGTTATTAAAACCATGAACTCTTAGTATGACCTTATTATGCTTTACTTTATTAAAAGAAGAATAGTAAATTAGGTCTATCTATCTATCTATCTATCTATCTATCTATCTATCTATCTATCTATCTATCTATCTATCTAAATTGGTGAATGCATAACAGCTTTAGAAAAAGCTAATTAAGATGAAATGTATATATTTGCGGTACCTTTATGTGCAAATATAAATAAACACATACAGCTTATGGAGTAAGCAGACAAATGAAAAAAGAAATATTGCATTTGAGTAAATGATTCATTAAAACAAATAGCTATGATCATATTCAAGTTGCAGACAACTGCAACATCGTTCTTTATGCATAAATATGTATTCTATATTTTCAAGATGATTATTCTATTAAGAAGGTGGAAAAAAGAGATTACTTTGGATCATGACTGATATGAGTGGTGGTTCCACTTATTATAACTTCAATAGCCGTCTGTAGGTAGGGATATCTAGCTCATTCCTGCATCAGCTTATAGGATATATAGGAAAATGTGTGAATCCAAAAATGAAATCAGTGCTGTACATATACTGATGATCTGTAGATGCACTGGTACATGACTTACACTATAAGGGAGTGATCAAGACATGTCTGGGTGTGGACAGTGTTATTCTGGCAACATAAGTCCATAGGGATGGTGTTTGTTACATTACACAGGCAACCTCCTCTGTAAACAAAGACTGAATTTCTTCCAATGGTGATTCTATGGCAGTTAAACATATACTCCTAAATATAAAGGATTACTTGAAGAAATAAAAACATAGGTTAGAAATGCAAAATGAGCCCTATATTTAATGAGATAAAGATTATATATTGTGTAGCCATTGCATTAAATTTGAAGGATGAACCAAAGGGATTGGATAACCCTCACCTAAAAAAGATGCCCAATCTATTTAATGTGATCTGCAGGTATAGATTATATACAGTATAATGCAGCAGGTATTCTTGGCTGAAGAGGGCTTCTTCTGATTGGATGAGAGGTGATCACATGCAATCACGTGCTTTACTCTTCAGCCATAAATGCCTGCTCTATCAGTGATTGTACTGTCTCCTGGCTGATCACAAGATTGGCTCCTTTAGGCATTGATCTTCCAACCCCTTTAAGCAATAACATAGTAAAGATATGTGTGTCACCCCCATTGTAACCTAACATAAGGAGTTTGATCTATTTATTTAAAACATGCTATAACATACACGGTGGCTTAGTCTTTAGCACTTCTGACTTACAGCACTGGGGTCATGAGTTCAATTTCCGACCATGGCCTTATCTGTGAGGAGTTTGTATGTTCTCCCCGTGTTTGCGTGGGTTTCCTCCGGGTGCTCCGGTTTCCTCCTACACTCCAAAAAACATATTGGTAGGTTAACTGGCTGCTAACAAATTGACCCTAGTGTGTGTATACATTAGGGAATTTAGACTGTAAACCCCAATGGGGCAGGGACTGATGTGAGTGAGTTCTCTGTACAGTTCTGCGGAATAAGTGGCGCTATATCAATAGATGGTGATGAAGATAATGATGATAATAACCATTCATATTTTATGCACTGTTTATTTCCATTTTTTTATGTCGTGTTTGAATGTTTCATAAATATAAAGCCAAAACAATGGAAATTGTTAGAGTGTTTTGGAGCACTGTTCTACGTAATACATGTTATTTCCTATACCGAGACAAAACTTGAGATATTTCACATTGTATTTATATTACATGATTTAGTTATGAACCTACATTATAAATCTATGTAACTAAATAATGAATGCTATGTAGCTGAGTGCAAGTAATTATCTGCTGTCAGTCATTTCAGACTGTGTGACCCTGGATGCACTGTCCTCCAGCACATGGACAGACAGGACATCTGACAATTATAGGAAAAATAACTTACAACTTTATGTGACATCTCTTCATTCCTCATAAGTTCATGACATATTTACTTTTCTATTTGTGATTGTCATTAGCAGTTGTTTTACGCTTACAGGGCCTTTAGGAATACTGGTCATTATTTAAAGCAGAGAAGAGGGGAAAATACCCCCCCCCCCTTCTCTGGTATATACACAAGTAGGTGTATCTGTGTGATGTTAGACTGGGCTGCTGAGCTGCAGTGTTTGCCAGTTGATTTTAATTGTTTCTCTTCTGTTATTATCTATGTAGAGCTGGTAATCACATGTGTCACAGATAGGCCTCAGACCCTCTGGATTATTTTATTTTTTTGCATTAAAAAAGTAAAATAAAATAAAATTTAACAGGCATTTATTAATAGCCTTTTTGCTAGATTTTTGAGGTCATTAGAGGTAGGCAGGGCATGCGGAATACGGTACGGCCAGTAAGAGCAGGAAGGAGCCATGCTTACCAGGATGCCATGCCCGCTAATTTTTTTTTCCCCCGCTGTAGGTGCCTTTCCCCTTAGCCTCCGTGTCCCATGCTAGTGAAATGCATATAAATGGGTTTGACACCAGAAACAAAGTCTAGTGTCACAATACCTACAAACGCTGTTACTAGTATTTGCAAGCATTGCGGCTTTACAGGCGATAAAATAAGCTTACACAACACCATTGGGTACCAGGGGCCTAAAACAGAACCTACATAGCTGATAATGGGAGAGAATGGTAGAGATTACAGTTTATATTTATCTGTACTTGTTCTCACGTCTGTGAATTTGCCAGTACTAGGTATTAGTACCAAATTTTAGCCAGAACATGTAAGTTTGTCACGTCTTTTAATTTTATTTAGTCAATGTCATTTGTTTGTTAATTGGCACTAAAATAGTGTTACAACCCTGCACCCAAATATCCTTTTATGTGCAGGCTGGATCGAAGCTCAGACAACACTAAGGAACAACTACAAATAAAAGTAGGACTTTTACATGCTTGGTATACCCTGTCATTATGATAGTAGTTTGGGGTGTCCTTTCCACTATGCAATTTGTTGTATCGAGCAGCATCCTTGTTCTTTGGGACTATGCTGCTCAGTGGCTCTCGCAGAGGGGGTTTCTGGTTCTCCAGAAATCCCTCCCCTCCGCGAAGAACGGGGGCTAAACAGTGCCCCTACATAGCGGCACTGTACTGTACAGCAGCCGCGGCGCTGTCAAAGAAGCTTCTTTGACACTTCTTTAACAGCGCCGCGGCTGCTGTACTAATACAGTGCCGCCTAAATGGAGCTGCCCCCCTTAAAAATCCTGCTTGCGCCCCTGCTGCTCACCATCAACATTCCTAAGGTCTGCCCAGAGCAGGGGAGATTGGATGCAGGGGCTGTATAGGAAACCCACACGGAGAGGTCTTCCCTGCACCCAGTACTTCTAGCCCTTGTTTACTAGTGATGTAACAATTACTGACATAACAAACTCACTAAAAGCTTTAATCTAACAATTGGAGAGGTGCAAAAGGTAACAAAAATAATGTCTCAGAAATGATAATAAAATCATACTCATGACCCCCACTGAGCCCTACGTACAATAAGACGGTAATACACAATCTTTGTATGCATGTATGAATATAAAGTATATATGTATGTATTATTGATATTGTACCACCCGTGTACATAATGCTTTAGAAACGTACAAATTACAGAGAACAGTATCATGCAAATTACGTGGTAAACTAATAGGAAAGGATTTACAATCAAAACAGTATAATGGAAAAATGCACAGACAATCTAGGAATAAATTTATATATATATAAATATGATGTTGTTTCCACAAGGATCATACTGTCAAGCAAACACCCAAAAATACTGCAAAACCCCTACCATCTTCCTGCTTTCACACTAGCTCCCCCTTCAGAGTTTAAGCAATGCACTACAAAAGTCACAAAGGCAATATATACATATTAGGTAACCAAGGGGTTAAAAATGTGTCATAGAGCAAATAAAACAATAAAATACTAGTGTAATTAGTGAATTTTCATTGGCAGTGTAAACATGAATAATATATATATATATATATATATATATATATATATATATATATCTATAATTTTATTTTCTATATATATGTATATTATTTTATTTTGCAGGCATACAGATTTGGGGTTTGGTTGCAAATTCATATCTATCATATTATAATTTAAGGAGAATGGTTTTACAGAGGCCAGATAAAACCTGCTAGAAACAGAAAGTGAGATTAATATTTCAATGTAAGCTTTCCGGTCAGTTGTATCTGCGATAGATGTGGACATCCCCAGCCTCCCATCTGGATGGATCACTAGAGACTATTACTACAGAATTTCTGCAGGAGTTTTTAAAGAATTATGGAATTAAAGAGAGCACTGCTTATGTAACATTGTGATCCATGATTATTTCTCTGTGATGTGCTTTACTTACAGAAGTACATTGTTTTATGCTGGATTCTCCAAACACCACTGAGCTAAAGAGTAACACAGGGTACAAGAGGCAGGTGGGAGAGCCCCGGTGACAAGCACAGGGGGAGCCTTGGGAATTAATCTGTATCTCTGACATCAGCACTGCGGCAAAATGGACAGTTCCATCTGTGTAGTTTTAAGTTAACACCATAGTCAACTGCTGAGGAATATCTTCATCTGGCAAAAACAATTCCAGCATATAAGAAAATTGCAGCTTTCCAGCAAAGTAGTGGTTAAATCCCATTGCCTGGTAACCAAAGCTAATGCATTTTCCCACAGCTATTGATCGTGCCTCACAGTATAAAAGCTAGGTCGCAGCTGTCCCTCCCTCATCCTCTCTCCAAGATGAGTTTTGGCTCAGATCATTACCTTTCCTCTTCATACAGGAAGATTTTCGGTGACTCTCCCAGGTCAACCAGTCGCCTTGGGGTGAGCAGTTCTTCGTCCAGGACAACAATTTCTGGTGGTCTTAGGTCCCAGTCACTGTCCCGAAGCAATGTTTCCTCTGGGTCCTCTTATAGGAGGTCTGCCCGTCCAGGTGGATATTTTTCCGGAGAAAACTTAGACCTGACACAAGCAACAGTCGTGAACAATGAGTTCAAAATCATCCGCACAAATGAAAAGGAACAACTCCAAGGTCTCAATGACCGTTTTGCAATGTTCATTGAGAAAGTCCACAACCTGGAGCAACAGAACAAGGTGTTGGAGACGGAGCTTGTAGCCTTAAGGCAAAGGCAGTCTGAGCCCTCCAGGCTGGGAGAGCTCTACCAGCATGAGATTAAAGATCTTCGGTCTCAACTGGAGGACATGAACGCAGAGAAATCCCAGCTCATCATCGAAAGGGACAGCTTAGAAGATGATTTTCATAAACTGAAGGCGAAATATGAAGATGAGATAAGGATGAGAGAAGAAACAGAATATGCTTTAAAAGCGCACAAGAAAGATGTAGATGATGCCACCTTGACTCGCTTGGACCTGGAGAAGAAGGTGGAATCTCTGTTAGATGAAGTCAATTTTCTGAGGAAAGTTCACGAAGAAGAAGTAACCGAGTTGATGGCTATGATTCAAGCCTCCCAGGTCTCGGTGGAGATGGAGATGGCTAAGCCTGACCTGACCTCAGCTCTGAAAGAGATCCGCTCTCAGTACGAGAATCTAGCTGCGAAAAACCTGCAATCTGCTGATGAATGGTACAAGTCGAAATATGCCAATCTGAGTGAGCAGGCGTCTCGCAGCTCCGAAGTTATCAGAGCTAGCAGGGAGGAGATCAACGATTATAGGAGACAGCTTCAGTCCAAAACAATTGAGATCGAAAGTCTTCGTGGTACCAGTGAGTCTCTGGAAAGGCAGATCCAGGAGATGGAGGAGAGACATATAGAAGAGGCTACTGGTCTGCAGGTAAATCTCACATTTCCCATTAATACCCATAACCTTAGCTCACTGAGATGCCGGTCTCTATCCATGGTGCTGAACAGCCCTCTGTAGTACACAATAAATATAAACTAACCAACTATTACACGTTACATTATGTGGAAGCTCTCATGCACAATAACAACCCTATTTCAAATATAAAATACACATATTTTATAATATTTTTCATATCAATAATGTAGACAGTGTTTGTAGGGCGGTGCATTCATTGGCTAAAATTCATTCCTACATATTTGGCTCTTAAACATATAACGGAATAATTATTAGATATTATTGTACACCAACTCTGTAACAATTTAGATTTCAAAAATACAGCAACATAGGTGTAGCACAAATATTGAAATTGCAACCTTTTGCTTGCACACGGTGACTTACAATTATGGAACATGAATGTAATACATTATATCTACTTATGTAACAGATTAAATTAGGTGCTTTGTGGTACACTGAGAATTAAAGATCATCTGGAGGAAGGGAGGGGGGTTAGGGAGTGGCAATCTCCAGTCTAACAAAGACACTTCATAGAGGTATCAGGGGATGTATCCAAAAGACACAAACTAGAGGAAGCAGGGAGCACGGATTACTGTCATAGGTTATTAAAATCATGAGCTCTAAGTATGACCCTATCATACTTTATTTTTTTTAAAGGAGAATTGTAATTTAGATCTAGCATTGTGGTTTCACTTACTCCAGAATAAAATGCTTTTTTACAGCACATATATTTGCTCAATCCTATTTTTGCAGTGCATAAAATGTTTTTAGTGCAATATACAATCTTCCATCATAACCATCCACCCATCATAATTGGTGAATACTAAACAGCTTAAGATGAAATGTATATATTTTTAATACCTTTATGTTCAAATATAAACACACACAGCTTATGATGTAAGCAGAGAGATAAAATGAATATTGAATTTGACTAAATGATTCATTAAAACAAATAGTTATGATCATATTTACGCTGCAGACAATTGCAACATCTTTCTTTATACTTAAACATGTATTCTAATTTTCAAGCTGATTATTTCTATTAAGAAGGTGGAAAAAAAAGATCACTTTGAATTGTGACTGATTGAGAGATGAGCATTGGGTCCACTTATTATAACTTTAATAGCCATATGTAGGTAGGGGCATCTAGTTCATTGCTGCATAAGATTTTAGGAGCTATAGGAAAATGTGATGATCCAAAATTGAAATCAGTGCTGTACATATACTGATGATCTGTAGAAGCACTGGTACATCATTTAATGGAGTGAATGCAGAGGAAAATCCTCCAGCAACACTGCTATGAACCAGCAATAGAGCTGATAGTCTACTTCTACATAGAAATGCAGAAGTCTCAGTTACACACACATTTGTAAATGCATGATAAGCCACCTGCCACTTCACGGCACTTCTGTCAATAGGGTGGTCCTAACTCTAAACAATGAGAGTCCCTATATACTGGGTCATACATTCATGTGTTTTTAAATTGAGAGCTAACTTACCAAGAGGTACCCCAGGAGCCTCCAAATAGCAACAGAGGACCAGACTCCCCATCAGCTACTGATACCAGAACATGCCTCTCAAACAAATTAAGTTGCAAAGTCGGTCTCTAGCTTCACAGCAGGTGCTTGAAAGGGTGGAATTATCCACAATGGAAAAAATACAGAGAAAAATCCTCCAGCAACACAGCTATGAGCCATTGTTAGGGAGTGTTTTAAGTCACTCCGTAGGGACTGTATGCAAATAAACCACTCTATTTGTGGTTCACAGATGTCTAGGAAATACCATTTAAATGGAAGCCTTTGGGTCAAGAGCATGACATTTACCAGAGCAGAGACAGGGATGATAATTAATGAACAACAAAAAAATGTGAGACAAGGGAGAATAGTAATTTCTTTTTGTCTTGTGAGGTCACACAACTATTTATTCACAATTGCATCTGATTATTAATTGTGATTTAAATAATATAGGGCAGATTGGCATCCTTATGATGAGAGGAGCTGGTCGGACATGGGTAGATTGAGTGGATCCATGCTATAATAATGTGCCTGATTCTGCACACACATACATAATGAGATATTGTCGTGCACGACACAATATTTTAATGGGAGGCAGAGTGTGCATATATGTGAGCATTCTCGTTATATCAGGTGTCTGCAGAGCCTTTTCCATTGTGTACAAAGACAGGTCTTACACCCATGCAGAAGTAGTGGTGAACTGACTAACCTGCTACCATCAATGATATCCCATATGTGCCACCACACTTTTTATAACAGTACATTATTATGTGCACATAAACCTATGTACTTAAAAGTATAACTATATAACATACTTGCCTACTTTTTCAAGGCAGGGCTTAGCTAATCACCTCATTTTGGGCCCCATCCTGCGACGTAATGATGCAGAGGATGGGGCCAACATTACCTAAGAATCGCGTCATTGAGACTCTAATTCTGCCCACTTCACTAGGAAGTTGGCAAGTGCAGGAGGTTGACCTACTCTCCCGGGACTCCGGGAGACCTACCCGGAATTCCAGAGTCTCCCGGACATTCCAGGAGAGTTGGTTATATAACTAACTAAATATACATTTGTAAAACTTGAAATAAAGTTACCCTCATGAGATATGTAAGACAAAGATCAGTGTGCAAAGGGCAGCACTTCAGGAGAAAAAAAGGAAATGTTTTAATTTTGGCGAAATCCAAAAGTCTGTAATAGACCACAAGTCTATTAAATGTTGTAAAAGTTTTACAGAGGAGCATCAAAGGTAGAATGAGCATGTGCTCCAATGTATAGCACTGTGGGCAAATGGTGCATTTCTACATAACAAATATGTTTTTCTCTGCATTTTCCTACAATTCAAAAACGAGAACCAGATTGTTATGTACTTAGTGAGGCTCCTCTGGGAAGTCCTGTTATAAAGTGGGTGGTTACAGAACAACCTGCAGCCAATCAGATCACTGGAATTACAAAATGTATAAATTAATGCATAGAACATTTGCTTTCCTATATAAAATTGTGGAAATATTAGAGACTGGAAACACTAGAGACCTTTTACTATTGAAACAGAATCAGTTATTTTAATAAAATGAATATTCACAATGGTGAGACTATAATATTCATAACTGCACCAGTAGCTTTGCCCAGCGGATACAAGAATCAGTCTATCTTGTTAATTATAGGATACGATCAGTCAGCTGGAGAACGAGCTGAGGAGCACCAAGGGTGAGATGGCCCGCCATCTGCGAGAGTATCAGGATCTGCTCAATGTCAAGATGGCCCTGGACATTGAGATTGCGGCATATCGGTAATTATACAATATGTTTCCAATGCAAATATTTACTCAGCATTTTCAACAATGTCAGCACAGAAAAAATATTATTCTATTTATCACACAATATTTAGATGTGTGAAATATATTGTACATGATAAGATCGGGGTAAAGGGGGCGTTTGACTAAATAAAGATTTAAGGCCTACAGTATAGATGTTTTATTATTTTTGATAATAGTGAATATTGAGGTAATCATGTTTTTTCTGATTGATTGTAATCATTAGGACCGGTACGCTCAAATTATAGAAATATAATTTTCCGTATGTTACACTAAGGGGGAGATAAAATTCAACATAAAATTCAACGCAATGGGCTGAATCATTAAGCAGCGTATCTGACGGTTTTGTGCGTATTGTTCAGAAAAATCACACTACATGTGCTCAGAACCGGATGATACCAATAGAACGCAGCCACGTCCAAGGCAGCTGTGAGCGCAAACGACACTTACTACAACCTCTGATTCACAGGAGTATATCGGGTGGGGAATGGGCGGATTCATGAGGTAATATACAGTAAGGTCGTTCCTGTGCAGCCACATCCAAGTCAAACTCAGGCGCACACAGAAGTACGCTGGTTCTCTTGCTCCAAATAAGGGGGGGCTAGTTTAAGTTCCAAATACTAGTGCTGAGTATGTATGTGAAAACTTGTGTTTGCAACCAGAAGCAACTGTAAACACATATTTTATGTACAGTAGACCTGAAGGGCAGCATAACAAAAGTTTTTCCAAGGAAAGAAATATATATATATATATATATATATATATATACACATACAAGTTAACCCGTGCATGATACTCATGCATTCTAGTCAAATCAAGCTACTTAAGGTGTTAAAAAGGTTCTGGTCATGCATTTGGGCCATAGCCCAGACCTCAACCACCAACCACTCCCCACTGTCACCCCCGGCAACCACCAACCACTCCCAACTGTCACTTCTTCTTCAAGAAATATATATATATATTTTTTAAATCTTTATAAACACTTTCAACAATTAACAAATTAAATTAACAAATTAAAAACATCTTAGTATACCAAATTTCAGCCCTTTCTGAATTTTTTTTTTCCACACACACTAAGAATTTAGTAGGTCAGTGTATAACTCTGCCCAGCAGGTGGCGCTGCAGCTTGGTTTTATTTTTTCCACACACAGACAGATGAACACACGCCACTAGACATTTATAATATAGATTCCAGTTACAATCATGAAAGACTATGTTATTGACAGGTAACATTAATAGCTTAATATATTACTTTTTTTTTGTGTATGTTCTTTTAAAATGTTATATTCCACATAGGTATTGTACGTATCCTGCAGTATCTGGTCTAGTAGAGCAGAGTAAACCTACACACGTATTTTGAGATCCGTTCCTTGTTGACAACGGGAGTACGCAGAGCCGATTTACGCGTGGTTTCAATGAAACGCACAATGCGCCCAGTATGCGCTGCCTAAATGACTCAGGCCCAATGTGTTCAACGCAAAATGAGCAGAGATTCCTTATCGTATTAAGCGACAATGTGTGAGGTCATGTCCGGCGGCACATGACATTGCATCTGTCCCTAAGTATAGTACCCCAACAATAATGCCATTTTCAATTGCAATTAAAATTTAAGTCTTTAGGCTTTAGTAAGAAATGTTCTAGAAATGAAAATACCCCGCCCCTCCCCCCCCCCGCTCACCTAGAGATGGAGAGGGGCTGCATATTAAAGGACAATCTGGGCAGCTCTGTCTCCACTCACCTTGGTCAGGGTCTCCAGGCCAGTGTGACGTGCTAGAGACACAACTCTGTCTGATCACTGAGCAGCATTTACCATCATATATCTCTAGGCTGTAGAAGCATTGGTTACAGGTGCCAGTGGGGGTGAGTAGCTTACTTTCTGTTGGCATAGATGGGAGGAAAAGGGGGTGTACCAAGATAAATTTTGGGGCCCCGGTATAGCAGTTCTTGGGGCACCTTCCATAGCCACCATAGGGGGCAGAGCCACATTAGGTTGGTGACATCTCTTACTTAAAAGGCAGTTCATTGCCCCCAGGCACGCCAGGGCCCTAGTACTTTGTACCTGCTCCACCTCTCAACGCCCCTGAAGGGGGGAGGTAAGAGTAAGAGAGGAGGAAGTAGGTTTGGTTAGGAAAAATAAAAATAGAAGACAAAAGATTTAGAAAACAACAATGTAAGAAAAGAAAAGAGAGGGGACAATTACTTTCAAATGACAACTAATTAGCATTACAACAAGACTAATAAGTGTCAATATGTATTTTTAAATATAACTGTTATTTATTGCTTTCCATATTTTTCCAGGAAATTGCTGGAGGGTGAGGAGACCAGGTTCACTGGAATAAGCATTATGCCTCCAAACCCACATCAGAGTTATTCTTATCAGTCGCGAGTCCACAGTTCTTCATCCAAGATCACACCTGCCGCCACCTCCATGAAGAAAGATGAAGCCGACGCCGGCGCCAAAGTAACTCCTAAAAAGCCTACTCACAAAGCGGAGACCTATGAGGAGATCATCGAAGAAACCGTTGTGTCAACCAAAATAATAGATAAGCCAGAGCAGAATGCGGGAGGCGACAGTAAACCTTAAACAACTAGATCTTTACAAATTAAATAGAATGTTCACTTTGACATAGATCCATTCACTCTTAGAATTACACAATAAATGCTAGTTTCATAGATGGTCACAAACGTGTTCTAGGGAGATGTGTTCATGTTGGATATCAGAAGAAATACCTAATTCTGATATAAACTCTAGAATGTCCTGTCAGTTTCACAACACTTGAGAGCAACGGGTGAGCTCAGCCTACTGTAGATGATCCCTAGTTGAAAGATCCATTACCAGAAGGAATCATGATGCATTGGTGAGGCTTGAGATATACACTGTTCTAGAAAGGAAGAGTCGACCATTCCATCGTGTATTGTTATAGCCACTCATCAATAAAAGCACATCACTCTTTCATACTACTTAAGATAGAATACAGTCTTACAAGTTGCACTTAGTTTCTAGGACATTCGGAAGCACTGTTACAAAATCTAGTATCAGATACTATTGGTGACATGGGGACTATCTTCACTTAAAGCACGTTAGAATTCGTAGGAATTTAGAATGGTTTAGCCTACAATCAAACACATATAGTATTGTAACAAGCGTGTACACCTAGATAAAATGTGCACAAAGACAAGTCAGGCTAGGTCTTTTCACTTAAAGAGATACAGTAGCACTGCACTCACACATGTGTTAGAAGAGAAGCCTTGACTTGATTTAGAAGTTGGCATCAGACAGCAATGTACACCAAAAAAGGAAATTGACACAATCAGATTTTCTAAATGCTATTTCAGAGATGACATTGGGATGTGCCATAGAAAAAGCTACATTTCTACATAAAGATGTGCCTAGGTTAAGATTCTGAAATGTGTTTTAAAATGCCTTACTACAAGTAACATTCCTCCAAGTACGGAGTTTAGGTATGTTGTGGGTTTGCCTTTGTGCCCACAAGTTAATGGGATTATTTGGGACAATTTCAATAGTCGTACCCTGAAATGTTGAAATGTTGAAATCAATGATGATTCTATAGAACTGAAAGTAACATCACTCTAACACCTGCAGACAAGGGAAACAAATAAATGTCATGATATCAACATATGTTGTCTCCTTTCTCATTGGGATTGGCGGAGCGATGGAGGGGGGGGGGGGGGGTTAATGAGGTTTCCCTTACTGGAAAACTTGCACTGCTGATGAATGAAATATATATCCAAATTCACAGGAAATATATTATAAAGGATAATTCTACTCTATAATAATAAATAAAGTCATCTCAGTGAGACGTGCTACTTATAAAATAAGTACTAGATATATGTGACATGATAACATAGGTTGCAAGTAACTAACCAAAATCACTAATAAATAATCATAGGTTATCTGACAACAAAGCATAGTACAGTATAGAGACGGATCCTGTAGAAAGCTGATGCCCCCCTTTGGTCACTGGAAATATTACCAAATATTTTTTCTTGCCTCTTAATGGCTTTTATATGTGTGACATATTCACTTAATTTGTAATAAAGTTTGCAGCGATTTGGCGCGCCGATCTGATGCAGCGTGACAGCATTGCTCAGAGTAAGTATTGTCCTCCTATATACGGGTCGTGCACAGTGCATATTATGTATGTATTGCTTTTTTATACGGCGGGGGGGGGGGGGGGGTTCAGCTAATATTATACACAATTCTGGATGCACTACAATAAACCTCTACAGTAACAAAAGAGGTTTACTGGAGCCACTAATATGTTGAGGGACTTAAAGCCTAGATTCGGTTACGTCATTGTTCTGCCTAAAAATTAACTGTTTTCACAAGGTTGTTACTCAAGCACCTTGGAAAGAGCCTACTAAAGCATACTAGCCAACTCTCCCGGAATGTCCGGGAGACTCCCGAAATTTGGGTAGGTCTCCCGGACTCCCGGGAGAGCAGGCAAGTATCCCGCATACGGCAACTTGATCCTCAAAATGACGCGATTCGCGGTGAATCGCGTCATTTTGGCCCTGTCCCCCACGACAAAAACTGCATTTTGCCCAACCATGCCCCCCTGCCCGGGATCTCCTGGAATTAAGTTTCCAAGAGTTGGCAAGTATGTACTAAAGCAAGGCCTGTATACACATAAATAATCTCTGCAATACACCCAAACCAATGATCTCTGAGCTATAAATATATATATATATAAATGTAGGGAATAATTGAAGGAGGAGAATAAATAGTGTTTGTGAGAAGGTTGGTGGACTAACAACTATTTGCTAGGACAAACAAAGGAGATTGAAGACTGACAGAGAAATGGCTGATAATAGAGGCACCACAAAAGGTCCACAGCACCTTACATGAAATTTACAGTAGTATATTATAAGAACTAGGAGGTGTGAAAGGAACAAGTAGTGACACAATGATGTGTAGTTTGTCACTGAATGGTTCATAGCAATAGTTGAGCTATAGGAAGCCATAAGTAATTAGCATTATTATTAATAACTTTTCCTCTCAAATGAAATGCATTCTTATTCTTATCACTGGTCACAAAGATAATAATGTATTTCCCTACTGTGGCCATTTAATTATATATCCATGTACCAGCGAGTGGTAAAAATGACATACTCATACACAGTGTTTGAACAATACCTAGTTTCACTGCTTCACTCTCCTCTTCCTCCATTACATTTACCTCAGCAGTCACTACAACTGCTCACAATGGGCCGCTACATCACACCTGGCTCCACCACAGCTCCGTCTCCATGCACATCCTATCACACATAACTACCAACATTTAAAACATGAAATCGGGACAAAATAAACCCCACTTACAAATGAGCGAATTTGGGTAAAACTTCACCCACTTTCTGTTAAGCCTCGTCCTCTGGCAGCCCAGAGGAAGGTAAGTGCCACAGAATCTTTTCGCAGCACCTAGCTGGAGGCCATTAATAAAACTCTCTTTTGTGACGCTGGGTGCCTCTAGTCTCTGCAAAGCACATGGATGTTCAGGGAAGAAGGAGCATTAGAGGAAGGGCAGAAGTCTCCACTGACTGGTTGGCTCTGAGCAGATTGGGTTTTGTCCTATACTTCTCATGGGAAACTTTTTACATCTTCTGGTTGCACTTCTAAGGCGCAGTTTAGCTTCAAACTCACAGAGTGCCACATGTAATAACAATAGTCCCAATGATACATCACCGCCATGATTAATTTAGGCCATACCTGAGGCTTAACCAAGCAGTATTTTTTCTGAGAAAAATTTAAAAGTTTAATGAAAGACGTGGTTATAATATGCTAGGTGGTTGGACTTTGGTAGACTTTTGCATAGCGTGTCTCTTGAGGTAGTTTCCACCTCCTTGCAGACCTACGTGCACTTCTTGTTCTTCTTGAATCATCTTATATAAGTGTATATGGGCCTGATGTAGAATCGGATGTTATTTACACTTAACTTGTAAGTGTAAATTGCATCCCGTAAGTTACACAGTATTCCAAGTCACATGGATCCGTGCGACTCAGAATACTAAGTAAATTGCACAAACACACCTCTTTATCTGCCTTATGGACCCGTGTGCATGATACACTTAAGTGTATCAGTCACAGCAGCCCTGTAAAGCAGATTACTGAATAAATACATGAATGTATAAAAAAAACAAAAAAACGATGCATCTCCCCACCAACCAACACAATGGCTGGTTATGCTGTTTTGGGAGGGGGTGCACACCTTTTTTTTATTTTTTTTATTTAATAATTCTTCAGCATAGCACGTGAAGCGTGTGAACACGACTTTACATTGCTAGGGTCGCCCACTGCCTCCCACGTTCCACCTCTCTAAGCGCAGAGAGGTGCAGTTGGGAGACCCGTCTCAGTCTGAATGTGACGGATCCTTGGCTAAAAATGCTTTTTGCACTGTTCAGTTGGACTTGCGTCCGACTCTACATCAGGCCCTCTGTGTGCACCTTGGTGCAGATGTTCGTGGCAAGCATGTCTCTCACAGGTAAGATATAGAGCATGATGGGATTGGACACTGCACTTTCTTGGCATGTAATTAGATAAGTTATTTACAGCTTGTAATAGCAGTGACACAGTTTCAAACCTCCTTGTGCTTTCTCAAATCATCTTGCACTCACTACATCCAAACAGAAACAATACCCAAAGAGAACTACAAAAAAACATGATCATTAGTACATTATAACAAACTTTAAAACTAATACAAAAATGAATAATCTAATTGTTGTCTTTATTTCTGATTTATAGGGAGTCTCAGGTGCTGATTCTATCTGGATTTGGGTGCAAGCTGAACATATGTCCAGCTTGATAATATATTGTAAACTGTATTTTTTATCTGATTATACTGAATATGTGTAAAAGCAACTTTTGTGCACATATTTCTATGACAACACAAGATATTGATGCATATTGCTATACATTTGTATTCTAAAGTATGATGTGATGCTTTATATATACAGTATATATATATATATATATATATATATATATATATATATATATATATTCATTTGTATTAACTTGAGAAAGGACCTTTAAAGACATTGCCGTTTTAAATTTGCCCTGGAAGTCGCCGAATATCGCCAACCTGCAAAAACCTCAGTTTAAAACATTTACCCCATGAAGTCCAGACAGCTTATCATTCTTAACACAAGCTATAACTAGTAAATTTTCCTTAATGCGTGCCAATATGGTGCATTTTTATATACATATCCTCAATGCGTACACAGACTAACAAAATACTGCAATCACCATAGTGATCCTGTAGATACACACATTATATTAAAGGAATGCATTCACAGGTTAGTCTGGGTAAGGGCAGCTTGTTCCTACTCACAGGTATTTATTATTCACTATGGTTTATTTACATAGGGCCACCATAGGGGGGAAAGGTCAAATGCATACTGAGAAAAACACAGATCACAAATATTATACAGATAATATTTATTATAGGATGCCCGGTTCAGGTCTGTCAAATCTTTTCGTACAATATCACAGAAGGATAAGACACAAATTATTATTATCTGCTACCTGGCGTTGGACCCTCCCATGTCTGCTAACAGAACCTTTTGTCTCAGCCTTTGTTCTCTGCCCACTTGGGAGTCACTGGCGTTTAATGAGAAAAAGACACAGTGCAGATGTTGCCTTGTGATTTGGGCATTGAAAGAACAGGAATTGACCGGCCCTCAGGATTAAAGAGGAGGAGGCAGCAGAAGGATGTCTGACACATTATCCTGAGTGTCTGTCCCTTAAAAAACCTCTTCAACCATCCTGTGCTTTAACAGTGAGATTAACACATGGGACACAGTCCGTCATGAAATGGTTAGGTGAATGCAATATAATAGGATAGGAATGCAGACACTTATTAGACACATTTGTACCAAAGATTTAGCGCCAATTGAGAATATTCTTTTTACAATTGAACCGTTTTCTGCAAATAGTTGGAAACTAAGTTTTACAGACACCAGTCATCAAAAGTAAGTAAGTTTAAGGGTGATTTAGAGTTGGACATAAAACATAAAAAACATGAAAAAATAAGAATGTTATTTTCCATCTTTTTTTGCATCTTAGGTCTTATTATTTTTATTTTTTTATTTAAGTTTTCAAATATAACAAGACACATTTGTCATGGGTATTATGTACATACATAAAGTTAATAAGTACATAAAGAATAAGCAGCAGAGTCATTACCTCCAACAAAGTAAGGTGCCAAGAGTGAATTTTGGATATTCAATAAAAGAATGTCTGTGAACTAAAAAGGACCATAAACACAGGTATGTAACGCACATTCTTAATGCTTATGTCTTTGTTTCACATCAATTTCAAGGTTGCCTGCAGTCAATAGGAGTGTAATGTAACCCCGAGGTGGGGGGAGAAGGGGGGGGGGGTTGTTGTATCCTCTCCTATCCGCTCCTAGGGCCATGAAGACTAGTGAGTTCGTTTGGGCCCCTGCCCAAATTTGGTTATGGAGCCTAGCAATGCACTGTCCCGCCCCTGTCTGCAGCATTAAGTGCCATTTAGTAACAAATGATAGATTTCGATGGGAACACGCATTTACCTACATAGTGCAGTATGCTACAGGGAAAATTTAAGATGTGTTACTGAATGTGCTTTTAACGTTCCGTTAAAGCAAGGACAAGGGTTTTATCTATCCATTGTTTTTTGACATCAGTGTGTAAGAGCAATTACACTTAAACTCTGCAGTTCAAAGGCAAGGCTTCTGACACCAATCCAACTATTTGGGTGTCTTACAAAATAACATAACTTTCACCAGCTTGGAAGATCCAAGATCAGCTCCGTCTAGTTTACCCACACCAGATTACACAGGGTGGAGGTAAACACAAATCAACCAAACTGATGGAAAATCTGGATCCCTGATTCAGTTTTGAAAGTAATTTATTTAAGTCCTCGCTGCAAGTTAGTTACATATATTTTATGTATTTCTATAATAGAATTTGATTGTTTGGAAATGTACAAATAGGATCATAGGGACCAGGCGTGCATGTGGACTATTTTTTGACCCTGATGTTACAGACCTTTATCTTTAGGGAATTTCTACCACCAAATAATGTCTTAGGTAGTCAGAGGATTCCATTTTCGCACTTCAGGTCTATATTATCTGCCAAATGTGGAAATTTTAAGAAAACATAATATTCATCCATAAAAAGCAGTATTCTTCTGTAGGATTGAAAGAAGAACTGAAATAATAAGCATAGGAGAAAATGAACAGAGAATCTGTAATGTGGGAAAAATTATAGAATCTGGAAAATCATCAGAAAACTAGACATTTTTTGTTTGTTTAGCACGGACCAATCGATTCTGACCTTTTGCCTGCTCCCAGCTTCCCTTGATATCATTCCAGAATAAATTATCAAGTCACTGTAAGAAGTCAAAGCAGTGTCTGTGTATACCATAAACATGATATCAGCAAACATGCTACATGACTGGCTTTCACAATCACAGAATAGTTACCATTTAACTCATTTTTCCCGATTGACGGACATAAAAACACAACAAAGGAGGAAAGAGAACATCGATTTCATCAGATACCTGAGGTGGTATAAATCTGTGACATTTACATCCAAATCTTTATAGAGAATCTTGAAAGGCCGTAAATAATGAATATTGATCGCAGACCCATTCCTCTTCACCCTGCCCAAGGGCACATCCGTCTTGTCTTTACAAATTGATCTGTAAATTACAGTTCTCATCAGCTGTTGGGAAGAAAAAGCAATTTTAGAATTTTACTATATGAAGACTTGTAATTTCAGAAAGCAGTAACCTTAAGTGTTCACATTATTGTCAATGTCACATAAATTGGAATAAAGCCCTCCAGTTTACTACTGGCTGGAAAATATCTAAAGAAATGATGTTACTCTAGTAAAGTGGAAAGTACATGCAAAAAGGATGTTTTACCAGGCTAGGATGTTGAACATATGTGGTAGTAAATTCCTTTCTGTGGTAAAACAAAACACTGAAAGTACTATAAATGTGATACCTGTAATGGTTAACCAGAAAATATGCAATGTAAGCTTTTTTGAAGGCGAGGTCCCTTAATCAGACTCATTTACAAATCACTGCTCATGTGGAGAATACTGGGCCCACAGGGTCTAAAGAGAAGAGACATTTTTTAATTTTTACATTTATAATTAGTTGCTGGCTTTTGAAGCACTGTGCTTAAAATGAAAGAAAAAAAAAGTGTCAGGAAACAAACTATCCAAAGCAAATGGCATTGATAAAGTTAAGTTGTCAAGTGACCAGTGAAGTTTATCAGAATAATACAGCCAGCCGGAGAGTCAGTGACGCACACAGATCTGGTGTTGCAAGAACTTTCTTTGATTTACTAAGACAAAAACATCAGTTTTTAAAGTTCAGATTATATAAACATCATACATCACAATCGCGCAAGCGTATTAGGTATGTAAAATACAAGGCATTATGCCAGCATATAGCAGAGTACATATCTCAAGGCTAAGCATACTAGAGCAAAATACATCAGATGTGGGTGTAATAATATTTCAACATATTTCTAGAAATATTACTACTGAGCAGGTGCATTATCTATACACATCATAAGACATTAGCTTAACAAATAACAAAGTGCTGCTATATACCTTAGAAGGCACTGAGCCAGCATATCATCTATGCAAACCATAAGTCCTCGAATGTAACATGGTAGCAGCCCAGATAGCTATCGGCCCTTCTGGCATTTGCCAGAAGTATCAGATGGCCAGTCTGGCCCTGGCACCCACCATCATGTTTCATCGCACCAAGACACCTAAACTTCCTAAAAATCCCGATCAACGATGAAACGATGTCGGGCAAATGTGCAAGTGTGTACACACTCATGCCCAGCAGTGTAGTTATGGGTTGAGTGTGCACTCACAATGTTTTCAGTAGATGGTTATGAGAGATGAAGAGCACAGATCTGACGGTAAATCGTGTAGGTGTGTACACAGGAATCTGCATACTCATCGGGACTTTCAGTCGCTGGTAAAATTATTATAGAATCTGCAGTAATTTTCTGTAGTGTGTACCCAGCTTTACTAGTTTACTTTACTCCTTCTCCTAATGAAGCTATTAAATCACTTTCTTCTCCTGTATACTCATCCCTTATGCGCTTAATATTTTCTCTTTTATCTCTCTCTCTTTCACTCTATGTACAGTTATTATTATGTATTATACAATGCGCTGTGCAGAGACTATAAACATATTGGAATAGGAGGACTGCGCTGGGGGGGTCTGAATTCTGGGTACCAGCACTCTTATACAAATCAATGTCACAACTTATATATTACATTTTTTATTATTTTTCTTTGTTTTGGAACCAGGGATGGCAAACCAAACAGTAACAGTACTGTACACATGCTATGTAGTCATTCACATCATTATGCTATTTAATCGTTACTCTTTCTTTTATGTACAGTGTCCTTTCTTATTATTGTTTATCTCTTAACACCTCCTCGCTACTATTTATCCGATCCTGTCCTAAATATTCCTTTCTCTTATCTCCCCTTCACTTAGTTAAATGCTCCCTTCCCCTCTCAATATTTCGCTCAACTGTTTGACCAGTTCCTTCGGGCTCAAGCTGCTTGTTTCTCATTGGTCCATTTGGAGGTGCGGTGGGAGACTGAGTCTACCCACGGATGATGTGGAGGTTTGTCTCTGCGTGACTTTGGTTGTCATCCAGGGGCAGGCTGGACTGGAGGGGAGATGCCCCCGGGCCGTTCCCATAGTGGGCTACCTTGGGCTGGGTCACTGGGCCACCTGCATTTTTTCCCTTTAAAATGTTTCTAGTAGGCTGTTGAGTCGAGTCTTGCCCCCCAGGCTAAAATGTACCAGCCCTCCCCTGTTGTCATCTCAGCTTGTTGTCTGCTCTCTTCATAGGCAAACCTCTCTTTATAATATTTAAAGCTGTATGAACCCTTTCAGACATTTAAATAATTTATTCCTTTTTAAATACTAATTATCATCATTCTCATTGAATATGTGTTCATGACATTTTCATCCCCAGTCTGTACACTTTACAGTCTTTGTATAATCTGACATTCATCCTACAGCAAGTCACATAAGCTACGTCAACAATTCTCTGCAGTTAATATGCAATTATTTACTATTTAATTTATTATTTATTTTATTATTCCATTTTTTTTATATAGCACTGATATATTACTCTGCACTATCCAGAGAATGTTTAATCACCCACAACAGTTGCTGCAATAGCAGCTTGCAATCTATATTCCCTACCATATAGCCACACACACTAGGGTTAATTTGGCCACAAGCAAATTAATCCTACCAGCATGTTCTTGCAGCGTGGGAGGAAACCGGAGCACCAGGAGTGATATGCAAATTTATTCAGCAGAGTTTAGAATGACATTTCAGGACAGCAAGTCCCTTTATCAGTTTTGTTTTGCTGTTGTCATTGTAGTTCAGTGCTGACCTCTGGGAAGTAGTAAGAACTGTGGCGTCCAGGAATCCACATGCAAATTGCAGGCATCTCGGGCGTGTGTCTTCAGTTTTGTTTTTTTTTAACTCAGAATTTTATTGCATAATAAAGTATGAATGAAATAATCACAAAGCAGATATCCAGTAATGTCACTCACAAAACAGTAAAATATATTGCAATATAACAAGATAGTAATGGGTAAGGGACGGGAGGGAAAGGTAGTGGACATTGAAGGGGGTGTAGGGTAGGCAAAGGGGGGGGTGGAGATGGCCGTCTCATGGGGTATATTAAGAAAAGCATGTTCACCTTCAGAAGGGAGCGCAATCAGGTCTGCATGGGAGTATCTTAAAGCAGTAAGGGGGTCGATGTTATATGGAATTGTGTAGGGGGAGAATATTTGGAGGAAGAAAAAAAAAAATCTACGGGACCCTATTCATAAAGCCAGGGGCCCAAATTTGATGAAATTTGTCTTCTTTATCTCGCAGTAGCGACGTGATTTTTTCCATTTTGGCAATGAACCATATATATGATCTAAGAGAAGAGATGCGAGAGGGGTCCGCATGTTTCCAAAATTTAGCAATCAGGCATCTAGCGGCTGCCAGGACATGTGAAGCAGGTTTTGCAGAGTGGGTGTCTAGGTCCTGTATAGGATAACAGAGTAGGGAGGACTGTTTCTTCAGTTTTGGGTACCTATATATAAGAAAGGCACAAGAGAACCTGAGAGGGTTCAGAGGTGGCAACTTTATTAATTAAGCGAATAGAGGGGTTACATTAAAAACAAATTTAAGACAAAATGGGCTAATTTACTTTGGAAAAAAATGTGCCTTAGAGATGGCCTAATTAGTAAGTATAACTATATCTATGGACAACACAGAGATTTGTGTAAGAACTTTTCCCCAGTACTGTGCAGATGAGAAGGCACCATTAGCATAGGAAGGGTGGTCAGACAATGGAACTCTCTATCAGGTGATGGCCAATTTTTTTAACTAGATTAAAAAGTGGATTGGATGTCTCTCTTACAAGAAGTAAGTTTAGCTGTGATGAATTTTAGTGACATTATATTCTGTTCTAGTGAAGCTAGAGAATATTGTTATTATTATTATATTATTATTGTTTATTTATATAGTGCCAATCATATTACACAATGCTGCACAGAGAATATGTAATCATCCACATCAGTCCTTGCCCCATTGGATCTTACAGTTTATATTTCCTATTACACACAGACACACACTAGGTTCCATTTTGCCAGAAGCCAACAAACTTAACAGTATGCTTTTGGACTGTGGGAGGAAACCAGAGCACCCAGAGGAAACCCACGCAAACATGGGGAGCACATATAAACCATACCTGCCAACTCTTATCCGGAATGTCCGGATGACTCCCGAATTCCGGCTAGGTCTCCCAGACTCCTGGGAGAGTAGGGCATTCTCCTGCATCTGCTCACTTCCTTATGAAGTGGGCAGGATTTGGAGCCTTCATGATGCAGGGCCAAAATGACGCGACTTTTCCGGCCTTGCCCCCACCTCTCCCCTGGATCTCCCAGAGGCCAAGGTTTGCAAGTATGATATACACTCCACACAGATAGGGGCCGGGGCCTGATTCATGATCTTAACTTGAGAAACTTCTTATATCAGTCTCCTGGACAAAACCATGTTACAATGCAAGGGGTGCAAATTGGTATTCTGTTTTGCCCATAAGTTAAATACTGACTGTTTTTTCATGTAGCACACAAATACTTGATAGCTTATTTGTACACTGAAATGTAAAGTTCATATTTGTGTGCTACATGAAAAAACAGTCAGTATTTAACTTATGTGCAAACCAAAATCCTAGTTTGCACCCCTTGCATTGTAACATGGTTTTGTCCAGGAGACTAAAATAAGAAGTTTCTCAAGTTAAGATCCTTAATGAATCAGGCCCCTGGTCGGGAACTAACCCGTGACCCACTGCTGTGAGGCGGCAATGCTAACCATTGTTTCACCCCCGTCCCCTATGTTCTGCATAATGTGTAGCTACTGGAATGAGAGTGCACTACTTATGCTCATTATCGTATTAATAGCTGGATCTGCAATTATATATTCTCTTTTTGCCTAGTGGTTTACACATCTGCCTCACAGCACTAGGGTCATGAGTTTGATTCCCGACCATGGCCTTATCTGTGTGGAGTTTGTATGTTCTCCCTCTGTTTGCGTGGGTTTCCTCCGGGTGCTCCGGTTTCCTCCGGGTGCTCCGGTTTCCTCCCACACTCCAAAAACATACTGGTAGGTTAATTGGCTGCTATCAAAAATTGACCCTAGTCTCTCCCTCTCTGTCTATCAATCTGTCTGTGAGTGTGTGTGTGTGTGTGTGTGTGTGTCTATATTAGGGAATTTAGACTGTAAGCTCCAATGGGGCAGGGACTGATGTGAATGTGTTCTCTGTACAGCGCTGTGGAATTAGTGGCGCTATATAAATAAATGATGATGATGAAGATGATATTCTGTTAATTTGTTATTGCATAATGGTATAATTTTGTATTGTGTAATTATGTATTATTCGCAGCTGCCTGTGCCTCATGTAATACAGCTAAATGTGTCATCTCCTATGTAGGGCACAGTGGACCATTTGTAGAGCCTTATACATAAAAGATCATAATAATGATGAATAATAATATTGTGTTCCAAGGGCGAACTTATAATAATGTGAATACAAGCCCTGTGCCTATTCGAAATATCTGCATCTCATAATGCAATGCCCCCCACACCCTGTCAGTTCTCACAACTCAATGTGTTACATAAGGAAATGACAGATGCGCTGCGTCCACCTTTCCTTTGGTAATACAAATAAACTGTATGATTTCTCCCACAAGCAGATAGCTGCAGCTAGACTGGCAGGTTTATGGTTTAATAGCTGGGGAGCGGTGAGTTACCCAGCAGCAACAATTCTACCGCCTTCTGCTTCCAGGCGACAGGCTGCCATACAGCCACCGGCAGAAAACATTGCTCATAAGCTGAAAACACTGGTGTCCACTGAAGTTTATTAAAGGAGATTTGAGAGCAAGAAGCGTTTAAACAATAAAAAAAACTCTCTGCTGACGCACATTTCATTTAGCAGAGTTTTAGCTGTGTTTTCTTTCCTGAAGATGAATAATTCATACTCAGTCTGCTATAGCTGGCTTTAGTGTAGGACAATCTGACATTATATTAAGAAATACTTGGAATTAATTCAAATACAAAGCCTTGTCTTGAGTGTGTTAATCTACGGCTATGTGAACGTGCGATATCAAGCAGATTAGCTGGATGTTGGAGCTTTATATTTCGTTATTATGATGCAACTAAGGTGTATAATGTCGACAGACATTCCCAAAGGATCTGGCACAAGGGTGAATGTTTGGGGATACTGTTCTGTTGTGCTGATGTATAATGTTGATACCTTACTATTTTTATGTCCTTGGGTTGTTTTTAGTTATGTGTCTGGCATGCAATTATCACAACAACATTATTCATATGGTGTCACTAATCACATACTGAATGCAAGTGGTACAATCATATTCACTGTGAATGTATCAGACAGACTCCCTGCAATGCAGACATGTAAAACATGTTGCAAGTTTATATATATATATATATATATATATATATATATATATACATATATATATATATACTTTGCTAACATTTGTGATACAAAATGGGTCGTTCTGAAGAGCCCAGTGACTTCAAGCGTAGTACAATGATAGGATGCCGCCTTTGCAATAAGGTGGTTCATGAAAATTCATTACTGCTGGATATTCCATGGTCAACAGTACGTGATATTATTAGAAAGTGGGAGTGTTTAGGAACAACAACAACTTAGCCATGAAGCAGAAGACCATGTAAAATCGCAGAGCGGGGTCAACAACTGCTAATGCACATGGTGCATAAAAGTCACCAATGCTCTGCTGATTCCATAGCTGAAGAGTTCAGAACTTCCACTGGGGTTAATGTAAGCACAAAAACTGTGGATCGGGAGCTTAATGGAATAGGTTTCTATGGCCGAACAAATGCATGCAAGCCTCACATCACCAAGGCTATTATTATTATTATTATTATCATTTATTTGTTAGGCGCCACAAGGTATTCGCAGCGCCGCACACAGTACTAACAGTAGACTATACAGGGTGAAACCATACAGTGCAATGAACAAAAAGTACCAATACTTCAGAAACTCCGGCTAGTCATATGCAGTAAAGACGGAGCGGAAGAACAGGTATGGAGACAGGAGGGGTAATGACTAATCACGCTTTTCTGTTTGGCAGTCAGATGGGTGAGTCTGGGTTTGTCGGATGCATGGAGACCGATACCTGCCTCACTGCATTATGCCAAATGTGAAGTTTGGTGGAGGAGGGATAATGGTATGGGGCTGTTTTTCAGGGTTTGGGCTGAAAAACAGCCCCATACCCTATTTGCCCTCCAGTGAAGGGCAAATTTAATGCTTCAGCCAAGACTTTGGCGTGAGTTGGTCAGCTTAACATATATTGCAATATGTGAAACTAACATTCCCTGTTTTTAATATAGAACAGTACTTGGTACAACATTAATTATGTGTTTGTAGAGTGCAGAGTATTCCTGTTTTCTTGTCTATACAATGTGGGCAACCCCCTCTTGCACCCCAGTCTGTACATGGTGAGTGCAGAGGCTCTATGTCTGTTTTTGTTTATGTGTATACACAAACAGTTCAGCCTTGGCCTACACCTTACATTGGGCACAACATTCACCAAAAATTGCCATTGTCCCTACTAGAATCACAACATTTCCCACACTGTGCTGCTCTCTCCTACCTGTTCTTCTCACTTTCTGTTCCTCTCCCACTTTTTTTTCCTCCACTGTTCCTCTCTCCCACTTTTTTCCTCCTCTTTTCCTCTTTCCCACTTTTTTTCCTCCTCTGTTCCTCTTTCCCACTTTTTTTCCTCCTCTGTTCCTCTTTCCCACCTTTTTTTCTCCTCTGTTCCTCTTTCCCACTTTTTTTCCTCCTCTGTTCCTCTTTCCCACTTTTTTCCTCCTCTGTTCCTCTTTCCCACTTTTTTCCTCCACTGTTCCTCTTTCCCACCTTTTTTTCTCCTCTGTTCCTCTCTACCACTTTTTTTTCCTCCTCTGTTCCTCTCTCCTTTTTTTCCTCCTCTGTTCCTCTTTCCCACTTTTTTCCTCCTCTGTTCCTCTTTCCCACTTTTTTTCCTCCTCTGTTCCTCTTTCCCACTTTTTTTTCCTCCTCTGTTCCTCTCTCCCACTTTTTTTTCCTCCTCTGTTCCTCTCTCCCACTTTTTTCCTCCTCTGTTCCTCTTTCCCACTTTTTTTCTCCTCTGTTCCTCTTTCCCACCTTTTTTCTCCTCTGTTCCTCTCTCCTTTTTTTTCTCCTCTTTTCCTCTCTCCCACTTTTTTTTTTTATTCCTCTGTGGCTCTCTGCTTTTTTTCCTCCTCTGTTTCTCTCTCCCCTTCCTTTATAGTACTGTCCCTCTCTGTTTTCCTCCCCTTGCGTCTCAGTTTCTTTACTTACCTTTTGTCAACTTCTTTCCTTTCTTTTCTCCTCTTCTGTCTTCTTTCTTCATGCTGGCTGCGGCGCTCCTCACTGACTGACGGGTGTGACTTGATGACGTCACGCCCGGCAGTCAGTGTGAATGGAGAAGAGAAGAGGAGGGACACGGCGCCGCGCGATCACGTGAGTATCGGTTTTTGGGGGTTTTTTTTTCTTCCAGATCCCCCCACCGACGAATACCCCCCCCTCCCCCGCGGCAAAAAAAAATAAAAATAAAAATTGCAAAAAAGAAAATAAAAAAAAAATAAAAAAAATTAAATTAGCGGAGAGGGCCCAGGTAAAATGTACCCGCTCCCCCCCCCTCTCGGCGGCCCTGAATATATATCAAAAGCTGTGTAAGTTGTGTTCACCTTCTTATGGGCACACAACATGCAGATGTTAGACCACCCAGGAGTATGTATTATCATAGTTTCCAACTCCTAATTTTTTAGGGGCAGACACAATTTTAAAGAGTTGTCCTTGGAATTTATTTATTCACAGGGATGTCCCTAATTTTGACAAGCTACACATTTCCTCTTATTCTGTATATTTGATGTAATTTTTAATCCTCTATCCCCTGGGCTTTATAAGTTAATATTTATTGGAAAAAAAAAGCAATTCTAATGAAACATTACAGCCAAGTCAAATAAACGTCACAATAGAGATCATAGTACAAGAAGGTCCACCCCAGTAGTACAATATATATTTTGATGAGGGCTGGATAAAGCTCAGAAGCCAGTGTTTAAAAATAATGCTGGCACCTAACTGAAGTGTCCCTGGAAATTATTGTAAAAATTGGCAAGAATGGTATGCTGAGCTTAATTGTCACGATCTGCATCCTGCAGCTCCTGTCTGACAGGAACTATGTTGGACCTTTTGTATATGTAGATTATATATATATATATATATATATATAACTGCCTCCTTACTCCAGCATGATTAACACCTGCCTCTGGCCTACAAAAACCAGCTTTTCCCAGCAGTTTTGGCCAGATCATCTGTTACCATTACCTGTGTTGCCATTACATGTGTTGCTGTTCCTAATTGATCTTCTGGAATTGACCTCTGCTTGTCCCTCCGTTTTTGCACCTCTGCCTATGACCCCTGACTCGGCTTGTCTGTGACTCTGTACCTGCTTTCAGCTCTCCAGTGTTTCTGCATTATCCTGCTGTGAGTATTATCAACAATACCTGCTTTCAGCTCTCTGAAAATAATAAAAACATTGCATCTACCTGTGAGAACCGCTGCTATTTGATAAGCTTCTAGAACCAGAGTAGTAGAGGTCTTCACCTTTAGCCAACGCCTTCCCTGTAGAACTAAATGCGTTTACAAGTACTCAGATGCCCTCAGGACTTAGCTCTATGGTAGTAGAAGCTTATCAGAATAATCGCAGCACAGGGTAGAGAAACCAAAATACTTGAGGAAAAAACCCGGGGACAGGTCTAGGTCGTGGGTCCGTAGCAAGCAGGAAGGTCAGGGTACAGGCCAAATATCAGGGCAGGTAGCAAACAGGGAAAGTCCACAAAACAGGCAAAAGTCAAAAGGGCACAGGAGATCATGCAGAGCCAGGGAAATGAGCCAAGGTCACAACAAGAAAATCGGGTCACTGGTAGCCACTTATCCAGAGGTACAGAGAAGCTGATCAGCAACAGAGTCATTCACTGAGTGCCTTAACCGGCAGTCAGGCTAAGCCCACTGCCTTAAATATCAAATCTGGCCAATAGGATGCCGGGGGACACAGAGGACAGTAACTAGCTGGAGTATTTTAATTAACTAATTATGTTTGCACACACGCACGGTTGCTACCTAAAGTCGGGATGCGTCGCTAAGCAAGTACTGCTTACTGTTTTTATATGAGAAATTGCTATTTCTCGTATAATAATTTCACTAGTGAGATGAATTGTGCTTACTAAAAGACCACATTTAGAATGGGTAACAGGTCGGAATTGTGGAATTACTGAATGGGGTTGTGACATACTACCTATCGAGAGACATTAGGAATATCCACTACTAATGAATATATACAATATACTGCAGAGCAAGCCAAAGCTATGAAAACTGATACAGATGGCTTCAGCATAGATGTCCTGTGGATAGCACTCTCTAAGGAATATGTCTAAATAATATTCCTCTCAATAAAAGAGGCAGATAAATCCTGGCAATTACTCTGTGGTTAGATGTCAGTTATAAGATCCTGTTGTGAGAATTGTTACTTCTCATATATAAACTGTAAGCAGTAGTTGCGATACTTAGGAGGACTATATGTGGATGCAATAAGGGCGACATACAGGATTGGGCCCACTTTGAAGTTTGGAGAAAGAATTTCAATAGAGCACTTTATTATTTTCTGCTATCACTTTCTTGATTTATGATTTATATTGATTTATGTTTTTAATATTTCACCACGATGGAATCGGTGAATGTTGGAATGTGAATATAAATTTTTGTATAATTTGTTGTGATAAAGTTTGGTTTTAAAATGGTATATAAGAGGATAGGATCTTTTGACTGGAGTGCCTTTCTTCTCTACTTTTTTGTTTTTTTACTTCGGTCTAGTCATTTTACTGATGCAGATACATTTTTTCTTTTTTTCTACCTTAGGTATGTTACACGGCAAAGTGAGAACGGTTAAATTTTGAGATTAAATAATAAATAAATCAATTTGCAGTTTGATAATTAATTTTCTAACAACAAAACCTACGTTTAGTCAGCCCTTCAAATTGCTATTTTATTTTGTAATAAATCATGCTGACCTTGAAATATAACTTTAGGGTGCTTGACACAAGTAGCTGGGAATCCCTATATTACTGAAATTTATTAGCTCAAAACATCTGCACTACAAATAGTGAACAAGTTGTTAAACTGTAAAAATAGAATTTTAGAGGATTATAGCATATTTTGTAACCATGCATAGATTGCCCTATTAAGAATGTCCTTGTCTTGACTTTGGCATTTTCTATTTTTATTGACCACATACGGTGTTGTTCTGTAGTTGGATTGCCAGTATCTCTGTGTGCTATCTTGGAAAACCAATGCACATTTTAAGAGGTGCCTGCAAGGATGTCACAGTTAAACAGCATTACCATAATATTCTCTCTGCGGCTTTGCTCGGCTCGATTGTAATCATGTTAAAGGGTAGTAAATAGCACTTGAAATTCCCTGAAGAAAATCAGAATGCATGTGACGAATGGGACATGGAACTGAATTAGGGATGTAGCGAGTGCTAAGTAGTCTGAAAAACTGGATAATACTCAAGTAAGATTTGCATGTAAAGAGCCTGTATACATTAACAAGTGGCTTGTGAAGACTTATTATGGGCAGGTTTGTGCTTTATGTACTAGATCTGTACAGTGGTTTAATTACAATCATATATTCAGACTGTGCTTTCCTGGTGTGCTGTATATGTTCTGTTTGCTAAGGGACTGTTCATACCTTTGAAAGTGTAAATAAGAATAACATTACGTTTATGTCCTAAGAGCATTGACATCAATTTCTTCCTTCTATTTATGTGTGGCAGTGCTGATTTATGAGGCCACATTTCTCTGTTTTTATGTGACAGATTGCCTAAGGTGGCTAAGAAACAGAGAATCAAATATACCTTCATTTACACTGCATAGAGCAGAGCATTTTGGAGAATAGTTCTATTTGGGTGAATTAATTAATCTTTAATTCTTGCGAATCTTTAACTATTGGAGGAAACAAGGAAAAGGTGATTTAAAATGCATTTTAAAAGGTATAAGAATGCATCATTTAATGTTTCCAATGTGTTATTACTACTAACATAATTTTAAAATGTAATTATTGTCGGAAATTTACGAGTGTCACCTGTAAAACGCTGAAATTCATTGAATCTTGCATTTACTCATCAGATTTGAAGAAGTAGTTCCCCAGAGATTAGAAGCCACGGATAACAATGACATTGAGAGACTTGATGGAGACTAGGCTTAGAATCCCAGTGTCAGTTTCCTGTAACGACGGTAGTCACTGTGTCACAGACAACAAGGATAGAATGTAAGCTCAAATGACAGAGAAAATGTGTCAGAAACATTCTGCATATAAGATGTGTAAGGTTAGAGTTATATTTAAAAAAAAAAAAAAAGAAAAAACATTGTTACAGGGTAAATAGTACACTGGTAGATTTACTATAGCTCCAGAATATAAATAATATTCACTACAATACATGAAACAAGTTGAATGCATATCTCATAACACTGCCAGTTGGACTATTGAGCCACATCCCCAATCTAATATATTTCCAACTAGGCCACCCTCCTTTCTCTGCATGCCACACCCCACCTGATCTCCAAATATTAGGACTATGCTGCACACATTGGAACTGCTGAGAGGTGTGTGTATATATATATATATATATATATATATATATATATATAATATAAATGTCTAGTGGAGTGTGTTAGTCTGTCTGTGTGTGGAAAAAATAAAACCAAACTGCAGTGCCACCTGCTGGGTGGAGTTATACACTGACCTACTAAATTCTTAGTGTGTGTGTAAAAAAAAATTCAGAAAGGGGTGAAATTTGGTATACTAAGATGTTTTTAATTTGTTAATTTAATTTGTTAATTGTTAAAAGTGTTTATAAAGATTTTAAAAAAATATATATATATTTCTTGAAGGAGAAGTGACAGTTGGGAGTGGTTGGTGGTTGCCGGGGGTGACAGTGGGGAGTGGTTGGTGGTTGAGGCCTGGGCTAGGCCCAAATGCATGACCAGAACCTTTTTAACACCTTAAGTAGCTTGATTTGACTAGAATGCATGAGTATCATGCACGGTTTAACTTGTATATATATATATATATATATATTGTCAAAGTCAAATAACTGTACGAAAGAAACTATATTGATAAATATTGTTTTACCGTGCGATTGCGATCAGTACACCACGTGTTATGACGCAGTCACAGATAAACAACGCACACATACACTTACACATACACTTGTACATAGTTCATTTTTCTTATAGTTCCAACCCACAGTTGCTTTTGAACAAATGTTATAGTTAAACATGATAATGTTAGAAGCACTTTATTGAGATCTAAGGTTCAGGTTAGACCAGTTTGAACTAGCTTTTGGTGGGAAGATTAGTGGGAAGCTGTTGGAGAGCTGACCCCCATCCTTGGAGGGCGTCGTTTGCACTGAACTATGAACCACACTAAACTGCACTGTCCTGGAGCCTGAACCTATGGAAACATGCCAAGCCATCTGTATTGTACTTACTATAACACCAAATGTATATATATTGCTCTCTGGAACCACCATTCAGTCTCTTTGACCACAGACTTCAGGACTGAATGACTGTAAGCTGGATCCAGCAGGGCACGGCGAATGTATCGGTTGTACTTATTTAATTGTTATTCTTTTGCTAATAAAACGCTTTGTGAGTTGGAACCACACAAATCGCAGCAGGCAATGATTATTGGTAAACGATAAAATAACTTTAACTATATATATATATATACTTCTGCCTCACAGTACTGGGGTCATGAGTTTGATTCCCGACCATGGCCTTAACTGTGTGGAGTTTGTATGTTCTCCCCGTGTATGCGTGGGTTTCCTCCGGGTGCACGTACCCAGGTGTTCTGATTATATACCCTCTGTTGAGCTTGTTGGGTCTGTTCCATATGCTCCTTGACAATGGGCATTACAGCAGCAATCCAATCCTGCATCTGAGATACACATTCTATAACACTTTAATAAGGGTCGGGTTGCCCTTCCCATGTCTCTTTTGCCACATCCAGCAACCCTCTGTGGAGAAAAACCTGTAGGGGTCTGAGGAACTTCTCTAAGGGCCAGTAATAAATATGGAAATAAATAATCCCAGTTTTTCCCATCTGTGACGATTATGTAGTATATCTAATGACTGATTGTTATTTTCTTTTGAATTCATATATGACAATGTGAATATTTTATGTAACCTCTCAAAGTATGTTTTACTGACTGACCTAAGTGACCTGTGCATTTGACCAAGAGTCTTTTGAAACTAGCCAGGCCTGGGATAGATAAACACCTTGGAGGAGTTTGACGCCCCAAAGTTGCAAACCATCTAGCCACTCAAGCAGAGCAGACGTGAGAGATTCTCTGAGGTGCCCAACATATATGTTAGCGATAGATAATTTACTTTGAATGCTCTGTGTCAATTTGGGAATCAATCTGACCCAATTGGAAATGTAATTCCTAAAGTGGTAGGTGAAGAGCCTGTAAAAAGGGTTTAAAATCTTCTGCTTTAGACATTACAGAGTACATTTTCAGGAGGGGGTCTATCTGAAATGTCCCATTTTCTCAATTGTGTTACCTCACACACACACACCAAGTCCTAACTAGTAAGTAGGAACTCTGGTTTTATTTCCTGTTTTATATCTGAAACTTATTTGTGCAACTTATTGTATGCCTTGTTATTAACTTTTTGGTAACTAAGCCTTGGAAACATTTTTCGTATTGAAATAAATTTAATCTAGCATATTCTCAGTGATTCTTTGTGGCTCATGCTACATGTGTATATGATTTGTGTGAAACATTAATAAATAAACATTAATAAGTGGTTTTGGTGAACGTAAGGACACCATAGTAAATTCTTTGTGGTGGCAGAAAAGGTGTATTCATTGCTAAGTGACCAAATGTAAAGCGCTACGGAATTTTTGCTGGCGCTATATAAATAAATGTTGATGATGATGATGAAGGTGACCCCAGTCACGGCCAACTGTTCAGATTGCTGTATCTGAGACAGGCTGAGCGTTCATGACAAACTGGTTGGCAGCTTGGTGGGATTGATAGTTTTCTTTTTATCATAAGAACTTAAGTGAATTAGTGGTGTGTGATTCTCGAGAGATTCAGCATCCTAATTGACCGGAGATTACGCTCAAGGCATACAAAATTTTAAAAGACATTCTGTATGATTTTCGTAAGATGAAGTGTCCAAGTTTGATGCATACCCCATGCCCCATGTGGATGAGCTGATAGAAATGCAAGGAACAGCCAAATATCTCACCACACTGGATCTGACAAGTACCATTGACCAACAGTGCAAAAAAGAAAACAGTCTTCTCTGTTCCAGAAGGGCTCTATCAGTATATGGTGTTGCTGTTTGGGTTACATGGGGCCCCAGCAACCTTCCAACGTGCAATGGATAAAATTCTGAAGCCCCACAGACAGTATGCAGCTGCCCAAATGGAGGCATGGAGACAAACATCCATTATACACGCCTATTCTTCTTTGTCTGCTTCCCTCTTTCCTAGAATAGATTATACCATGTTAACACCTGATCTGAATTCCGGTCTCATCCTAGACATGACTGGAATTGGAGATTAAATATTACCTGGCTAGCAGTACCAGGGCTGAGAAAGTTATTGATTATCTTTTAAGAAGTGACACATATAAGGCATAACCTGAGGTCAATTTATTGCACAAGTAGGGGCACACCGAAATATAAATAGTGAAAGTCAAAAGGACCTGGAGCTCCATCTATATAAAGCTATACAAATATCTGTTACTTCTAAGTATAGGGAGGATTATAATAGGTGCCAAGCATTTGAAACAGAATATGTACTTCTGCAGAAGAGAACAAGGAAACATTTGCTGGCAACTCAACAAAATATTTTGAGCATGATAACAAGGAGGGCAAACTAATGGCCTATTTAACTAGGGAAGAATATGGTAGGCAGCATTATAGAGGATCCTCTATAGAAATGTAGAGGATCCTGTAGAAATGTGTGCTTATTTTGCTGAGTTCTATACTAATATGCTTCTACTGGAAATTTGATTTCATATGTGAAAATCCAAGCCAAGATCTTAGCATTGAAACTGAATAAATGTATCCTTTCAATTATACACCCTGATCAAGATGGATTTGTGCCCTACAGATCAACTGGGACCATTTCAGATACCTTTATACCAACTTAACTTCTACACATTACTTCTGGCTCCTGTATTGTAATATTCCCAGATGCAGATAGGGCTTTTGATTTGATTGAGTGGGAGTACTTGTGGGCAAGTTTAACATAGTTCCTGAATTTGTAGCCAGGATAAAGCTACTTTATAATACCCTTAATGCCAATTTTTTTTTAAATGGCTGTGTATCCTCCTCTTTTCACTTAGGCAGGGGTGTCTGCCGTGGATGACCACTCTCCCCAACACTATTTGCTATTACAATAGAACCCTTACCTCACTTGATTTGCCTGTATTCCAATATGCAGAATCTTCACACTGGAGATACTGTATAGAAAATATCACTATATGCAGATGATATATTATATATAACTGATATGGGTACATCCTTGACCGGTGCACTGAGATGAATAATTGTGGAGATTTCTAAGCATCAAAGATGGAAAGATCAAATAATTGGAATAAATCAGTTATAATTATGGATCAGATTGTCAAATTGCCTATACTCACTTATGACTTTCAGCACTCTTGCATATAGATCTCCTAGTGGTAATTTAATAGACTCAAATCTTTAACAATAACTTTTATTATCTGGGGCAGCTAACCTCCTCGACTAGTACACAAAGACAGGTCCAACAAGGGAGGCCTTGCCCCACCTAATTACTGTCTCTATTTTATGGCATCACAATCACCCCATGCTCATGGTTTGTTAACCCGAAATCCTTTATAAATAAAGAGATGTCAGTTCTTCTGAAGGTGCTAATCTAAGGGTATTCTTAATTTTAGTCCCTAATAATATTAAGAGAGCAATGGGTTCAATTTATCTTTTGCCATGCATCAGGCACATAAAGTTATTTCATATACGGTGCTGTTTCACCTTGTACTGTGCCATTGTTTGTCCTTGTACGGCGCTACGGATACTTTGTGGCACCCTATAAATAAATAAATAAAAATATATATATAATCCACACCTGCGTGTGATCCAATATTGTGTATGAAAAGAGAACAAGAACATTGATGATTATTTATTCCAATGTTATTATTTTTCGTTTTAAACAACATAGGAAAAAAAACAGCATTTTCCATAACTTTTCCCAGCTACATCATGCATAACAGATGCCATTCCCTCAACAGATTACTTTAACATTTCATTCCTGAAACATATTTGAGCAGGAGCCAACAATATCATATAATGTCCTTTGCTTATGTTGCTTAATGAGTGTCTGTATCTCCACTTGTTGCAAAGCCAGATGGGAGAAGAACGTGGGGCCGCTGAACGATGAGGATCGGGAACAAAGTCTCCTGCTATCCAAAATGGTTTTGATTTTGAGAAACTGGCTGGTTTTCTAAGGTGTTTATGCTGCATAACATCTACTATGTATTTAAAATTGTAAAGTCCTCGGCCGCACGTGAAGGTGATGCGAGGAGGGAAGGTGCTTATTCTAGGATGTCCGGTTCTCACTAAAGTTTCGAAAAACACTCTTATACAAGGACATAACTAGACATTTGTGGGGCCCATGGCAAAAATTTGGCAAGGGCCCCATGTACCTCCCAATGGGGAACTTATTTTCCTTCAGAAACCCTTTTCTATGAATGTATATCTATAGTGTTGCAGTGGTCACACCCAGGGGTTTAGCTAGCGCATTGCTTCCATACATAATATAAATATCAAAGAATATAAAAGAAATCCCTGTCTTGTTCCATTACAGATAGAGAGGGGCTCCGATATAGATCCATAAATTCTTATTCTAGCATAAAGTTTGTTAGATAAAGAAAGATATTTTGATAGGCACATCGGGCCAGACCCAAGTGCTCCAACAATCTGGACTTAAATCTATCCTATCAAATCTGTGGATAGGAGAACAGCAGTAGTCTTTGAAAGTGAGCCCTAATGGATTAGATCAACAATTTTCGTGGTGTTTTGCTTTGCTCAGCCGGGAACAAATCCCACTTTATCCTGGTGTTTCCCAAGTTTTTAAAGACAACTTCCAACCAATTATAAGCAAAATATGCAACCATCTGAGAGAGTGGCAAAATAAAAATGTTAATTTGGACAGGGAGGTCCAATATTATAAAAACTAACATTCTACCGAAATTCTTGTATCTGCTATAGGCCCTACTCATGCATGTCCCACGCAATTGGTTTTTGGATCAACAACATTGGATCAAAGGGTGGCAATAGAGAAATACTCATTCTAAACCCATCCGGCTGTTCTGCCTTGGCTGTATACCATGCTTCCAATCCAACATCCAACGATTAGTCCCAATCTAGCTTGATGGAGTAATCTAAGGACTCAAAAACATATTTCCTCCTTGATTTCTAATCTGACACCTCTGGTCGCCAATCCATATTTGCTGTCAGGATTATCTAAACTTGCCTGTAGGCCTTGGTCTCAAGTGTAAATTCTTAGTGCCGGCCAGCTGGTGAGCTCCCAGGGGGTGTGCATGCCCTTCTCACATACTACTACTATTAAGAGGCATTTAAGAAAGATTTTGGAGGTTAAGACAGTGACCATCATTGGCCGTCCATTTTCAGGATGATTCAGTAAGCGTAGCTGTAATTGAGATCCAGTATAAGATCTTAACCAGATGGTACCAATCTCCTAATATTCTCTCTCTAAGATATACCAAGAGGTTTCCGACATTTGCTGGAGATGTAGCGAGGCACAAGGAACACCTCTGCACACTTGGTGGGAATGTCCCAAAATCCAGCCATTCTGGGAAGGGGGTAAAGGAATTCTGGGAAGTGAAATCCCAAACAATCCCAGCTACTGGCTCCTCAACCTGACAAACCTACCATATAGGAAATCCTTGCTAAAACACTGAAACAGTGCATCACGGATAGCAATACCTGCGCACTGGGGATCCTGAACTCCCCCAATGTTAAAAGAATGGTTTGCTAGGTTGGAATTCTACAAGAATGTGGATGATCTAATATTAATTAATGTCCACTGACAAATTTGAAGACTTCTGTGCAATCTGAGGCAGCTGGTTGTAATTTCAAATAAACCTGTGAAATATACCTGCTAAGGGCAGAGTAGGGTGACATCCTCAACTGCTTGAACCACTTCACATTTAGCAGCCCCTTTTCCAGAGGAACTAGCTTTTTTCCACAGTACTCAGATGCCCCCAGGACTTTAGCTTGCGTAGTAGCAGTTATTGATCTAGCACTTGCCCGATGGAGTGGACAAAACACTGTAGAAGGTAGCGAGCAACCAGCATGTCAATAGCAGAACTCTGGGCCAGACAGGCATGGGTAAATACAGAGTAACAGACAGGCCTATGTCAGAAGCAGGAGAAATCAGCAGTTCCTCTTAAACAAGGCAGAGTTAAGGGCTATAAGAGATATAAGGCCGAATCCATTAAACAAGTCGTGGTCAGGAGCAGGAGAAGATGGAGAATCCTTACAACAATCCAAATCAATTACTTAGAGAAGAATAGGTCAGGATACAAGACACACTAGGTCAAGTAGGAATTATCACCAGTACTAGAATGATAACTTTGCTGGATGATTAGCTGCATGGCTCCAGCAAGGATTGCACAGCTGATGCTACAGAGAGTTGAAGCAATGCTGATTGCTATAAACATAGCAACCAGCTGAATCAGTGAACTGCAGAAATGATCCTACACCTGGTTGCAGCAGTATTTGCACAGATGACATATCAGGCAAACAGGAGAGGTCCTTGTTTCTTAACAATACCTCAATTTTAATATTATGACTTTGTATACCTGCTCTCAAAACCCACCACTTTCGTTACCCTTGATTTACTTTTCCCCCTGCCCTATTATTCTGTTGTTGCTTTGTTCTATTATGTTGATTTTTACTTAATAAGGTGGTTCAATGTTTATGTGATTTGTTGCATTGCTTTTTCAATGTGAGATATGTGGATTACGCCTTTTGTATGTTTACCGGTTTTGTATAGCACTACCTATTCTAAACCTCAGTAAAGAAATATTATATATAAAAAATAAACTCATGACTATTTTATCTACCTTGTATGTTCCTATTTGATATATCCTGTTTTCCCCACTGTTGGGCACTGTAGAGCACTTTGGCGCCTTACAAATCGACAACAAATAGTGCATCCACCAGGTCCTGCAATTTTATCTGACGGGAAGACGCAATTGCTCCTTCTAGTTTAATTATTGTAAAAGGGTGGTCTATTAATTCCTTCTCATGCTCTAAAATTGTAAGGATTGTGATGTTGGGCAGCATGGTGGCTAGCACTTCTGCCTCACAGCACTGGGGTCATGAGTTCAATTCTTGATCATGGCCGTATCTGTGTGTAGGTTGTATGGCTTCCTCCCACCTTTCAAAAACATACTAGTAGGTTAATTGGCTCCTATAAAATTGACCTAGTCTCTCTCGGTGTGTTTGTGTGTATATTAGGGAATTTAGACTGTAAGCTCCAATGGAGCAGGGACTAATGTGAGTGAGTAGTCTGTACAGCACTGTGGAGTTAGCGACACTATATAAATAGATGAAGATTTAGTTACCTATAGTGTGCGCTTTCTGAATAATTATCTAGTGGATTTATTTCAATTGTATAATTTGAAGCAATACTGTTGGAATAGTTTTTTATTTCCACTGTCTGTTGGCAAACATTTATCATCTATAACTTTATGGATGTAAATAAAGGCTCTTTGTTACCTTAGTGCTTGAGCTAGCAGTTTACTGGCATTATTTATCCATCTAAAAGATTTTTTCCTGCATTTACACAATACTATTTTAGTTCTGTAATTCAGTAGCTCTCCTAGCTTTTGCTTATTCTCCTTGTACATTCTGAGAGACCTTTATGTGTTTCATTTCTAAGGATTTAATGGTTCCTGAGTGCTTCTGCTACTTACTCTTTCTGCTTCTTGAGCATGGTTACTCGTTGAATGCACTTCCCTATAATCACACATTTGTGGGCTTCCCAAATAGTAGTCTTCGCCATTCCAGGGCTATTATTTGTATCTATTATGACAAAGACACAGGTTTAGTATATGATGGCAGATATATTTCACCTAAGTTCCTAACCTACTTGATTTAAAACCCCAGGAAAAAATGTATTTGTGTGTAAGCTGCTGAAGGGCTATATGCCTGTTGAAAACAGGCTTTCACTCTCCATCCATAACCCCAGGCCCCTGGAAAAGGGTCCTGGGGTTATAGATGGAGAGTGGGGGTGGGCTCCATTCATTAAACGGGTCTTCTAAATTATCAGTGATTCTGCTGGTAATCACCTTAGTGGTGCTAGTAAAAGGCTGCAAGGAAGCTCAGGCAGGCTCTCATTGCCTGGGCAAGGGGCCTGCAGAGTGTCTGTGAGAGAAAGCCTGATATCTACCTGTAAGTGAACAGAGCTGAAACTTCTTTTTTGTTTTTGCTTAATCTGTTAGCCAGGAGTGACCAGTGTTTAGGTCGGACAGCAAGGAGTTTATTTTGGAGTTTTCTTTATGTTTTCGTACTAAATAAAACTGGCTGAGGCCAGTAACATTAAATCTTTGGACTTGTGTGAAATCTCTCGGCTGCTATAAACACCATTTACCCCAGGAGATGGTACCGGCCCCCCTACCCGATCACACTATGTAATCATAGTGTTCTGTAACTGGGTTTTATAATCTAGAACTCGTAATAGGTGCTTCTTTAGCTGTCAAGTCCACTGTCTGGGTGTAGATTGTGGGATTTCCAGGGCACAAGAAATTTGGGTATAGTAAGGACATGTGGTTTGTCCTATTGTGGATTATGTAATTATGTGCAGGGGTCTACACCATGTTGGTGGTGTGCTAGGCCATGCCCTACAAATAGAAATCTGCATTGACACATACATCATGCACTCCCCAACAGGGTTGTCACCAGAAATTGTGGAGCCCATTACAAATGAAATAGTAGGGCCCCCTGCTCCCTTCTCCTTAACCACCCCTGGCACCCTCTGACGGACTTCCAAGAGAGACTGGTCCTTTGAAGAAAACAGATGCTGAGAGAGACGTCTTGTATATTGCTCTCAGTGGGGAAGGCTTTACTAGTTTTGCCCCACCGGACCCCACATAATACTAATACTCACCCTTAATATCCACCCCTTATATAAAAATTGAACACCCCACCCTTAACAATAATACCCACACTACACATTATAAAAAAAGCCCATAACCACATAAAAGTACACAGCCACTCCACATGACCTGTCTTCCAAAGCAGATGGAGGCAGCCACACAGTCACATGTAAAGGAGAGGGGCGGGACTACAAATGAAAGCAGCTCATTGCTGGAGTGTCCCAGGGGAGGAACCAGCCACCAGAAGGATCAATGAGGGGGCCTGTCCCATTTAGGATGGGGCTGGCTCATAAAATCATCTGCACTGTGGGTCTGTATTTTTCTGCTTTCATTAGTTTCTTTGCAGTTCATCAGACAAAAGAAGAGGCATTGTTTATAGGCTTGTTAAATCTACTATCCTGCAGGCTATATACAGGGAGATCAATGGTGGATGGATGGATGGCTGGGTTATTATAAATATAAATTATATATATATATATATATATATATATATATATATATATATATATATATATATATATATATAATCTATATATATATAAATATTTTTTACATATATACACATGCATACATACATACACCATTGCGGATGGAATATTTATTTTAGTTGGAGAAAGTTTTTATTGGTAACACGTCTCACTGGAAGTTGAAAAGAATAAAATCTTAGCTTGACCAACATTGTGAAAAACACACTACGCACTCAAATTCAGAGTGTTTGTGAATACCAAATACCAACCTTTCAATTAATGAATGTTTTCTATTGTTACATGGTCTCCTAACAACTCATATTTAGTACGTAGCTTCGTCAATGAGTAGAGCGCTTGTTATCTGTTATTAGGTCAATATCCATTGTGTGCCATGTCACCTCACTGTAAAGTATGTCACAATATTTTGTTTCTCCAAATATTTACATTTTATACTGGGAAAAATAAACAATTTCTGAGTTAAGCACACATGGCAACTTAATCACAAGTATTTCCTAAACAAAACAGCACTTGGTAAAATACACAATGATAAACAACATATTGGTAGAACATGAGGTATTTGGAGATATGTATAAGGAGGTTATGTCTATTTGGAATGCTCATTACCTGAGAAACATCACCTGGTGATATTGTAGCTATCATTATCATAACCATTTATTTATATAGCACCACCAATTCACAACGCTGTACAGAGAATATTTGTCATTCACATTAGTCGGGAATCAAACTCCTGACCCCAGTCCTGTGAGGCAGAAGTGCTAACCACTAAGCCACCGTGATCCCCTTGCTATGGCTGGAAGCAGCTTTTTCTTGGAAAACAAAGATCATATTTATATCTCACATTATACATTTGATAGGGGCATGTCAGGTCTGTCTGAGCTGAACAGAAACACTTGGATAGATGGGAGGGTTTCTTGAAGAGTGACCCCACGATATGTTGGAGCCCCTGCAGACCAATCCGTTGAGGTGGTCATGATGGCAATACACACACGCGGGCTATGAGCAAATTCTGGGGGTTATTTCTGCTACCTTTCTGCCTGTTGTGCTATTCTTTCATACATGGACCAGCTTAATTACATAATACCCTGGAAACGGTGACATCACACATATCCTTTGCCACTGGGTCATGTACCCAACCTAACTATTATATTGCGAGAGGATCTTCACACCTCAATAAAATTTATAGGAGTACAAGGAGATAACAGGATTATGGGGATAAGAAACAGTGACATCTCTAGTGAATGGAGTGTCCCTTTAAATGTAGGTCTACAGTTAGCCAGACTTGGAGATCAGGTAAGGCAATTAGGCCACTCTCTATCAGACTGGAATTCTAGTTTTATATGTGGAGGCCAAAACTACCAAGATCCAGTAGTTAGCAATAAGATGTATTTACCGGGCATGCTGGGAAACAATGAGCACATGTGTTGACATCAGCCTACTACATGATTGTAGAACTACTGAATTTGTGCAGGTGTGGGCACCAAACGGGTCCTATAACCGTATGTTCCGGAATTAATGAATGTAACACTAAATGCATTTACATCTTGAAGTGGACCTGTCACATACAGTGGAGGCTGAACCAATATTCATGATTATGTAGCCTATTAATTCACTAGGAACCATAGACCTCATGAATATAAATCTGGAATCTTATGAATATTAGTCAGTGTCTCAGTGATGTCACTGGCTACAAGTGTGGGGGGAGCCGGATTATGGTACAGCTGACTAAATGGTTGCCTCAACAGTGTGTGGGTAATATTTCCAATATAGTCATTTTTTTTTATTTTTTAAACTCTTTATTTGTTACAAGAGGAAACTGCATAGAAAAGAGCAAACATCAAGTAAAAAACAACTGTTTTAAGACAACAAGATGTCTCCTCTTATTTTAAATTTTTATAGTAGAAGGAAGGGGTATGAAAGAGACAGGAAACAAAGTGAGTTAAGGAGGGGGAGCGGGGGAGAGGGTTGGGAAAGAGAGGCACGTATATCACCATACCTATTACAAAGAATATAGTCAATTTTTAATGTGCATGGGCAGTATAAATATTTTTTAATCAATCATTCCACCAAACAACTATCTTTTTTTTTTATTATATTTGCACATATTAGTAGATTCTGGTTTGCAATACAGGAATACACATGAACACAAGTGGCCCTCATTTCTGAATAGTACAGGACTGAAAACATGGTGACAACAAAATTAATAGCCTTAATTACAATGTCAGCACATTTATTATAAACACGCTTTAACAGTAGTGAAGAGCTTTTAATCTTAATACTCCCCTCGTATATCAAAGTAATTGCAACAAGTTCAACTCCTTTGAGACATTGCATTGATCCTGCATTTCATTAGACAGACACTTCACAAGGAAAGCCAAAACAGAACATCAACTATAAATCTGACACTCCAATACAGGAAATTGCACAGAGCATTTTATCAGCATCAATCCCAACGTTAGCAAGCTTTATATATTTCCAAACTGGATCTGACCTCCACCCATTAAACACATAGTACCCAAAACCAGTCATATTGTTGGGCAATGATAAATGGAAATGTTAGAAATCTGTGATTGTCTGACCAGGAAACCTCGGCGTTCTAGTGAGGATACAAGGTACACCACTGATAGACAACCCGTGGCCCCATGTGAGCCACATTTTCTCTCTAGAGTGCCTGCCCTGTAGCATTTCCAGCGTGTGTGAGTATATGTATACATCTCAGCCATCAGCTTCCCTCAATGGTCCCGCTAGGGTGTGGGAGAGTGCTGCTTACACTCCTCCCAGGTGTTTAACTGTGCCAATGTCTACTCCCTGCCAAAAGATGGTGCCTACAGGAGGCTCTCTCCTCATGACTCGCATGTGCACTCCACACACCAACCGCAGTGAGTGAGCACAGGGGGGACAGAGGAGCCAACTGACGTGTGTACTGCTGCAGGAATCGGATGCAAGTGCACTCTCTAATCGCTTGGCACCCACACAGGATGAGACTAACTAGCATGCAGCCAGGATCCAGGACCTTCTCCCTGACAGTCAGCAAAAACATGAGACCCAAGAACCAGTCTAGGCTGCCTAGCTACTCCTGACCTGCACCTAAAATCCAAAAACTGAAACCTCCCCATACTACAGATCTGCTTGTACAATCCAAAAAGCTGCTCCCCCATACATTATCTGCACCTACAAATTTAGTGGCCGGAGAGGGGAAGGAGCTGCATGAAGGTGTTAGGGGGAAAAGAAGATGAGCGTGGAGGCCATACTGTGGTCTAGTCTCGGATGCCATAGTTCCTTGCTACTGCCTGTCCTGCAATGTACTGTATTTCATTGTGGCTGCAAGAGTTGGGGACTGTGACATTGAGAGCAGACAGTCCTGCAGTGACTCAGAACTAATCAGCTGCGCTCTGATTCGCTGCCACTGGCTAGCGTGCTAAAACCCTGGGCTTCCAGCTACTCGGCCCCCTGATCAGAAGACTAAATGATACTGCTTCATCTCCATGGAGTATCCTCAAATCGTATAGGTACAGACAGATCTACACTTGTTCTTAGCCTAAAGCATTTACCAAAGCAATTACAGTATATGAGAAATGTCTTGCAGATTACATTGCCCACCATAAACCTTGGGATGATTCTAAGTATAATGCCATTGTGAACCTGGGCCTGTCCCCACGTCTAACCTCTCACAAAGTTCCCTCATTTAGCAAAAAGAAAAATTTACCAAGAGGTAATTTAATAAATAACTAGTCATGTATTTAAGGCTCATTGCTTTCAAATATTAGACTTCCTGGGCCTCTATGATAAGCAATAGAACTCAGACTAATGTTCTTATATTCCACTGCCAGAAAAAAAAGAGAACACATTGCTAAAAGAGGGTTTAATCCTTCCTAGAAAAAAGTACATAACATGAATATATAAGTCAAATACCCTTTAATGACAAAATTTAAAAGAACAAGGATGAAAACATGTCTGACATACACAGCTTTATTGTAAGCTCAGAGAAACAATGTATTCATGCCAGCACCTTACACATGGGACACCAGCCATACTTCATCTGTGGGTAGTTATAGCTGTACATCAACAACAGTCAATTGACAACAAAAGGATTTAACTTGTATCGGCAGATTGTTTTCAAAGTCACATTAATTACTGCAAATAAGAAGAATCATTTTTATAATGAAAGGAATTCAAGTACATATGAATAATCAAGTTGAAAGTTAGAATGCTTTTTGTATACCGTTGTAAGGGCCCAAGTTCACTTTTAATTGCTCTTGCAATATAAAATTATATACTCAGTCATATAAATCTGTGCTTTTGTTTTTATCTTGTTTTACAAAGTGTCTGTAACAATAATATACAGTGTATGTACATAACTGGTTGTTCCACGGATATGAAATTAGAACCTGTAAAAGGTGACGCAGACTAATGACACCAGTGACTCTGCCAACAGATAGGGTCACATGTGGTACAACTGTCATTGCACTCGTCCTGAATAGCTCTTAGTCACCCTTCCAAGCACGGCCTTCGTCTCCGAGCCAAGACTAGAAATGAACAGGACAGTCTTGTAGTCTATTTTCTGGAAAGCAAATAACCTCAAGTCAACGTTAACGGAGACAGGACCAGGCCAAAGTGAAGAACGAGCAAGCCATCCTGGAAAGAAACAAGATATCACATTTCTTCACTCAAATGCAAACTACGACACATAAAAAGCAAGGTAAACTACGACACATAAAAAGCAAGGTAAATGTTATTTCTACAGCAATAAACCTACAGCTTGCTACACAAGAAACCCCCACAACAAGACGCATTCATATTATCCAGTGCAATTGCAATGCAACCAATGGCTTCCCTTTCATATACACGTGGTGGGGAGCAGTATATTTTACAATAGTCTAGTTTAATTTGTCTCTTCACTTCAATATGAGTACCCTTTGTGACTTTTAATAAAATGTTAAATTAAATACATTTGACTTGTGAGAAGTCGATTTCTTTTATCATTTTATCCTGCACTTTCCTATCTCATCCAGAAGACTTTTTCCACATGTGTGGTATTAATAAATAAGAAAACAGTGAAATATTGGGAACAACTCAACCTGTTCCTATGGACTCCAAACCCTGCCGTCTGAGCCAGCTGACTCATTATGGACAGCCTGGTGGTGTGTAGATTTTAATTAGTCAGTGTCTTGGTTTGTTACTGGTATATTCTAATTTACAAGCAACAATTTCAAACAAAAATATATAACAAAACTAATCTTGGTTTTTAGCAGTGAGCATTCTTGAGATGGAGACAATGCATATATAAATACCACAACAAAAACCTCTCTGCCGACTTGTGTGATTCTAAGCATTACCATAACAATTTTGGGAAAAATATATGGATGGGGCTTATTAAGCAACTAAGGGACAGATTCAATTCCCTAAATATCCACGCGAGGTACCTCCGGAATGGCCGCGAGACACCTCGCACGGATATTTTTTGACTGAAGTAACACTGATTTTTTTTTACTTGCGCCCCATGGAGGTGTGAGCAAAATTCAGTGTTACTTTTCACCGTAGTAATGGTAAAAAAGTGCGTCCACGATGTTCTTAGGAATCTGTCCCTAACCTGTTTCTTTATGCAGCTGGTATAGATAATACTTAACCAACAGCTATCACATCCATTAATTGCTTTAACCGCCATGTTGGGCTTCATCCCTACCAGCAATCCAAGTTTTACACTGCTGATGCCAAGTATGGGAACGTACCAAGTTTTCCAATTGTTAAAATAAAATAAATACATTTCAAAGTCAAATCGGGCAGTTCTACCTTTAGTTTTACAGGCATACTAGGGCAGCATAGTCTGCAATGTGATTTGTCCTCTATATCTCTAGAACTCTAAATAGTTTCCTTAAGTCCCCTGTTATAGATAGTGAAATAGGAGTGTGCAGTACAGTCTCTGGAAGTCTAGTGGTTGCCTGGAATGCAAATTCATTCCATAACAAAGGTCAGCCTTCTTTACTGGATTGCCACTATTCTATTTCAGCATGTTAGGAGTTGATTTTCTTCTGTACTACAGTAAAAGCCATATAATTCTTGTAACAAGGTTTCTACTAAACACACACTATAATTTAAGGCTTTTCTTTAATCTCGTTTGTTAAGAATGCTTTGTAGCCAGGAGTGATATAAAAATAGAAATAGCTGTGTTAACCTTGGGGCTGTCCTGCAGAAGTAATTTACATATTTAAACTTGCTGATTAGAGACTCACAATCAAAAAGGTGACAAATGTTTTCAGTTCTATCTTTAAATAATTATTAAGCAAGGTACAAAGCATCAACTGAAGACAGAATAAGCACATCAATTCCAACTGAACCAGCACATTCTTGGTACAAGCAGTGCTACAAGCAATGTGAATAGAAATGTAAAAACAGTTACAAGATAAAGGCAATAGTATCTAACACAGTCATAAAAAAGCACATCCTAATTACTGAAAGTAAAAGCTGTGAGGAACTCCAGAAGCGCCTGTAATGGAAGATTTTCCAAGCATGACAGACAAATTGTGTTGTGCGAGATTATCAGACCAAAGCTGATTAATGAGAGCCACAAGCTCCCAAAGATGGAACCCCAGCGGATCTACTTATTGGGTGGAGGGTGGATATTGTGTAAGTATTAGCAGGAAAGCCCTGCTTTCCATCCTCACAAAAAACAGACCCTAACCATTAAGCTCTTAACAAATAATTTTTCTGTATTTTCTCTCTATTTTCCTACCTTTTATGCCTGTATTCTGGCCCTATGGTAATGCCAGCAACATCTTGTATTCTAGTGAAATACTAGAGGTATCACGATACCTTACGCTCATCTGCAATGCAAGATCACGCTCTAGTATTGGGGGACGTACAACTGTGTAGAGTCTCAGATCTCAACATCAAACCTGCTTTTACACTGATTGCTTCTGCCAGCAAACAGAGAGATGTGCATGTGCCTGAGAGCAGACCTAGCGCTGGCCCGTGTTAGGAGGTGCGCTCGTCCAGCGCTGGGAATGCCCTGCGCCATAAGTCTGGGGAAGAAGACGTTGGAGACACAGATGTGGAAGCGCTGTCTATGGTTCCCACTATGCAATGAGCAGAGTTGACTGGGGACTTTGCAGAAACATTTAGAGGCTGCAGTTAGAAAACAACAGAAGCAAGGAACATAGCAAGTTTAAATATACTGTATCAGAAAATGTATTTATGTTTATTCTAAAGGGAGTTTAGCCTTTAAGTTTAGGTGCAACTGTTTCCTTTTTAATCCATTTTACACTGTCACACAGTTACAGTTCATACAGTGTCCAATTGTGCCCAACAACAAGGCATGGGACTGTCATGGTCTAGAAGTAAAAATGTAGCTTCCTCCTGCAGTTCCCCTCGAATACAACCACTCGTCATATTAACCCAATTGTCCAAGCTTCAATTACTGCCTTCTGGGGGCTTGTGACTGAACTTGTTTCTCTTAATTACCAAGGTAATAAACCATTTAGCCCCAAGCCAAGCAACTATGGACTGGAACGACCCCTCACCCCACCTTCACTGATTGATAATCCCAGCACCTCTGCTGTTTATAGTCCTGGGGTTGTCAATCAGATCAATGTTGGCGGCTTAACACAGAACAGCCACTAAGATCAGGACTGCATAGTTTATAGAAGACAAACAAACTGCAATCACAGGACAATCAAGCAGTGAAAATAAAAGATTTCTCCTAAACAACATGAAAAAAAATGATGGAGACAGAGTTCATAGCATATCAACATACAACATTGTGATTTATACAGGTTTCGTAATAGAAATCAAAAATAATAAAAAAAAATAGGGTACAATGAAATCTAACTGTGCTTTTTTGGCAAGACCACCTGAGTGTATCTGTGCTTATAAAATGAATCATGACAGTAGCGTAGTATTGTATGTTTAATAAGTATGTGTATCTGATCCTTTTCCCCCATACAGGGGAGACAAAAGGATATTGAAATAGGTAACTAAATAAAACTATTATATATACACAAAAATATTCTATGTGCATGGGAAGAACATTAAAATGTGTCTGGTTATCAAGAAATATAGCAGCTTTGTTTTTATTAGTGCTGCTATCAGCCACAATCTAACATTTTATGGTTAATCTTGCAGATTCAGCACACAGTGAAAATGTATTCAGCAAGCAACTTCAATTAGCTATGGAATTGCTGTTATATGGGTGTTATGAGCCAGTGAAGCCCATGTCTGTGCTAAAACTGTCAGTCATACATCAAATGACGGCTTAGGTTGCAACTTACTCCCTCAGCAGCCATAGCATTTGCAGAGGGAAGAGAGATTCTTGATGTGTGTGTCCATGTCTTGTAGTGGGCATTGATCCGAAGGTATTCAATGGAACAGCATTGGAAAATTCAATTAAACAAAATAATTAACAAGTAAATTAAATATACAATAAAGGAAAAGCATGACCATCAGAAAACACCAAGTTGGGTTAATACCTCATTCATACCATTTGGAGGACAATGCTTACCATGAGATATAGAGGGCGCTGTACTAGGAGTAAGACACTCATAAAATAACGACTTGTCTGACTTTCTCCCTCCCCTATATGCCCCCTGTACAGTGACCCATCAGTTTTTATTTTAGTGCCCACGGAGTAGGGCACTTTTCTTAAATTTTCTTTTCTTTTAAGACTTACTAGCGGTGTTCTCATTGAGAGCGGGGATTGCGCTGTCAGCGCATCAATGCTGCCTTTACCAGCTCTACGACGTAGGGCTCTCGGAAAAGGGTCACACAGTCAGCTACACATATCAGCTACCAGGTACCCAGGAATTGTAGCAAGGCAGCATCGGACTGAATACGGGAGGCGCAGCATGCAAGCCCCAGTCTCTTCCAGTGTGGCTGAAACGGGGCTGGCTGCAGTCTCTCTCGGGTACAAGGAAGAGTGACTCTGCAAGCAAGCCACAACAAAGATGTGAGGCAGACAGTGTTGGACACACAACTAGACGGGGAAATAGTTTGGTGAGGGGCTGTGCAGGGTAAGCCCCACACCAGGGACTATTGTGGCAGAGTAAGGAGCCGCCATACTTGGGCTGGAGCTAGGGGAGGAGGTGCTTTCTTCTCCAATGGTAGCACCTCCCACTTGGCGGGATTCTGTATAGGGAAGCCCGCCATTTCCTCACTTTGTCCTTTACCTCTGCGGTGCCTGGTCCCTCCAGGGTTGAGTGTATGGTACAGTGTGTTATGATCTGCCTATTCTTTGGATGTAGCAGCAGTACCTCAAATCCACCAGAGGTGCTGCTGTTCTGTTCCTGAACTATTCACCATGCCTGTAGGAGTTAATCTCTTTGCCTGATTAGAACTGCACCTGTCCAACAGCTTGAAATACCTGCCTCAAGCTGTGCTCTGTGCAGTTCATTGTTTGTAGCTGGCTGCTACTGGTCTCCTGTTGATCCCTGCTTCGGTGTTTGCTTTGCTGCCGTTTGACCTGTTGCCCTGACCTTCGGCTTGACTTCTGGACTATGCTTAATCGCTTGTGATCCTGATCTCTGCCTGACCATTAGATTCTGTGTAACCTGATCTTTTGTTGATCCCTGGACTCTGCTTCCCTGGACAGCCTCGTGCCTCCTGGAATGGGGTAACTTATAATACTTATCCCTGCCATTTAACTGTACAGTCACTATCTGGAACCTGCTGCTCTGTGATCTCACCTGTTCATATCTGTGGATTTGAGTTATTCTTGCTTATACTGCAACCTGGAAATCTGCTTATCCCATGTTCTGAATCCTTGTTTATGTGTTTGACTGAATGAAGACATTTGCTTTATTATACTTCCATTGCTGCTTCGTGAATGCACTAGGAATCATAACACAGTGACTGTGCTTTTATCCATTCTTGTCATACCCTGTTTGCTGTAACTGTACAATTTGCTTGCTTCCACTCCCGACCATTCCAAAATGAGATCCTAGCTATGTGGTCGCATCCAATCCTCATTCTGCAACACAGTTTTTCAAACGGTCACCAGAGACCCGTCAGTTCGTTCTCTGATGGCTAAAGATGAGGAATCTCAATTGGGGCGCCCTTTTTGGTGTGGAGCTGGTCTATCATGACCACACATGCCAGCCTGCATGGATGTGGTGCAGTAACACTGGTGTTCCAACTTCAGGGGCTTTGGTCTCTGGAGGAAACAAGGCTACCCATAAACATCATCGAGTTTAGAGCGGCTCTGAAGTCTCTGGTGCAGGCTCAGTCCCTCTTGAGGAACACACCCTTCCAAATCCAGTATACAAATCACCAAGGGGGTCCAAAATCCTCTAGCTATGCAGGAGGCAGCCAAGATCATGCGATGGGCAGAACATCGTGACGGCGGTCTCTGCTGTATCCCAGGGGTGGACTATTAGGAAGACGACTTCTTGAGTCGCCATGCCATTCATCGCAGGGTTTGGTTCCTTCATCCAGACCACAACCCCCATCTGCTGCCGTTTAATGGAGAAATATAGATAATGTCTTCATTTTATTTTTTGCCCTTCTGCTCCACAGGAGGTTTCTGTCCTCCCTGAGCTTGCCTTAGGACACCTGTTCAACCAAATTGTGGAAAGATGGGGTCAGCTGGAGGACGACATGATGGCCTCTCGGCTGAACCACAAAGTAGCTTGGTACTGTGCAAGAACCAGGGATCCGCAATAAATCCGAGTGGATGCCATGAGGGTTCCTTGGTGCTACCAGTTAGTGTAACTTTCCCTCCGATTGAAGAAGGCCAAGGAGGGGGTGCCAGTAATTTGGTGGCACTGGATTGGCCATAAAGATCATGGTACACCGATCTTCTAAGCATGGAAGCAGAACCACCATGGAGACAAACTCTCAGAGATAACCTTGTAAGCCAGGGCCCATTTTTCCACCAGGACTTAGCACGGCTGGCTTTGACGGCATGTTGGTTGAGGCCTCTTCGTATGAAGGGTCTATCTGAGAATGTCATCCAGACCATGATCAGGGCCAGAAAACCAGCCCTCTTCTAAAAAGATTGTGGAACACTTACATAGGCTGGTGTGAAAGGAGAAGTGCTTGCTTCGAGTCCTTATTCCGAACACAAAAAGCTTTGCAACTGCGTCATATGTTACATTTAAAACTAAAAAAACAAACAAACAATGTATCTATGTTCCTTTCCCTGACTCAGGAGAACAAGCCAATTAAGTTTGGTCTAAGATTCTGAGGTGGTGCTAATAATAAGTATAAGTAACTATAACAAGAATCACAGAAAAGTTTATGTTTTACCTATAAAATGCCCATGAAATAAAAGACTTGTCAGTGCTCCTAAGAAACAATATAAAATTCACCAGCGTATATTCTCAATAATAATAATAAAAAGTTATTCCAGATGAAACTGGCACAGCTCCTAAGTGTGACATTTAGCTTTAAATCATTAAGGTATGAACTACCACTGGGTGATGAAGGGGTTACCAGTTAACCCATTGTTAAAAATTATCTCTTGTAATTTAAAATGATTACAGGATTTATACTGTACCTGAAGAGCACTTTTCCCAATTGCAGCAAGAATTTCCCTTAGTGTCTGATAGTGTTCCAGCAAGTGATCGCCACATATAATATCCACCTGTAAAACAATAATACTTTCAGTTAGTAGACTTTTGCATTACATAATCTAATAATAAAACTTATAGTACTCTAATCCATATCTGTAGATCTTAACACAAAGTATTGATTGTGATTTTGGTCCAAGGCCTAGAAAACAGAAAATTAGTTTAGAAGTGTGAAGGCAGCACGATGGCTCAGTAGTTAGCAATTCTGCCTCACAGCGTTCGGTTCTGGAGTTCGATTCATGAACCTAATCTGTGTGGAGTTTGCATGGGTTTCCTCTGGATGTTCAGTCCTAAACATACTGGTAAGTTAATGTGCTCTCTGTGTGTGTTGTAGGGAATTTAGATTGTAAGCTACAATGGGGCAGGGACTGATGTGTATGACAAATATTCTCTGTACAGCGCTGCATAATTGGTGGTGCTATATAAATAAATGACGAGACTATACAGCTTTGTAAATACGGATGTCTCTGTAGCAAGTTTTAGTAGTTTAATTGTGGACAGAAATCTGGTCTGTTGACACAGTGAGGTGTATCTGCATTTGTTTTCAAGAGTTAGAGCAATTGCCAGATATGCCAGACAACACTGGAGAAGTTCCACCTTTGGGGAATGGAGCACAGCTGGATTAAAAGCTACCGAAAACAATTATAGCCGATGCACAAGGTGCAGACTCAGGAGAGTTGTGAACAACTATATCTTATAGGAGTGAATGTCTAAACTGCTATTCCACTGCTAATATTAATGCACATAGTGTACATATAAAATAGACTGATAGTTTGCTACAGATATTATAGAGACTAAGGGCTAGATTTACTAAGCTGCGGGTTTGAAAAAGTGGGGATGTTGCCTATAGCAACCAATCAGATTCTAGCTATCATTTTGTAGAAGGTACTAAATAAATGAAAGCTAGAATCTGATTGGTTGCTATAGGCAACATCCCCACTTTTTCAAACCCGCAGCTTAGTAAATCTAGCCCTAAGACTTGTGAGATTTATTTTCATGCATATAGTATAGATATTGAATACGGATTAACTGGGGAATGTTTTCTGGCTATCATGATTTTCCAAGAAATTGATTTTCTGAATATTTGAACTTTTATCTTACAGTATCAGGAGCCCATATGTGGGTGGACAGTCTCACTTGCAAGTGCATTGTGCGATGGGGGTCACAACTGCTTCCTTGCAAAACTTCTCTTCAGAGTTTAATGACAGCTGCACACTATATACAGAGTATATGTCATCGTTACAGGACTATTGCAATCCCCATCACCCTCTTCTGGCGTAAACTCCAGAATTTCCAGTTCGCTCAATACAAGACGGGGAGAGAGTATAGCTGCATATTACTGTGAAGAAGAGTAGGGAAGGGTATAAAGGCTGCAACTACAAAAACAGCACAGTACAAATACATTATTAAGATAACAATGTATTTATTTTCTGACATTTCTGAGCAGCTGGATATTATTTTTTACTCATTACCTGTTGTTGTATTTTATCAGGTCAACAAGAATAAAGTAATAATATAGAAAAAAAAGAAAACTGCTCAATAGACCTTTGTTTTACAGTCATATTCAACTACATTTCAAATGGATTGTATAAACCTATAGAAATAAAGTTCTGAGTGTGATCCATTTTTATCTCTGTGAGAACAAAGACAAAAAGAGGGAGGGGTAAAGGATAGAGAAGAAAATTGGAGTGAGGAGTGCGCATGATTTACATTAAGTATAGTAGTAATAGGTTGTTTTTTTTAAACCTTTGTTGCATAAGAGGGTCACAGATTGCTAGAGGTTACATTAATCAATGGGTAGAGCAGGTTTTGAAGGAGAAAGGTGTCAATTCACCCAGTCTGCTTGACTTTAGATATATTGTGATAAATGTATATACACTATGGGGAATGTTGGTGACTCTTTAAAGAGTCATGTGGGTAGATTTATCAGACCTTCTAAAAAAGAATAAATAGAGGAGTTGCTCATAAAAACCAAGCTAATTCAAGATATCATTTACTAGAATGCACAAGAAAAATGATAACTAGAATCTCATTGGTTGCTATGGGCAACACTTTCATTTTTCCTTCTTAGAAGCTTTGATAAATTCACCCCAAGGAGTCCATACCCGCTTAAACACATGTTCTCTGTTATGAAGCTCACCTGCTTTTTAAATGTTACATGCCCAATGTTTACATTACACATCCTGAGGAAGAAGCCCTGGTTAAATTACCCCTAACAACAGCATGTATTTTCTGTTCAGTACATTTTCTGCAAGTCTTTTTTATATACAAATCTTATAAACAAATCCACTATGTACCACAATGAACTTTATATAGCAAACTAATTTCTCACCTGACAGCTTGTGGCAAGTTCCATTTTTCTCCTTAAGAATTTCTCCACATGCCCAATGGTTGCGTCTCCTGATACACGAACAAATTTTTTCTCCAAAGGCTAAAATTCAGGACAGTACAAAGTGTTTTAGGATTGCTTTGAAGTTGCAACTCATTAAATTGCAAATGAACATTGATTTTTTTTCCCCAAGTGGCCAGGAACTAAAAGGCCTAAAGAATAGTTGACAATGACTGCAAAATATGGTCTTATTAGATGGCTTCTAATTAGACAAATATAAAACATTGCAAATTATAGAGATTGTTATCCCAAACCATCCCTTTTTTTTTTTCTTTGCTAGGAACAGTTTCAAGTACTGTATACAAAAGGGGTGTGACCTATAAGTATGGGTGCACAGTTACATATGATTGTGGGTGTGGTCAGAGAATGTGGGTGTGGTTACTTATGATTGTGGGTGTGGTCTGGTGACTGGTTATAATTTATTTATTTTACCTGGGAACGTTGGTAGGTATACAATACCAATGCAAGATGTGAGTCACCATCTACCTATGCTACCTAAGGAAAAAAATGGATTCAGAGGATAAGGGCTATATTTATTAACAACTGGTCAATCAATTCCCTCATTAAAAAGGTACTGCCTGTGTTTGTACAAACCCCACTTAAAAATTGAGCTTTGGCCAGGTAGTTTATATAAATTTGAAGATATTAAGTTGTATATTTATATAAATGTTTGTGTTACTGGACTTTTAAAATACAATCAGTAAATTGCAGCTCAGAGTGTCAACTAATCCACCACTTGGAAGGATTTTTTTAATTTGAAGTTTAAAATAAAAAACAAAAAAACAAAAAAAAACAGGTTCTGTCTTACTACAGGTACAACAAGATCTGGCGATGAGCTAAGGATAACGTCTTTAAAAACTGTACAGCTTTTCATGCTTAACAGCAACCATCTCCTCACCAACCATGTGAACATGACAATTATTTTCCCATAGGCCTGTTTCCAGAAATTTCACAGATTAATTATGAATAATAAATTGGATATTAAACATGTATGAGCACAGCCCAGACACAGCAGTGGCTAGTTAGTGACAAAACACAGAAAGAGAGAGACAGCGAATCCTCACCACCGTTCAATTCTCTTTTTGTCAATTTGCTCTAATGCGTGTTGCAAAGGAAAGATAAAAAGCAGAAGACTGCAGACACAATGGGTATTCCCCTGCACTTCCGAAAAAACGGCAGATAAAAGCAGAACGGCTCTGAGCAGGTTACTTGTATAAGCAGCAGACAGACCTATGTTCTGCCAGTCTGCACCACTATATGGGTTAATGAGCATTATAAATGAAAGTGGTAAGGGGTGTTAATAAATAAACAAGGGACAGGGATCTTGAAATGAAGTACAGGTGCAATATTCCCAAAATGGGAACAAGTTTTTATTAAAGAGGTGCAAGGGATTCATAATGACAGGCAGTTGTAGTAATAAGGGCAGTATCTTTTAGAGAGAACAACCCATGAAAGGCAGAGGGAAATTGAAGGGTAACAAACATTAAACTAGATACAGTTTTCAGTAGAGTGTGAAAGTAGAGAGGAGGTGGGTTAAACATGAAAAAAAGTACATTTAACAAAATGCTTTGAGTGTGTATCCAGGGGGGGACACTGCGCTGTGCCCGTGCATCCAGGGGGGGCCGTTGTGCCCGTCCATCCAGGGGGGGCACTGCGCTGTGCCCGTGCATCCAGGGGGGCCGCTGCGCTGTGCCCGTGCATCCAGGGGGGGCCGCTGTGCCCGTGCATCCAGGGGGGCCGCTGTGCCCGTGCATCCAGGGGGGCCGCTGTGCCCGTGCATCCAGGGGGGGCGCTGTGCCCGTGCATCCAGGGGGGGCGCTGTGCTGTGCCCGTGCATCCAGGGGGCCCGCTGTGCTGTGCCCGTGCATCCAGGGGGGCCGCTGTGCTGTGCATCCAGGGGGGCCGCTGTGCCCGTGCATCCAGGGGGGCCGCTGTGCCCGTGCATCCAGGGGGGCCGCTGTGCCCGTGCATCCAGGGGGGCCGCTGTGCTGTGCCTGTGCATCCAAGGTGGCCGCTGTGCTGTGCCTGTGAATCCAGGGTGGCCGCTGTGCCCGTGTATCCAGGCTGGCTGCTGTGATGTGCCCGTGTATCCAAGGTGGCTGCTGTGATGTGCCCGTGTATCCAAGGTGGCTGCTGTGCTGTGCCCGTGTATCCAGGGTGGCTGCTGTGCTGTGCCCGTGTATCCAGGGTGGCTGCTGTGCTGTGCCCGTGTATCCAGGGTGGCTGCTGTGCTGTGCCCGTGTATCCAGGGTGGCCGCTGTGCTGTGCCTATGTATCCAGGGTGGCCGCTGTGCCTGTGCATCCAGGATGGCCGCTGTGCTGAGCTGTGTGTCCCGGGTGGCTACTGTGCTATGTGTGGGTGTCCAGGATGGCTGTTATGATTTTTCTTTGTGAGTCCAGGGTGTTAAAGTGCTGTTTGTGTGTATGTCCTGTGTGACTGCTAAGCTGTTTGTGTGTGTGTCTCCAGGGCAGGTGCTGTTCTGCATGTGTGTCCAAGTTTGCGGCTGTTCTTCTTATGTGTGTCCAGGGTGGCTGTGCTACCTATGTGTGTCCTGAGCCGCTGTGCTACTTGTGTGTGTCCTGAGCCGCTGTGCTACTTGTGTGTGTCCTGAGCCGCTGTGCTACTTGTGTGTGTCCTGAGCCGCTGTGCTACTTGTGTGTGTCCTGAGCCGCTGTGCTACTTGTGTGTGTCCTGAGCCGCTGTGCTACTTGTGTGTGTCCTGAGCCGCTGTGCTACTTGTGTGTGTCCTGAGCCGCTGTGCTACTTGTGTGTGTCCTGAGCCGCTGTGCTATTTACGGGTGTTCAGGGGGTTTGGCCTATTAATGTGTAAATTTGGAATTTTGCTAATGTTGTGATTTGCTCTATGTATTTGTGAAGTGCTGAATGCAAAAATGTTACTTATGTCTCTGTCTCAACAACACTGTATTCTATTTGGTCCTGTAACAGGTAGAGCTAAAAACAAACAACTTGTCCCTCCGTGCCTCAGTAGTTGAACAGCACCGATTTACACCAAGGCTGTCCTACATGTAAACTACTCATTATGGTAATAGCAGATATATGCACGCTTCTGTATGGAATATACTAATGTAAGAGCAATTACCTTGAAGCTTCCTGTACCTTGTTCAGCCCTAAAAGAAAATATTTAAACAAAAGTAAATTAAACGAGAATGCCAAAATACACACCATCATTCCCTAAGCAGACCATGTAAATATTTTAAGCTCTCTACTGATGTAGGTTTTAAAATCTCTCCATGCAATGACATGTCTTTTCATTTGAGGTTCTAATGCACTTTCATAACCATTTCATTGTCATAAATAATGCAACAGTGAGCAGGCTACACAGACATTAAGCACTTCAAGCACCACTGTAGTCTAGTGTATTCAAGCGTATGCTCTGAAAGCCAAAATAGGGTGTTCACAAGATGCATGTAACGAAAATGCAAATATAGCCAAAGGAGTTACCATCAACCTCAATATATCAGGTAATTTAATCCATTCAAACAGCCGTAGTCCGCTAATCTGACAATTATATTATGTACAAATACTATATGTACATTATATAAAATACCAAACACAAAAGGACTAGAACTAGTTAAATAATACATACATAGAACAGTGCTACTGTTTTAGTCAACATTTACTAGCGGCAATATTTATGAAGCTGGCCCTTGAAAGTAATAATGTACAGAGCTGGCTGCATGCTGGGTATTTGTAGTAGCAGCAGAGGAAATATTAGCAACCGCATCTCTCGCACCTTGTAATGAAGAAGGAAGAACTGTAACATTACTGAGATAGGGATTGGTGCTGCACAGGCGTGGCTATCATTGTGTCATGTATCTATTGGGGTCAGTGTGTATTTAAATGACATTACAAGCAGTAGGTCTATACTTACAAATGAAATGTCTTCTAAAATTTCAAACATAAGAATGATTTACAAAAGTACAATCATTTAGAAATGCTGCATATCAATTTTCTGCATTACTAGGTTATAATACTAAAACTAGGAATAATCACTGCATCCTGGGAGGAGGTACAGCGTATACCAAATACATGTTTTATGTCACTCACACTTAACATTCTATTAAAGTCACTAAAATACATCACAAAAAAAGAAATTGTTACTGTAGGGCGCTCTGCAATATGAAACACAGCACAGTCAATACAAAGATCTTTCCAGAGATAACACACCCAAACCACTACTGCTGGAGTCTTTTGCCCCCTTGTGGCTGCCTTAATATACAGAACATACTAATAAATGTGTTTTCTATAGTATATTTACTAAACATCAGTGCTATCAAAAATAACATTATTATTAACCCCTTGAAGCTGGGGTCACACTTTTAAGACCAAATCTGTTTTTATGGTTTTGTGCTGTGTAACTTTGGTTGGAAATTATGCTATCATGTTTTTGGAACATAAAGGGTTTCCTCGGATAACATACAGAAATAGATAGCTTTTTACATCCATTAGCTAGGGAAAAACAGAGAAATATCACACAAAAAAAAAATGTTTTTCCATAATTTCTCCCATGGTTACTTTTACATATTCAGATCTATCCCCGAAAATGATTGTGAAATGTATTAGTCTAGAGTACAGTGATAGTAAAAGGTTTTTTTTAAATCCAGGACAGATCTTTAAGTCATTGGAGATTCCAATAGGTCTCTGCAATGGATATATTTGCAATTAAAATAGCAAATTGGATCAGTTAGTAACTACAATAGCAGTTACTATTAGATTCATGTTAGCATGGACCTAATAATAAAGCTTTGCATGGTATAGCTGATTATGCAATCTCCTGATAGCATCCAGGTCTACCAACCTGGAGGAAATCCCTGGGAAGGTCACTTAGACTTCCTGTTACAAAGCAGGAACTCTTCAGTGTTACTGCACTGTACAAATATGATTCAGAAGGACCTGGTGGGAGGTTTTCTCAGATGGAATCTCTATTTTACATGAACTTCTTATCTGAATGTACAACTAGAACTTCTACATGGATCAAGACTTCTGCCGTGCTGTCCACAATCTTTAGACCGCCTCACTTGACTCTCCCCCAACATTCAATCCTTCAAGCCCGCCTATCCTACCACCTCCTGACCATCTTATCCATCACCTCCTCTTCCTCGCCCAGTTGCTTCTACTGTCTCTCACCACCCCTCCCTACAGAATATAAGCTCTTGCAGGCATGGTCCTCTCTACCTGTTGTCTGGCTACTTGATACATCCTGTCATATCTTCTGCTGAATTCTGTGTAAGTCCCCATAGCATTACTAATACTCATCTGTGCTACTTATGTGTATCACCTCATCTATTTGTTACTTGCTCTTCTATCCGGTTACACGGAATCTTTGGCGCCTTAGAAATAAATAAATAATAATAGATTTTAAGGGACAAGAATCATTGCGTTGTGTCGTGGAACGGCCGCGAGACACTATGTAGTGATTTTTTCTAGTGAAAATGCCGCTCACTTTTGCTCACGCCCCATAGAGGTGTGAACAAAAGTGTTAACTTTTACCATATAAATGGTAATAAAGCATGCCGCTTTGTTCCTGAGAACATCGCGGACAAATGAATCTGAACCTAAGGATATTCGCATCCACCTCAAAGTTTGATGACTTGGTACGATGAATTATATTTTGATATAGTCATGGGACACTTGGTGACTTCTAGCATTTTATCTATATACACATAAACATCCCTCACAGGGCATAATATGCTCTGCTTAACTAAAATGTAAAGAAAAACATTTGTAATGTCTACTCTACCAAGTTATGTATTGCCTCACATCATAATTAGCAGATTAAGACATTAAAAAGAAAATACACATAGAATACATAAATTCTGTTCAGAATGTTTAAACAGAACCTGTACATTACATATCTGCTGAATCTGAAAAAAAAGTTTAAATTTGGAGAGGAGATTTACTGACCCCATGAACTCCAGAAGTAATGACACGTCCAGCTCTGGTGGGATATGGAACAAAGGTCCTAATAATTTTCTTGGTCTTCCGCGACCCGTGGAGACTGGTTGTGGTACAGCTGTGTGGAACATATCAGGTCAGTAACGATGACATTTAGGCTTGCAGTAAATGGTGTTATTACAACAGAACGGTAATTAACTCACTAGGTTTAGGGACTTCAAGACCTCTTTCTTTGTAGAAATCACACATTTGCCTTTTTTCACCTAAAATAAAGAAAAATAAAATTTAGTGGGTAGTACTCGGAACAAGTAGTCCCTAAAGTTTAACAAAATTGTCGAAGTCGTATAATTGGATGAACGAAAGTATATTGGTTAATATTGTTTTACCATGCGATTGCGATCAGTATGCCACACGGTGAAATACGCACGCACACACTCGCACATTTAGTTATTTATATATTTCACATTATAATGGTTCCATTCCCCAGTGATTTATGAGCAGATGGTATTTAAGTTATAGTTATATATATTTTAAGGTTATATGTACACTTTAGTGTTATTTAAGTTTCAGGAACTATGTAATGTTTAGTATCATTTTAATCCCCTTTTCATTAGCAGTTGTCCGGTGCATTCACCGAAGGAATCGCACATTGCATACTCTAGTTAGCGATGTTAGGGTATAAATGTTTAAAGTGATACAGACTGTAAAATGCAAATAGACTAGTTAAAACTGGATTCCTGGCGGGAATGTCGAAGCACATACCCTAGAGAGATGACCCCCACCTTTGGATATTTTGGTTTGAACTGGCCTATGACCTACAGTACACTAGACCTTGTACACTAGACCTTCCTGAAGCCTGGACCAATAGAAGCAAGCCACATCATCTGCATTGTTTTCTCTGTAACACTGAGTGTATATAATACAGCTTTGCTGGCAGTGGCTTCAGTCATTCTCTGACCACAGTATTCTGGAGTGAAGTACTGTAAGCTGGTACCAGCGGAGCGCAGGTGAGCGCAGCGGTATGTATGTATCTTTGGTATCGGCTGTACTTTATTATAATTATGTATTGAATTGATAAAACTTTTGCATCTGCTAAATAAATTGTTTGTGCTTTGGAAACACAAGAAATCACTTAGACAATACTTATTGGAAAACGATAAAATTACTTTAATAAAATTATATAATCTGGCGGTTGTGCCAAGAAATATAATAGTAGTACAAATACAAGGGAGACATTTTTGCACATGTAAAGGTGCAGAAAAGTGATATTGCCCAAAATAGCAGTTCAGACACAGTGTATAAAATGAAAACAAACTTCTGATTGGTTGCTGTGGGTTATAGCACCTTTTCTTAGCCATCTGTGGAATCATTTTCTGAAATGTCCCCTATTCTGTTAAATATACATACAAGCTAATACTATTGTGCATAAAACAAGATCCATCATCGAATATTTGCACAATTCTTTCTAGCAAAACAAAGGATAAAAAACTAAACTTACACTCTTCCAAACGGACAACTAATTTGAAGACTATGTCTTGCAATTGTCTATCCAACCTAAAAAAAAAATAAAAAAAATGTATCATGATAAAATAAACATATGTGAAAAAACAGAAAATATTAAAGAATACTTAAACCTCTCTAGACAGTTTTTGTTTTGTTTTTTTTAGAATTAGGTGCAGTTGACTCATAAGATCTATTTCCCTCTACACTATTGTAGACACTGTAGCTCAGCAATAATGGAAGAAATATCTATGTGCAGAGTAGAGCCTATAGTTTCATTACATCTAATTCATAAAGAGTAACATTTATTTTAAACAGATAAATATAAAGTAACTGCAATGGACATCACATCAGCGCCTAATTATACATCATAGAAGCACCTCCATATGTAGTGCACAATATGATAACAGTTTATATTTCTCTCAGTCCCTAATTTAATATCCCATTCACAGATCATACAGGAATCTGCAACAAAAAGATAAGATGCAGAGGCCACAACAAACAGATATCACAGGGCTCAGCAGTGTTTAATATACATACAAAATATACTTTATGTGCGACTTTTTATATAATATTAATATCTTAGGAAAGCAAAAGAATGGTTGTTACGTGGGAGATTCCATGAAGGTCTATGTCACACTGTGCTATATACACTGGTAACAAACATTAATCTTTAAATGTTTTCCACAATTTGTCCAGTGTTCTCCCTAGCACCTTTTTCAGGTGTTTTTTCAGTGTTCTCCCCAGCACGGGTGTTTTTACTTGCAACCCGGCTCTTGAAACCCAACAGTCTTATTATAATAAATCAATGTTTCTCCTATTAGAACAGGCACTATGTGAGCTCTACAGCCAGCAGTATGTTACACCACTGACCACCAGTCTGACCAGTCCTGGCAGGTGTGGGCAATAACCTCCAACATTTTTCAATATTATTACACAGTAATACAACTGCCCCTGGGGAGAACACTGTTGTCCATATAAAAAAAAAATCACAATAAGGTAAAAAAAAAAAAAGGGAAAAGTGTGATGGAATGTGTATTGCTGCTAACAGGAAAAATCATTTATATAGTCCAATTAGTGAAATATGTCGGTCTGCACTGAGATCAATATTTTTCAGACATTCAAGGAAAGACAAGACAGGTTTCATCCTCCTCTATAACACATCAATGTAGAAGGTTTATGTATATTTTATAGGGTATCTTCCACAAACTGTAACCTAATTACACTCTGTAAAAGCAATGAGGCAGTAACTGCAGCTGCCCAAATAGAGTTCTACAGTAAGCTATACTGTGTGTACAGGAGTTTACAGCAAAAGATAATTTATCCACTTCACAATTAGTGACTTTAGATAATGACCAAATTATAATATTACTATATTGTAATAGAGGGATTTCTTACTCGTCCATCAAATATTTTCTGGGGCCAAAGGGGGTCACAGCTTTAATGATGGGGGCTAGACCCATCCCTAGAAGACAGGGCCGAAAACTTTAGGCTCAGCTCCCTAGGTAACCTGGTTCCTCGTAGCCATGTATGGCTACGAGGAACCAGAAAATATAAAAATAAAAAAAAACCTCTGCAATCACAATAGGATTAACCATAAGGTACAACTACAAAAATTAAAACAGACCAACTGGATCAACAAACAACCAAAGAGACATCCCATGGATGGCACTGGTCTCAGAGATTCACCAGCAAGAAAAAAACAACCCTTTCACTCTCAGAATGTAGGGCCTTGGGGGCTAAGGTATTATCACTGGGAGGCATCAATTGGCACAAGGCAGGGTGCACATTAGCCAGGTCTGATCTTCTTGGATATTGTCAAAAGGACTATGAAACAGGATCTAAAAAGTACCTGTATTGTGAATAAAGTGAGTGCTAAGCCTTTATCAAGACCATCTTGCAAAAACTAAAGGTGGCAAGATAGCTTGCAGGATCAAATAGCCCCTGTTGGTGCTGCATCAATGGATTTAGCTGTACCATATCTAATGATAGATCTTGTGTGATACTGGCTTTTGGGTGTGTAACATGGTCTTAATGGTGAATGGGTTTGCCAACTGAGAAAGTCAACTTCCTAATTCCGCACAACCTGTAAATTAAATGGTGGATAGAGCGTCCTACATAAGTTCTGATCACAATCAGTGTAATGGAGGGATGCAAAGGGTTGAAGCACCAAGTGTGCAGCCAAAACTCTTTCCCCTGGTTATAAACTGCTTTATCTTAATCTTACCATAGAGGGAGTGTCATACTCCGGGTGAGTATTTGCCTGACCAAAGGAACAAGATATATAGAATAAAATACTATGTTCTCCTGTGCTTAAAGAACTGCAACTCCCATGTCAGGAGGGGTATTAAGTAGGGGGGGTGAGGAAACTTTGCTGTCTATAAACGCCCTACCTCTTAGTGGTAAAACTTCCCTTCCCCGTCAGTAAGGCTCTGTCCCCAAGGTGACCAACAGAAAAATGTTATTTGATGATAGTTCTCCTCTTTTTACTTATCTGTGATTATTACACATGAATGCATGATTTGCCTGTCACTGATGTTGCATCCTCTTGACAGGGGTGGGCAAACCTGTCCTCAAGGGCCATATCCAGTTCATGTTTTTAGGATTTCTGTCTGTAGAAACAGGTGGGATAATTACTGACCCAGCCAAATAGATTAACTCAGCTGTACATGATTAAAGAAATCCTAAAACCATGAACTGGATATGGCCCTTGAGGACAGGTTTGCCCACCCCTGCTCTAGCATCAGAAGTCTGGGAGTAAATGAGGATTCTATTTCACAACAAGCTAGTTAGTAGGCAGCCAAATGCAGAGATCATTCTCACCTGATATTGTAAAGAGGCTGTGTTTGATGTACCACAATATTGCACTTTGGACATCGGTTGCTGTAGTAAAAATGCCTCACAATGCAGCTTTTACAAACTAAAAAATAAAAAAAAGCATTAAATACTGATACTTTTACAAGCAAACAACATATTTTGTTTCCTATATTACAAATTCCACAATTAAAATGTTTACATCTCAAATTTAATGTCGATAAGCTTACACTGTACAAACTAAACCTGTGCAGGGGGTCTGATAATATACTTCACAAAAATGTGCAGTGAAATTAGTGTGGGATATAAGACCGTATATTAATATTTGTGCTCAAATGAGTTGATGCTTTAAGCTAATGTCTTCACTCTTCATGTTTAAGTGAAGCTAGTCCAAAAGTCACAGAGCAACTCCCTAAGGACAATTATGCAACTAAGCCCTGCGATGTCTGGTACATATGTTTTTGTTATTGCACATGACATTGTGGTCTGATGGCATGTTGGGCAATTTTGGTGCAAGATGAAGGTCTGAGTATCCTGTGGGGGAATTTTGGAGCAAATGGAAGGTACGTGGTGGCATTTTACGATGAGTGATGTGGGCATGCCAAGGTCGTATCCAGGTTTTTCGTTTTATTATTGCAATTACAGGTACTGTGCTGCTTTTTTCAAGGTTGGAGGCCTGAAGAATATTAGGTTCGCCTATTACTGCTAGTGCAACAGCACACTACTAAATAAATGTATACAGTTGTGTTGCTAAGACAATAACAGGGACAGGGTTTTAGATCGTTGTACTCACATGTATGGAGACATTCCGTTATGGTAGTGGCATCGATAAAGTAACCTTTACAGATTGAGCACAGAATGTAGGGATTCAGGTCAGCAAGATTAATCATATGCTGCAAGTGAATGACATGGCAGTTAATAAAGTTGGAATCTCAACACATTACTATGCATTACCTAAAAGAACAAGCAGCAGTAGGCAGTATCAAATAAACAGCACAGGTAAAAGGCTAAATGCCAGGGCTAATCAGTGGGAAAACTACATGAGTGCATTCTATTATAACTACTTCAATACAAATATTCTTGGGGGCATATTTACTAAACTGCGGGTTTGAAAAAATGGAGATATTGCCTATAGCAACCAATGAGATTCTAGCTATCACTTATTTAGCACATTCTACAAAATGAGAGAATCTGATAGGTTGCTATAGGCAACATCTCCACTTTTTCAAACACGCAGTTTAATAAATATATCACTTGGTGTACCCTTCTCTGCCACAACACCTACTATAATTGTTCATAAGTTTTGGGGACATTGGGAAAGATATTGGAACATTCCACCACACAGAATTTTTCCAGATCACTCATGTTCATCTATGCTCATAGACTGCTCTCAGGTTTTCCGAGACTTAAGTTGAGACTAAGAGGGACATTGAAAAAACATTGATTTTGTTATCTGATAATCATTCTTTGTTGCTCTCAAGGTATATGTATATATATATATATATATATATATATATATATATATATGGTCAGAGGCGGAACTAGCGAGCTGTGGGGCCCCGATACAGGAAAGCGGGGGAGGAGGGAACCGGGCACACAATTAGTTAGCTCCCCATGCAACTGGCCCTATTATCTCCATGGGCCCTGATGCACCGTACATGCTGCTCCAATGGTAGTTCCGCCACTGTATCTGGTCATTATCATGCTGGAAAGCCCCCCTGCGTCCACACTGGAACCAGATTGTCTGCTAAAATATCCTAATACTTTTTATAATTCATAATGTCATTGACTTTAGCAAATGTCTCAGGGCCAGTCGTGGCAAAACAGCCACACATCAATAACCCACCGTCATATTTCATGACAGGTATCAGGTTCTTTTTTTGGTAAACCTCCCTTTTCTGACGCCAAATGTAATATGGCATTAGGGGCTAAAAGGTTTAGTTTTGGTCTCATTTAACCATAGCACTCGATTCCAAAGAAAGTATAAATGGTGTTTGACAAAAACCAATCATTTTAATTTATTTCTGATTGTCAGTAAGAGCTTTCTTCTGGCAACCCTTCACATGTTGGCATGAAGATACCATCTCATGGCTAATTTGGAGACTTAGCAACCCTCAGCATGCAGATGCTGCAGTTCTCCAGCTGTGACCCTTGGAGTTTTTGGGGGGGCTTCACTCACCTCACAATTAGTGTGGACAAGACATACTGATGTCGTCTTCCTGGTACATCATTTGTTTTAGTGGTTTGATTATTGCCCCAATAGTGCTAAGTATATTTAATTCTGAATGAATTAATTTGTATCCAATCCCTGATTTGTGGAGAACAACAATCGTCTTTTTTTATTTTGAGCGTTATTTGTCATTTTCCCATTGTGATGAATGAGAAAAGGTTTTTGTTTTTCTCACGGCACAGAAAATAGGGAGCCAAGAATTTATTCTGAAAATGAATGTGTTTGAAAAATATAGTATTATTCCCATAAAAGTATTTATCTGTGTTGTTAATTTTACACTGCCTTTTTGGTTCATGTTTATCAAATAATTCTGGTACAGTCTGTATATACAGTAAAGCCTGTATATAAACAGACTCTATACTTTACAGGATAGTTTGCATCCAAAATGCAGTTTTGGGTGGAATACCATAAGTAAAAACCTGATCCAAAAAGATAAGTTATACGACGAGATCCAGAATTACACAATCAGGCTCACCTAAGCTTTGCACAAATCCACTGCAACTCAGTTTGCCCCTTCTGGCTGTGTGCTATTGATGAACCACAAACTAGCAGTTCAAAAGACAAAACCATGGTAGGCAGGGGCTAGGAGGCTGACAGCCTTTTTTCACATAGGCAGAATGTTGTCCGCTGAGATCACATTGCCAGCGGAAGGTGGGTGCAAGATGTCAGGTGATCTGTCAGATTGTGTACCTGCAGGAAACCAGGTAAGTTATCATCTGGGACTAAGTTTTAGTTATAGTATTAAGTTATTATTGAAGACAGCCTTCACAGCATTTGTTCTGAAAGAGGTAGTTCTCTTTATTACATCACTCTGTGGGACAGAGCTTCAGTGTCTTGGTTTATAGTCTCAGTATCCCTGTAAAGATTGCATGTGTAAGTGATGCCACAGAATCGGTTATTTACTACTTATTGGAGCTGTTAATACCATAAAAACCACTTTAGACATTTTTCAAGAATTGTGTGGGTGTATGTACTGGAGGGAGGGAGGGATGGGGGAGGGAGTGGCAGGGGAGAAAACACAAACTTTATTTAACAAAGTACTGGGAAAATCAAAGTAAGACTTTGACAATGATGCATGTGACATAAAAGTGTCACATATAAAAACACCACCTGCCAAGTTCGTTTGGTCTTTCAATCTATCATAGAACAGTGTCGGTGTCCATTCAATAATTTTGCCCAATTTTATTGAACCACCTTGCAAAGCAGAACAAAACAAACCAAAGTCCTAATTTCAGGAGTTCCCACTTTCCTTTTTTCACATCTGGAGACAAAAACAACCTAATATGGAGTCTGGAAACTTTACTTGTGGATACCAAATGTGTTTGCTTGTGTGTTATAGCGACCAAAAGCAACATTGTATTAAATACAATTGCATAGGTCTTCCAGCACAAGGTGAAGAATAGGTGCTGTGTTTTAAATACCACAAACTATTTTATTACATCTACTGACTCCATTTCTCGCATAAGTGAAATAGCAAGTCAGAAATATGCTTTATTATTATTATTGCCATTTAAAACCACATATCCATAAGGATACAGCTGCATTGGAGCCAAGTTCCAGGGGGGGGAAGGGGCCATAAAAAGACTAATGGGAACAAGCATTAAACTTGTCTCTCTGCTGGATCATAAGATGTGTACTTTATGTCATTACACAAAGTAAAGCACCATGATGATAGGGAGATGGGAATCCCTCCACAGTCCCCTCTCACCTCGTCCCCCCCGGGCTGCCCGTCTTCCCCCGCCTCAGTCCTGACATCACTGTCCCCGAGAGAGGGCCTGGTGATTTCGGTGGCGAGGAGGCCCAGAGATGTCCCGGTCACCGTCTCCTTCCCATCCTCCTCCAGCCTCACCGAGTCACCGAGCTCCACCTCCATCCCCCCGACACCCGCAACTCGCAGTACAGACTACAGCGCGGGTCCTTCTTCCCCGCACCGACCTGCGCATGTGCCGCGCAAGGCTTGCTGGGAGTTGTAGTTTCTCACGTCCATCCAGCATCAGGAAACCTACAGGTGTGCGAGCTCTTGCGAAACTACAAGTCCAATGAACGCCCTTTGCTGGCAGGCAAACCTGTGAGGTTTATTCCAAAACACACGGAAAGTTAGAGGTTGCCTGAAAAACCTAAGTACATAATATATTTAAATCCATGATCCATTTTACCATTAAACATAGCTAACGTTTTATAAATAAATTTTGGTGCTGAACAAGTTCATCTCGGTTTGTCCTTAGTGGTATAGTCTAGGTCAGTGGTTCTTAACCTTTTTGGCAGCGGGTAAACCCTTTGATTTCCAAAATATTTTCTCACACTCCCTTTTATTATTATTAATTATTATTATTGAGCAGGATTCTCTTACCTCTCTGTCTGTATGTATTACCCAGTATTGTTTTATCAATGTTTGTTCCCAATTGTAAAGCGCTACGTAATTTGCTGGCGCTATATAAATAAATGTTGATGATGACGATGATTATTATTATCTTTAATTTATAAGACTCCACAGAAGGGCTGCAGCGCTCTACATGCCATTCAAGGGCGCACATAGGATTTTTAAGGGCCCCCCGCCTCAAAAAAAAGCGAGAGAGCTGCTGCGCATGCGCAGAAACTTCATTTCGGTAGCACTGTACTATACAGCAGCTGCAGCGCTGTCTAAGAAACGTCCGCGGCGGTGCTGTATACACTACAGCACTGCCGCAGACGCTTCTTTGACAGCGCCGCGGCTGCTGTATAGGACAGTGGCCACTTAGTTAGCGCAGGGGGGGGGGTTTCTAGAGACTCAGAAGCCCCCCTGCATGCGCCACTGAGTGCCGCTATGTAGGGGCACTTATTTAGCGGAGGGAAGGGGTTTCTGGAGAGCCAGAAACCCCCCCCCTGCGTGCGCCCCTGCCATTTACAGAAGTATACAATAGACTGCAACAATCCATAATGCGTTACACAATACATGAAAAACAAAATACATTTATTGCAAAGTACTTTTACAATAGTAATTAAATACTTTTATTATCGCTCTGTGAAGTCACTGCCATCTTGCACCAATCGTTTTGGACACCGATTAAACGAATTACTATGCTCTACAAATCTAGATGTTAAAAATCTAGCATGATGTTTTGCTCCCCCAGAAATGTTGTCTCGCTCTCCCTGGAGTATCATACCCCTGGTTAAGCACCATGGGTCTAGGTAGACATCAGAGGAATACTATCCCCAACATGGTATGTTTATTGAACTTAGGTAGGATCTCATTCATTTCCATTTTCAATGCACCTGTTCAATAAATATTAAGTTATAAAGCACAGATAATAAAAATGGATAGTGATAATTGAATTTAGTATACAAAATAGTAATTGCACTTTGCAGATAGTAGTGAAAACTAGGCATAATTCCAGGGGCAAAAGTTTACGGGTCAAACCTTTAAAATCTGCAACTATCTCTGGAAATTAAGGACAGTTGTTAGCTATGCATTAAATCAGCATCCATGGAGTTTTGGGGGCAAATTCAATTAGTTTCCAGGATCGCGTTTCCGCGCGGCCACCTCCTTCCCGATACTACTACTTTGCAGATGTCCCTTCGCAGAAATCTGCGATGTAGCGGTACCGTGATTACACTTTATGTGCGCGGCCGCGCATAGCCACGATCACGGGTACGCACTACACAAAATTTCTCCCTTTGCGATGTAGTTAACGATTTTACCAACGACAGAAAAATAAAAAAAGTCCTGATAAGGATCATCAGCTATTTATATAGTGCCACTAATTCCGCAGAGCTGTACGGAGAGCTTACAGTCTAAATTCCCTTAACATATACAGAGACAGAGGGGCCTATTTATTAAACCTTCAATTGGCGTCTATTCCCTGAAAACAGCCGTTTTCAGAGATAGACTCCAATTGAAGTATCTGCATCATCTACCAACACTGTATCGCAACAGATATCTGCTGCTTTGCACTTTTATTTCGTAATACATAGCAGTACCCATAGATGTCTATGGGGACTGCTATGTACCGCAATTTAACAATGAATGGAAATGGTTATACACATACGGCAATGTACGCCAGCTCAGGCTGGAGTACATTACCGTTTCTGCTATTTTTCAGCACTGTTCAGCTCTGCTCCGAAGAGCAGAGATTTACAGCGCATGTGTGAGGGGATCACATGATCCCTCCCTATCACACAGCGCATGTGTAGAGGGATCACATGACCTCTACCTGTCACACAGCGCATGTGTGGAGGGATCACATGATCTCTCCGTGTCACACAGCGCATATGTAGCGGGATCACATGATCCCTCCATCACACAGCGCATGTGTAGAGGGATCACATGGTCCCTCCGTCACACTCCGCCAGGGCCGGATTAACTATAGGGCTAACTGGGCTACAGCCCAGGGGCCTATGGCATCCAGGGGGCCCTTGAAAGTGCTCAGCAGCAGTATTGATCGGTCAGGGTCGGGGGCGCCCCCGGCGCGATCAGTGCTGCTGAGCACTTTCACTGCGGTCCTTCTCCGGCGCGCTGTATTCTCCTTACTGAGGAGATCTCGTGAGTCTCACTCTCACGAGATCTCCTCAGTAAAGAGTGTACAGCGCGCCGGGCAAGGAGGAGAAGGTAAGTGCCTGGGGCGGCTCGGATCACCGGGGGGGGGGAGGGGGGGGGGAGGGGCGGCTCGGATCACCGGGGGGGGGGGGGGGGGCCCTCATGGGGGAATGGAGGCCCCCTTAGCCCATTCCCTTAATCCGGCCCTGCACTCCGCTCTCTGCAGCAGTGAAGTGCAGTTCTCAGACGGAGCATGCGCAGAAAACTTCTGTGGATCGCACAGCAGCTCCGGGAACGAAGAGCCAGTGAAAAGGTAAGTTTTTAACTTCACAGGAACAGCAGTTTTTTTGTGACTGCTGCTCTTGTGGAAATGTTTTAATAAATATGAGAAATAGTTAAATTCTTATGCAATAAGGATTGCCAACTATTTTTCATTTTATGCGGCTGTTGCTAAAAATGCCCCAGAGAGAGAGAGAGAGACGGGCGAGGGTCAATTTGAAAGCAGCCAATGAGGAGCGCGAATGACGTCGGCATCATCACCTGCCGCAAATGGCTTTTGCCAGGACTGTCGTAAAGGAGCTCTCGGAAGTCGCGAGAGCGCCGCCCCATGTACCGTAAAACGCGACGTCGTAAAGAATAAACTCCCGCTCCAAGATGGCGGCGGTGCCAGATGAGGCGAGTGACTCGGTGAAGAAGGAGCCCGAGCTCTTGGAGGACGTGAAGAGCGAAAACTTGGGGAGCATCAAGAATGAAGAGACGGTGCTCGGGAATGGCAATGGGGTCTCCCCCAAACCTCCGAGTCCCCAGGTGGCCCCAGCCGCGGTCACGTCCCAGGCGGCGAGCTCGGAGATGCCGGACCGCCAGACCCTGCTGGCCGTGCTGCAGTTCCTCAAGAAGAGCAACTTGAAGGAGTCCGCGGATATCCTGCGCCGGGAGACCGGCCTGCTTAACGCCGAGGACTCCCTGAGCCCCGAGCCCTCCGGGGAGGCTGACGGGGCAGAGCAGACTCTCCTGAGCCGAGTGAGTGCGGGGAACTCGGGGATCTCAACGGCTGCGGCCAGCGGAGCCACATCCAACAGCGCCAGTAATGCGGGGATCCCGGGGAGAGGTGAGCGCAGGGACCCCAGCAGTCTGCTCGGGGTGACCATGTCTCTGCCCCTTATGCAGTGTGCCAGTATATCTCCCCCATCCATCTGTGTCTGCATCCATCTCTCTGCTCCTTATCCAGGGTGACCATGATTCTCCCCCATTCATCTGTGTCTGCATCCATCTCTGCTCCTTATCCGGGTGCCAGTATATCTCCCCCATCCATCTGTGTCTGCATCTTTCTTCCTCTTATACAGGGTGACCATGATTCTCCCCCATTCATCTGATTCTGCATCCATCTCCCCCTTATCCAGGGTGCCAGTGTATCTCCCACATCCATCTGTGTCTGCATCTTTCTTCCTCTTATACAGGGTGACCATGATTCTCCCCCATTCATCTGATTCTGCATCCATCTCTCTGCCCCTTATCCAGGGTGCCAGTGTATCTCCCCCATCCATCTGTCTGCATCCATCTCTCTGCTCCTTATCCAGGGTGCCAGTGTACCTCCCCCATCCATCTCTCTGCCCCTTATTACGGTGCCAGTGTATCTACCCCATCCATCTGCGTCTGCATCCATCTCTCTTCTCCTTCTCCAGGGTGACTATGTATCTCCCCCATCCATCTCCTGTGCATGCATCCCCAGTCTCTGCCACTTATTCAGGGTGACAAGACATCTCCATCCACCCCTGCATCCATCTCTCTGCCCCATATCCCAGGCAATACTTTCACTTTCCTCCTATAACTGCACACATGCACCTGCTGACTATCTCTGTAATAGTGCTTTGTCCTACTTTATAGATTGTTGGTTCTCATCCAATGTGCTGGTTATTGTACTGCTAAGTTAAATGTGTCATATATTGGCTATCATAAGGGGGGCATGTATGAATGTTTATAAGTAAGAGCATAATGCCTTGTTCATCAGGATTCAATAGATCTTTCATAAAATCAGCAGTTTATTGAAATGGTCCAATGGACCAGTTTTTGCATTATAGCATTTGCAAGCTTACTGAGGATTTGTTTAGAATATGGAATGTAGAATTGAGATCATAAGTTTATTCCCATTTGAGTTTCAGTGGGCTGCTTAATTTGATGTGTAGTGAATTTTGCTACTTACTGTCTCAAGAAATGAGTGCAGTGTGTTTAATTGTCTTGACTAAATATTGAGGCTGTTTAAGTGTTACAAAGGAAAGTGTTATATTTTTGATAGTATTACATAAAATATATATTATGCAGGTGCTTTTCACTATCCTATCTGATGTTTTGGCCTCTTGTTTACCTGTCCTTATCAATAATTTTCCTTCATAAAATGTATTGAGTGCAGACTGTAACATTGCTATGAAAGGCTGTACATCTTTGTTGTGGGGGGCATAAAGAAATATGCTTATGTTTTAAAGTAAGCACATTAATATAGTAAAATTCTAATAATGTATAAGATCGCCTATCTTGTGTGGTCCATATAAAGATTAATATGTGCCAGTGCTTCAAAGTGATTTGGCAGGTAATGTTCATTTCTAGTTAACTTTTTTTGAACCTGTATTTTTTTTGTTTTGACTTTTAGCTCCATTGATTAGCGGCCCACAGGACCAGCCAGATGTCAGTGCTGTTCTGTCTGCTTACACCCAGCAAGGAGATCCAGCTCTTTATCAGGACTATTACAGTGGCCTGAAGCGATTTATCGAGTCTGTGCTGGATTGTCATCGTGCTGAGCTTTCCCAGTTATTCTACCCATTGTTTGTACACATGTATCTGGAGCTGGTGTACAATCAGCATGAGAATGAAGCAAAATCTTTCTTTGATAAGTGAGTAAAGTTACTGTGGTATTTGTACTCTCTACAAAAAAGTCATCAGAATTTGCAGTGGATGTAAAATTATAACTTTACTCAACATATAACTGAACTTGGTCAAGCAGCACTTGGCTTAAGTCAACTTCAGTCATTTATTGATATAATGATATACACTGAATCTTAGGAATACACTCTCATTTACCTGGGAGAGAGCAATATATCCAGTGTGTTTTGACTTCTCCTGGGTTGTCAGATTAAAGTGCTAGCTCCAGGGCTGACTTATTATATGCTACACCGCTCTACTGCTAAGCAACTTGAAGGCAGCCTGCCTGGGGGGAAAAGCATAGCCTACTGAATAAATTACTCTTCTGCATGCTAGGAGGCACAACGTAAATACTAGAGCAAAAAAATTGTGCTAGAGGACCTTATAATAACCGGTCTGCTTTAAACACGGCCATGGTTTTAGAATATTTTCACTGTTTTAAAATTACAGGATGGAAATAAATGTTGCTTGAATTCAATACATAGCATAATGAAGAGTTACTTTTAATACAGCATTTTGTTTGCATCGTATCGATAATGCAAACAAGATGACACCACTCGTCCACGGTCAAGCAGAAAGAATTCATCTGAAAATTTTATTCTAAATAACTTTTTTGCCAAACAGGGTCTGTTGATTTATTTTCTGCCACCAGAAGCATTGCGATAGGCTCCCTAGTGTGGCCTTCTGGGACCCAAAAAAGCGAAGGAAAATGAAAGTGGCGGTTCCTGTGTGGACAGGACCTGGTGTTAGAGACACTCTTCCCCCTGTCTACCAGCAAAGGAAAATAAATGCCTCTCTAACCTTTAGGAATTAGATCTTCAAGGCACTAAAAATTACTATGCATTGCAGAGCTAAAGAAACAACATAAAGATAAGATGTTTATAGTGTTTTGGATATATCTGAAAGCCTAAGCTATTTTCAGTCCACAAGGCAACGCTGGAAATTATTGAAGAGCAATAGACAGCTCTTCAAAGATGTTGGTCTGCATCATTTTTTTTTTCTTTTTAATGAACAAGATTCCAAAACCTGGAAAGGAACACCTAGGGGTAAATGTATCAAGCTGTGGGTTTGAAAAAGTGGAGATGTTGCCTATAGCAACCAATCAGATTCTAGCTGTCATTTATTTAGTACCTTCTACAAAATGACAGAATCTGGTTGCTACAGGCAACATCTCCACTTTTTCAAACCAGCAGCTTGATACATTTACCACCTAGGGGTAAATGTATCAAGCTGAGAGTTTTCTGGCGGGTTTGAAAAACAAATCAGATTCTAGCTATCATTTATTTAGTACATTCTACAAAATGAAAGCTAGAATCTGATTGGTTGCTATAGGCAACATCTCCAATTTTCAAACCCGCCGGAAAACTCTCAGCTTGATACATTTACCACCTAGTGTTAAAACACTGGTTGCCCATTTATCTAAATACATTGCTGTGTCATAGGAAAACTTCTGGTTTTAAGGATCCAGCTGAGAAAACATTGGAATGTTCCATGAGGCCTTGGTCTTTAGTTAGTTATTTAGTAAATTCTATAAAATTACAGCTAGAATCTGATTGGTAACATCTTCACTCTTTCAAAACCACAGTTTAGTAAATATACCCCCTAGTGTAACAATGGTATGTGTAGCCAGATCTCTACGTTCATAACTAATGCTGCTGTAAGGTGTGAATAACAAGACTCCATATAAATAGGGATAGCAGAATTGCTTTTTGTGATTTGTTCAGCACCATGCTTTCTCTGTGGCTGATCTTTAGTCATTAAGGATGGCAGCATGATCATCTGAGAACCACATCATGTTTGGCTCCATGGTTGAGTTACTGGATCACTCATATAAATTTGAAGGACAGGCTTTGCATGATTCCCTTTGGAGGACATAGTTCTTAGTCCAGGGCTGGACAAACTGGTGGATAATCTGACACAAAGGGAAAGAAAAACCAAAACAATAACTACAGAATACGAAAAAAAAAAACCTGTCTAATGAGGAAATTTTTGTTAGAAGATGCAGAGAAGCTCAATTTTCCCAGGTAGAGATATCAACCCTGGGGACAGTGGAGCAGAAGGTTCTGCCAGAAGGATTAAAAGTAGGATAGGTGGGTTCCAAGACTGTCTGGCATGAAAAGTGCTTCTCATGGTGATTGATAGATCTCTATTTGGAGGTCCATTGCTGCTGCATTCACTATCTGGTGAACACAAGGTAACATATCACGGATCTATTTCAAACTATTAACAGATTATTTAATTGTTCTCAAAAGTGTAAGGAACACCCACCACCCACTTGGTGAGACATGAATGATAGCAGTGCTTTATTAGATGAGGCTGAAATTGCAAAATCAATGTTAATAATCAGCACTTTTTCATTTGAGTGTTTAAAATAAGTGCTTTTATTGTTTAATTTATCTTATTGCACTCGGGTGAAGTGAAGCATAGCTAATATGTTTGTATCCTTCTGTATTTCTAAAAGATTTCATGGAGACCAGGAATGTTATTATGAAGATGATCTCCGTATTTTAGCCAGCCTCACAAAGAAAGAGCATATGAAAGGAAACGAGACCATGCTGGACTTTCGGACCAGCAAGTTTGTATTGAGAATATCCCGTGACTCTTACCAGCTGCTGAAACGCCATCTGCAGGAGAGGCAGAACAATCAGATTTGGAGCATAGTGCAGGAACACTTGTATATTGACATATTTGATGGCATGCCACGCAGCAAGCAACAGATCGATGCTATGGTGGGAAGTCTTTCTGGAGAAGCCAAGCGAGAGGCAAACAAAGTCAAGGTTTGTACTACTGTAAAGAGGGAGATGCACATAAGGGGTGATAAATATAAGTATTTGTGAAAGGTGAATTTGTTGTTGGGTATTTGTGAACTTTGTGAAATGTTCTAAATCTTGAACATTATTTTTAGGTGTTTTTTGGTCTTCTGAAAGAGCCGGAGATTGAGGTACCTTTGGATGATGAGGATGAAGAAGGAGAAAATGAGGAAGGCAAGCCAAAGAAAAAGAAGCCAAAAAAGGATAGTATTGGATCGAAAAGCAAGAAACAAGATCCCAATGCGCCACCACAGAATAGGTACGTGAGTGCTATACAAAGTGTTACGGGATTGAGGAAACTGGGCATTGTTGACTTGCTTTCAAAGTTTTGTGGTGAAATATGGACTTTGTGATGAGATCATGGACAGCTCCCGTAGAAATAATGGTGTTCTATAAAGTGGTAATAAAGATACAAATAAGTTGTTTTCATAAATACGTATAAATGTTCACCTGTTAGAATGTATTTAAAGTTGTAGTTTTGTCACTTTTTGTTTTAAGGTACATTGTATAAGTTGGAGTCACTAAGTTTACCTAAGGTTTTTTTGTTTGTTCTTTTTATAACCCAATGGAGTTTGTATCTTTGTCAGTACGTTTGTCTCACACAAAATGATAATGCCTTGCAGGTTTCCTCCGTACTCCTATTTGCCTTTAAGAGCACATAATTCAGCATACTCTCAGCTGATAGGACTTGGAAGCTCGACTAGCTGTCGCCATGCTCTCTCCTGGGTTAGTTATCAGCTCTCCGGCTGTGAGATATGGAGATGCTGGCTGATAGATTACAGAGCACATTAGGCACACTTTCCTTTCTGAGTGAAGAGTGTTATTTTTTTTTTGTTTTTGTACAAGGCATTATTGTTATAAAAAAAAAAAATTGGCCGTAGAACCTGTTGACTAGTTATCTTTAACTTTCCTAATACTAGAATTGCACATAAAAAAATATAATGAAAATTTGTGTATTTTTCCAAAGTTTTTGTTAGTGCTTTTAAAAGAGCACTTCTATTGGTCCTGTTGCTAGCTAAATATGTCCACCGTATACAATAACTAGGGAGTGGTCCACTTACCCTATTACCTGAAGCTGTCTCGTGTTGATTCTTTTGCCTCTAGAGGACTATAGTCTGTCTATAGTGCTGCAATAGAGCAGTATGGAAGCACTCAAATTCAGGTAAAGGGAGGAGGGGTCCCCAGAGGACATGGGGCATATTTCATTAATAATAAAGTTGTCCCTTTCAAATATTGGATACAGTAACTAACAAATTTACTATTTGCTTCTATGTCTGATATCACAACTAACTTGTAATTTTATTTTTGAATGACTGCCAGAACCTCGGGCAAAGCAGAAATGACCATTTATTCCCCAAAGTTTTATTTTGACTTAAACTGCTTTTATATTGCTAGGATTCCTCTCCCAGAGCTGAAGGATTCTGACAAACTTGATAAAATAATGATTATGAAGGAAGCCGCAAAGCGCATTCGGCTTTGCCCTGAAACATTGCCATCAATCTGTTTCTACACATTCCTTAATGCTTATCAGGTATACAACACTAACCCCATCTAGTCTTAATGAATTTATTGCAGCTGTTTCATGTAAATGGATCTCATGTGACTTATGTCTGTGGTTCTGTGCAGGGCCTGACCGCAGTGGATGTCACAGACGATTCCAGCATGATTGGAGGAGGATTTGCCGATTCCACTGTGCGTGTATGGAGCCTGACACCTAAAAAACTTCGTAGTGTTAAAAGCACAACTGGTAATACGTGTTTTTGTTTTCTAATAGAAATAAGAATGGAAACTCACATAGGTAGATGGATAGTTGAAGAAGTTCAGTCATTAAAATTTTTATTTTGAGGACTCTAAGATATTTATAATGAGAAATCCTGCAATGATTAAATAAGGAAAGAATGTCACCATTTACAATGTTTAAAAGCAGCTCAGGACCTACTTGTCCTCTTTCCTCTCTGGATGATGCTCATTAGAACAGAATAGCGAGCATTAAGTGGATTGAATATTCTTATTAAAGTAAATCTGTATCTTTGTGTCAGTGAGGAACTCTAAGGGTAATGGCGTATGGTCAATATTTCAGCTGCAGTTTTTCAATTTGAAAAATTGAGTTTGTCGTCAGGAAAGATTTCTCTGCCGACTCAAATTGCTGAATATTGTTCACAAGTCAGTTTCAAAAGAAAAAAAATTAGCTACAGATCAACGATTAACAGAAATGAATACGCTTTATGTACCAGATAATGGTCAGATACCATTGATTTCAATAGAGCTGTATATCTCGGTAGCCTTTTACTTGCTAAACCAAAATGCTGTCTGCAGTGGTTGACTACAGTAGTAAGAGGTAAATTGCTGTTGTTATCGCTGTCCATCTCCCAGTATCGTTTAACAAATGTGTGTTTGTATTTTACAACTAAATTTTTCTTTTTTTTTTTTTTTACAAAATTGTTGCAGAATATTTGCCTGTGACATTATACTTGAGAGAATGTACTTATATAAAACAATAGAAGATTAAATCCTTTACATAGTGTTACTTCAGAAAGGAGAACCTGATTGCATCTCATCCAACATTCATCCATGTTGTACTCTGCTAAATTTGTTAGACTTTTAACAATGTAATTTCTACAGTAGCGGTGCGTATGGCAAATTCATGTTCATATCTGCTCATGATGGTTCTGCCTTCTCATCAGATCTCAGTGTGATTGATAAAGAATCAGATGATGTCTTGGAACGAATTATGGATGAGAAAACTGCCAGCGAGATGAAGGTGTTATATGGACACAGTGGTCCTGTATATGCAACCAGCTTCAGTCCGGACAGGTAAAGTAAATAATCATTTGAACTGAAGATAAATTCTACTATTAAAATGTACATGTGGTCTGCACGCAGTGGAGGCAGCCATGTTGTAGGTGGAGCTAATAATCACGAGAATACAACCTAAGAACCAGTTATAAATTGTCTTGGTAATGTCGCTGATTCGTAGTGAATGGACAGGCTGCATTCTCATAGATATTGGTTGTAGGCAGAACACACTGCTTAAATATAGGGTGTGTTCTATAAACTATCTCTGTATAGATGGCCACGAGCTATTCTGTATAATATTATCTGCATATAATAACACTAATGCTCATTAGCGATAGTCTAATAGAACAGTTCACCCACTGGCCAAAGGCCAAAATCTCTTACAAACCTGTCAGTGGTCATTTGCAACAAAACATTAAGCCTGTATCTGAAGAGACCAGGGGCTAGATTTACTAAGCTGCGGGTTTGAAAAAGTGGGGATGTTGCCTATAGCAACCAATCAGATTCTAGCTTTCATTTATTTAGTGCTTTCTACAAAATGACAGCTAGAATCTGATTGGTTGCTATAGGCAACATCCCCACTTTTTCAAACCCGCAGCTTAGTAAATCTAGCACCAGGTATAAAGTACATGTAACATTTAGGGGCATATTCAATTGTTGGCGTTATAGCCAAAATTAACGCGCTGCACGCACTATTACCGTCATTACGTTAATAGTGTGCGTAAATACTGGTATTACGGTACTTTTCTCACTGGATTTCAGCTTGCGGCTCAGGGAGCTGCGAGCTGAAATCCGGCTTACTATTACCGTAATACCGGTAAGTTTTACCGCGGCAGAACCCACCGAGAATTGATTATGCCCCTTAATGTGTGTTACAGCTGTAGCTTGTTCAATAGTCATCTTTTTACATGTCTGCATGAAGTCTTCTAGGCAGACATTAATGTTCTTTAGTATGAATGAGCATGTGTATAGTACATGTACTGGCAGGAGCATGCTCAGTGCCCTTGAGAAGCATTCTGTGACATCAGGCTGCCAGCTTACAGTACATGAGCTCAATGTCACAGGAACTTCAGCACACACAAACAGCTAGTTTAAATAAAGCCTAAAGCATCTGACTCAGCGGGATGTGCTTTTATAGCTGATTAGTCTCTTACCTGTATGCATGTTGAATACATAGCAAGGCTTTTACTTAGGATGTTCTGTAAATCTTTTTATAGAAGACTGCAAACCAGTAATTATTTTTTTTTCTTTTTAAAGTTCCTAATTTGTTACCAAGTATTAAGCTTTGAACAAATGTTTGTGTTTGGTTTTACCATTGATTTACTCAGCATGAAAAAATCCAGATTAGAGTTAATAAACACTTATTCCCCAGGTTACTGAAACTCTTGTTTGAAGCATCCACTGCATATCTACAGAGAGAAAATGAATCATTTAATAAAAAGGGTTTATTTACGCAATAACTGTTCTCTCAATGACCTTCCAAAATGACTGCAAACTTTATTCCACACTACAGAATTAGAAAAAAAAAAAAAACAACAACTTGTAGAGCACAGACTGTACTGTTAAATAAATGTAGAATTGATGTCTGTCCTAGGAATTACTTACTGTCCAGTTCAGAAGATGGCACCATCCGGCTATGGAGCCTTCAGACGTTCACCTGCTTAGTGGCATACAAAGGGCACAACTACCCGGTCTGGGATGCACAGTTCTCTCCGTACGGTTACTACTTTGTTTCTGGAGGACATGACAGAGTTGCTCGGTAAAAAGAAAACATTTTATTATTAACCCTCCTAAATATTAATGTATTCACTGTCCCTTACCATTAATATCTGCCTCAGCCAATCTATTGCCACTTATTGTGTTTAAAACGTATTCAGGATAACATTTTAATTATGTAACTAAACTTAAGTGTGTTTAGTATTCTGTATTAACATTTGTAGAATATAAGAATGTTTAATTTGCTAATGTTTTTCTTTACCCTGTGATTGCCAGCAATAGGTCAGTCATCTCTGCCTGCAGCTTTCAAGAGGATAGTGAGACTAGAATCAGTAGGCCTATGGGAGATCTAATGTGTTTCTTGATTTAATCAGACACCAGTTTGTGTTTTGGATTCCTATCTAACCAAATACGTTTACTAACTATTTGTTCAACATACTGAATGTGCAGGTAGATGATACAGAAGATGTGTACTTGTATGCGAATGTAATTTAGTAAGATTTCACTACACTACAATTGTTGCGGTATAGTTCTCAATGGTGTATTATGAGGATTTACTTCCCTCAGATCTCCTAGCACCAAACATATAGAACATTAATTGCACTATGTGATATTGAAAATTATAATCCGTAATGTCACATACTATTGAATTTGGTAAGAGATGTCAAAAAGCATAGCCATTTACACACCTGCAGCCAGTGGAAGCAGCCGTTTTGTGGGCTGACAATATTGAAGAAGAAAACAGCCCATCAATTCACTAGGAACTTAATGCCTCTGTCACTATTCCAAAATAATCCACTGAATGCACTGTTACTGTCTTCCAGTAGGGGGCAATTGCATAATAAGTAACTAAATGCTATGCAAGTAAACCTGTGTTTTGTAGCTTTTAATCTACACAAGATTAATAAATACTCCTCGCATCTTTTCCAGCTTATGGGCTACTGACCATTATCAGCCTTTACGTATATTTGCTGGCCATCTGGCAGATGTTATAAGTACTCGTTTCCACCCAAACTCTAACTACATAGCCACAGCCTCAACGGACAGAACAGTCAGAGTATGGGATGTTCTAAATGGGAACTGTGTAAGGATCTTCACTGGACACAAGGTAAACATTGGATAAATCTTCAAATAATGCTTCGTCTTCTGTGCCATACTCTTCACACACACACTTTTTGCCTTATAACAATGATTGCCACTGCTGGTAATATCCTTACATAGTCCACACATTATTTTTCCCAGGTAGATACAGCAGATGATCCCTTCACCCAGAGGCAGAACATTCTTTCATCTAGCCCCATAGCAAAATTTGTGTAGGGGCCGGGCCATGCTGTTCTCGCCTCTCGGGCCCCTTGCTCTTAATAGAGCAGAACCTCTTCTGAGCATGGGCCTGTCAGAGGTCAGTCTTCACCCTTCTGTCTTCCCTACTTTACAGAGCACTAGTATGAGTGCACTGTAATGTAGAGAATAACGCAGCCACACATGCTAAATATTGGCTAATCGCACAATCTCTCCAGCAGTCTGGATGTGGTGAACCACACAGGGATCCTATTGATAACACTGAACACAGTCTGGTGCTAATTTGTGCCACCTTTTTACCTCCAAACTGAACAAATCAGTTGGCAGTGTTTTGTGTCTCATTGGCACACTTCTTCATTACATTAGTGTGTTGATCCGAGCAGGGGTTTTCCTCCAGTGAACATGTCTGTCGTTGAAGTGGTCATCTATGTGGACTGTGCACTCGCACCCTAGTGTAATTCCTCTATCAAAGTCTTCTCGCCGCTTGTTAAAGGTGGGGATTAATGGCATTTGGAAGGACTGGGCTCAAATTAAAATTAAGCAAACCAGAGAAAATAGGAAGTGCAGGTTATGGGATCTGATAGTATTTACACCTTAAATACCTGGGAGTGTTGTATGTATAAATATTGACTCCCTTCCTCTTACAGAATGCTTTAGTATTTCAGAGTTTAATCTTCACATCTTCACTAACGTATTTTGTCTTCCTGTGCAGGGACCAATTCACTCAATGGCATTTACTCCCAATGGAAAGTTCCTTGCCAGTGGAGGCACAGATGGCAGAGTCTTGCTTTGGGACATTGGTCATGGTTTGATGGTTGGCGAGTTGAAGGGTCACACAAACACAGTCTATGCACTTAAATTTAGCCGTGATGGAGAGATTTTAGCATCAGGTATGTTTATGGAGTAGAACAACATTTTGAATACACAATGAAGGCAGTTGTAGCAAGAGATGGGGGAAAAAATATTCTATTTCTGAATATATTTATCTCTCCAAGTGAACAAAATATTTAAAAGGTAACTCCACTCAAATCTGTAAACAATGTTGGTTGGAGTTCTAGAAGGTCAAAATGAATGCAGAATATGACTTAGCTGGGGTCCAGCATTCCACCCAGAAGGCTGTCATGACCTGCAGATGCTATTTCCATCTGTCAGCATCAAGTTGATGTACAATACGCTGTCTCACGAGGAGTGAGATTATTTGTGTTTGTCACTGCTTTATCAAACAGGCAGCATGTTATCCTTTGTCAACCTGCGGCTGGCAGAAGCATATTGTCGGACCCTGCTCAATGTTGAGGAGGGGGATCTGTAGATACCCACGTAAATTAATCTGCATTCAATAAACAGTTCCACCTAAACTTGAAATCTAGCCTTGTAAGGGGATCTCCACTACCAAGTACAGTATTTGCCCCATAACTTGAGTTCTCTACTAGGGACCACCACTGGTAAGAACCCCCCCCCCCCCCCCCCCTTCCAATTCTACAATATTTTGCTTTCTTAACATGACAACACTGAGGGAGGATTCAGTCTGCACTGTCCATTTGACACAGAATGGACATAACAGTGCCTGTTTGAGACTGACTGGTTTTATTTTCATCTGTTCCAAGTTCTCAACCTGAGAACCACAATCTATTATGCCGGCAGGGCGAGTTCTTTCAGTGGTTGGGTCCCTGGCATTGAGCAGCCACAGTTGTGGGGCTGCTGGATTAAGTGTTAATGCCACTTAAAATGTAACTTCAATAATTTAAAAATGAATACGTTAGAAAATAGCAGTGCTCTGTTTATAACTGATGTTACTCAAAATTAATTCTTGTTGATGAAATTAAATTCCTAATCTTCCCCACCTTTTCTCCTTAGGTTCAATGGATAATACAGTTTGCTTATGGGATGCAATAAAGGCTTTTGAAGACTTAGAAACAGATGATTTCACAAGTGCTACAGGGCATATAAACTTACATGAACATTCCCAAGAGTTGCTGCTGGGCACTTATTTGACAAAATCTACTCCTGTTGTCCATCTTCACTTCACACGAAGAAACCTACTCCTGGCTGCTGGAGCATATAGCCCGCAGTGAACAGATGCACTTTATATTTAATGCAAAAAGATCATCTTCCGTCGTTTTAACCCGCAAAAGTCCACCTAAGGGCAAAGGCCTTGTTATGCAACAACGTTACCAAACGGGACACAGATGTCATTTTTGAGCAAGATTCTCTTGCATTCTCTGCACTGCCTTGTTTGTTCCAGACTGCCTTCACTTGGAAAGCAACAGGGATCAAACACACACACGTGGAACTGGTGCTGTGATCATTTGACAGTTATAGTTTAAGCACTGAGTGCTTGTGTTTATATAACGCTGTGTCTATTTGATGACTGCTGCTTCAGCATTTGTCCATCAGATTTCAGAAGGTATATATAGGTGTAATGTACTACACTGCAGCAGTGTTAAGTATTTGTCTACGTAGACAGAAACAGCATCATTCTAATCAGTGACTAAACTTAAAGGGGTGTTGCACTACCTTGTTCTTGAAATCCTGATTTCTGCATTTAACCACCTGAATGTGATCAGGGCAGGATATGATCTGTTGGAAGCTGCTTTTGAACCAACAGCCTCGACAACATACATGGGTCCTTTTACACTTTTTTTTTTTTTTTTTGCAAATCTGAGATGGCAATCAGAATTTTGAGGGGGTAGGATAGCCACTTTAACAGAATAGGTACTGGTCTACATGCATACATCCTAAACCAGCCCCCCCCCTTCCTCCCCCAAATACTACTCTATCGATTGTGGATTATGTCCCCAGATTGTTGTTCTAGACTCCAAATATGAATGCTGGACTGCTAGTATGTAAACAACCTTCTGGCCAGTTATCACACGTTTTTCATGTGAATCAAAATGCTCAGGTATTTAAACTATGAGTTTTTCATTATATGTAACCTCCATTGATAATTATTTCATCTTTAAACTCAGATTACCACAACCACTTATCTATTCCAATACATAGAGCAGAGACCTTGACTTGAGTCATCATTTAAGTGACTGTTTTCTAATACAACTACAAGCAACATTTATTGTATTGTTTCCCACCAAGTATGGTTCTACATCAATGTCCCAATAAGCATTTAATTTTTTTACTACCTCTAACTGGAATAAGCCTAAGCTGGTTGAAATGGATGCTGGAGCAATAACAGTTGTTAGCCTTTCACAGATAAGAAGCAGAAAACCTACTTGTGAAATATGACATTTATTTAATCATATACCTCCAACAATGTGTGTTGTAACATGAACAGTTGAGCAGCAGATGTAGCTGCCACTTTTTGTACAGATTTTTTTATCTTGATATTTTGTAAATAAAGAAAACAAATACAAGAACGTTGTTTCTAATGGTAAATAAGAGTGTCCAGCACCGGATGGGCCTGCAACTTGGACTTCAGTCTTGACATTCAGGATCCTGTTAATGACAAATTTATAAGTGAGAATTGCTGAAACAAACAGTTATTTAGTGTGTAATTCACCAAACACTTCTGTTTCTGACAGGTATCTTATGTCTGTTAGTGCTCTAGCTTTGGATTCAGATGTTAATCATTTCATAGTATGGAAAGACAGGAAAATGGACCATTAAGCTGTGTACACACTACAGAAAATGTCACCCAATGACATCTAATGATTTTACCAAGGGCTGAAAGTCCTGATGGAGTATGCATGCCCATTAATGCGTACACAGCTGTAGTTTACCTCCAGCTCTGTGATCCTCATCAGTCAACTATCTGCTGAACAGATTGTGACTCTGCACAGTCTATAGAGATCTGACTACACTGCTGATCTTGTGTGTACACACTTCAGAATATGCCTGACATCGTTGATAGATATTTTTAGTCAGTTTATAAAATCAAATAATACGATGTGCTTAGGTACAAGAAAACATGATAATGGGAGCATACACCAGCGGTTCCCAAAGTGTGCACCGCGGCTCCCAGGGGGAACCCCCCCCCCCCCTAAAACAAACACCAATCCGTGTGGTGCCAGGACCCAGCATTCTCCCTCTCTCACGCAGCTTGTTACTATAGTGACAAGCTGCGTGAGAGAGGAGGATGTTTTTTTTTCTGGCTTTCCCGAGAGAGGGAGCGTGACAGGGGGCAGAGGAGCGGGGACAGCGTGTCTGGATGTAGAGGGAGCATTTTTGCATACTAAAGTATTTCTGTCCTGACCTAAATACTTTACATTTTTTTTTTTGACCCAACTACTTCTAAAACAGGACTGCTCAGTAATTATTTGTGCCTTGAAAAATTATGGAGACTTTAAGGGTGCCGCAAACTGCTAAAATTTGGGAACCACTGGCATACACACTAGTGCAATATCTGACCTAACAGTTTATCATATGACTGGCACAAGACGTGGGTGAAAAACCTATGTTGTCCTTTAAAAAGACAGCTAAACTGTCTTTTAAAGGGCTTCCATTGTAATGTCATTGAAGGACACTAAATGTGGCTTCTCTCTAATTGCTCATAATAGTAACTTGCATTCAACTGCACAGCAAAATCAAATACTTAGATGATCACAAAAGTTGTAACTTTTGTATATTGCAACTAGTATTTTAGTTTCAGTATACCTTTTCACCACAAAAACAATTAGTACATTTCCGCAAAAATATGAAACTGGAGGCATATTCAATTAGCGGATGAACATCATGGTTGCACATTGCTTATGTTAAAGCAGTACCACAACATTGTGGATTTGGAGCGAACGAAAATCTGTAATGTTGCAGTAATGTGGAGTGCTTTTGACTCCATTCTGGAGGCGCGTAATTGAATATGGCCCCAGCATTTATATACTGTGTATAACAAACTTTAGAGAAACAGTGTGAATTCTTTTAATACAGTATCTAATGCCAATAACTTTTGTATGATAGTTACAGTAGTCACAAAAGACGCAAAAACTCCTTAGAAGTATAGATAAGAGCAAGAGGTCTCAGTTATTTGGCCTAATCAAAGCAACTACGCTGTAAATTACTATTGCTCCATGCTGGGGAACTGAGCAAATGTCCTTTTAAAAAACAAAACACTAACAGACCCAACAATGTTTTTGGGGTTTTGATCTACATACTTTTGTACAATATTAGTTATACTGTATAATCAGAATATGTAACATTACCTGACTTGAACATATTTTTGCTTTTACAAGGGGCAGGTACAGTCCAAAGGGGGGGACGGTATAAAGCAAAAAATGTCATGCTGTGAACTTCACTCATTAACTGCTCATTGATGGGGCATAGTGGGCCCATTGCTGAAGCAAGCAAAGTTATTTTTCATCAGGTAATACAGTCTACTAGAAACTATCTGACCAAATATTGTAGACCGTTAATATAAAAGGAAGGGGGGGGAAAGAAAAGCTCACAGCAGTCTATAGAATATAAAGGATATGTCCACATTTATCAAATAATAGATGGCATACAATTCACAATATCCAGTTATAAATCTTTCATACATAATAACATCTATTTTCTTTTTTCCAAGGGACAACCAGGCCTCAGTGGTAGATTTAATCACGTCCTCTTGATACCTGTTCTGTTAAACTACATCACATCACATTGTGTGATGCTGTCGTTTTGCAGAACAGCACCTATTTATCCACTTTTTCAGTTTTGTTCCCTTGATTTAAAGTTTTAAATGTAAAAAAGTAGAACAAGTTTCTAGACTGTAAAATGGATATTTACCATTATTTTTCTGTTACTGCAGCTTGTTTCTTAGGTTTCAGCTTAAAGAAAAGGATAATCGCTGCTATCGTCCCATAGGTAGCCAGCACACACTACAAAATAAAGTACCGAGCGTTACATGTTGGGAGAGGCATATATGGAATTTAGTGTTTTGTTTTTTTTAAACTTACATTCCTCCTGCCTATCATGGTGTAAGAATTGAAGTACTTCTGGATACCGGTAAAGTGGTGCTGTGCGCCTGAATCGTGTCCTCCCATGGCTTATCACCTTGAAAACAAATAAAAATCAGATTCAAATCAAAAAACCAAATGGAGCTCCCACATCTTCATTCAAATGGGTGATTTAGCCGCTTGGGCCATCCAGAAAAAGTGCTCAAATACAACCACTGTGAATATGTAATGCTGGTAACCATTCTTTGGGCTAAACCACTTTCCAGCAGAATGCATGTTATTACTACTGAATCGATCAGCTGGACTCATGAATATTAACTCAGTCCACAAAACAGCTGTATAGAGACAGACAATGCGACAATCTAAGAATTAAAAGTCTCCTATGACGTACATTAAAATATATAGTGAACTATTCAAAATGTATTTTCATTCAGCACCATCCACTCAATGCAGTAACAGACAGGCCCCATATAGAAACCTGTAATATATATTCAGACCAGTGACACTCTTGCTAGAACAATGTTTAGTATTATAGATGTTTGCAGTTTTTACAATAAATCTGTTGCATTCCTTTATACACCTTGAGTAATGTTCCTCTTTGGTTTGGTTAATATTCCCAGTACAGCAGAACCTGCATGATGTTTGCATACATATAGAAGTTTACAATTTATTGCTGATCTGTCGCTGGTCCATCCGTTATATCTATGTTGATGTTATCTGACTGCATATAAAAAAGGTTAATACATTGGGTAATAAATTCATTAGGCTCACAGGTTAAAGTGGAGAAGAAAATATGGACTAAAAACAAATTGATTATAGGGTATTGTAAATTGTATGGTACATTAACTATAAATTTAAGTACTACAGATGAATAGGCAAAATATGTCCTGACAATCATTCTATCACAGATTAGGGCCTTCACCGAGCTTAAAAACCAATGTTATCTGACACATGGAATCCTTCTCTATGTGCACTGTTCTCACGTCTGGATGGGAGCCCAAATTTGTATTTATTTTTGTTGCACAGTGGAAGTACAGAGAAGAAATAAGGCAATGTTAGTTTTTCCTCCAATGTGGCACAATCACCCAAAAGTGGAACACATAGGAAGTTAAGGGTTTTGCTTGGATGGAGGGCTACACTTCTCAAAGTAACGATGTGAAATGCTGGAATGTAGCTGGTCGCAGTACCTCCTACCAATGGCCGATATAGGGCTCCAGGAAGAGGTTTGTCTGCTGTCTTGCACCAGGTGTAGTAGAAGGGCATGGTTGGGGAGGAGGAGAGGGAGCTATCAACCTTCTGTATGATTAAGGGTATTATATCTTTCATTATCCACCCTGTAACACTACAGCTATTTATTCCTACATATAACACACAAGTGATGTTAATATATGTATAAGCACCTGTAGATAATCTTTGTATAAATGGCAAGTTCTGAGGGCATAACTTCAGTGTTCACAGTGTCATTGGGAACACATTGTATAAGGTATAATACAAAAAAAAAAAAAATCAGTTACAAATAAGTCATCAAATTTATGTGACTTATTAAAAATAAACAAAAAAAAATACTTGTCTTACACCTTCATAACTATATATGGTCACATAGCTACTTGGTGATGTTTAATATCCATATATTTTACAGTATGGAGAACATTATCCCATAAGTAATATCTTTCCTACATCCAGCTATTCTAAGTGCCAGCAAAGGGAGATCGACTGGTCACCTTGTTCCCATATATGCCCACTTTTCCAGGGACACTTGGCTGATGAGCCAGTGAAACTGCTTTGTGGCAAATCTGAAACACTAGAGCAGTGATGGCCAACCTGTGACACTCCAGGTGTTGTGAAACTACAAGCCCCAGCATGCTTTGCCAGCTATCAGCTAGTTATCTACTGGCAAAGCATGCTGGGACTTGTAGTTTCACAAACACCTGGAGTGTCACAGGTTAGCAATCACTGCACTAGAATGTCAGGGGCAACCGCAGGATTTGTAGAGGGGAGTTTCCACACCACACCGCCAATGGGCGTGACCAGCATGCATGGGGGCATGGCTATAATTTTAGACAGTGCTTGGCTGCTCTCAAACTCTTCCTATCCCCATAATATACATGGGCAATGCTGTGTGCACTACTGTTAGGTGCAGGCAGGTCTCCCTTTTCAAGCAGAGCTGTGTGAAGTGGGAGCAGGGTCCAGACACCTCAATTATACAGTGCCCCAGGCTTGGAGGGGGATTTCAATGCACTAGGAACCCCCACCCCCCCCTTGTTTTGCCTATGAATGTATATTAAGGTTAATATAATTTGATAACGTGCTTTTTGCAATTTAAATACTCCTATTTCGTACAATTTAAGTTCTAAAATACAGAAAGTAAGAATAGCAAGATTCTCATAATTCAATATGCAACAAATACATGAGTATTTACAAATGTGACTTGATTAGCAAATAAGTATTACCCCTTTCCTGTTAGGAAGACAGGGATTTGGAGCTGAGTACGTGTATAATGGAATGATGGGGACATTTGATGCCCAGGCCTCCGAGATAATCGTGTTACCAACAAACAAATATTGCACATTACATATATAGATAGATAGATAGATAGATAGATACACATAACCATCACCCTACTAGATGCTTAGTGCCCAGTGCGGCCTAGTGCCGGTCACTCACCTGTCTGTATCAGCAGCGTTGTGATCTGTGCCCTTCACCACTGTCTACTGCGCTCGCTGTGGCCGGTCTCTCGCTTTCAAGACATTGTCTGCTACCATTGGCTGCCGTGACTGCCCGTCAGAGTGTTCTCTCACGCCATTGGCTGACACGCTTGCCCTGTCTCTGAGACTGGGAAGGTGACTCCTGCGACGCTTCCCCCATTGCCAGGAGTAGGAAGTTCCTGTAACGTGTGAACCCTACGTCCCTTGTGCTTCCGGGTGGCTCTTAGGGCACCCACACGTGGGTTCTCACGCTGCATGTTTCCTAGTGGGATAAGAAGTAATAAGGAGTAGTAAGGGGGCAGATTGCTCGCTGTGGAGTGGATCGTACAGGCGGTAAGTAAATATAGACCCTGTGTGGTCGGTGATCTCATGGGAGGTATAGGGTCATCATGTATATACTGCTGTCCATCACTCCTTCCGTGTGTGTCTTACATATATACACCATACATGTCTTATTATATGATATAATAAGACATGTATGGTGTATATATGTAAGACACACACGGAAGGAGTGATAATTTATATCTAACTGTAGCTGTTATTGGTACACGTCCTGGCATTCACATAGCATGGATGGCAGTGCATGCTGAGACTTGTAGTTCAGCATCTGTTAGAGAGCCCTGGCAGACCTTATCTGTGTGGAGTTTGTATGTTTTCCCCGTGTTTGCGTGGATTTCCTCCGGGTGCTCCAGTTTCCTCCCACACGCCAAAAACATACTGGTAGGTTCATTGGCTGCTATCAAAATTGACCCTAGTGTCTCTCTCTCTCTTCTCTCTCTCTTCTCTCTCTCTCTCTCTCTTCTCTCTCTCTTCTCTCTCTCTCTCTCCCCCCCCCCCCCCCCCCCCCTGTGTGTGTGAGGAAATTTAGACTGTAAGCTCCAATGGGTGCAGCTCCCAAAAAAGTTCTGTAACCAGCAGTTGGGAGCAGACATTGACTGTGGATGAGAAACGCAGATATTGTGAAGAGCGAAGGTGTTTAGTTGGGAGATATTGAGACAAGTAAGATATGTATGTGGGTGCAGATTGTTTTCATGCTTTTGTATTAATGTGTTTCTAATCTTTGCAATAGCTGGTTTTCTGTGGATTTCATATTGCATTGTTCTCATGGACATGATATGTTACATTTTGTGTTTCTTGTTGTATTTCTTTTATTTACAATGTTCTATGTTTATATCACCAGCTTAAAGCACAGGCCAATGTGTTTCCTCCCTTGGCTTTGTTATTAGTGAAGAGAATGAAAGTGCACTTATCTCTCACAGTGTGGAGGCAGCCTTTTAAAGTGCGGAAGCATTGTGCACAAGCACCGCGGCTCAGTCATGCCGTTGTCTCCTTATGAATTAATTGATAAGCAACATTCTCAAGTCTATTTGGTCTCAACTCTATTTAGGTAGTAGGCACTTTTACAGAAGGCCATGCCCTGATTTATCAGAATCCACACTCCATCCATTTAGCCCTTCTCCTAAAAATCAGGAGAACCCGCCTTAGTTCAGGATGTTCACATTGTTGTTTTTTTTTATGCAGATCATCTGATTATCTATTAAGGAATTTGATTAGACAAAAAATAACTGGACAACTAATTTAATTCATAAGCAGACTGAGACATGACAACCCCTGTTAGAATAAATCAGCAGGTGTTTAATTTACAGCGTTGTTGGCTTAAAAATGGACATATTTTATTTATTGGTTTCTCATTCTGTCAACACAGATACACAATAACAGAAAACATGGAAGAGAGTTTCCCTCGAGGAGGCTCCCAGAAAAAGTCAGATGAAACTGCACCCAAGAAGAGACCTCGGGAAGATGACAACCTCTTTTCTGTATGTCATACGTGACACATTCTATACAACTTTAATTTTAAATGTTTGCACCTTTATTCTTTAAAGTCTCAAACTATTAGTTTTTGCTACATATCTGGATTGCTGGCAAGAATTTCATAATTCGATCCATAAATTATAATCAATAACATGGTGCAATAGCACTAATGCTCAGTAATGCAAAGCAGCCAATTGATTTTATTGGTCTAATTTGCCCTAGACCAGGGGTGGGCAAACCAGTCCTCAAGGGCCATCAACAGTTCATGTTTTTAGGATTTCTTTAATCATGCACAGCTGAGTTAATCTATTTGGCTGGATCAGTAATTATCCCAGCTGTTTCTACAGACAGAAATCCTAAAAACATGAACTGTTGTTGGCCCTTGAGGACTGGTTTGCCCACCCCTGCCCTAGACTGAGCAAAGCTTCATGAATTAGGTTCTAGGGGTTACAGCACATTTGTGCTATTTGTATTGTACTTGGATACCTTTTCTAGTATATTATTACGTTGGCGCTATATAAATAAATGATGATGATGATGATATTATTTTGGTTTTATTTAGGTGCATCATGAAGAGGAGGAGAAATTGAAGAAGAAAAAGAAGAAGGAATTTCATGTCAAGTCAACGACTCTTAAACAGGACAAGAGATCGGTTCCAAAAGAGGATGCCGTGAATTTAGTGAAGTATAAGGTTAGTGGGCTCTTGTCCCCAGTAATAAGCAGATGTATGAACTTTGCGCCATTTAGTGGGGCATTTCACACCACGCTTTTTTGTCAGGAAACGCCCATCGGATCTCTGTGTTGGCCAAGCCCTTCCAACTTAAACTCCTGCATGTTCATATGTAGGCAAGTTTTACCAAACTGATGCACTCTTTGTTAATGTTAACATTCTAATGATCTGATTGGCTGCTAGTTGTTCTAGCTCTGGCCTCTTCATTTTCTGTCCCAGTTTTGAAAAATGAATGCAATAGGTGCACTGATCCTTGTCACACTCCTAAAGATGTCTATATTTCCTTTTTTGCTCATATGCTTTTACTTCCCTGTGTTTTTAATCATTGCAGTAGCTGGTGTTCTGTCTATTTCATAGTGACTTCTCATGATACATGGAATGATGTGTTACATCTTGCCTCTCTTTTCACATTGCTTTCATTTGCATTGCTCTGTCTTCATACCACTATCTTCGAGCACAGGTCAAAGCTGGGATCATAGGGAAGTTAGTGTTCTAAAGAAGGTGAAATATATTGTAAACAATATTTGAATGCAATTTTGTAGAGGCTATAACTTGTGATAAGCGTAGGGCAGAATATAAAGGGAGCTCTGTATTTATGTTGTAATACCGTACTTTGATTAATGAAAATACTGAAAGTGCACTGATCACTTGTACAGTGTGCAGGCAGTCATTTCATTTCTGAAGCAATGTGCGCTAGCACTGTGACCCATTCGTGTTGCTAGTTACTTATGATTTAACCTATAAACAACATCCTCAAGACTATTGGTTCTCAACTGTGTTTAGGTGGTAAGCACTTTTACGGAGGAGAAAACGAGGATTCCAGAGACCATGTCCCTGGTTGGCCAAGCTTGACCTCTATTTAGTAGCAGTCACACTCCATTCGGGTGAGCCATTCACCTGTTACCCACTGGAACTCGGGACAGTCTCCTAAAAATCAGAACTGTGGATGACAACTCTCTTCAATTCATTGTTCCCTTTTATATATGACACACCTGTGTTCTGTATCTTTTAAATGTGGGGAACATTGCAGCAAGCAAAATCCTGTGTACATCACTTTGTACTCTGGTTTATAACCTGTATACTGTAAATCATACACTTGTGTACTAACACACAAGCTCTTATACTTAATTTTTGTTCTTTCAGGACCTCCGTGTTGGGATGTTGTTCCTGGGCTGTGTGAAAGAGGCTAAAGATTTTGAGTTAGTTGTGTGCCTGCTTCATGGACTTATAGGCTATGTCCAAGCAACAAATATCTGTGAGGCCTACACAAATTTGCTGAATGAGCAGGTGGAAGTAGAGGAACCTCTGGAGGTAAGTGCCTGTGCCTCCATTGTGGGTTTATTTTTTGGGAAAACATCGCTGTTTAATTTGATTGAAACAAAAAAAAAGGAAACTTAGATGGAGATTGACTTTTGAGAACAGTCTTTGTACACAATGTATGTTGGTCGATGCATGCACTTGATGGGATTTTGTGTGTTTATATTGCAGGATTTGTCACCTCTGTCTAGTCTGTACTCACCAGGGATGTTAGTAAGATGTACCGTAAGCAGTTTGGATACTACATCTGGCGGCTACAACAGTATCAAATTGTCTTTGAACCCAAAACTGGTCAATGTGGATCTTGCTCCTTCTTCTTTGCATGAAGGCATGGTACGTACTGGTGGCTTATACTGGAAATGTTTCCTTTTGATCTCTTTCTGGCAGTGATCTAGATATAAAGCTTATTTTTCTTTCCTACCATTTGGGGACACTGCGAGACATTGGGGTATGAACCATAAATGTTTGAATGTTAAAAGAAAATAGAGTACAAACTCTTGCAGTCTTCAGGAAGTAGCCTGAGTTTGATCACCTGGCTGGTGTTTTGTAGCGTCGTTCCATAGAGTGCTTCTGTTTGTACTGTGGAATGTTCTAACTGATCGTGTTCTCTCCTAGTTTCTGTCTGGCTGTGTGTCCAGTGTGGAAGACCATGGCTATCTCATTGATCTAGGAGTTGGTGGGACTAAGGCTTTCCTGCCTCGGCAAAAGGCGGAAGTGTATTTAAATCAAACCAGCAAAGGTGAGTGTACAGTAATAGTATGGGGCTTAGAACTGACTGCGCTTGTTGTGTAGATGTGGTATGTGGTGCTGAGAACGGTGGAAGTTCCAGGTCCTTGTGTCAGGAAGTAGTGCAGGATACCGTGGTGCAAAATGCTGTTGTCTGTTTAGAGGTCTGGATGGAAAATGAGAAGGGGTGGGCGCTCTTTACCTTTACGATGCAGACCACCTTGGTTTGTTGGTGGTGGTTGGAGAGATGATTGTGCCCAGATGGGTGTCGGGGGGGCTCTCCGTTTAAGGTGGATGTATCGATTATCCTTCTAGTAAGTGCCTAATATCTTGTTATTTTGATAGCTTTGAGACAAAATAATAACCGATGTACACCTTATTTTTTTTATTTTTTTTTAAATAGCACCTATACACCTTAGTAGCACCAATATTATATCAGAAACACAGCCTGTAAATTCACTAGAAACCAAAGTGCATGCAGCCTGCAAACTGGTGACCTTAGCTCTGTGTTGGTCATTCTCCTTGTCTCACTTTGTGTACACAGGTGCTGCCCTGCGTATAGGACAGTATTTAAACTGCGTTATTGACGAGGTAAAGCTTGATGGACGAATCGTGCGCCTGTCGATCACCCAGTCAGATGTGGCTGCGGCTGTCGCCACAGAGGAGCAGCAATGGACTCTGAATAACCTGCTGCCTGGCCTGGTGGTAAAAGCAGAGATTGAGAAGGTACATTAATCAGAAGACCCCATGGTCTACACCCGACGCTGGTTAATGGATAGTCTCGCTGGAATTTACTGTTGTTCCTTCTTGTTACAGATCTTCACAGACCACATTGCCTTGTCCTTCCTGTCTTCCTATAAGGGTGTTGTGGATTTCTTGCATTTTGAGCCTAAGAAAAGCAACTTGTACAAGAAAGATCAAGAAGTATGTTTTCAAAAGCTGTTTAGAATGATTTGGTTTGGGGTTGTGTTTTTACACTTTAAAATGGCATTGTATAAAAGATTCATAAAGCCTAAAAATAGATACAAACCACTTGAATAAACAACACATTGAGGACATATATGAAAACCTGTGAATAGGAAAGTGTACTGAAACCCAATGATAACAATTTTTTGTTTTAAGCATAACTGCTCGGATTAGCTACCTATGGCTCTAGGTCCACCCACTTCAAACTTGCTCACAGTTTTTTTTTTTTTTTTTTTGGTTTTTTTTTACACGTATATTTTTCTGCCTCCAGTTAAATGTGGAGAGTTGGGTGCTGGGATGACCATTGAGAAGGATGTTGCAATAGGTGAGCTAGAATAAAGGGCTGAAACACTTTCTCTTTTAGCTGAGGTGACAATCCTTCAAGGCCTGTTGGAAACTTGAATTTAAAACCCTGAAGTCTGTTTCTTACTGTAGATTGTGACTGTTACGGGTTGCAGAGCATTGCTGAACAGTCTCTCTAACCGGTCCCTCTGGACTTGGTCTCTTTCAGGTTAAAGCTTGTATCCTGTGGATTGATCGATCTTCCAAGACCATAAGACTGACTCTGCGCAAGTCTTTCCTGCAGCCGGGGAACCCGGTGAAGCAACTAACTAGTGACTGGATTAGCGTTGTGCATGAGAACTGCACAGTGAAAAAGTTGTTTAGGAAAATGGGAGCAGTCTTTCAGCTGGATGCAGATACATTGGGTTTTGCATTTGTAAGTTTATGATAAATCCCTTGTGCATGCAACAGTAAATTGCCTTATACACCAGTGTCTCCAGCATTTGTAAATATCCGTTCTCACTCATCCTATCAGGGGGACACTGCTACCTTGGGTTGAGGTGAGAGCACAGGAGCTGGGCACTTAATAGTTAACTGAAAGATTGAAGCTCCTCCCCTCTCCCAACTTCACTCTATCTTCAGTTCTTTTTAAGTGCCCAAGGAGCTGGGCAGGTTTTCTATGGGGCTTCCAATTACACTTTGGCTGTAACATTCCCATGCGGGAATACTCCTTGTTTGCAGGAGGAGGTGGCGCCACGTCTTCATCTGACCCCACTCCTCCGTTTTCAGGGTTCACTAGCAAGAAACCCCCCTCGCTACAGAAGTACTTCTGCACTGGTGATGACCCTGTTTAGCCGGTGCTGTGAAGTGCTATTGTTTTCAAGATGGACGCCGTCACCCGATCTGGAATAATCCGCTCCCAAGGAAGTTCAGGGGCAGAGTTTTGGGGCTGTCTTATTGCTGGCCACGTGGCACCCCTTATTATGGCTAATGCTGGTATGGTCAAGGGAACCAATGGGACCTGTTCTATGGGCAGAAAGCACCCATTGTGCTGGGCCAGGGGGGAGAAAGTGGAAAGGTCCACCAGAGTATGTCTAGCTTACAGACAGTGGAGGCAGCCGTTTTGTTGACTGAAGCAATAATTATGAGAATCCAGCCTATTAATTCGCATGGAATAAGTGCCCCCTAAATATCATTCAAGCCTCACTGTTTCTTAAATGAATTGATAGGTGTCATTTGCATGAATGTTATTTGAACGTACAAAATGGCATAAAAGTATAACATTGTCTTGTCATTAAATGTGCTTTGTAGTAACTCAGGTAATTTACACAATTTAATTTGAGACCTGGAGTTAACGTTCCAGTTGACTTGTATATAGATATTATAATGTTTGTATAATACTGATATTATTTCTGTGTTTGTTTTACAGAAACCTCACCTTTTGACGTCCAATCAGGACAATGCTCTGGATAAGTTTAATGGAGGTTCGGTCCACACTGGGCGAGTGGTGGGATTTAGCCCCATGGATGAGACACTTCTGCTATCTTTTAAGGAGTAAGACACTATTTGCTTTTGTTTCAAGTCACTTATAACCAAGTCACAGGGGAATGCCATCTAGCGTAATTGGATACTGACCCAACACCTGCAGCTCTCATACGCTACAGGCTTTGTGTGGCTCCACATGATCACTTTTCTCCCACTGCAGTCAGTAAGGGGGGACACAAGCGATGGATTATGTTCCACCACTAGGAGGCAGCACAGTGGGAAAATACTAACTACACCTTTCCCCTAGAACGATCATACTCATGTTTTGTTCCAGTGTCTTGCATAGAGCGTGGACACAGGGCCTTCAGCCCCAGGTCCATTTTTTTTATTTTTTTTTTAATGTTGCTTAGTTGCACCTGTACCGGGAGATATCTTAAACTATAACTCTGAAGCCATTCTGGCACTTGGAGGTACATCCTCTGCAGTGCCCAGGGGCATGCCAGGGAGGTGCAGTACCTTCTTTCCACCCCTGACCCCAATGAGGATCATGTGCAGCCTAGCCGCCTGGGGTAAGAAGAAGTACGTTATTGCTTGCAGGTCCTCCCGTCCTGAACACTGCAGTGTCACGGACAACCCGGATCCAATGATGGCCATGGCAAATTTATACAGACTTGTAGAAGTATAGAGCCTCTAGTGTGTCTGAAATGTATCATGGCCAGTACTGATCTGGTCAACCTGTAAGTGTGAAACAGAATTGTATACACAGCAGTGTATCTATTCTTAGATTAGCAGTATGTAGGACAGGCCATGGTCTTTTTATTCAACTTCTCTCTTTTCATTTTTCTTTCTAGAGATGTTGTCAAAGGTCTTTACTTGAGACATGAAGATATACAAGTTGGTCAAATTCTGGAGGTAAAGTTATTAAATGCATCTTGGTTCCCAGATCATAAAGGTTTATGTGCATGGAGAATAAACATAAGGATAAGGAGCCTTCCAACTGCTGGACAGTTTATTACTATTATCACTACCTACTGCTATATATAATGATTGAGTTCCATTTATGTATTTGTAGTTTTTTTTCATATATTAAGAAGCATTATACATTTTATACAGTCCCTGCTAGTTACACAACCCCCCTGCCCCTCTTTCATACCTGTACTCTTCCAGTGGGGCCTCTCTGCCCAGATCCTCATCCAGCTGTCTCTCCCACAACACTGACAGCTGGGAGAGGAGAGAGCGCTCAGCGTTGCTGGACCCAAACCTTTCCTAGTTGTTCAAGCAGGAGGTTCAGCTGCTATTCACTTTGAAAGCTGCATTAACTATGTACATTCCAATTGGGAGTTTAAACCTCCCAGGGCTGACAACTCTCTCCCCTCCATGGCCCTCAATCCTGGAGATTAGTATGCAAGGACCCCTTGGCAGGGTGCACAAAGGTAGATATGCCTACAAACAGGTGCAATTTCTTTAAGGTTTTTGTAGGATTTAACTAGTCTCATCATGGTCAATATGTATATTGAGATCCTTCATTCTGACTGTCGGTGAGACTGAAGATCTCAATCTTCCTGTATTTGGAAACACGCTAGAATTCCACACGTATGAAGGAAGATTGAGTCTTCATCTGTTGTACTTACACGCTTATTATTCTTGCGGGGTTTAGCTCTTGTTTCTTGAAATTAGTGAGTGAAACCACAAGAGTGGCAAGGCCAGCCTGAAATCTGTTACCGCTCTGCTTGGTTTAATATACACCGAGAGGAATTTGTGTGTTCTGAGTGTAGCAGCACTTTATTTACTAAACTTTCTGTTTTGTTCTCTTACAGGGTAACGTGGGCAGCTTTGAATCTGTAGGAATGGTAGTGAATATCACAGAACACCTCACTGGTCTGGTACCCAATCTCCACTTGGCAGATGTCTCCCTGAACCAACCTCAAAAGAAATATCTTCCTGGGAACAAAATCAAGTGCAGGGTAAGGCATCTGTGCCATGTTGTACAGTATTTGATGGTAGTGGGCAGAAGAAGGGCTTGCATGACCAAAATATTATAGGGAAACTCCTCATTTTTTTCTTATTATTACTTTATAGGTTTTAAATGTTGTCCCTTCAGCCAAGAAGCTCATCCTGACCCGGAAGAAAACCATGATAAATTCAAAGTTGCCGACTATTTGCAGGTATCATGATGCCAAGCCTGGCCTGGTCACTCATGGCTTTATCTGGGCGGTGAAAGACTTTGGATGCATTATTAGGTTTTATAATGATGTTCAAGGACTGGCACCGGTTCGCGAGCTGAGCTCGGAGTATATACCCTCGCCGGAGGAGGCTTTTTATAAGGGGCAGGTAATGTGTTTGATTGTATATTGTATGTGCTCTGTCCAGGGTTTCTATATTCAGTGCTGAGCGTCTCTCCATTCACAAATACCATATCAGGTCGACTGATGCTTTGTTAGGGACCTTTGAACTAAACCATGCAAAACTCGGGAGCCATTAGGTCCAATCTGAGTGCTGATGGAGTCATCCAATGAGATCAGTAGAAACTTCTCCCAACGTTTAGGTGTCAGCACTCATTATTTTAGGCACATTAGATTCTTGGCTCCCGGGATTGGTTCAGCCATAATGGCATACATCTTTGCTGCTCCTTTATATTGATCTGTGTACACTTAATGACTTTGTGTTTTCATGTACAGGTGAAAAAAGTAAGGGTCCTGGAGTCTAATCCTGAAAAGCAGACCCTGATACTGTCATTTAAGATGATTGAAGAAGATGATGGTGGAGAAGTAGAAAAAAGGGAACGTGTAATAAAAAATGCTGCCACCTATGAACCTGGCAAGGTATTTACAGACACCTCATACTTGTGATATCTGATGTTGGGAGGACTGGACCTGTGTGATAAGTAATACATTTTGCACTTAGAACATCTATTAATCTGTAAGCTGGCTCTTTAGACATCTAGCCATGTGTAGAAGTAACTTCCTAAAATTACAGAGTGTGGCTAGTCTATCTACTTTATCTACTCAGTGCTGTTATTGCTCAGTATTAAAGTCCTTCGGAACAGGAAAAGTGCAGTTAAACCCAGCGAGTAAAGTAAGTTGATATAAAATCACCTTAGGATGTAGACCCACTGCCCTTTCTATATGGAGTTTCTACGTTCTCCCCATGGGGGTTTCCTCCCACAGTACAAAAACTTATTGGTAATTTAATTGGCAATATAGTCTGTCTCCCTCTTTCTGTTGCGCATCTCCCTGCTCGCCCGTTCTCTATTTGTGCGTCTCCCTGCTCGCCCGTTCTCTATTTGTGCGTCTCCCTGCTCGCCCGTTCTCTATTTGTGCGTCTCCCTGCTCGCCCGTTCTCTATTTGTGCGTCTCCCTGCTCGCCCGTTCTCTATTTGTGCGTCTCCCTGCTCGCCCGTTCTCTATTTGTGCGTCTCCCTGCTCGCCCGTTCTCCATTTGTCCGGCTCCCTGCTCGCCCGTTCTCCATTTGTGCGGCTCCCGGCTCGCCCGTTCTCCATTTGTGTGGCTCCCTGCTCGCCCGTTCTCCATTTGTGCGGCTCCCTGATCGCCCGTTCTCCATTTGTGCGGCTCCCTGCTCGCCCGTTCTCCATTTGTCCGGCTCCCTGCTCTGCCCGTTCTCTATTTGTGCGTCTCCCTGCTCGCCCGTTCTCCATTTGTCCGGCTCCCTGCTTGCCCGTTCTCCATTTGTCCGGCTCCCTGCTCACCCGTTCTCCATTTGTCCGGCTCCCTGCTCGCCCGTTCTCCATTTGTCCGGCTCCCTGCTCGCCCGTTCTCCATTTGTCCGGCTCCCTGCTCGCCCGTTCTCCATTTGTCCGGCTCCCTGCTCGCCCGTTCTCCATTTGTCCGGCTCCCTGCTCGCCCGTTCCCCATTTGTCCGGCTCTCTGCTCGCCCGTTCCCCATTTGTCCGGCTCCCTGCTCGCCCGTTCCCCATTTGTCCGGCTCCCTGCTCGCCCGTTCCCCATTTGTCCGGCTCCCTGCTCGCCCGTTCCCCATTTGTCCGGCTCCCTGCTCGCCCGTTCTCCATTTGTCCGGCTCCCTGCTCGCCCGTTCTCCATTTGTCCGGCTCCCTGCTCGCCCGTTCTCCATTTGTGCGGCTCCCTGCTCGCCCGTTCTCCATTTGTGCGGCTCCCTGCTCGCCCGTTCTCCATTTGTGCGGCTCCCTGCTCGCCCGTTCTCCATTTGTCCGGCTCCCTGCTCGCCCGTTCTCCATTTGTCCGGCTCCCTGCTCGCCCGTTCTCCATTTGTCCGGCTCCCTGCTCGCCTTTTCCCTTTCTCTAGTTCCGCGTCTCCCCGCTCTAATTGAGAGGTATAGTAATAATAAAGCGAAGAAACAAAAATGGATGATCTTCCAGGTGATTTTAAGGTGTCTTCGTCCCTCTGAGCACTTATTATTATAGCTTATGAAACAAATCGATCCGTTTTTCTTTATGCATCAGATAAAACCAGTTTAATCAGTATTTGTTAATCTTATTTCATCAGAAATAGAACAGTGTATGGCTTTCCTATTTTGATAAGCAGAATATTCCCAAAGTGGCTGTCCTGTCTTATTTTTCTATCCTTTATTATTACTTTTCTTTCTTATCTTCCCTTTGGTACTATGTGAGCTTATAAAGTGTTGTGTAAACTGCAATATAGGTTTTGTTGGATATATGTATATTGTCCCTGGGCTCCTCTGTGTCTTCTAATATCCTTATTTTCTACAACACACAATACATTATCATCTATACAAAGAGGTGCAAATGTATGAAGACTCTGTATGAATAAATAAGGGTGAAATCCTAAAAAATATAATGGTCTGACCATGTCTGTGCTGCGTTAGATGTTTCTGGTTGTTAACAAGCATGCTGTACGCTGGTTCCATCTTCCACTTTCTATGACCTCCATAGGCACTGGTCCTCCTTTTACCACTGATACAATTTATTCCTCTATATCTCTAAATTCCAAGAACACATTTTGCCAGAGGCTCACATAGTCATTTCATGCCATTTCAGTTGGAGTCCTGTCCTTTGAAAACACAATGATTGGTGGCCATATGTCTGTATTGCTTGTCTGTTATGAGGCTTTTTGTAACGTTTTTTAATTATTTTTTTCCCCACCCTCCAACAGATAGTCGATGTGAAAATTGTAAACAAGACTGATAAAGGACTGACTGCATTAATCCTACCCGAGGAAAGTCCTGCGTTTCTTCCTAAAGCTCACCTCTCTGATTATGACACAAATTGTGAGCTCTTGTGGCACTGCTTAAAGGAGGGTGACACAGTGACTGGAGCAATGTACCTGAGTAGCTTCAGAGGGAAAAAAGTATCCTTTTATTCAGATGTCTGTCAGAGGGAATGGACGTTGTTCCTTCTGGTTTGGAATCATTGCCACATCAATGCGTTTTATTAAATTAAATGCAAAACCTACATCACATCTGGGGATATATTTACTAAACAGCAGGTTTGAAAAAGTGGAGGTGTTGCCTATAGCAACCATTGAGATTCAAGTTCTTATTTTGTAGCATGTACTAAACAAATAACTAGAATCTGGTTGCTATAGGCAACAGCTCCATTTTTTTATTTTTTTTTCAAACCCGGTTCACTCGTTACTAGTGACATCACTGATGCAATTTGAATATTAGTACAGACTGCAAGATATCTGCATCCTCTGTGTTCAGTCTTATTTTATTTATGTTTGTTATATACATACTATCTGCATAGTATGGTTAAGCACTGGTTATTACCTTTCTAGTTTAAAAATGTTTTGTGTATTGTACATGGTCTGTCCATAGTTTGACACAAATGAGCACTTTTTACCTATAATTATGGGGTGCCTTTCAACTGAATTAATTTTTAAAAGTTATTCTGTATATCCTGTTGTCCTCTCTCTGATTTTATTTATTAATGTAGCTAAAAATATTCATTTACATTGGCAAAATAATAAGACTCCCTTCCTTGTCCAAATGGTACAAATCAGCTTGTGCACGGTGCAACTTCATTGTTTTATATTTATACTATATCATTGTCCGCACTGTTTAACAATTAAGTCTGCAGAGGTCCCATACAATGTCTGCCTAACCTAGTGAATCATGACTCTTACGTATTCCTTCACAAAGTACTGCAGTTATTGACTAAGAAATCTGCCCTCATCTCATTCATGGAGCGGGGAGCCTGTGTAAAAGACATCGCTGAAGTGCAGGTTGGGATGCTACTCACTGGATATGTGAAGAATATCATGCCATATGGTGTGTTTGTGGAGTTCCCATACGGGCTTTTCGGTCTGGCCCCCAAATCAGTAAGTCTACAGAACTGTATTTGTGTTTCACATACTGTATATTATTTCCTGTCCTTTAGGTAAACCCTATAGTCTGTACATTTTAAATAGAGAATAAAAGTTTCCACCCAAAAAGAACTTCTAACATAAACCTATAGCTTAAAATTTGTGTTTTTTTTTTTTTTTTTTTTCTGTTGGTCCAGTGACGTGTAAGTGAAGATTAATAGCTGATGAAGTGATTAAACCTCTTCTCGTTTAGCATCAGAGGGACACAGATTGCGAGTTATGTGTCCTTGGAACCGGGTTTCTGGAAAACCAAAAGTGACTTCTGAGCCTATAGACTTTCTTGTCTCTTTCATGAGCTAATTGGGTACTGAGGAGAGAAGGGGATTATTATAGGAGGAGGATTCAATTCATGTTTTCTGATGCTTTGTCTCCTATGATTGAAGTATACTCTGCGTCTTCCTATAGCCTTGGAGAAAGAGATTTAACAGGAAGTATTATAAATACAGTGTAAACGCTGTCTATCCATTCATTAGGAGCTAATTACAGACTTGCAGTATGCACTGTGAAGTGAAAGAAGTGCCCCCTACCTCTGTAATGTCAGTGGTTTCTAGTACTGATAGACTACATTCTCTAGAACAGGCCTGTCCAACCTGCGGCCCTCCAGGTGTTGTGAAACTACAAGCCCCAGCATGCTTTGCCAGTAGACAACCTGTTAATAGCTGGAAGGGCATGCTGGGACATGTAGTTTCACAACATCTGGAGGGCCGCAGGTTGGACAGGCCTGCTCTAGAACATCTATTCAACGCTACAAAATTACTGTCTGTTGTATAGGTGGCAGGTCTAGTTACCTACGTCAATTTTTGTGGGCAAATTTCTAATGGTTGTCCTTTGCAAAATTGTTTCCATTGTTTTGGTGGTAATAATTCTTGAAGTAATACATATGTTCACCTTTTAAACAAGGTCTGAATGGTCAAGTTGCATTGCATTTTATGTAGTTCCCCTTTAAATGTTTATTTCATTCACAACTTTATTTTCGAAAACCAGGTAAAAATGTTTTTTATTTCTTAATAGGAAATTAGCGACAAGTTTGTAACAAACATCAATGACTATTTGGTGGAAGGGCAGACAGTGGTTGCCAAGGTCATAAAAACCGATGAGCAGAAGAAGCGCTTCCTGCTGACCCTAAAGCTGTCCGAGTGCGCTGCTGATGACCGCTCGGCTGAGAGCATCTCGCGTCTGAAGCAGTGTCTCAGCGAATTGCAGCTCTCAAAGAGTCTAATGAGCAGAGAAGGTGAGTCCTTTTATTCTTGTATAATGTCTTTGTGTCCACGGCTTTACAGGTTAATAAATATATATATATATATATATATATATATATATTCTCTATCGGAGGAGATTAGTCCAATATGCTTTGATGTTGAGGCCTGAGAACAGGAATGAAATCCACTAGTCTATGTTGTGTATGTCTTGATCTCCAGCTTATCACCTGGTTATATATGACTTGTATGTATGACAAGGCATTTGTTCTAATACACAATCAAAACTAGAAACTGCCTTTCAGTGGGGGAAGGAGAGTGATGGATGCCTTTAGAAAGTGTAGTAGGAGTTAATGTTTATTATACATTTCCGTTCTAGTGACATGTAAGTGTTTTGCTGTTGTTAAGATTGTGTACCAGCTGTATCAGTGGAAATCTCTGATATTAATGGGCCATGATACAATCAATGCTTTATGTATGCACAGTAACAAATTTGTATTAAATTCTCATTATATATTCTATAGTTTTTAGAGCGTCATAATGGTTATTTCTTTTTCTGTGTGTATTAGAGAATACAGAGGAGGGTGAGAGCCTGTCCTCCTTGGTACCAGGGAAGAGGCTGACCCTTGTAGTTGAAGACATAGAAGAAGATGGTTCAGTACTGTTCAGCGGTGTCAAGATCTCTGGCTGCAAGAAAATATTGTCCGTTCTTAAGGATGGAGGTAATACTACATCTTTCCCATCGCAGTGCTAATGGTGGCTTTTGTTCATTACAACCTCTAGTAGTAAATGCGAAGCAATAAATTACTCCATGTGTATATACATTACTGTAAATGGAGAATGGGAGGAAGTGCTGGCAGTGACTCTTCACTTGTTCACATATTGGCACCATACACAATCCTATGTACAGCTGCCCATTCTCCTCTAAACCGAGTTCCTATTCACCTTGATTTTCTGCTACAGTGTAACCTCTAGTCTTGTGAAAGGTGCTTGTAGTCAACGTTTGCCACGTGTGTTTATTGCAGCAAAAAGTTTGACGTCGGGACAAAAAGTAAAGGTTGTGGTTCTATACGTTGATCTGCTGAAGTCCCACGTTCACGTGTCCGTGGATAACGCACTGTGGAGAAAGCGCGAAGAAAACGTAAGTGTCTGAGTGTGAACTGGGTGAGACGTAAGTGTGCGGCTCAGGTTTCTGTAGCAGCTTGTAAACTAATGTCTTGTGTTAAATTATTGAAGTGTGACCAGTGTTTTGTTTCTCACGAAGTCACATTCTATAGTACATGAACATTGGTAAATAAATATTCTTATGTCTGTCTTCAGTTCTTGTCTCCAATTTTTTCTTTTTCTTCATAGAACTAAATCATATATAATCTTTTTTTTTTTTTTTTATCCCCCCCCCCCCCTCCTCCAGTTTGTTGTAGATACAAAGTATCCTGCCGTCGTCCAGCATGTGGCAGAGGAATTGGCTGTAGTGTCCTTGGGGGACACAGCTCAGCTAGTCGCTATCCCTCTTGCATGTCACTATAATGACACTTTCCAGTTTGACTCGGAGAAGTTACATTTGGGAAAGCAGATTTCTGTGACCCTGAAGACCAGTGATGCTGACGAACACGGGCTGCTACTTGCGGTGCAAAATACGTCCAGTGCCGAGAGACCAAAAGCGGGTGCCTATGTGAAAAGAAAACCAATTATAGGAGAAGTGGTCACTGGGACTGTAAAAAGCGTAAAGCCCACAAGTGTGACTGTCTCCATTACCGATAAACTAGTCGGAACCATTCACTCTTCCCATATAATGGAGGAAGTCCCAAGTGGGTTTATCCCTACATCAAAGCTGCATCCTAATCAGACTGTGTCTTGTCGAGTTATAGGAGGACGACAGGTGAAGACACACAGGTACGTTGTCTGAAGTCCAGAAAAATGTACCAGTAAATTTGTTTTCTTTGTGAAGTAGTCGCTGGTTTGAAAACAAACTAGTGTTCAATAGGTTTAAACAAGCAGCTTATTGGATGCTAATAAGCCCCTGGTCACCTATACATGGACGGTCTTCCTGATGCATTGCCAGTTGACTCACAATTTCTTTAAATGCCATGAAGGCGTTATCAATCTTTGTATAACCCTTCCTCAACGTAGCTTCCCCCTAGCAAATACCTAGAGGTACTCCCTCCCCCCCCCCCCCCTAGCAAATACCTAGAGGTACCCCCCCCCTTAGCAAATACCTAGAGGTACCCCCCCCTTAGCAAATACCTAGAGGTACCCCCCCCTTAGCAAATACCTAGAGGTACCCCCCACTTAGCAAATACCTAGAGGTACCCCCCGTAGCAAATACCTAGAGGTACTCCCCCGTAGCAAATACCTAGAGGTACTCCCCCCTAGTTACCTGAAGCCGACAGGTGACTCATGGAGCTGGAGGACTCAATCCATCCCTCAAGTTCTATTACCAGAAATGGATAGCAGAACATTTTCCCAGCAAATTAGAAGGCTGCGGTGTGATCCAGCACCCAGAATTGTCTGTCCGTTTCGGTCTGTTCATGGCTGAACTAGAAAAAATAGACATCTAATGCACTCCTTAGAATAGATTCAACTTGCAGTTTAGGAGAGGAATCGTGGTGTTGAATTCAGAGGATACATGGTTTTTCCAGAAATCTAAATATTAAGCTAATAAGAAAGCAAAAGGCAGCCGGCAGCCCACAGTTACTCTTCACTTCATAGTGTTTTAAAGCAGAAGGGTAGAAAATGCAGAGCGGGGGATGGGAGACTAGGTTCCATGCCCCTTACTCTTTCCTCATTGGACTTCCTTTGACAAATCCCAACAAAGTGAACTGTTACATAACCTAAGGGATTAGCATAATTAAAGAAACAATCCCATGAAAAATTGAGGTTTGTGTGTTATAAAAAAACAAACAAATAAAATCTCATTATAAAGTACCATGGCAACCACAGTGACATGGTACATGATTGAGCGAGCAGAGAGGTTTTGGAAAGTCTTGGTGTGTCTCCTGATCATGCACTGTAAAATCATCTCCCTTGCGCCTCTGCCATCACATGGCACAGAGACTTCCTACATAGTACACTGAGAAGTGGAGGAATGCCTAATGATGTACAGCGGCCTGGAGCACCTTCCTACCAAAGGCTGCCTCCGTGTAATGTCGGAAAGTTATGCCAGGTCACACCTGTTTCACTGGTGCCCATGATGTACCTTGGAGGTGTAAGGATGGCACCACAAACTCCTGCTTGATCTGAAGACAACCTTAAGTTGTGTTATGAGGGAAGCGTATGATGGGTCTTTTGTTTGGAGATGAATATCTATGGGAAAAATCTGCCAGTTCAGAGACCTGAGTAGTGTAAACAATAATTAATCTAAAAAAATAAAGGACAGAAAAATGAGGCTCAACAGGAGCGCCCTACAGTACTTTAACCAGGTTCAGTTTCCTGGGAGACATAGGAGAACAGAAGGACACCTCATGATGTACAATCCAGGAAGTACTGAACCCCCTGATTTGAGTGTTTCTCTTTCCTACCATTGTTTTGTCCTTCAGCCCAGATGGAACTGGTAACTCCGCACAGAATTAGCCTGCAGGATCACTTTGTAAAAACACAAACGCCTTCAATGCAGTTGCTTTTGGTTGCCCTACAATTTGGCTTCTAGACTGTCATATGCTGGAGCCGAAGAGCACAACCACTGCTCAGCCCTCACTGCCTGGGACCTTTTAGTGACTGGGATCGGAGGACCAGTGGTGCTGCTGGGGTTCACATCAGTGACTGACCCCCCTCCTCACCCAAGGCAGACAAAGGTCAACCTGACCCATGGCCAGTAATGGAGGTGAGGTTGACGGATTCCTGTGAATGGTGCGCACAGGAATCCGTGGACGACTAATACAAGCCTTTAACTGCCTCATGAAAAACTGATGAGCAGGAGGGGCTATAGTGAGCAGGAAGCGATTTAATATATATTTTTTTTTATATGTATTGATGAGGAGAGTTGCAGTTAAAGGGATGTATAGAACAATATGTGTGATTTCTAGACTGGAGGATGACTGGAAAGGATAGCTGGGAAATGCTTCAGTTTAGGATTAGACTTTTATGTATGTCTTATCTTGTGACAGGTTCCTGCCTATTTCTCACCCACTTCTGACACGGTCCGTTCTAGAGCTCAGTATCCTCCCCAGGTAAGATATATTTTTACTCTTAAAAATCCACTTTGACCAAATTATATTTGCATTGCGTAGAATGCACTAATTACTTTTTATGGTTGACACAACCCAGTCTTTTATTCACTTTATACTATTTCAATGTATTAAAATGTTTTACTGTACTCTAAGAATGTTACAATATTTTCTTAAGTGGTACTAAATCCAGATGTAAACCACAAGCTATTTTTGCTTCTTGGTGACCTGTTTTAGACATTGTGGCCACCCTCTGTATAATATCAGACTGACCTGTACTGTTAGCCTGACAGTATAAAGGGAACATTGTAGTTTGGGTGAACATGCCCAAAAGGTGTGTGGTGTTTTTGTTTTTGTTTTTTTTTAAATCCCCCTATAACCATAGTCTTTCTTTTACATTTCCTTTTATATTTTACAGTCTAATGAACACCAAGGAGAAAATTCCAAAATTCAAAGACCTAAGGATGTATTCACCTGGTGAGAAGGTGACCTGCTATGTAGTGAAGGTAAGTTCCATAATGGAAATGGGTCAGAATAGGCTAGCAGAAGAGAAACCTTGTAGTCTGATGTGACACATCACAGATCTAAAGCATAGATCATCGCTCCTTCTTCCAACTGACAGCAGCTTGGAGTTTCCTTTTCTGGGGCATGTCCGGTTCACTGGATACTCGCCCCTTGTCCAATCAGTGTTCTCAAAGTGCTTTACTCATTCAGAGTTCTCCATGGTGCCCAGCACTAGAGATTGACAGATGTGGTAGTCTCATGGGTCTTCCAGTTTAGGGGACTAATCATTTAAAAAAATAAACACAATGCTTGAATTTCTGGAGACCTATAAGCACAATATTAGCTGCTTAGTGTTCAGGAAGCTTTAGGCTAATGTAAGTAAATATGCCCTGAATTAAAGAAGTGACTGCCCAAAATATGCATAGCTTTGCCTGGTAAAATGGCAAACAGAATAATAATTGAAAGTAAAATCCCGACACATGTAAGGAAATCATAGCTGCTGCACAGGTCCTCTAAACTTGATCCAGCTCTCGAGTCTTCTTGTTAATCCACTAATATGCAATACTTGGTGTTCTGGTTTCAAGGTCTTTGGTGTATACCACTTGGTCAACTTTGTAAGGAACTATTTTTATAAGATTGCCAGTAATCGTTTTGTTTAATTCACAAGCTGAATATAACCAGTTGACCCACACATTGGTATTTCTATTAGGAATGCACCAACTTCAGTTCAGGATTTGGCATTTTGGTGTGATTTGTATTCTGTCAATCAAATCTGAACCCCAATTTCAAAGTGATTTCAGTTTGAATAGTTTGTAGCCAGATTCTGTATCCTGCTAAATCCTAAAAGTAGCATCTGCGCATCCCCAGTGTATGTGTGTAATGTATCTATGTATCTGATGGAGGCAGCTTCCGTCTCTGTAATGACATCTGTAACCGTTTTCCCTCTTATTGTACAGTATAACAAGCAGAATCAATATCTGGAGGTGGAGATCGCTCCTGAGATCCGGGGCACAGTCGAATTTCTGCTCCTCTCCCTGTCTAAAAGGGTATGGGCTTTCCTGCCGCTTGTCTGAGCCCACAGGTTTCGAGTGAAGCTGTAACTCTGTAACCGTCCATCTGTTCTACTCTGCAGGTTTTAAAGCATCCAGAGAAACACTTCAAGCAAGGACAGGCCGTGCTCGCCACTGTGGTTGGCTTGAACGCGTCTGAGAAACAACTTTGTCTGTCGCTAACCGGTAAAAATGCCAGAACTTGGAAGTAATACATTTCCTATCATACGGCCTCGCGTTCCTTAAATGATTAAAATCCCTGTATGCACTCTGTTCATCCAATGCCACCTCTGGTTATTAAGCAATAATACAACCCAACTTGGCAGACTCTGAGTAACAAGTGTCTCCCATCAGTGAGGCTGAGACACCCCCTGCCCTCTATCATTGTGTTAGATTTGGATGGAACTGGCCTATCTATTATATTTAATTGCCCTGACCTTTTTTACCCCAGTTAACAGATTCACATATAAAGACACATAAGTGTCTCGCATCTCTGGCAACAAAAATGTGCCCCATATGTGACGTCACTTTTGTTCATCTCTGTAAGTTGGTGACATTGGCTAAATTGTTGAGCAGGTGTTTAATATTAATCTGCCCAGTGCTATCTCTGGTTTTCCCTGGAGAGTGTCCCGTGCGGTCACCAACAGTACCATGTGCCTTTGCCTTATGGCTAGCCCACAGGACAGTATACCAGTGCTGCCTAGCGTCTAATTTGCATGCTCCAGCCATTGGCAGACAGAACAGAGGCCCACCTAGCAGATACATATTAAAGTTATCCTAAAATAGGAATTGGTATAGATTGTGATTACTTGTCTCTCTCTCCCTACAGACACCTACACTCTGACAGAGGGTTGTTTAACCCTTGGCCGTGTGAAGACGATGGCACGAGCTACCGGCTTAGTCATATCCCTTCCTTTTGGCAGTTCTGGGAAAGCCAGCCTCTTAGATTTAGAGGACTGCTACTCTCAGGCCTCTGTGAGAAAGTTTAAACCTGGAACGTTCGTAAGGTTAGAGAATAATTTTGTTTGTGGTCAATGAAATGTTGTATTTTAAATAGCAGTGGTGCTAACAAGTATGTGAATGTTTCAACCGTTTGTGAGAACTTAAGGTATGTGAAACAGTTGTGTGCTTTGGAGTAAACATATATTCTATGCACACCAGACTTCCTGCCTGCAGAACGAGAGTTTGTTTTATGTCTCATAAAAGACACATCTTTCATGCGATTAACCTCCTCTTTGGTATACTAAAGTCAACTCATTTAACTGTTGAAACACCCAGTCTGGATGTAAAACACCCATCTTGATAGTGTACTATTAGCTAGTTTAAATGTTGATGGTGTACTATTAGCTAGTCTGAATGTCATCTTGATGGTGTACTATTAACAGTACATTGAAACTTCTGGCAAACTGGCTAAACTAGACCTGCCTAATTGTAATTTTGATTTCCTCCTAATCCAGATGTTGCATCCTCTCTGCTCCCAAACCAATTAAGGTGTCTCTTAGGAAGTCTCGGTAAGTGTCTGAATATAATGCTGTGGAAGTTTCTATAACCGGCTGTTTTTGTGACTTAGTCTGACTAGAGTAAACTTCTTTGATTGTGGTAATCCACTAGCTTGCACCTCTTGTTGACGCTCATGGATCACTGTACTCTAATGCAGAATATTAGCTCAATAAGTGAAATGATGAGCACAATATACTTACTGCCTCTCCCTGTGCAGGACATACCCTGGATCTAACAGTAAAGTGATAAACAAAGAAATCTCTTCCATCAACAGTCTGAAGAAAGGACAGCTGGTTGCAGGTTTTGTTCATTCAGTTACAGATAAAGGGCTTGGCTTGCAGTAAGTATATTCAGCGTCTCCAGTATAGGCTTTTACATAATGGGCATGTAAGGGTGATGAACCGGTAACTGGACAGTGTACAATTCTGTAGGCCCTATTCAGAAAGACATAAAATGCTGTATGGATTGCATAACAAAACTTATTGGGAAAGACATTAAGGGGGGTATTCAATTGTTAGCGAGACGGGTGAAATACCCGCGCTCAAAAAATATTACCGTTAATACGGTAATTACTCGCTGAATTTCAGCTCGCAGCTCCCTGAGCTGCGAGCTGAAATCCAGCGAGTAAATTACCGTATTAACGGTATTTACGCACAATATTACCGTATTAACGGTAATATTTTTCGAGTGTGGGTATTTCACCAGTCTCGCTAACAATTGAATACCCCCCCCCCCCTAAGGGTTATATTTACTAAACTTGCCTATAGCTACCAATCAGATTCCAGCTACCATTATTCATTTTGTAGCAAGCACTAAATAAATGAAATCTAGAATCCGATTGGTTGCTAAATGCAACATCTCCACTTTCTCAAACCCGCAGTTAGTAAATCTACTTCCCCCAAGAGTTGAACCTGTACAACTTAGAGGAGAGAAGGGACAGAGGTGTTATGATAGAATCATCCAAATATATCCGTGATATTAAAAGAGCAGGCAGCATTTGACCATAAAAGGGTGCCTAGAACAAGACGACGAACTTTAAAATTGAAGTTCAGAAGACTGAAAGGTAACACAAGAACTTTTTAATAGAGGGGATAACAGATTCATGGAATAGTCTCCCAGCAGTTGTGGGACTCCTACAGTAAAAGAATTCAGGAATGCATGGGGCAAGCATACTAGTATTGTTAAGACTTCGTGCTAAAATATTTAAAAGCAAAACGAGCACAAAAAAGGGCATATTACAAGGAACTGTAGGTTGTCAAACCCCATGTTTGTACTTCTTCGTTTAGTCTTTTTATGGTCTGCTAAGGTGACTGATCCATAATACATGTATTGCAGGTTATCGAATTCTATCGTGGTCAAAATTCCGGTCAAGCGTGTGACTGATTACCGTGTGAAAAATCTAGAAGAATGTCATTCCTACATCCGTAAAGGACAACTGCTCAATGCGAAAGTTCTCTCGTGCGTTCTTGTGTGTAAAGCGTTTGTAGTACAGGGTGGGGAGTGTAGTTCGACGTGTGTAATGAATGTGCATGCTTTATGCTTTCCTTTTTAGTGTAAAGAAAAAGCAGAAAACTGTGGCACTCTCGCTTCTTTACAAGCATACGGGAAAGGCAGAGGTTATTCCAAAGTCTGCCAACTACAGCTTGTGGGGGGACAAAGGTGTCAAGAGGATGAGAACAGATTCTGAAAGTGAACACCAGGTACTGTGGCCAGGAGGTGGCAGCACTGTGTAAAGCACACACAACACCAGGCTTATGGAGCTCCTGGCACAAAATGTGTTGTAGCAGCTGCTTGTCTGAGACAGTCGCTCCAGTGATCGACGCTTTGTTACTTCTAGGGTGTCTCGGGCTCCGTTTAATGAGCGATGAATTGGTGGCTGTATTTCATTTACCACACCAGCTGCGCTGTGACAGGCTGCGAGTGATCCAGACGTATGAATTAATTAGCATTCGTGATGGATCCTAGTTTCACTAAAACTCTCTATTGCCATTTACTTTACTTTACAATATTCCTGTGTTTTTTTTTAATTTTTTTTAAAAATCAAATAGTTTATTGAAACACCTACAAAAAAAAATAAACACAAAACACACCTCAAACAAAAGCCTTAACAGATTTACACCTATTAATCAAATTATTAATTCTATATATTCCTAGTTAATAAGTAAACACCAGTTAACTGATTTGCACAGATGTATGTAAAATAGACAATATTTTAAATTGCATATAGGTTGCGCACAGGGAACAGCAATACCAGGGGACCACCTCTCAAAGTATTCCTGTTTCTTTGCTGGAGTACAAAACATTTACAACAAACGTGAATATTAAGTGTTAATGTGCTCTGCTCTATATGTAAAGAACACGATGAAGTGCTGTTGTATTGCCCCTATTGGTGACAGCGAGTCTTTTAGCATACACCCGTCACACCCACAGCGTTGTAAACGCAACTACTAATTGAACTGAACCATTATTCCGGAGACGGCCCACACCCCTCCACCCACTAAGAAATACAGACATCCACAGAAAGGATACCTCCCCTGGTATAGAAGACGGATGCACTGCCGTAGGTGGCTGGTGTTTTAAATGTTATTTGTATTGTATTATTAGAACACTAAAAAGAAAATGAAGAGATCCAAAGAGCCCAAGGATGATGAAGACAGTGGAGTTGAGGTTTACTGTGGAGAAGAAAAGTCCAAAACTACAGAAAAAAGTAGTAAAAAGGTCAGTGACTAATATTTTCCTTTCTGTACTTTTCATAACTTTCTTCTCTGTTCCAACAAACCCTCCCATATCTGAAACATACTTGTTGCCTCTTTGCTGTCAATATTCAGACTTGGCCTCTAACGCTCCTACCAGCCTTCTGTTTTTTTCTCTGCATGGGTAACCTACATCAGGCGTGGAGACATAGCTATACATTACACAGGGACTAGTCTAGGTGATTGCTTGCAAGAGCTTCCTCCAAAGTTGAGAGCACTTGGGATAGATTTCAGATTAGTTTGTTTTGTCTCTTTTCCTTGGATCTACAATGAAATAATCTAGGAGAAGATTAAACTGATGGGCAATTGTCACTTTTGTTTCTGGAATATTTTATGAAGTTCTTATGTTACAGATTTTCATTGATGTCCATAAGGATCAACATCACCTAAATTATCTGGTGGAAGGTGACCTGTATGGGAACACGCTAATGCTGCTTTTTTGGGAAATATTTGTTGGATGTCCTTGGCTTATACTTGATGTTTTTGTATGTCCTTGACCTGTAACCTTCTGTGATTCTCAGGACACTGCTGGTGTTAAGCCTCCAGTCCCACGGCTACAGGTTTCCTCTGGGTTCTCTTGGGATGTTGATTTAAATACTCTCAAAACCTCTATAACGGACAGAAAAGAGAGCAGCTCAGACAGTGAAGAGGATGAACCTGAAGAGCTCCCCAAGGTAATGATTGTCCTCTTTTTCTCTGATTTAGTAGCACGGATATATTTTGTCTTGGATAGTCTTATGTTTATAATATTTGAATGGTAAGTGTAGTGGGTTATGCATTTAATTTCATTGTTGTTTTTTTGCATGTCTCGTTACTTCGCATTATATATATCTATTTTCTAATATCATTTGCTGGCACTTGATAGTATTCATTACAAAACTAAAAATAAATAAATAATAGAAAAATAAATAAAAATAATCAAATGTATAGGTTACCAGTTCACCTTAAAACTGCATTTCCTTTATCTGGAGGGGTAAATGCCCTAGGTTAGCAAAGGAGAAAAACTGTCTCGCTGTAAACTGAATGGGGGACTTGCAGAGTCCAAACTAGAGTTCTATCAACTTCCCTGATTACTGGATCACCTTGGAGACGGACTTCTGACTTGTCTAAGGCTTCTATTGAAAGACACCAATCCCTGCCTTTTCCTCTAGTAGACCTCTTGCAGGTTGCATTGAAACATAGACCCATTGTAATCAATACCTTAACTAGTGTAAAAGACTCTCTTTTGCAAGGGATAAAATACTCCTTACACGTCAACTACTCAATTTCAATGGGAGTCTGATCTTCATCTTTCTGTCTGATGATGACTGGACTTAAAATGTTGAAATGTGTCAATCGTCCTGAAATGCTGGTTAAGTGTATTCATAAAATGTATTTAACACTTGAGAGGCTGCACAGATTTCTACCCACTGTATCAAAATTATGTTGGAGGATTTGTGGTGAGGTTGGGAATCTCCTTCCTATTTTCTGGAGCTGTCCACAGCTTTGATCCCTGTGGTCAGAGAATTTTGTATTGATACTGTGGAAAAGGTAACCAGAATAGGTCCTGTCCAGCAGGGAGAGTTACAGACAGGGTTAATGATCCTGCTGTTACCTTGAGGGAGTTTACACACAGGTGCATGACATGGGTATGGTGTGTCGTTGTGAAGAAAAGGATTGTGGGATCTGGTGGGCAGGGCTTCTGACGCTGACTAGCTGCCGGACAATAGATAGGGCTTGTGGGTGTAGTTTGTCAGGAAGCCGTGGAATTAATAACGTTTTATTTTATGCTGTTTTATGCTGGAATAAAACAACAACTGCTTAAGACGACTGGAGTAAGGAGTCTCTTATTTGGTCATTTCTACAATACATTAGGTGAATGTTGAATTAGAACCTCTACCTGAAGTAACTCTTTTGCACCACTACCCAAAATTCCAAGTCATAACAGATATGTTCTGGGTCATTATTGCTGCTAGAGCTTCAATTGCTCAACATTGGAAATGCCCATTTCCCCGTTTCTATTATCTGTTAAATCCAAAAGGCTGTGATATGGAAATTATTGGGTTCCCATACTAGATATCTCCTTTGTCTCCCCTAATCAAATGGCTCGACTGGAGCAATTATTACGTGAAACACTTGGGGCTAGATTTACTAAGCTGCGGGTTTGAGAAAGTGGGGATGTTGCCTATGGCAACCAATCAGATTCTAGCTGTCATTTTGTAGAAGGTACTAAATAAATGAAAGCTAGAATCTGATTGGTTGCTATAGGCAACATCCCCACTTTTTCAAACCCGCAGCTTAGTAAATCTAGCCCTTGGCCTCACCACCTTCTTCTCCGCCAGCTGATTGGAACAGTTGTATTGTGTATTTTGTGTATACATTTTTTGTTTTTCTGATGTACTTTAATAGTAAAGAGTTATTTTTTTTCCCCCTCCTTGATCTCCTCGCTCCCTCCTATCATATTTTTTTCTAACTTCCGTTTTTGTATTTTTAACTCTGTAAAAACTGATAAATTCAATAAAAAAAAAAATGTATTGTTAAAAAAAACAGCACCACAACCTAGGAAACTATATCCCTACGTGCCCAGAGCCCCCGGGGGTAGCTATTATCTCTGAGCCCTGCTGGTTTTTTAATGTCGAATCTGCAGGTTAATAGAGCTAACCGTCCTGGTGTTTGACTGGGCTGTGAGTGAAACGGTTGACCCTCAGGAACAGATGGCTGCAGGGAGCAGCACCTTGTGCTCCAGTTACTGGGGGGGGGGGGGGGGGGGTTCTTATCATTGTGCCTTAAATCATCAGCTTGAATGAGCACTGTTTCCATTCATAATCTTTCAGACAAAGAAAACTAAGAAAGACCAAGGTGTAGAGAAAAAGCAAAGTGCGACAGAGACCATCGACCCAGATCAGAAGCCAATGTCGGTGAATGAGTTTGAGCGTCTAGTCCTCAGCTCCCCAAACCTGTCCGCTAACTGGATCCAGTACATGGATTTCCACCTCCAGGCCACTGAACTGGAGCAAGCTCGGGCCGTAGCAGAGAGAGCACTTCAGACCATTTACTTCCGGTAATGATACCACTTGCTGCAAAGAATTAAAGGCCCCTACTCCTTATAATGTGTCACAGGCTCATCATAGAATTAGTTTGCTGATGTATTTTTCCTTGCTGTGGTTCTAGTGAGGAGCAGGAAAAGCTGAGTGTATGGGCTGCTATGCTGAACATGGAGAACACATATGGGACGGAAGAGACGCTGCTGAAAGTTTTCGAACGAGCAGTTCAGTACAATGACCCCTTGAAAGCGTTCCAGCACTTGGTGGATATCTACATCAAGTCAGAGAAGTTTAAGGTAACAAAGAATAGAAGAAATTGACTTTAACAGATACAGCTTCAGAAACGACAATATACTCCAGTATAATAGAATTCCTTTGCTAAACGCAACATTAAAGTTGTCTCAAAAGCAAAATCGAAAATTTGGTTAAGTTTGCCGACAAAACTTAACCCCACCCCAAAGAATTATCTGGTGACCTCCTTCATAAACTCGCATAACGCATGATGTAATATCAGGGATGTAACAGATAATGTTTCAAATGGTGCCATAGTCAGTGGTGTGAAACTTAATAATGACATTTCATGTCTTTTGTGTTTTTGGACTATTTATTTATTAAATAGAATCTTAATGCTGCTATTGGCACTTTTTTTTGGCTATTTAGTAGCAGTTAACTCTAATCCACTTCTACTTTCCAATCCTGAGTATCAGCAGATGTTTAACTTGTGTTACCTGTAAGCAGCAAGTGTCACAAAGCGAAGCAGTAACTTATGGTTGGGCTGTCTCCTTCCCTAATATCCTCCGCAGCTTTGATTGATAACTCTTGGTTTTCACATAAAATGGACATATTATTCTGTAACTTGTCACTATGCTGTACGCCTTCCAGAAATTAGGAACTATCCCTCCTGTAATACATAACTTGATTCTTTACGTACTCGTAAGAGGGCCAAGTTTGAAGGCTACTTAATGTAAACATAAATTAATCAAGATGTAGGTTTCTGTAACCTAAGCTGCAGTAGCATTTTTGTTTCTGCAGAATAAGTTTTGTATTTCTGTAAAGCAGGCTTGTCCAACCTGCGGCCCTCCAGGTGTTGTGAAACTACATGCCCCAGCATGCTTTGCCAGTAGACAACCTGTTGATAGCTGGAAGGGCATGCTGGGACTTGTAGTTTCACAACATCTGGAGGGCGCAGGTTGGACAGGCCTGCTGTAAAGTGTCCATTGTGATCTTTATTTTTACTTATTTACTAACATCCAGGAGGCTGAGAATTTGTTCAACACGATGGTTAAACGTTTCCGGCAGGAGAAGTCTGTATGGTGGAAATATGCCTCATTTCTTCTGAAACAAGGCCAGTCGGAGAACACACACAGGTTACTACAGCGGGCCCTTAAGTGTCTTCCAGATAAAGAACGTGAGTAGTGAAACAAGGGTATTCCTCAGGGGTCCTTTTCAATTGGCTCATTAATAGAGGGGATTTGGGTAGGGTGTGAACAGTTGCATGCTTGCCTTTAGTTAGAAAATTAACATGACTACTCATGATGAAATTAATTAAGGTCACTGTAAAAACATAAGCATCATATAAAACCTGCTCTCTTAGGCCTTGCCGTGTAGATTGTGTTAAAATTATCTGTAGCAAAATATGAGCAAGGGTAGTAATCACACAGCACTTTCAATAATGCGTTGCGAGACCCGTTATTGTATAGATGTTTTGGAAAGATGGTTCTGACTGTATAATGGGAGTTGTGGTGTGATGTCGGGTGGAAGCTTGGTCTATACACACTGTACTTATAATACACTTACTCGTATTCCAGATGTTGATGTGATTTCGAAGTTTGCGCAGCTGGAGTTCCGCATGGGAGATGCTGCACGAGCCAAGGCCTTGTTTGAAAGCACGCTCAGCAGTTACCCTAAGCGCACAGACCTCTGGTCCGTCTACATCGACATGATGGTGAAACATGGCAGCCAGAAGGAAGTGCGGTAAGTCTTTATTCTTTTACTTATTACTCATCTTGTCAGGACACCCTCTTACATATTAGCCTTAAAGGAGATAGCTGTTTTTGGACAGCCACCCTCTGTAGCCGTATACTGTATGTAACGGGAATCATGTCCATGCGGACGGTTTGGGGGATTCAAACAGTCAACACTAAAAGCATGTGGGGACAGTAGTGCTTAGTAGTTCAGGAGCTGCAGAAAGACAAAGCAGTAAGGAAGGCCTCCCCGCTTTTTTGAAAAGTTGGGACATGAAGCTGTCACCGCTTCTATTCTGTTACACAATCATTAGAAGCTGATCATTGACAGTGTGTTCCTCCTTCAGCAGCGTCATTTTATTTTGGGGGTTGTTCAGTTGCGTGTTTTAGTTTGTTTTTCTTCATATCCTATATTCCCGTCCAGGGCTGTGTATGTTAGTTCAGACAGGGTTGCACATGGCTGCATATATCACACACAATAAGCTTGGCAAATATTTGTCTAAAACATTGTTTTTATTATGTGTACTTAATTGTATTCCTAATGAATATCTTTGCAGGGATATATTTGAGAGAGTCATTCACCTGAGTTTGGCAGCAAAAAAGATCAAATTCTTCTTCAAGCGCTATCTGGAGTACGAGAAGAAACATGGCGACGAGAGCACAGTTCAGGCCGTGAAGGAGAAGGCCCTGGAGTATGTAGAATCTAAAAGTTCTATGAGCACATCCTAGAGCCGCCACCAGTGTGGGACTTGTACCAGTGACTTTCTATAAATGTGGCTAAACCCTAAATCTCCGGGAAGTCCCAGGGGGACTTGTTGTTCTGGCTATAAATCCCATGTTGCGTTATATAAACACTTTCCCCAGCGTTTCTGCTCTTTGGATTTTATAATCTGATTCAGATGTTCCACATTAGAGCTTTGGAAACCACGAAGAAGAGAAGGAAAAAAAAAAAAAAAGACTGAACACTGAGCTTTTCCATTTCCAAAATACATTATTTTTATTTCATATTACAAGCATTTTGTACAGAGTTGTCGCAATTTGATAATAGAAATGCCATGTTCTCATACAATACACTAGCTGAAGTACTCGGCGTTGCCTGGGTTTAAATCTTGAGGTTATCAATGAGTTGGATGTAACTCAACATTTTAAGAATAATTTGCAGCTAAGATGTCATCCAAATCCATCCAGTGAAAGCCCCAGAACAGGCTCCCCAGATCAAAGTTCTGCCTAGCGTACATCATGGGGAGGTGTGACTGGGACCCTAACTCCCCTAAAAACTGGCCAAGATCCAAGTGGACCACCTGACCTTGGTTTCATCCCAATCGGTGCAGGGGTGACCGAATACATAAGTGGACAGACAAACAGACCAATGATTTTTATATATAAGATTGTGAAGTACTTCAGTTGAACCGGAGACACCGATTATTTAAAAATGAGATTTAATTAAAAGTGTCGTTACCATTAAATCTCTGTTGATCTGTTTTATTTGGCTAAACAGACTGGCATCCAGTGATTCTATATGACTGGATTTGTCGCATTCTTTGATACATACAGCCTGGTGTGAGCATCTGCTAACAGGATTTTGACTGGATCCAGGTGGCAATTTCAGGTTCATTCCATCTTAAACAGCCAAATTGGCCAATCAAACCTCAATGGCTGTGGTCTGCTTTATTAGACATTCCATAGAACAATCGCCTGTAGTGAAAGTGCATGGTTTATTTCCTTTGAATCGGCTTTCCATAAGAGTAATGCATTGTCTGATTACTGTACCTAGTAATGTTGACGCCTCAGGCTGGTGGCACATGGGAGCTTTGTGTACCCCCATTTCTTTTGCATAGGAAGCTTAGCGCTATTGCACTGTTTGGCCAGCAGGCAGCATAAGCACTGGTACCACTGCTACACTGTGAATGCTCAGAGCCAATCGGTGCTCATATGAATGGAAGTCTACATATACACAGTCTGCTAAAGAGCAGTACAGCTTATGTCACATGGGCACTTTATCGCCACACAGGGACTAATGGGTATGTCTAATAAACATATAGTCTGTTTGCGACAGAAAAGGCCTCACACCTAAGACTGGGTCTGTCTTCTCACTGGTTATTAATAATAATAAAAGTGTATATAGCAAAGAGGTTATGTCAACAGTCGGCCCTACTCACTTCCTCCTACCCTCTACTTTCTTAGACATCCTCAATAAGCAAAGACTTGCACAATTAGTGGATACTTAGTGCCATAAATTCACCCACATCCTTTGCATACTGCGCAAAAGCTTTGTATTTCATTTAATACAAATTATTAAATGAAATAAAAGCCATTTTCTTGTAGCACTTCCTACAATCATCCATTTCTCATTGGCCTCTTATATTTGCTTTGCTTTTAACCATTCTACAGCCTGTAATTTCCTTTTAGGTTTTCAGTACCTTTAACCAACTTCATCCCTCCTAAGTGTCTCGTGTTTCCTTGGTTCCTTAATCTATTTCTGGCCACGGCCTAACACTCCCGGATTGATATGTCTGTGACTCTCCTTGCATACTACCTCTTCAATCAAACCCTTCTATGGAAATTTAATATACCCAATAACGAGAGCCGGCGTCCCTCCTCTTTACCCCAGCTAACCTGAGGATGGGTCCGTCCCACTGAATATTTACACAAGTGTGGAAAGCCCTGACCTTGCCACTGTCCTGTATTTAGCTTTCAAATAAATTAATAGACCTTGCTGTGCTCGCCTACAGTTTACAGTCCTATCATTATATTTCATCTGATAAAAGCTGGTGTGTACATACACCAGGTAACATTATCACATGTGTTCTAAAGAAGGTCTCTGTATCGGCATTGAGATGTTTCTATTACACATTGGACATGCGTTTCGCACCTCTAACCACTTCATCAGGCACCTAGAGGGAGCAAGAGCAAATCAAAGTATAAGCGTTAAATCATATAATCCTAAAGAAATATATATATATATATATATATATATATAATCACACTAATTGGTTTCTGTTTGTAATCTGCTCGCTGAAGGAGGCTCTGTCGTGGAAAATTAGCAAACTAGCTTCATATATAATTTATATACAATATCAATGCTACATTGCTTGGATATATTTGTAACGTTTTCCATACTTTAGTAGAATTAGCATTAAACGTTCACTTCTCATGTAGAGCAGCGGTTCCCACTCTTTGTGCCGATGTGACGTATTGGCCGCACGCTCCATTTTTTTTTTTTTTTTTTTTTATCCTGACCCAACAATTTTAGAATATTGTGATTAAATATTTGCATGTTTGAATGTGAATTACAACAAATTGTGTTGAATATAATTAGGGAAAATAACTGTAAATTTAAACCCCTCCACCCTGGCAGTGTGACCTAAAAATGTGTCCTACACATGCGGTGGTACAATGGTATGCATTAAGGCAATCAACCAGCACCGTTTCTATACTATATACATTGTATATGTGTGTAAATATACACACTTTATAAAATAAAGTTAAACTGTGACAACTACTGCAAGTAATACATACATAATGTGTTGCATGCACCACAGTCATATTTCAAAGACTGCTAAATGGAAAAAAAAAAAAAAACAACCGCTGCAGGGTACAGACTAACAAATGACATTTGTGCACATTTTAATGCACAATTTACTATTTTTTTCAGAATTTTAACAGTTTAAAAACACCAAACCTGTATGTGCAAGTATTTGCACACCCCCAGTTGATTTATTAATACTACTATTTTTACTTTAGCTTAATTTACATATTAGGCCAAGGTTTCCCAAACCCAGTCCTCAGGGCTCCCCAACAGTGCAGGTTTTCAGGACCACCTGTGGATCTGTTACAATGTGTCAGTCAGTAATGAATACACCTGTGCTCCAGCAAGGAGATATGGAAAACCTGCACTGTTGGGGAGCCCTGAGGACTGGGTTTGGGAAACCCTGTAGGCCTTAAATAAAGTCAGATGAATATAATTTAGGAGTTGTATAAATACTCTGATTTGCCTACTCTCAGTAACTTCTGGGTTCTTCTAAACAGCAAGATTTAAAATATAAGCTGAGGGACGGTTATAAAGCAAGGAAATGTTAGGACGGGATAAACGCCTTGCAACTTGCAATTTCCTCTGTCTGAAACAACCTTTAAGAGGACTGTTGAAGTGATTTTAGTTAAACATAATTTGACCAGAGATGCACAACTGTATGTGTGTGTGTGTGTGTGCAGTAATGTAATCAATGGGAATAACTAAAATGTTTTTTTTTTTTTTTTTAAGTGATAACACAAAATGAATTCAAAATCCTTTTACATATTTGCATAGCTGCCTTGTTGTAGTGCTTCGGCACAATATAAATTGCTCCTGTATGCAGTATTTTATATATGTATCTGCAGTACACCAGCCAGGCATATTGCAGTGAATTCTCTGTACAGTGCTGCGGAATCAGTGGCGATATATAAATAAATGGTGATGATGATTGCACACAGTTCCCAAATGCTCCTTACTTTGTGTGAAAAGCGTGAGCACAAGGACACAAGCCAAGTTCCTCCTTCACTTTAAACTCTTCCAGACATACTGCACACACTTGCTGTGAATAGAACCACAAATAATGTAATACATTCGTTGCATTGCTCTGTTAGATTTAAAGATCTGAAAACTGCTGATATTACCAATGTCACATGCATGGCTGACCGGTTTGTTTACCACTATCAATCTGAGGAAAATGATGCATGGTCTAGTAGGAAATGTCTATATATCATATGTACAGTCCTACATATACATTACCATCCTCTTTTTGCTATAGGTTGTGTCTGCCTCAATGACCTATAATGCCATTTGTGTTTTCTCCTGGGAATTTACAATGACCACTATCCATATTTATCTGAGAAGATTTGACACTTACCCCAATCAGGTTGGATTTCTTTACTTTGTTTTTTAAGATTACCTAGAAAAGTGTAAAAGGGTCCATGGGTTACTACAGAGCAGTAGTATTTGGGCAATATGTTCTAGGAAAGGAAAGTCTAATAGCTTCGACAGAACAGATCATCACCCATTCACCCCTTAATATGCCCGTAACATATTGCAGCGATCACTCCACACAAACCTTGCTACCACTGCCACCCTCCTACTTACCTGTATCACAGGGGAAAGCTTCCTAGCGCCTCTGTACAGTCTTCAGTTCCCCAGCCATCCGAAATGTGATCAATATCAACAGTTCTCACTCCGGGACAATATTGCCAAGGCAGCAGAGTATCACTCCAGTGTCTCAGCAAGAACTTAATAATAAATAACTGCACTAGGCAATTTCTATTATCTCCATATATATATATATATATATATATATATATATATATATATATATAGTGTGTATATATTTTTTTATGTCTTTTTTTATTTGTAACAAAAAATATAAACGTGCAAAATTACAATACACAAGTCTCGGAATGCAAAAAAAAAAAGGAATTAACAATAACAACAAAGGCCTATCGGAATTAACTAAATTGTGGGCATCAGTAAAAAAAAGAACTATAGCAATAAGTCTACTCAGTTTTCATAATGGGATACACAGTGAAAGGAAGTTAAACAGTTTAGAGATTCAATCAAGAAAAGAAATGGGAAAAAATATAAATTAAAAGGTTCCAATTTCCAGTTGTTTTACATTTTTCGTTAATGTGTAGGGTTGAGGGAGAAAGGGCATTGATGCCCTATCTTAATAGATCCGTGTATAGACTGCAGCATTACAGATCCTGGGTAAACCAAAGCATTTACATCACGTGAATTTGTAGCTGCCAATTGAAATTATTTGAAACAGTACAGAGCATGATCTGGTGAGAAGTAATGCAGGGTAGCACAAAGGTAACCTATATGAACTAAACCACTCAATGATAGTCATTTGTTCTTTATATTTGATATCACTGCCCTAGGCTGTGTAAAAGATATCCATTATCTCTATAGCTAATGGATGGTTCTAGCTGTGAAAAAGTAAATTCTCATGGTGCTATGGAATCCATGCGTTGCAGATCATGTCAACCAAAGTAGGTATTGCAATATGTATGGTCAACTTGGTCTATGCAAATTCAGACTCAATTAGGTTGAAATTGATTGGATAGTGTGAAAAATAAATTAATTGATGAAACGCACATCAGTGCATGTATGATGTCAGATCTGGTCCTGTAGCCCAACTACCACAATGTGTGTCCAAACGTGCCAAATATTCCATCACAGGATGATCGGCCAAATGGCCATAGTGACCAAGTTGGGGCAGCTTTAGCTGTGTCCATCACACCGAGACTTTGGGTTCATAAACAATCCAGTTACTGAAATCAATTATTATTAACAAATAATCAGAGCTGATACTAGCAGAATATTCACAGCACATAAAAAGACCAATCCATCTAAACATATTACTTATGCATGGATTAGCCTCAGTTTTTTCAATAAAATATTTTCTAAGATTACTCCAGTTACCCACCAATTTACAGTTCTGTCCCCTTTATGCTGGAAAATGTTCCCCTCAAGCCTCGAAAACAAATGTTTTATGTACTTAAGTTTCCGTTCTGTTCCTTCATTTCTTTCCTTTAAGCTGTATATAGTCAGTCATAAAAAGTTTGACAGAAATCTCCATTTAGGCAAATACCGCGCAGCATCACAGTCCCTACGGATTAATATGAGGACTGCGATGTTCAGCAATGCACAAAGCTTTGCATTGCGCAGACAGGTAACGCCATCTCTGGCTTTGCAGAATCCGGGACAGTGTTGGTGCTGTGAGCACGGAGCCCATCACTTCTTCCTTTCACTCTCGGTAAATAGGGAACGAGTTCGCATCGCAGGGGGTCACTTCGGTGGGGCTCTCAGAGTAGCCCCAGCATGATGCATTACAGTGGTGCAAAAATATGCTTCCTTGCGATTTGCAGCGATGCATATTTAGTCGCACCGCATCTTATTTATGCATAAATTATTAATTTTACATTGTTTGAAGATCTGTAAACTAATTGTTGCTCACACCTTTGTCTAGAACTCACATTTACATGAATATGAAATGTATACAGCATTTAAAGAAGACACTATATTATGGATCTTCAGGCACTGGGTTTTGAACCATTAAGCCTGACTGCAGATAGGCCAGAACATATGCCAACACAATGATAGAGACCTGCAGCCTGTCAGGAATTAGTGAGCAGCTGTGCGCTATATATAGAGAACATTTTCAAACTGACATTTGATCATACAAAGAGCATGCATTTTATCAGATACATTCACAGTTGCACGCAACAGCTCTCATACTAGTTGTAACATAGATTTAACAAGAAGGTTATTTTGTTAGTGATTTTATTCTTGTTGAACACCTTCATAGCCAAAGTTGGTTCCTACCTTAGTGACTGGACCGACACTACCAACCTAGGCAGGTACCTGGGGTGTCATGGTTTAGGTTGGACTAAAAACACAATGACTTAATGTCACTCATTCCATGTTTTAATGTCCCCACACTGGGGACCAGGCATGGACCTGGATGGGCAGCAGCCAGCAGTTTCTGACGCTGGCTTCTTCTCATCCGTGTTAGTGATGGGCTGCCGGGCGCCACACTCACAGTGCCCCAGGAGGAGGTGGTGGTGGTGGTGCCTGGGGCGATCAGAAACCTTCCACTGACCCCAATTAGTGACCATAATAAATTTTAGGTGACGTGATGGTTTTACTGGGAATAACATTTATTTCATGTAGGGCTCAGTTTTTGCATATTATTATTATCTTTGACTTATAAGGTGCCACAAAGGGTCCGCAGCGCCGTACATTGCATATACAAAAAAACAAGACACAACATGATACAAAAATATATACAAACACAGATGACAGGATAAAGCAAATCAGATTATTTCTGGGACAGCTAGTGAAAGAGATGGTAGAAATCAACAAGAAGTAGGCCAAAGCTTAAGAAAATAGGGCTAGGGAAGCAGGCCAAGAGGTACAGGGGGTGATGGAATAGTAGAAGGAGCACACAAGCAAAAGAGGGCCCTGCTCCTGAGAGCTTACATCCTAAAGGGAAGATGGAGACACAAATAGGGTAGTACTGACTGGGGGAGAGAGCTGGGACAAGGGAGTTAGGAAGAGGACTGATAGACTTGAATAAAGAAATGAGTCTTAAGGGCACGCTTGAAGCCCTTTAGAGTAGATGCTAACCTGATGGAACGTGGAAGATGCATAATCGCGATAATAAATCTTTTTTTCTTTTTAAGTGGGTGACATGGTGTGGAGAGCAGAGACAGGTGTGTCACAGATGTAAAACTACTATGGGGTGAATAGGAAGGGGTTAAGGTGACAGTAGTTAAAAAATCCAAATGCCGACTTAAAGGGAAACAACAAACCAAGGAAGCATTTCCATCCAATATCTCTTACTCTCTAATATTAGACATATTAAAAGAACGTATTCACCCTTTACTTCCCTAATCCCAGAGAATGACTTGTCTGTGGTCACGTGTTAATACACACTGGGATGTACAACAGTTGCTGGAAGCACTGTCTTACTGTCACTGCTTTGCAGCGATCGTCACATCTGAGCCAAGTACCTCAATGGGTTCTGAAACCAAAATGTCCATTCTTGAGGGCGTTTCTGTGGCGGTCAACATACAACTGTGGCCCACTGGGCTGTCAGAGTCAGGGCCTATATAGAGTCCTCTTTCATTTTGAATATACTGAAGAAAACAGATTTATGCGATTGAAGTTTTAGGCTTGAGGTTCCTACTTATGGTATTAATCGCTTAAGATAAACAGTGCCATTCAGTGAAATTGCATGTGATTAAATCTCATGAGACTACTCGTCCTGAGAAAGAGAAAAAACTTTCTGTGATCTCTATTTCATGAGCATTTCCGGCCCAGAGACAACTAAAAGTAATTATTCTCTTATCCCCTTTAAACTCTAATGATAAGAATTAGCATCCGAAATGTATGGAAGATTAAATTAGAACAATGAGCAATTAAAAGGTGATCATAGCACTACACAGAGATTACAAATCTTGTGTGACATAGAACATTGCAAACAATTCATCATAAGGGATCTCTGCTATGAGATTATTTATTAACATCACAAGATTACAAATCACCATAGTGAAACTCATTCTTCCATAGCACACTAATAACCAAGCATTCATATCGCATTGTATATCCTAAAATAACTATTTCTGATTGTAAAATATCTCATAATATGGAGAACTCTGTTCATTCATATAGAAAACACTGTATCCAGATAATCACTCAGGCCGTGAAATGTTATAAACGTTATAAGCAACAGGCGGCCCGCCAAGCCTTCGCAGGTGCCCCCACCCATTATGTATATCTTTATTTTCAGTTTTCCAAAATATTTAGGAATATACAAAATAAAGTACAATATCAACATAAATTAAGCTTGTGTTTATGAATACATTTTATGAATATTACCTTTTTATAGCCACGTCTCCGGTAATCTTCCTGCTGTTTCAGTCTAAAATAAAGAACATAATATTTCCTAAATTCTGGCCACTAATACAGTGAAAACAGTATAAACACCGGTGAATGAGCTGTTATTCTATACTTCAATAAAGCCAGTATTTGACATTATATATATATATATATATATATATATATATATATATATATATATATATATATATATATATGAAATGTATTACTTAGCTGAATAATATACATTAAATAACTGAAGGGGTTATATCTAAATAAGTCCACCATGCTCTATTTCACTTCTCCACAGCAGGTTGACATTGTAGGGAGAGGAGCTTCTGTAAACTAGCAGAAAGTGATAGGCTTGCAGACTTGTTGAGCAGAGAAGCACAGTGTGGATCGGTTGGTTCATTCACACATGGACAGTGATGTCACAGATGCTCAAATGACTGCAATCTCAGCTTCTTGGTCACCGTTCTGTCCTTTTGGGAGAGCTTCTCATATCCGAGGATTTAAATGCTGTGGTTAAGTTGGCCTTTAAATTATTGAAATATTTATGATTAGTCACCTGCCCACACAGACGATCTCTTGAGCACTTGTCCCCTCGCTCACACCATCTCTTGAGCGCATTTGCCCTCACTTGCACCATTTTCTGAATAGCAGCTGAAAGTTATGATGAGCCATCTCTGCTCGTGTCAGTCCCACATAGTATTTATAATTGGTGAATTTGGCCAAAAATGATAACATGAACTTACGTATTGAGGAAGAGGAAATTGGTTTTGCTGCCAATAATGTTCTGTTCAGCAACATAAGCTTGAAAAAATAGGGACAGGGAAAAGGAGGAGTGGTCGCACCAATTGTTTGGGGAGTTATTGTACCCTTCTATTACACAAATAGTGTGTTAATATCCTTAGCATCTTATCTCAAAGGGGTGCATCAAAACCTACAGTATTGTAAGGGAGGAGAAGAGGAAAATAAATATTGGTTTGATAAGATGCACTAAATACTCCACTAATTTTTAATATTTATTACCCCATATGAGTGTTAAACGAGAGATTCATGAGACATAACCAGTTTTTAAAGTCACAATTTCACTATACTATTTTATTTAGTCAGATATTTCGCTGTTTTAGAAGATTTTTATTTCAATACAATAAAGGTTAAGTTTTATAATGCAGAATCCCTAACTATGTAGAATCATATAAAAATTAGTGGAGTATTTAGTGCATCTTATCAAACCAATATTTATTTTCCTCGTCTCCTCCTTTACAGCAACATAAGCTCCCTGCACTCAAGATCACTCAATCCTTCCTAAAATGACATGCGAGAGGACTCAAGTGGCGTCCATATAATTAACAAGAACCATACTATTTTTAACAATAATAGACTTCTATTTAGGCCACTTTTTAAAGGAAGTAATAATGAAACACTGAACTGTAGATCACAAAACTGATTCACTGCAATAATTTGGGTTCGGCTTACAATTAATACCCTTAGCTTAATATAATGAGAACTCTTTGTAATGCTGCAGGGAGAATCTGTACAGTACAATCATTTAGGATGGATTTTACAGTGAGTAGTGGTATTGCCTCTTGTCAATGTCATGATTTATGCTCTTATGAGACAGATCAATGCCTGAAATGGCATCTCCCCAACTCTTCAGATGGTTCTTCTCAATAAATAGTTCTGATAATGCCAGTAGAGAGAATAAATTACTATATGAGAAGGGAAACGCTAAATAACCTTCACGTCAGAAAGATATCTTGTGAGGCAGGCCCATTATCATAATAAACTACTGAATCACTAATTGGTTACACACTTAAGATAATGAGTCTTGATAATAATTAGATCTTTGCAGATTTTTATCAGTACACCTGGCAGCTGTTGAATTGCGTAATCACTATAACAATTGAAAAAGCTTTTCATAAATGAAAATGTTTATGTGGCTCACAATTCCTGGTAATCTGATGCATTGCAAGTTCATTACAGTACATGAACTATATAGCTAGATCCAACAAGGTTACGCATCATCATCAGCAGCTATTTATACAGCGCCACTGATTACGCAGCGCTGACACATTGTACGGTTACCTGAAAAAGTAGCAGCAAAAAATAAGGCAGAAAATGAGTAAGAGAAATCCGGCTCCAAAGACGAGGATGAACAGGTTCAGCGGCACTACACGGAACGTGTCCTTGGTCATGTTACAGCTCAATGCAGGGTGAACCGCAGACATTCTGTATAATAATAAAGGTCGGGTCAGTGTAGGGAAATGTCTGTTGCAGATTTCCATCTGAATTCACACTAGTGGACTATGTTTTGCAGCCTGATCTGTAATTTGCTCCCATTGAGGAGATCCAGAAAACTATTCTACTGACTATCATCATCAAGTGACTACAATGCTGTTAAATTAATAACAAGTTAACATCCAGAAGAGAGAACGTGGTGCAGAGTTCCTCTAGTGACTCCCTTTGTCTCACGTCTGTGTATTCATCAATTGTTTCCAAACTCCTGTCTCCTGTGGCATTCACTGGCAATAGTTTTCTACTCTATCAGAACTGGGTGTAAGTGAAGCAGTGTCATCATCATGTACCTCTCTAAACCCATCTCCATAAAGGCAAACCATCATTAAAATAACATTTATATGCTGTGTCAAAAGAACTATAATATATAATTTATTTAATTGGAGAATAAATAGAAAAGTTATAGCTGTTCTGGAACTAGAAGCCACACCATCATCATTTATTTAGATAGCGCCACTAATTCCGCACAGCAAGTCCTGCCAGACAACATAACGATTTTATAGATTAGTATTAGGCCTATATTTATGTAACTTTTGAGCAAGCAACATAGTGTGGCACAGGCTTCACTAATGGTAGCGAATAGTAAATAATCTGTTGACGAGTAATCTACCTTCACCTAAGCACAATTTTGAACAATAAACTGATTTATCTAAGGTGGAGATAGCCTTGGATTTCACTTGCTAATTGCTGCATATGTTGAATATAAATTTTCTACATCAAAGTTGATGCAAAAGTTTTTCAGAAAGTATAAATATAAATATATTTATTATACATGCGTGTATGTGTGTGCGTGTGTGTATATATCTCCATACACTCCCATTATTATTTTTGTAGCCCCAGACTTAGCAATTGTGTTCTATGTGGACTCATGTTAAGCATACATTGATTGCCTGATTTCAACACTCATTCAACATGTCACAAGCTCTTTGGTTTAATGGAGCTTTACAAAGTGGAAATCCAGCAGGTACACACCTAAACATTCACTAAACTGCTTTTAAGGCTATTCCATTGTTTTACCCATTAATTTCTTTTCCCACATTTGCCCCACTGAATCACAAGATAGAAAAGACACATTCACCAACATGAAAGGTACTTACTAAGACATGATGTGCAGGAACTTGTAGGGAGGCAATTCTCTGCTTCATCCTCATCAGCATCTGCAGTCATAATGTGCCTACATTTAGAGATCAGGTGACCATGTGGGGGTAACCCAGAATTGTACAGGAAATCCTGTCCTTTGTTCTGTCATTGTTCAGGGACAATGGGCTGGTTTGGGAAGGGTCACATTGCAGTCAGCATGGACCAAGCTTTTGTTTATGACTTGTGCTGGGACCACGCATCGTTTAAAAGGTACAGAGGGAATCATGGAAAAAGCACAGGAAAACTTTTGTAGAATGAATGTAGTTATTTGTAAACCATGGTGAAAGCATCAAGCAGCACAATTTTATATAAAGTAACATGTAAGTAAAACATCAACATAGTAAAGAGAAATTACAAGATTCACAAAGGGGAATTTATATTTCTATATTCTAGTAAAATTAAAGATATTAACATTGCATATGTTACATCCCCCCCTCACTATCTCAGACATCATACCCCCTAGAGCACCAAAGGGCCTCATGCGGCCCTCTGAGCCTTCACCTGTGGCCCCAGCTCCTTCCTGCTTTGTCAGATTTGTTTGTAATAGCTTGTAACACTTGTTTATTATACCTGCTGATATGTTATTACAGATAGAGGTGTGTGTGAGTGTGTTAGGGAATTTAGACTGTAAGCCCCAATGGGGCAGGGACTGGTGTGAGCGAGTTCTCTGTAGAGCGCTGCAGAATTAGTGGCGCTATATAAATAGCTGATGATGTCTGATAAAAAAAAAAAATAAGAGAGTTATCACCGAGATTAAGGGTAATAGGTGGCCATGTTGAAAGTTACAGGACCGCCCCATGCAGCCCCTGAAGTGTATCAGGTTTCCCATCAGTGTTCTACAGAAATCATTATTTTGGCTCTAGTTAGTGGTGAATCCAGAGCCTGCAGCTGCACACTACCTTCTTGTCCCTGTCGGCTAAAAGGCAGCCAGAGATCCTGCCCGGCCACTCTAATTGTGTTTTGAACACAATCAGTGCGGTCGGGCAGCATCCGCTGTCTGGTCTCTGCCTGCACGGACAAGAATATAGTGTGCGGCTGGCAGCGGGCAACAAATCACCTCCCCTAAAAAAAAATTGTAGGTCTGCCACGGATTCTAGTGTGGCAACTCAAGAAAGACGTGTCTATGTATGTCATGTGGGTTAAGACTAAACAGATGAAGCTGAAAGAAGGATCTCAATCACTCAATTACTCTTCACATAACTCCTTCCAAAATGTGTAATGAGCAGATGGACCCCTAGATAATTGAGGATTAACAAATATTCAATTAGTGGAGTTTTGTGAAAAAGTAGATGGTGGGGTTAAATCTACCTGCCGCAGAATAAAAAGTATTTTCCTACTTCCTTATCTCACCCACACACCAAAGATACAAGACGTTATAAGCCTGGCAGACCCTACACCAGACAAGATAGCACCACTGTATCCAAATAACCCATTCAGGCTCAAAGACGGGTGATCAAGTCAAAAGACATTGCAATGTTTACTGGCTGGCTCAGTCCTGACTACCACCTATGAGCTGCAGGCTCACAGAATAGGCAGAAAGGTGGACACATTCTATTCAGTGGGTTCTGGACATTGTCAGAAGGGGTTACAAGATAGAGTTTGATTATGTTCCCAGAGGAACCACAGATCCAGAACCGGCTCATCTCCAGCAGAGTTGGAAGATTTACACATCAGTCTGAAAACACTGCAGGAAGCCCAGATGGGCACATGCAGCCGGTACCATATATAATATGGGATTAACCTAGCACTGGCTTATTTCTTCTCTGGTTTTGTGTCAAAATATGGCCTTATGTTGTCTTAGCAGCTGTCCATCAAACCTACGTAAAAGGCTCATTTGGTTGTGACTCACAAGCCAGCCCTTGCTAGATGTAAGCCCCTATAATTGGGAGGTAAGTGCATCTGATTTTAATTGCATTTTATTGGTGTTTGAAGCATATAGGTCAGCATATGCCCCCACATGCTCCAAAATTCCACCACATGCCATTTAGACCCCCCACCCACACTTGCTCTGAAAGAGCCCCATGACCTTAGACCCCAACTTGCCAGAAATGACTCCAAACACACCCCAACTTTTACAGCTAGAGCCCCTTCCTCCTCTGGTATGCTGCATTACTTCCCTGCATTGTGCAGAGGTCACATGATGCAGAACTCATCTGCTCCCATTCAGTCTTCTGCTCGGCTTTGTTATAAAGCAGCGATTATGTCCCATCCTCAGCAGCTGGCTGGGGGGCCACAGGTGAAGGCTTGCAGAGTGGCTGGCGGCTTGCCCGTTTCCCCCACTGCTTTAGGATCTCATGACTGTGATGAAAATAGTCTCATGGATGTTTAGCCTCTCCCAGGCTAATGGGTTCACAAACAACACCTTTATTTTGTTTTTTGCTTGTCGCCTAGCGCACAAGGCACTACTTAATAAGTAGATTTAAAAAATGCCCTATGTAGAGTATGGTGATCGGTTCTTTAAATCCCTTAAATCCTGCTGCTTGACACACCCACCTCATATGTAAGCCCATACCTGTGGCTCAACACCATACCTGTTAGGGAATGGAGTTGCCTTTTTGTGTCACAAAACACACTCTGGTCTTCTCAGCATTTTATAATTGTGTGCAGTAAATGCATCTCATACTTCTGTAGTATAGTGCGAATTTAAAATACTACTATAAGTTTTCATCTTTTAATGAGGGTCTGTCAAACTGGTGTTTTAAGGTCCACATATGGTTCTCTCTACACAGCGTAACGAGAGTCACAATTGTAATATGGGACTTTGTTGAAATTTATTATTTTATAGTATTTTTAGCAGCGCTGGTGGCAAATTCTGCTTGTACCAGATTTCTTTTTTTCTTATATATATATTTTTTTATCTTTGAGTGGTATGTATAACATTTAGAGTTAGCAAACACTCTGCCACTTTACACTTACCCTGCCCCTCTTTGAATTTTATAGAGCTAAACCATCCCTCCATGTGTTCTTCATTCGTTTGATTTTATGTCTTTAAGTGCACTTATCACCTACACCAAATATATACACTGGAGGCAGCCATTTTATGGGTTTAAAAAAATATTGATTAAGGAGACTGAAGCTTACAAACATAGCTGACTCCACCATGCATAACAGGTACAACTTAATTTAGAATTACAACTTTAAAATAATAGTATTCTAGGTCTCCCATTCCCATGAACAGGATTTAAACAGCACAGAAAACAGACATCAACAGAGCCAACAATAACCAGATGATTATCTCACACTAAACGTGGGAAAACATTGCTGTATTTTTACATTACTATACTCATCATCCTTTTGAAATCTACCTTCATTGGGAGCAGGGCCATCTTTTCCATTGGGCACGATGGGCAGGTGCCCGGGGGCCCCACAGACAGGGCTCTTAAGTAAAATAAATAATCCTGCAAAAAAAATAAATAATCCTGCAAGTATATGTATGTATATGTATATATATATATATATATATATATATATATATATATCTATCTATATATGATACACATATATAGAGGTAGGGGCCCCGCTACACTGCTTTGCCCGGGGGCCCATAATGTTGTTAAGGTGGCCCTGATTGGGAGGCAATTTATACGATAAGGATTTTGTTATTTTCATCACATTTTGTAGTAGTGCTGTAACAGTTTTCTCTTCCTTTTATAGGTTTGTTCCATAAAATGTAAATCTATAGTTCAGCTTTAGGAAATTGTTCCCATTATAAATAAAAGACTCTGTAAACAAACAAGATTCCCTATACAGATTAAACGTTGGTTAAATACACTCAAACAGTCTAACCAACAGTGCAAACTAGGTATAGAATTCTATTAGCAAACACATTATGGATCTATTACTTTTAATTATAAAGAAAACAAAGATAACTATCCCTTTAAATAATTTCATATGATTCATCAGTAATGATTCCCCGACATTCATGTTTTGCCATTGTCATGTAAAATGTGTAGCCTAAAGGAGGAGTACATGAGATCAGCACGCAACATGAAAACCCTGAACAGACAGCCAACACTTTGCAATCAGTGACAATGAATAAAGAGTGAACTGTAGAATAGAATACAGCTGTTTTGTGAAGAACACAATATATTTATTTGGAAATGGTTACAGGCATCAAGTTTTATTTATTTTTTTAAAATAACTATTAACAATTCCTGAGGCGTAAACAGGCCGGTTATCTATACAATGGAACCTACAATATTTTGTTTGCACTGAAATAATTTACTTACACCAACTATCTTCTTTAGAGAAATTCATGAGAACAGGCAGTCAGTCCATTGCACGCTCGCTGCTCCTGAGCTACATTCACAGCTGCAATGCCAACTGCTTTTAAGAACAACATTAGGTCACCATATGCTTAAAAAGTAGAAAATACATTTTTTTAAAGGCACACGGGTATGTTTCAGAAATGTAAGTGGTACAACAGAGAGCATATGTCAATTCATATCAACAGGATAAAAAGGACAGGACACAATGGATGATGGAAACGGCTATAACAGGTTGTTTACAAGCATATACCTTATAATCAGACCATAATAAGCAAAGAAAAGCTGATATGTGGTCTGCTGCTAATACGAACAGGCAAACTGGCAGCCAACAGGACACTCCCTCACCCGCAATAATGAATTTCTCCTCGCTCACCTTCTCTGAAACATGTCCTTGTAATCAATAGCGGGGTCAAAATCTTTGGCCAAGACCTGCCATATGGAGGCGGGGCTATATATGCAGGGCATCATATGCTGCTATTCAGCAGGGTAGGCAAAGAGGCACCCCCTCTTGGATTGCTCACTTGTAAGGAGTTCTACATTCTTGTCGACAAAGTAGAAGGGGCAGGTAGGTGCTCGTATGAGGGGGGAGGGGGGATAGTTGTATTTAATCGTTTTAAACCATGAGAGTTCCCATGTATTTTATCCTCCAGAGTGTTTTATGGTCCAAAAAACAAACAAACCATAAGATAGTGATGTTTAGTGGAACTTCATATTACTCTGTGTATCCCATAGGACATCAACTTAGCAGTGCTTTCCCACGGTTACAGATTAAAAGAATATGTCCATTGTCTCACACTGCAAGCAGTGCCGTTTCTCTGCATCCCGAATCCATGCTATTCCCAATGACTTTTTTGGCCCATTTATGGAGACGACTGTACAAAGGGAAGCCTTTGTTCTCCCGATAGAGGTAGACCCCAGTTATTTCATTCCATTGAGGGCTCGGCTGAGTTTCATTCACTGTATAATCATGTACCATTTCCTTCTCATCTTTATCCAAAGCCACAAAGCCAAAAAACTGTTTAACGTTACTGGCGGCCAGGACCTTTGCGTGGACTTCGGCAGTGCGGTTAAAGAGGTCTTTCTCACAGGAGCGGTACTGGTTCCAATAAGACTCCTGGTGGTAGCTTAGAGGAGAACAGCAATGCTGCAAGCACTTTAGCAAAAATATGGTCGAAGCAACAACTGCAATTAGGATCCAACCAAGGAACTAAGAGAGGACAAACAAATGAAACAAAGTGTGAGCTCATCTGCCAAACACATTGCCCAGCATTTGTAATCAATTTTGTCTACACAAACTATTAACTACAGTCATTTTTAGAAACATGCCTCTAGCATGAGATCTCTTAAAATATTGTTCCAGGAACTTTGGCTACTTACTGTATAAACAAAAATATATCGTGACTAAGGACATAAAACGACCCAACACATGCTAAAAACCACATATTAATACAGTGAGACTACTACTTGGATTTGATCATTCTGGGGCTGATGAAGTGTACGGCATGTTTGTTTGCGCACTGCAAAATACGCAAAATCACTCTGCACATAAAGAGAATACACAGATGCAGTAGTGACCTCATCTGACACTGACCCCTCCTCATGACTTCAGAGGCAGAATGGGGAAGGGGCCTTCTAATATAGGTGAAGCACAGTAAAGGTGTTCACGCAAATGCGGCCGATGCAGACCAGCACCTTTAGCTAGTCGCTTCTGATTGGACGATTGCAGTTTCAACTCTCCTGTTGATACCACTCTTCATTGGCTAGAATTTAGCGGACGTTTGTGTGACTGTTGCTATTTGGCGACCAGACCACACAGCATGCACTATATAGAGGTATGTAAATTTAGATATTTTTTTTTACAAATGCGTGTGAGCCTAGTATAGCGCATGTTAGCAAACATTTCTGTTTAGGACATTTCCATAAAAATTATGATTGCCTAGGTTTTTGTTTTTTACATGGCGTAAATCTGGTGCATATGGTGCAAATGCAGAGCCGATTGCATTTTAAAATGCATCCGGCTCAGGATATTGGCGCAAAATCACTATTCTTGTTTGCGCTTTTTTACCATAAATTTCCAGAGGCCAAAAATATTTCACTAGGGATGGAAATGTCCTTCTGGGATATCTGAAGCAAGATAATCATACCGACTATGTCCAAGCTAAAGGTGGTTCAACCCATCCATTGCGAAGAGAGGAGGCGGTATATATTGGCACGTGTCTAGGTATAGTAACGTTGGAGATATGAAATGTAGGTCGACCAAAACGAGGAGATGAAGTGTGGTTCAGGGAGGTATGTATTATAGTGTATTATTTAATTTACACTGTCTATGTAGTTGTTGGTATGAAGGCAGCAAGCAACATCAGAACCCTGAACACACAGCCACAAGGAAGAAACTTTGCAAGCAGTGACAATGAATAAAGAGAACTGTAGACTGGAATACAGCTGACAAATATGACATCTGTAAATGGGTACAGACATGTTTTTTTAAGTTACCATTAACAATTCCTGAGGCGTAAACAGGCACGTTATCTCTAGAGTAAAACATACAATATTTTGTTCGCACTGAAATATTCACTTTCACCAACTATCTGCTTTAGAGAAGTTCACAGGAACAGACAGCCCATTGCACGTGCGGTGCTCCTGAGATACACTCACAGCTGCAAAGCCAACTGCTACAAGTTCATTGCTTATAAGAATAAGGCTTGGTCACCACATGCTTAAATAGAAGAAAATACATTTTTTTAAAGTTGCATGAATATGTTTCTATGTAATTGGTGTCAGTTTTTCTAAAAAAAAAAATCAGACACCACCAGCTGCCTAGTTATAATGATAAATATGGGGTATGTTGTGTGTGGCTGTCGCCATTACAGCAAAAACTGATAAATACCCATTTTCTCCATTTGTGTATTAATCAATGTCCAAATTGGTAAAAAAAATATTTTGCTCACCTAAATCTATTATACTCTTTTCAATTTTGCTAGCTTTCCTTAACTGGCAAATGCCTTATGTTGCATGGTCAAATCTATGTTCATGCCATTTAGATTTTTAAAGGGGACTAAATAGTATAATGTTATATAATGTATGCTGCTCTGTAATGGAATGTGTTTTATATCCTTTTTGATAGCATACTTGCCAACTTTTCCTCGTTGGCTTCAGGGAGATCCCGGGGGAGGTGGGTGTGCGGGGGCAGGGCTTGACTAATCGCATAATTTTGGCCCCACCCCTAAACTATTGTCACAAGTTTGGCCAATTGCAGCAGGGGGCAGGGCTAAGATGGCGAAGCCAACTACTGATGACCGCAACTGGTATGCATGTCACCTCGGGTGCAATGAAGCTGGAAGTGATGCAGACACCAGACCAGGGGCTGATAAGCTGATTTCCTGGTGCACAGGTATCAGATCTATTAGTATGGCTTTCTCACAGCACAGGGCTCATGGGTTCGATTCCTGAACAGGGACCTTTCTGTGGGGAGTTTCTATGTTCTTCTATGTTTAAATATTTTATATAGTGCTTTACATAGTATACAGGCACTGTATGAACTTAATAAAAATAATCAAACATGAATAAGTCTGGCAGAATACTGTTCAGTACCAAAGTTTGAACTACAGAAGTCTATAAATACTCAGTAAGTTACCAAGTCCATCCTATCACTTATTTCTAATGCAAGTGGCTGGCATTTATTACACTATGGTCTACAAAAATGACATAAGAAGTCCAGCCAAATAGGTCACAGATACAGGCCAAACTGGATAGTATCCAACGATAAGAACCGACCAGACTCGAAAATATAAGCAGATCCCCATCATAAAAACGCATTTATTTAAAGATACAGATATACATTTTCTATAGATAAGAAGCTTATGTTTTACTATTTAAGGGCTTGTGTGATGATCACTTATGTAGAACGTACTTATTAACATTTCAAATGGAATACAACATGAGTAAATCGTATGTAAAATACAGTGGCCTATAGGTTACATTTGCATTCTTTTGTTGTAATACAGAACTCATCCCTACTTGGTGAAACTGAAATGACCACTTTCCATTGTTCTGCAAACAATGCACAGCTGCAATATCATTAATTTAGTGCTGGTATTGTCTATAGATTAGGTTAGCGGGTCTGAAGTTTGCCACAAATCATAACTAACAATATTTGTCGATTGACCCCAGATTTACAGTGTTTGTGGCACAGAACCAGTACGATGCCTATTGACAGTCCGGTAGTATCAGATAATATGTTCATGAATGTTACTGGGTATCTGCCTGTGTTTGTGGTCAATTATGTATTGGATTTATAGGCACTAGTATGTTTAGGAAATGATCTGGCCGAACTGTAGGATTGACAAACGTGGAAAGACACATGGTGCAAAAGGAGCAAGACATGAGCAAGTGTGACCTGCTGTATAAAGCTCTTGTATAGACACAATGGACCAATCCTCCCCTCAACCCTCTTTTAAAAAAACAACAATTTTGACAGTGTTCCTGGGTTCCACCTTCCACTATGTAGCACATACTGTAATGTGGCATCACAATATAGCACGTTATAATAGGAGATTGAAAAGACGTCAGGTGAATGGACCTGGGAAGTCAGTCAAATGATGTGGTAATAGCAGATTAGGCCATGACCCATACTAGTAGGTTAATTGGCTGCTATCAAAATTGACCCTAGTCTCTCCCTCTCTCCCTCTCTGTGTCTGTCTGTGTGTATATTAGGGAATTTAGACTGTAAGCTCCAATGGGGCAGGGACTGATGTGAATGGGTTCTCTGTACAGCGCTGCGGAATCAATGGCGCTATATAAATAAATGGTGATGATGACCCAGAAGTAGTCGGAGTGGCTTCCACTTGAGCATAGCTTTAAGCGACGTACTCCAACATAGTTGTGTCTCTAGGGGAGGACAGGGAAATTGTAAGTAGAGAAACCCTATACAGGCATTTAATGTAAATATGTAATGTAATGTAGAGCATACTTTCAATTTATAACCTTCTAACAGACTGACCTTGATTTATGGCTTATCTTTGCTTTCAGAAACTTGCAAGAAGTTGTATATTAGGATTGTAGAACATTACCTGCGATTCATACTTTAATCTCCTTATGACTTCTTCTTTGTATGGCAGAACCATGATCGGTGTGTCTTTACAAGGAAATTTAGCCATGGTCTCTGGTCCGTAGCCAACAGGGAAGTCTTGAAACGTGGCAGGGTTGAGGAATTCACTCCGTGCACATACGTACGCTTCTCCTCGGAGCAGTGAAATCACAGACCAGGTCACCGGGGCCACCATGGCTCTCCCGGCTATAGATCCAAACAGTAAGAAAGTAGCCGGCGTGGAACAGTTCTTCAACGCCCTTTTACGGCATTCCGCTACTAGATTCCACGTGTGGTTGTTTAGCATGATCCCAATGAGAAATATGACAAGAGCTGGTACTCCAATGGCTGCCAGTCCATACAAATAATTTCTCTCTGGAGAACAAGGGCAGTGAAACGCCACCACAGAAAATAATTCTTGGCTGCCCACAGTTCCCAGGGCAATCAGTCCATTAAATATCATCACATCTTTGCTCTTGAAGAACAAAGCAAAGAATTTAAAGTTTTCGGTTATTAATGATGCCATTTTTCTTCTGCACTCTTAAGATCCAATTATTACAAAAGTGTAATCTTTATACTGTGAAGAAGACAAAAAACAGTCAACACCAATGTAACAAATTAATTCCCCCCCCAAACTAAGGTTCTGTAAAATGAGGTTGCAAATATATTTATTGTGTATGATTGCCCTACCAACTCCTCCGACTTCCCTTCTCTCTTCTGTTTCCTTCTGATTTCTGCTTACTATTCCTAACAGAGAAAATAATCTCGAGCTATTGATGTAGGAAATGGAAACAAGATAATTGAATAAAGGCAAAGTCAGGAGCACATGGAAGTTCTAAGCTAGGTTTAAAATGAAAATAAGCAGCTGTTCGATTTAATTCATCATCATAAAGAATTGCAAAAGCTATTACTGTGTGATCATAAGTTTGAGTGGTTTTGACTTAATATTATATATGATCAACATATATTTTTAAAACGTGCACACAGAAATAAAATTAAACTTTGCAAGGCTATCCATTAGAAAATGTGTACAGTGTACCAGTGGATACATAGGGGGTAGCTTGGGCATGAGTCTATCATCATCATCACCATTTATTTATATAGCGCCACTGATTCCGCAGCGCTGTACAGAGAACTCATTCACATCAGTCCCTGCCCCTTTGGAGCTTACAGTCTAAATTCCCTATCACGCATACACAGACAGAGGGAGAGACTAGGGTCAATTTTGATAGCAGCCAATTAACCTACCAGTATGTTTTTGGAGTCTATATGGCCTTTCCACAAATACAGTTATACACTATCCCTTAAGTTGGCCACACACTGGCTGATCCAGTCACTCAGCACTCACTCCGAGCTATCGTATCATACTAATGCCTATTATCATGGATGGCAGATGACACAGACAAATTGCAGTCAACCTCATTTACAAACAATGCAAGCAAAATGTTTTAATTAGATAATTCTCGAAATGCAGATATTCTTAGGACCACACACAGTATTGGTGTGTGTGGCAGAGCTTTACTCAACAGCATAAGAAAGTAGAGAGCCAAACAACCTACAGAATTCAAGAAAACATGCCACAAATTTCCTTCCCAAAAAGCTGCTAAAAGCATGTATGTTTTTCTTTTGCTTTCATTGCACTTGCTAACTCCATCCAACATCACATTAGAGGCTCTACTCACTGATATCATTACGGCTTTAGATATTAATCTATTAAATGGGATATTTCGCCAACCTGTGTTATACAATGGCACACAAAATATGGCTATTCTGAGTATTACAGAACTTGGCTCGGTTACACAACTGGCAGCGGCAGGATGACTAAGCCCTACACATTTCTATAAAAAGAAGAAAAACTAAAAAGTTGTTCTAGGAAACGTGAGAGTAAACCAACCAGTTTGTTTTTTTTTTCTGTCGGATGACAAAGAAAGCTGTCAAAAGCAAACAGCTATGTAATATCTTCTATTATCGTCTATTATTAAAGGTATCTCATTTCTTTTTTCCAGGCGAGGACAATGACCGATGAACGTGAAATTCTCACTTTCATGCATTATTTTAGAAGTAATACGTGTCTAGCTGAATAACGCCAGAAGGCTGGAATTCCCTATTGTATGTTTGCGTGCAAAGATGTCCCATGAACAAGTATAAACCCGTGTGTAAAACTATCCAGGATATCACCTGGGGTGAAAGAGTGGTGGGGGGACAAGCCAGAAAATAAACTCCACTGAACTGCAACAACAATGATATATATTCGTTCAAGTACTTTGACAGTTTGCACTCCAAAATTATTGAGCTATATTCAAAAAAGAAAAGTGTTCTGCACATAACCAACATTGCTTACAGGAAAGCTAAACCAAATAATTGAAATGTTTCTATGCGAAGCATAAAAGTAAACTACATTGTTCTTTTTTCCCTGAGTTTCCACTGCAGCTTTGTAAATAAGTATTATTATTTTATTTACATTATGCAGTATGGTCAAGAGAATTCTTTTCAGGCTTCGGAGCTTACAAACCAGTTTTCTTTGCTCGGTTACACACCCACCAAGGACAGTAAAATCAGAAGGTAAGTAACCTATTAGTATGTCTTTGGATCGTGGTAGGAAACCTATGCAAATACAGGAGGAACATGCAAACATGCACAGTTAGGGATACAAAGGCAGCCATGCTAACCACAGTGCTAACATGTCCAATGTTAATGGTGAACCTATTACCAGGTTCTGGGATGGCATTTTATGTATGCATTGCACAGTGTCTTGTGTGCCATGCATGTATATACAAAATGGAATTTCCACTGTGGCCTTAGTCACGAGATCAGGGTACAGATGAGGTCTCCTGGGATAGACCAGGCACTTTTCCACACAGCAGCCATAAAAAGTCACAGCAGTCCAATGTTTTGGTACAACTTGCCTCAGCTAGTCTTATTAAAGACGAAAACAAAACAAAATAAATCCTAGTCTGTCAGTCTCTAACTAATATATAAAAGGACATAATGTTCAGCTCATAAACAGGCAAAAGTTGGAAGGTTTAGTTCACTTACGAACAAACAGCAATTTTTTCGCCCTGCGGAGGGCTCCAGCCTCTTCCCCCAGGTACTGACAGAGACTCAAACTATACCTTGAAGGTGCTACTATGAATTAGCTTGCAGGCTGACAGTCAGGTTAATAGACCCAAAATAGGCCTAATGAATGGAGACCCTCCCTCTCACTCACTCCAGAGAATCCTTTGATGCGGCTTTTGAGCCCAAAGCTTTCAGAAACCTGTCTTTTCAATACTTACAATTTTCCCTGGAGTTCAAAACTCAGGTCAGAAAGCTGCGACTTACATACAGTCCATCAATGATTTTGCCAGCGTTTCTATCACACCATGTTTTCCTGGCAAAGCAGTTGTAAAATAGCATCCCTGGTATGTTAATAGACTGGCCTGCCTTCCAAGTCATGCTGCAGCTATGCTCTCCCCCAGGCTCTTTCCGAATATCAAAGCTCCTTTACCTCACCAGCGGAGTGGAGGAAATCTGCAAAATAGGCAACAACTGGTCTCCCATTTATTAGCAGCAGCTAGTAGCTAAAAACTGGAAGCGAGTAGAACCCTCCTGCTAGATCAGCCTTCAAAACATAAGTCTAGCATACTGCACGAAGAAAATAACATTCTTTTTACACAATAAACCACATACATTTGATTAGATAATGGCCCTGTACTTCTTCACTCAAAGTAGCTCCCAAGTGAGCCACCATTGAACGGTCCCTACCCCCTGAAATATGAAAGGAAGCTTTTTTTATTGTATTCTCAGTTCTTTCCTCCATTTTCAAAATCCTCTGCCAAGCTAATCTCAATCCCATGTCATGGCAGTCTTTTCATCATCATCATCATCAGCTATTTATATAGCGCTAGTAATTCCGCAGCGCTGTAAAGAGAACTCACTCACATCAGTCCTTGACCCATTGGAGCTTACAGTCTAAATTCCCTGACACACACACAGACAGAGAGAGACTAGGGTCAATTTGAAAGCAGACAATTAACCTACCAGTATGTTTTTTTTTGGAATGTGGGAGGAAACCGGAGCACCCGGAGTAAACCCACGCAAGCACGGGGAGAACATACAAGCTCCACACAGATAAGGCCATGGTCGGGAATTGAACTCATGACCCCAGTGCTGTAAGGCAGAAGTGTTAACCACTAAGCCACCGTGCTGCCCAGAAACAGTCTTTTCTGTTATATCTTATTTTTTTTGAATCCCGAAAACCTACGATTTGCCCTTCTGCTCCACGGGAGGTTTCTGCCCTCCCTGAGCTCGGGTTAGGGTTGATAATCTATACAAATACTTACAGTGTATTCTTCACCATCCTTCTTCACTTCCCTTCAATAATTATTTTCAAACACCATTTAAAATAACTTGAAGATATGTTACGGTATATATCGTAAAAGTTAGTTTGTTTATATTATCTTCTCAACTATTTAATAAAAAAAAACAAAAAAACACACAATAACAAAAATTATATAAAACAACAAATTGACAATTACTTAAAGAAAACAATAGGAGAGAGGGCCCGCTTGTAAGATTTAAGAGGGCGGATAGGTTTGAATGAAAAGATGATTTTTAAGGGCACATTTAAAGGCTCGGGCCCAACTTATTAAGGAACATAAATGTTGATATGTGCAGTATTTTGCGTAAAATCGCTTTGCGCATGCCCAGAACCAGACTATAGGCTATAGAATGCAAGAACATCCAATTCACCTTTGAGCACAAAGGACACTTACGACAGCCTGCGATTTCACGTGCGCAATGGGTTAGCGTCCGATTCAAATTTTGGTCGTGTCAAAGATACGTATATTTCTGTTCTATCACTTGCACCAGCTACAAGGCTGATGTAAGAGTCGAGTGATAGTGATGATTGTCACATACACATGCTAGAGCATGTGCTTGTTATCAGGAGCAACTACAAAAAATAAATTTTATGTACAGTAGAGATTGTTACATAATGATAAATGTATTTCATTGAAAAAATAGAAAAAAATAAAACTTATTTTTATCATTAATGACTATATTATTAACAGGTAACGATAAATGTTTTTTTTTTTCTGCGAGTTCTGTTGGGTCTTTATATTACAAATATGTATTACACATATCCTGCAGAGTATTGTGTGTGTCAAAGCAGAGCGCACCTAGATCCTTATTCAACAAGAGATGTTTCTTCAGACCCGCTTCTAGTCGAATACAGACATGCGTATGCCCAAATTACGGGCGTTTTAAAAAAAACAAAACAACGCAATTTACGTTCGGTTTGCATGCCTTAATGAATCAGGCTCTTGGTGTATAGCCTAATTGGGCTTGGGAGTGCATTCCAGAGATTGGGAACCGTGCAGGGGAGAAATCCTGGAGGTGGGAGTTGGTAGAGGAAGAGGTGAAGCAGCAGTCGGAGGCAGAGTGGAGTGGGCAGGGGGGAGCGTATGTGGAAATGAGGTTGGATATGTAGGGGGAAGATCGGTGGTTGTAGGCGAGGAGTTTGAATTGCATTTTAAAGCAGACATGGAACCAGTGTTGAAGAGTGGTGAGAGAAGCAACGCTTTCTATTTCATTTCCCTGTTTCTCTTCCCTACGAGGAACAGATATAGCTACACCCCTGGATCTTATTGTGCAAAAGTGATCCGATGTAGGATTAACATTCCGTTAATACATTATAACATAAGTTTGCAGAGACATCACAGACAATGCCGCTATGTATGATTCCACCAATATGCAGTCTGTACAAAGCTTTTGTTACATAAAAGACTGTAAACCAATCACAAATCCTTTGATTTTCCACCGTCCCAGTGTACTACAGAACAAAGAATTGTAATCAGTTTTTGCAAATGTCTATTTACACTGAGGGAAAAAACAGCAGATTGGACAGATATAGTAAAACATAAAAACATAAGTATTTACAGGTATACTATTTAGCTCACTATACATGTGCTTTGATATATATCAATGTCCAAAATAGTCTGGCTTTAAGTATATGCTCCTTTAAGGGTCATAAGGGCATATATTTTTTATATTGTTATAAAATGCAGTATATAGCACGTAATGTCATATGAATAAATGTATACATATTACACATACACATAATATGCATATTAAGGATATGTCAAAGAAAGTTTTCCTATTGCTGTAACAGCAGCTAAAGTAATTAGTGTCAAAAAAAACAATTGTAATTACTTAATGCAGCTCTGGTATTGAGGGTGATTCTTACCTAATGAGATGCAACATATGCTAAATTTTCACAAATAAACCTGACTTGTTTAATTAGTTAATGATTACTTATTTTTTTAACATTTAAACAACACACGGACAATTTTATAATTCTACAATTCTAACAGTGCCATATACATGAACTGCTTATAGACCAGCATTTTTGGTTCTTTAATAATATAGTAATTTAAGACTTATTCTTGCATCAGGAGTGCAGGTACTGAGGTCAATCATCTGCATTTTAAAAGCAGGTTGAAAACTATGCCAAAATTCTCAGCTGAACAAACCATTACAAAGGGATGTTCTTTAACGGGATTTAAGATCTTAATTTGAACTTAATGATAACACAGATATCTTTGAAAGCCCCAGATGTAACTTAAACCTCTTCATCTCACAGTAACAGAATGTAAGTCTGGTGGTTTCTTCTACATAAGTAGAGTGGAACATTATCAGTGTTATCCACTGATCGATCTCTATATATACATATCAGTCAATCTACCAGATGCATTAATACATTCTATGGAAATATCTCTGATAACCTTCAAGTTCCCACCAGATATAAAGAAACAAATCCTGCCCAAGGTTAGAACATGAAGTCACAACAGCTGGATATAGTCTAAAATGTTATTGGCAAATACACTCATCTGTCTGAAACATATCAGTTTACTCCCCGTTCTCTGCCCCCTTCCATTAATTACAATTCTAAACCACAATGTCACATCCATTATATAATATTACACTGGACTGAAACTGAGAAATACTGTTTGTAAAGAAGCTGGAAAAAGTAAAAAAAAAAAAAAGAAAAAAAGAAAAAGGGAAAGATGCATGAATCACACTGAGCCATTTATAGTTTCTTGTATAAAAAAAAGAATCAGTAACTTGGAGAGAAGCTGCTCTAAGCTGTAAACTTCTAATAAGGCTGCAGAGTGTTCTCTATGTACTACAGCGCTGCGTGTCTATAGCATGTGCAATAACACTACTTACAGCCGCCTTAGAGGGTGTCTTCCATTATCTGCACCCAGGAGCTGATGGCCGGGGCGGGCAGAGCTCCTCAGGACACTGACGTGCTCAGGGTTTGCTGTCCAAGAATCCTCCACGGGGTGTGTTCATAGGAAATGACATGCACACCCTGCAGAAGGGGGTGTCAGCGGAAAAAACGGGGATCTAAGCACTGCCCTCCTACTCCTCTAACCATGGGCAGATTGGTATTACTGAGTTTTACACTAGTCATGCAGAAGTTTCACCTACTATGCACTTTGCTTTTTTTAAAAAAAATAAAACATCCCCTTACTAACCTAGTGCATACTCTGCTGGGTCTTTTACTAACCTAGTGCATACTCTGCTGGGTCTTTTACTAACCCAGTGAATACTCTGCTGAGTCTTTTACTAACCTAGTGCATACTCTGCTGAGTCTTTTACTAACCTAGTGCATACTCTGCTGGGTCTTTTACTAACCTAGTGCATACTCTGCTGGGTCTTTTACTAACCTAGTGCATACTCTGCTGGGTCTTTTACTAACCCAGTGAATACTCTGCTGAGTCTTTTACTAACCTAGTGCATACTCTGCTGAGTCTTTTACTAACCTAGTGCATACTCAGCTGGGTCTTTTACTAACCTAGTGCATACTCTGCTGAGTCTTTTACTAACCTATTGCATACTCAGCTGGGTCTTTTACTAACCTAGTGCACACTCTGCCGGGTCTTTGCAAAAGTTTAGTATTTTGATACCCAACCTGTTTATGCTATTTTATCATGACAGACCATATAAAACCATACTTGCCAACTCTCCCTGAATGTCAGGGAGACTCCCTGAAATAGGGGTGATCTCCCTCACTTCCTGAAGAGTCTGGCATTCTCCCTGATAATGAGCCAGTACAAGACGTGGTTGGCTTCGCCATCTGTGGCATGATGACACAGTTCAGAAATTGTGTCCTATGTCCATGTATTGATGCCTATGGAGGTGGCCATTTTCATGGAGACAAAGATTTAATCAAAGACTGACAGGTAAGACAAATTGACTTTAGTAATGGAGACAGAAATGTAAAAGTCACTTCAGTCTCTAGAGACTCATTAGCTACTTTTCTTTAAGGCATAGTTGCCTACTTTCCTGGAATGTCCGGGAGACTCCCTTATTTCTGGGAGACCCCAGGGAAAGCAGGGCAACCTCCCGGTTCTCACTCCCGCAATAGATAAGTGGCATGGGGTGAACTTAATAGCCCCACCCTCTGCTGTAATTGCCAAAATTGTGATAATCGTTTAGGGGGTGGGACCAAAATGATGCAGTTCATCAAGCCCCACCCCCGCACGCCCACCTCCCCCGGGATCTCCCTAAAGCCAATGAGGAAAAGTTGGCAAGTGTGTATAAAACACGTGTCATAAAATCTACATACAGGATTCAGTCTCAGACTACATGTACTGCATGTTATCATGTAACTAATATGACAGACGTATGTGGTATTTTCTGACAGAAATGTGTAAAGAACTATATTTGGCCTTTTCTCTGGAGAATTTGTAACCGCATCACACCCAACACAACCTGTTTTACAAGACCAAAGGCAGGAAAATAATACAGGTTACAGTACAGACCTATGTCCAGGCATTACTATATAACATAACTTATTTCCCTTTATCCATCCCAACACTGAACAGCTGCCAGTAATGGCAAAAATATGGAAGGAGTGATATTAACAGGGTTGTACTAAGTGGATCAGGGCCGTAACTAGGGATGTGCGACAGGGGGACGCAATTTAGGAATATTTTAGGTTCATTTGGTTAAAATCGAGGGCTAGGGGGGCAGCATTTGTCTTTCTCGCCCCAGGTGCTAGAATTCTAAGTTACGGCTCTGAAATGGATGATCACAGAAAAGGATGATCGGGATGATTGATCACGATTAATTTTGCTGCCATTAGATGGCATTAACTTGTTTCTTTCAATAGAGGAAAAACAACTCTGGGAAATTCAGTTGGGCGCCATGTTCTTAGAAACATTGCGACTAAGCATTTTTACCATTTATATGTTAAAAATATCCGCTCCACTCATTTTTACTGACACCTCTATGGGACGTGAGCAAAAATGATAGATATTTCTGTGGAAAAAAATCTGCACGAGGTGTCTCGAAGCCGTTTCGGAGACATCTTGAGTGGATTTTTTTAAAGATTAAATCTCCCCCTTAGGGGGGAATTCAATTCAGTGCAAAGTGTCTCACGGGCATTTCAGAGATACTTTGCGTGTATATTTTACTGAAATATCCGCTCGTTTTCACAAAAACTGAGCTTATATTTTTACCGTAGTAACAGTAATGTTCTTGAGAACATTGTAGCTAATTGAATTACCCCCATAGGGTGAGATTTAACTTGGCACAAGGTGTCTCCGGAACGTATGCCGATGTTATGGCTGGAATCTTCACTCATTTTTCTCGCACCCCATAGAAGTTCAAGGAAAAATGAGTTGGAGATTCCTACTGTAATTGGTGGCAATGTGCTCAGCCGGACATCGCGCCACATCTCTGGCAAGGACATCGCACTGCGCACATTGCTGTCAATTACGGTAGCAATCTCTGCTCATTTCTCGTGCAAGGTAAAATAAGTGGAGATTCCAGTCACAACATCGGCGCAAAGTGTATTCCAAAGACAGCTCATGTCGAATTAAATCTTCCCTATACATTACAGAAGCTGTATTTAAAAATGTTTTGTGTTTACATTTTAATATCTATCTATCTATCTATATAAATATATATATATATCTGTAGGTAAAACAAAATAATAAAATGTATTATTTACAAATACATTTACATGCATTGTTTTATTCTAGTAAAACAGCTCTATAATAATTTACGTGGGATGATGGTGTTCTAGATATGCACACTTTGGATTGTTTTCTATGTGATTCCAGTGAGAAGATGGCTATATGTTTTTTTATTTATGCAGGATGATGGTGTTTTACATATAGATATTGTCAGGCGCCGTCCCCATTTACCTTCTTCTGCACGGTGACGGACGACTTCCTCTTCTGATGGACCCGCGCCCCAGTTGCCTAGCAACGGGATGCAATGGCCGGCTTTCCCTTTACCTTCCTGCAGCTGCCTTCTACGCTTGTGCGCCTGTTGCCAGGCAACCTGACGTGCTTCCTTCGACTCTGATGGTCGGTCAATAAACTTACTGACCGCAAAGTTTAAACACCTATTTAAGGCAGACTCTGGCAGTCCTTTGCTGCCAGAGTATTAGGTCTTCAGTGTCCTGCTCAAGTGCTTCTGTTCTCCTGCATTAACCATTTGATTCCTGATCTTGACCTTCGCTGTATGACTAATCTTCTCTGATCCTGATTTTGCTCTGCTGACTAACTGTTTCTGACCATGCTGACCCACGTACATAAAAAGATATAGCCATCTTCCCACTGAAAATGCGTAGAAAACAGAATAATTTTTTTTCAATTTACCATAAAGAAAATATTACTACAGTGTATTTCTAGGTCTAAACAAGTGACATGTGTACTGTTGTCTGTGTGACAGATAATGCTTTATTTATAGCACTGTGGAAAAATATGTTTTCATTTTATTTCATTTTATGGGGGGAATTGAATTCCCCCCGAAGTACCAGCGCGCTAAAATGATTACCGTTATTGCGGTAATAGTGCACGTAATTACCATTATTACGGTAGTCCTAACGCTGCCTTTTTGCTCGCAGCTCCCTGAGCTGCGAACAGAAAGCCGGCTTAATATTACCGTAATAACGGTAATATCCATAATGCGACGGTACTTCGGGGGGGAATTGAATTACCCCCTATATAGGGAAGAAAAATCATTTTTATTGTCATTAGGGAAAACTCAAACATTTACCCCAAAATGTATTTGTCTAGTTCTCCTGAGTATAGGAATCATTAGGGGAGAATTTAATTGCTGGCGATGTGGAGCACGGACATCTCGCTGTGCTTATTGCTGGCAATTACGATCAAAATCTCTGCTAATTTTTGACAGAAATCTCTGCTCAATTTTCCTCGCAGAAAAGAGCTGTGAGGAAAAATCAACAGAGATTTCTGTCAGATCTCCGCCGCAAAGTGTCTCACGACGTTCCAGGGACACTTCACATCTAATTGAATAACTCCCCTCCCCATAATCTGTATATTTTATAACAGGGTTGACTCCTTTATAAACCATATCATATAACAATTATGGTCAAGATGTATTTGGTATTTTCTGACAGAATTGCCTGTAGAAGTACATTTGGCGGTCTTTTCTCTGGTGAGCTAGTAACTTCTAAGGATCAAATGGATGCATTTTTTTCATGTTATAATTCAACTATACATCTATACAGCATACATGTGAGCAGGGAATGTTAGAAGGTAGGACCAGGGGTGCTAGGAAAAATATGGGGGTTAACAGTTTAGGGATGAACTTTATTTTGTGTTATTGTCACACATTTTTGGACAAGTGCATAAGCAATTAAATTAATGTTACATCAATGGTGACTGCTTCCAACCAAGAAGCCAAACCCATAGAGCAGAGCTGATCCAGTTATCCTCTGAACTTTGGCATCAACAGATTAGACTATGATTAAGACTGGCCAAGTAACATGGCCAGTCTTCCTCCTTGATACCATGGACCACCATCATCTTTTCAAAAAGTTGCAGATGCGTGTCAATGTCCATGGTGTTTTCATTAAAAGTTGGTACATCCTGATATCACAAACGGGGTCTTCTGTCAACTGTCTCCACTGGTCCTCGATTCCTCTCAGGCAATCACACCGGTGCACGCAGAACTGCCATCATTACATAGGCCCCTTCATGTTCCTTAGGATTGGGGTCGAGGACTTTAAAGATAGCCTACATCTGCTAGGCATGGGTCATAAGGGATTGCCCTGAGTTTGCAGTGTTCCCAAACGCTTCTGACCCATTCAACGTCTCTGACACCTCCTCACCATCCTCCTCATCCTCCTCGGATTGACCTGTCGGATGCTATCGATCCCTCTGAAGCATCTTGGCTCCCAACACATCCTTCGTGTCACTTTGTTCAATCTCAATATTCCTCTCCAAATTCCTTTCAAGTGTCCTTTCTTTATATTTTTTTATTCTCCTGTTCCAGTCCAGCCATTTCCCCTGTGCCATTCATTAGTTACATTGTCATCCACAGGTGTGGTTTAGTTACCTGCGGAGCCTGGTCCTGATCTCGTATCCACACCCCCTTCTGGGCTTGGCTAGAACTAGGTGATCCCATCGTAGCTGCCACCAAATATGAGGACTGTAGTGGGTTCTTGAAAATCAACTAGGCAGATAGTTGCAACCAAAACCCAGCTTTATTGTGTGACGAAAGTACATGTTATGCCGATTTACTGTTCACCAGATGGATGCTTCAATTCGCATAGAGGTAAGCACACAGTTGCAGGGTCTTCTGATGATCCAACTAAGGATCCCATCCGCTTGGCCTAATAGTTATCTCTCTACTGCAGGGTAGGGCCAGCGGAATGTCTGTCTACTTTTGGCAGATACACAAAGCCACAGAGTCCTATCAAACCACGGTCACAGTCTATACCTGGGACAAAAGTGCAGTTCCTAGTCACCAAGCCACACACACTTCTAATCCCCTCAATATTCCCATGGTAGTGGAGATAAAGAAGGGAGCAGTAGTCAGCCTATGATAGGTGGACAGGTAACAAGACCTATTTTCTGGGTGTGTTCTCCCATGGTGGATGGGTGCCCATGAGTCTAATCCCTGTTACTGGTGGAACAATGACAATGTTGTTTAAACACGATAAGCTTGATAACATTATACATTTCCATGCTAACCATTTAAATAATGTTGCCCTTTTTATATATTTTTATGTAAAAACCATGAAGAGCTTTATGAAATAGTGAAGATATGTATGAATACTCCTACTTTGTAATTGTGCAGAATATTTACGGTTACCAAAAATTTCCTGTAAGTGATTTTGTGGTTAAGCCGGTTTCAGGCCAGTTAAGTGACTAACAGTATAAATTCTTTGTGTTTGCTGATGAAAGTTGTATATAGCCTGGAAGTTAAGAAAATAACACTAAATATAGATACAACCATAGTAGTGCATAGTTTAGGAAAGAAGATCTCACTTATGTCGACTTCTATCTTTCACTTGTCACACAGCAGCTTGGCAGGAAAACCAGCATTTTATCTGTAGTACTCCCTATGCCCTCAAGATGGCAGGTTAGTGCAGTATAAATCCATATATCTGCACCTCAGTTCCTCAGTAGTATCATAAGCGCTGTGCCCTGGTTTGAGGTTAACAATACCAAGAATCCAATAATGGTAGAAATATCAGAAAACATCAGCACCAGAAAAAAAAGTTTAAATAAATTTTCAATAAAGAAAAGGTTTTATTAGAATGGGAAGTCAGAATCAATACATGTATATTCTGCAATGTTTACAATGGAAATCCCACCCTTTCTGAAGCAGTGCACATTTAACAATATAGATACAAATTCATGTAATCAGAACACAGATTAAAAACATCCATATTTTTTATTTTATTGAAAAACAGATCACACGACCACCCTGTTATTTCCAAGAGGGGAGAGAACTGTTGGAAGCATCCAAAATGACAGTCACCAAAAGCAAAATCTTTTAACAAATAATAATATAACTTCTCCTATTGTGGAATGGTTACATAGGGGGGAAAGGATCAATCATAAATATACATCTAAAAATACAAAATCTATGCAATTAAAAATAAATATAAAGCATAATATATTCAAAATAATATGAAAGCAATACAGAAATGATGCAGAATATTATAAGTACAGTGAATGATCCAAATCATTGTTTAATATCTATAATTTATCCTCTTTTTTTAATGTTAAAAATGTATGATACGCTTTAAGTGTAACTTGCGCTATAGCCTGGCAAAAAAAAAAAATATTTTTAAAATGAGGCCTCTTCCCCCACCTCTCCCAAAAAAGTAAAATCAGCTGCCAGCCTCTCCTGGTATTGGCAAAAAGGGGTTCACAAAAAGTGTGAAGTTACTCTGAAAATGCCAATATCAGCACTAGGCTATGCCAGCCAGACCTGGTTGCATTATAACAGGAAAAAACTCATTTTGGAGTCTTCCTGCCATAGTACCAAGCAGTCTTGGGCCCCAGAGGAAAAAATGTGGTGATGATGGTCGTGTTTGCAATCAGCAGCAACTGTAAAATGCATTATGTGTACAGTAGACATTAATAACATCCTAATAGATGTATTTTATGGAATAAGAAAAATATCAGTTTGGTCTTTTTTCTGCGAGTTCTGAGTTCATAATGTCGGTCAGAGAAGAGCGTACCTAGACCTGAATTCAATAAGAGTCTTTTCTTCATACCCAGTCCTTGTTGATTACAGACATGTATATGCCTGATTTATGTGCATTTAAAAAAAAACACAATTTATCTTCGTTTTGCATGGGTTTTTTGTATGCCTTAATGAATCAGGCCCACAATGTGTTTTTATAGTCCATCTTAGTTGCATACAGATGTTCTATGCTACCTAGTGGTACTCATATGTGTACTTGTAATTCCAAGACTATGCTGTGTCACTCGTCACTATTGACATGTACATCTGACCTGTAGTGGGTGCAAAGGATACGGCTGAAAACAAGTCTACTTACTAATGACCCAGGACTTGAATTGGCTGCATATGCATTGGAACGCCCCTACAGTAAATGGTCTATGTTAATTGGTTATTGTGCCCATTCCCTCGCCTGTTCCCCCTCTCAGGTCGTAGGCAGTAGTAAGGTTTCTGAGCATTCACCGAGCTACTTAATGCAAGATATGCAAGAACATGAATCAGCCCACAGAAGTCAAGTCTGTTGAGCCAGTCCCTTATCAGTGGGGTAGAAGAGGATTTACACTTGACTGGGATAACAGATTTTGTGGTGCTGTTAAAATTCCTCAGAAGCAATTTCTTCTTCTGGATCTTAAGCATTAATTATGCTTAAGATCCAGAAATGAGGACCAGCTGGCACTCAATCCCCTAGAACCTCTTGAGAGATATGCTTTGGGCACCCCACACCAGATTCATCATTGAATCAAGTACTGAGATGCTGCATCGGCAACATTTAAAATCCAGGTAACATTTTACTTGGGACATTGAAGCATCTGTACCATTGGGTGATAACCGTATATTGATTTTCTAAGACCATTATACTCTCACATGGAGCCTTGGTGTATTGAGCATTTTTCGCCCAATTTTAGGGGAGAGGGCCAATGGTCCTCTATAAGAAGTTATTTCTGTTGATTTCCCCTAGATAGTGTTTTTTGTAGAGACTGGTATGGAGATATTCCCTCACATCTCTGAGCACCAGTTTTTCAAAGCAGAAGGGGCTAAGCCTGTTTGTTATATATGAGTGATGTAAGTGGGACAGTGGTGTAGAGATATGTTCCAGGTTTGGTTTGGTAACTCGGATCCATTCCATGGTTAGCATAGATCTACCAAAATATTGTTCTATACTATACTGATCTATATGATTATGTCCACTGCATGAATCTACTAGGATGGACTGCCGTTAGTATGCTAAGATATTCAGCAACTATAAGCCCCCTGAGTATTTACATTTCCTAACAACTACCTGAAGTATTTTGGGCAAGACATTCATTTATGTTTCAGGTAATTGAACTGTCTTGTTATCAAGTGACCGGAGGGTATTAAACATTCATAAGAGGAACTTTTTATAAGCTCCGGATTCATCTTTTATAACAAGTGTTTGATCCTGTATATCAAGTATGGATATGTCGCTTCTATTTGGCCAATAACTTAGAAAAGACTGCAATAATTATTTTTTACAAATACTGTGGTTCCTTTCCTCTTTATGTGCACCATCGGGTTTTATAAAGGGTGAAAATCCCTTGTCAGATAATTTTTTGATAAAGACAATTTTCGGATATGAATATTGGTGAATTGATTTAACTATATTAGAGACTCTAGATCGTTTTATTATAATACTTGTATAATATTTATTTTTAATAACCTTATTTTTATATGCATTAATGGTTTTTGTTATATATTTTACTGCGGGGAAGACTAATTGCGTTTCCTTTTTCTAGTCTTTATATATTTGGTAGATGATATGGTGATCCCAGAAAAGGTCGAATTAGAGTCTCATGCTGACAGTAATAATGGGGCAGACATTATATATTCGCAGAAGTAACCTTGTATTGTTGATTGTTGTACAGGGATCATGTGTGTGTGGCACTTGATGTTCCCAGGTTTCTTGAGTGGTAAAGAAGGGTGGGGACAATCAGTGGCGGATCCAGGGGGGGGGGGGGGCTTGCTGCCGGCGGCTGCACACTATGTGCAGATCCGTTCAGCAGAGAGAGTTAGGGAGAGAGTCCTGCCCAACTGCTCTGATTGACACAATCAGAGCAGCCGGGCAGGACTCTCTCCCTAACTCTCCCTGCTGAACGGATCTGCACATAGTGTGCAGCCGTCAGAAGCCTTAGGTGTCAAAAAGGGGGCGGGGCTAAATCGCCCCCAGTATAATTGACTTCTGGATCCGCCCCTGGGGACAATATGCTTTAGTTTAAGCTCAAATCTGTTATATCACATTTGGCCACTTGGTGCCACAAGAGCTATAATTTTGATATAGTGTGGGATAGAAGCTGTAGATTATTGTTGTAATTAATTTGAGACCAGGTCTCCCTCTGGCGGTAGAAGTGGAAGTGTACAGCAGAAATATATTTTCTCCCTGATCACTGTAATGAGTTATGGAAGTAGAGTTTCTCTGTTAAGAGGGAGCTCACTGGGATGTGCATTGATTGTCTATGTGTGTTCTCTGAATACATTATTAGTGAGTTTCCAGTGTGTCAGCAGTTAGGGCATTACCTTCAATGTCCACTAGCTATCCTCTTTGTGATAGGAAGACCCTACATGGTATAAGTTAGCACTTCTTGTCTGAGATTGAACAGAAATGTTCCACAGTTATGCTTATAGTAGCTCTGTTGCACCCACCTGCTCTGTTTGAACAGACTGCACTGAACACTACGGGATATATTTACTAAACTGCGGGTTTGAAAAAGTGGAGATGTTGCCTATAGCAACCAATCAGATTCTAGCTGTCATTTTGTAGAATGTACTAAATAAATGACAACTAGAATCTGATTGGTTGCTATAGGCAACATCTCCACTTTTTCAAACCCGCAGTTTAGTAGATATACCCCAGGGAAGACAGCACACACCACAGTATACAGCAGGTAAACCAGTAAGAATGCAAATGTTCGAGGACAGGAAGAGAGCTAGCCTAACCATTGACAAGCCAAAAGATTGAGGCAGACAGCGAGCAGGCATGGTCCAGAATCAAGGCAAGGTTCAAAAAGGGTAACAACAGGTTATCAAGAGTATTATACATCAAAAGAAGCCGGTAATGAGGTGCAGGCACAACGATATAATGGCAGGGAGGCTAAGTCCTGCTATTTAAGGTAGAGAGGGCTAATCAGATTTCTCCATAAGGAGCAAGCACCCCTGCAGCGACAGGTGATTGCAGTTTTACTTGTAAAAAATTATCAGCGAGCACTACCACTGGCTAATTTAGAAAGAGCAAAGGAGCTTTCAGCCAAGCCTGATTAAGTATAGCATCTCTATGCCCCAGGAGATGGAGATTGGGTAGGCATCTTTCAATTGCAAATTGGTCCATGAACTTATCTGTGCCATATATCTGTGTCAGTCATATTTCAAAAAAAGATTCCAGATTTTCACCTTTAGCCTTTTCATGCAACCTGACTGTGAGGATACCACCCTTAGCTGGGATGGCAGTTACCCTCTGTGGGATTCTACTCATTTCTGTGGGATTCTACTCATTTATTTTCTTGTTACCTTCTTCCCAGAGGAGTTAATAGCGTGTAGAACCTCTTGCAAAGTAATTTCTGAACTTTCAGCTTGTAAAGCCTCCTTAACCACAGATTGGGAAGATTGGGAGGTATGCTGCTTCTCCACTACTGGAGGTTGTAGATGATCGGGCAAATCAGTCAAGCCAACCAGACGCTATGGCAGTAGAGTTTTTGTCCATGTTAACTATTGCTTGTATATAAATACAAAGAAGGGATCTTTGTATTTATCCAAAATATGGCTGAGCAGTTTCTCTATTCTGCAAACCTTTCTTTGGGGAAATGCCACAGCTTGGATCTGTATACAAATAAATAACCAGGCATATTGATCTTTTGAAATGAAAGATATAGCTTCAGCAGCTGAATCAGAGGGCCATATGACTGCAGAGGTCAAACTTATGCACCACTTCAGGTTTGGTATGACGTACCAGTTGAATTAATGTTGTGTGTACAGCAAAACTTCCATGCACCAGTACACAGCAGGTATAGTACATTAGTGAGTCTAAGTATAGATATGTGCAGGGTTTTTGCTAAGCTTGGTATATAGCGCAACTGTGGTAACAGTCATCAATCATATAAACACTGGCTGAAAGCAGAGAAGGTGCTATTTCTTCATACGGTAGTGGTAGGACCCATTTTAAGATCAGATGGAACAGTTTTCTCACTTTCTGAGAAATTAGCTGCCGTTAAGTACCAAAGAAGTATAGCTGCAGGTATACCCCTTGGCCAGATGACAGCTGTGAGAAGGAGTTGCGGGAAAACAGGGATCCTCTTTCTACCCTTTTTGCACATATAACTCACACAATAAATGCAGATTACAAACAATGGCATGCCTCAAAAACATATAGTGATGTGATACTATTTACTACATGTGGACAGGTCAACATGCAACTCTGTGTGAACCATACAAAATTATTTTCTATTTTGTGGTCCATACTAGGAATAGATTTACTAAATAGTGGGTGTTACTGTGATTGTATTTATTTATTTATTATTGTTTTACTTATATAATTTTTAGCACTGTACTGTCTGATGGTGGATTCCAGCGGGGATGAATTAGTTTGAGGATGATGTACACTCTGATGAGGGTGACATCATGCATCTTTTTTAACAGGGATTTGGAGACTTTCCTTTTATTTTTATAAATACAGTATCCATTTGTTAGGAACCCCTCCAGCCGGCACAACACAACCCGGAGTCTACTCTGCCAATCAGGTGTTCACTGGAGCCCCTGATGGTGGGGACAGACTGGGCTGCAGACTGACAGAGGGTTGTGAAGTGTGTACCGGCTGGGGAGAACCCAGGCAAGCGGAGTAAGGTCCAAGCAGAGGTCAAGGGCCGGCAGCAGGTAGCAGATCCGATAAACAAGCCAAGGTCAGGGGTCACGAGCAGACAGGGAGGTCGGTATTCAAGCCAGAGGTCAAGGTCACGAGAAACACGTCCAGGGTCAAAATCCAGGCAAAGGGTCATACACGGGTAGTCAGTAGAATTTCCAGCAGACAGGAACAAGGCAGAGAGCAGTTCAGCAGACTGGCAAACAGAAGCTATAACCGGCAATGAGGCAGCAGACCTCATTGCCCTAAATACTGAAGCAGACCAATGAGAGCCCAGCTCTCTAATTACATCAGCTGTTTAATTAGCCCGCAGGCTTGCCCCGATGTTGCACACGCGCCCGGCTGCCCTGCAATGCCGAGACGCGGCGCTGGAGAGAGGAGCGTCTATCCGTTGCCCCGGCAACAGTAGGCAAGCCCCCGGAAGTGACGTCCCGGTCGCCATAGCAACGGCCGGGACGGAGGTAGGAGAGTCTCTGCGGCTGGGCACCGCCGCAGCTCGTAACACCATTATAAGTTTTCTACAATATAAATGTAAACGCCTATTTTTTAACACATCCTTGTATAAGTTAAATTTCTGCATTTGCCATACTGAATTTAAAAAACATGTGCACATAGCATTAAATATGTTCATTAACCCATTCACGTGTCCTTCATACGTATTTACAACATCCTGCATTTTAGATGAACATGTGAAAGGTGATGGTTGGATAGTTTGTCTTCACTTTTAATACATTGTGGTTAAGTTGATGACAGATTTGTGTTGATATAACGATTGACTCGTAATGGAGGGTTATGTGATAGACATGTGTGATGCCTGGATATTTTGGGCCCACTCAAAAAAGGAATAAAATTTTAGAATGGTTGCTTAGAAAGATGCCTCTTAGAACATCTGTATTGTGTTGTCACGGGTGCTGTATATTCAACTATGACTCAACATAGAGGAAAATGTGCAACTTTTATTATACCCCGATAATGAATGACTGTAAGAGTTAGTAATAATTATTAGGAAATATACAAATAATAAGACAAATATTATTGTATGTGTCTGACTATTGTTTCCTTACTTCACTTGTTAACTCGAAGCTTCCCACTGAAGGTATAGCACAGATTTCAGTTATCGGCACAGTGCAGGAAAATTCTATGTGCTGCTCCTTTCCAATTGCTAATCCAGGAACGCTTTCTTAAATGCACACCTTCCACCTGTAAAAGCTCTTTTAAATATGTTGTCCTGGAACACAAATCCTCGATTTTAGATGCTATCGCAATACAAAGTGCAGGTAGTGCACAAAGCCCATATTTAGCTAGTATGCTTATGTCCGTCTGTCTCCGATCATAAAAAAATGCAGACGTCACCTTATCTTCATATTGGCTATTGCAGCGCCCTAGAGGAGATGGAGACAGCATTGATTCTTCTTCAGCGGTTTTTCAAGTGTGGCCACCAAGTATATCTGTGAAAAAACAGTGCCCCCCACCCCATCCTACTTCTTGGTGGATATGGCTGTGCATCCTACCTGTTCTCTCCACTCACCCCTCCCCCTGTTATTTACAGCCACCCCTCTCCCCTGTTCTTTCCAGCCACCCCTCCCCTTGTTCTCTCCAGGCCCCTCTTCCCACCCTGTTCTCTCCAGCCCCCTCTCCCCCCCTGGTTGTCTCCAGTCCCTTTCACCCTGTTGTCTCCAGCCACCCCTCCCCCTCTCCCCCCTGGTTCTCTCCAGCCCCCGCTCCCCCTCCTGATCTCTTGGCAGTATTATTTACTAATTATTTAATAACCTTCTCTTCTCCTGTCTGCTTCTTTCTTCTTAACCGCCTCACTGCTTATTCTGGTCTTCTTCCCCTTCTTTCTGGCTCCTCTCCACTGAAGCCATTGGCTGATAGTGGGGGCCTTTGCACCCCCTCGGTCTTGCACCCTGTGTGGCCGCACTGCCCACATTGCCCTTGTTAAAATCCTGGCCATATGTCAGCAGCAATATTGACCAATTAGACCAATGTTTTTGTCCCCAAAATGACTTCAAATGCTTGATAGTCCAAAAGTTTTCGGTCAGGTTATTATCAGGCTTGGGGTCATGTTGGTAAATGCGGTTGGAAAATTATCTATAGTCATCTTCGGTCCACAATTACAGACCCTAATGTGTTCTGGGACAAATTTGGCTGCATGGTTCTGGTTGGCCACCAACGAGGGGCTGTATTGGTCTGTGTGTGGCCAGCTTTGCTAAAAATCCTGACAGCACCAGCGTACATACCAACATTTTATGGTACCTATCCTTAAGAATCACAGGCCTATAGTATATATATATTTTAATTCTTTGTTGGTAGATGTAAAAATTTGCAAAATAACAATTTTTCTCCCTCATCCATTCTGGGGGACACTGCTACCTTGGGGTTGTCTGAGGGCGTTGGAGTTGGCACTTAAACAGTTAAGAACTAAACTTGCTGCTGACTCCTCCCCTCTGCAGTCCCATCCACCTCAGTTATGTCTAAGTGCCCAAGGAGTTGGGCTGCGTTTGGTACTGCTTAGCAGTACCTGCTGTTTAGTGTTAGATTTTATTATTTTTTATTAGTTTTGAAATGAGTGTAGGTGAGGTTTTAATGTTATTAACATTTTTTTCCTCATAGATATTTATAATGGAACAAAGTTCCGTTCCTTTAAGAAGGAAGAAAAAAAAAAAGAAACTACACGGTTGTGTGGTATATAGTGAGCGGTGACATCGCTAAGCGCCTGTCATCACTCTGTCCCGACACTGCCATAAGGCAGAGAGTGTTGCACTCCGTCTGAGGACCGGACATGTTGGGAGATACCAAGTCCCCCGCGGAGGGGGGGGGGGGGGGGGCTTGGATCTCTATAGCCGCAGGAGGTGTTGTGGATGCAGAAGGAGTCCCGAGTGAGCAATAGGAGAGGCAGAATATATGCTCACAGGACTGAACTGTCCGAGGTTTTATTTATGACAAAGAAGACAGCCGGAGGTAGTTTAAGACTGTGCCGGCTGCTCAGTGGAAGATCCCGAGGAGGGAGATTTTCCCGCCCTTTTCTACCTGACAGGACTGGGCAGCGACTCGATCAGACACAGACTGACAGGGCTCTGCTGACTTCTCCCCTCAGGATCCTCTTCAGATACCTCTGTTGTTAAAAACGCCATAGGGGATATATATATATATATATATATATATATATATATATATGCAGGTATAGTCTATATATATATACTAGTTAATCCGTGCATGATACTCATGCATTCTAGTCAAATCAAGCTACTTAAGGTGTTAAAAAGGTTCTTGTCATGCATTTGGACCTAGCCCAGGCCTCCTCAGGGGAAGAGCGTTACTTCCCGACGCAAGCGCCCTTTTTAATGTGTGTTCATGAGGTAAAATTACCTCACGAAAATGAGTTTGACCCCTCAACTCGTAAATTTAGCCTTTACTACCCCTCCCACGGGGGAAGGGGGGATGATGGAAGTTAACTGACTTGACTATTCTAATTTTTTTGTCAAATAATGTCAGTATACCAAATTTCAGGTCAATTGGATGAGCCCTTTCTGAGAAAATAGTTTTTTACACACACACACACACACACACACACACACACTAACGCACGCCTCTACACATGTGTGTTCATGAGGTAAAATTACCTCACGAAAATGAGTTTGAGCCCTACCAAATTTCAGCCCTTTTTGAATTTTTTTTCCCGCACACACTAAGAATTTAGTAGGTCAGTGTATAACTCTGCCCAGCAGGTGGCGCTGCAACTTGGGTTTTTTTTCCCACACACACACAGACGCCACTAAGCATTTTATATATATATCTGTATATTTTCTGATTTCACAACCTGTTCTCCTATTCCCACCCTTACCCTATTGAAATAAGGGCTGGTAACCTATTTTTTTTTAGCGTGCACCAGTTCAATATATTTGCTAAAAGCTATTTTTTTCTAAAGGAATAAAAAAGAAAGCACAGGAAATTTATATTTAATTTGTGAGAGGAATTATATATATATATAAAATGTCTAACAAAGGAAAGAGTTTCAGCGTTAAATATTTTCTTGTTTTAAATGTTCTGCTAAACTCCCAGTAGGACAAGTGGACAAAGGGGCTGTGTGTGCAAGGTGTGGTTCGGGAGCACAAGGCGGGCAGACCTGGGGTGGCCCTTCCCCCGTGGCGGAGGAACCGGTTTGGGTTTCCTCTTTGGCGCAGTCTGTTTCTATGCTCACCCAGCTTATCAATAGACAGGCAGAGACAAATTTCACTGTAATTGGAGTGGATTCTGGCTCTGCTTCTGCAAATTCTAGCGAAATAATTAAGTCTGGGACCTCAGGCGGTTTGGTGCATGACTTGTCTCAGATACAGCCCTCTACATCTCAATCTGAACCCGCATGGTCATCCGCCTTGGGGAAGCATTTGGACCGATTAAATAGTTTCTTAGACTCTTCTACACGTTTAGCTCCCAGAGCAAAGTGCCCTCGCCATTCTCATCCTTTGTTACTTTCTGACGGTTCATCTGGAGAGGAAGGCGTGGTAGGAGAGGATTCAGATTCTGTACAATTAGGTGACTGGGATGAAAATTCCAGAAACCAGGGGGTTCAGGATTTGGTGTTAGCGTCAGACCCTTGATCGCATGGAAGAGGATTTAGTTCTTCCCGTCCAGGGTTTATTTAAGCGCAGTAGACCTAAAACTATTTGCTTTTCTACTTACCCTGAACTTACGGAAATTGCTGAATCTGCCTGGAAACATCCAGATAAGAAGTTTTCAGTCTCTCGTAGATATGCTATGCTTGATCCTCTATAGGGACAGGATGTATCTCGCTGGGAACAGCTACCCAAGGTATATACTCCGGTGGCTAGGCTGGCACGTCATACCACCTTGCAAGTTCCAGGCGCAGCAATTCTCCAGGATTCTACTGATCGTAGATTGAAAGGGTTCCTAAAAAATATTTTTCTTGGGGCAGGCTCGTCTTTTAGACCCTTGTTTGTATCCGCGTGGGTGGCTAGAGCTATGGAGTCCTGGGCTGACCAATTAGTAGCAGGTTTACAGGATACGGAATATCTTCCTTTAGCCATTCATTTAAAAGAGGCTTCTGGTTATCTCTATGAGGCAGCCCAGAATGCGGCTTCAATTTCTTCCACGGTCTCTGCTTCAGCAGTGGCAGCTAGAAGAACGCTTTGGCTTCGTTCATGGAATGCGGACTTGGAATCTAAAAGATCTTTGGAGGCGTTACCCTTTTCAGGGTCCGTCCTATTCGGTTCTGAATTAGATGATATGATCAGTCAGACTACTGGAGGTAAAAGTACTTTCCTAGCAGTTAATTCTTCTAAACCCAGAATTCCACGGTTCAGTTCCTTTCGGCAGCCCTTTCGTGGTAGCTCAGTTTCAAGAGGACAGTCCTCCATTAGGGGTAAGCCAATCGCTCTTAGAGGTCAATCTCAGAAAGGAAGGGGTTCTTACTCTAAGAGGCGTCCATCGTCCAAGACATCAGATAAGCCTTGTAGTATGAAAAAAATAAGCCAGAATAACCAAGAAAAGTTTGGAATCCGCCATCACGCAAATTTAATATGAACTTCTGATGTAACAGCTGACATGTGTAGAGAGAGGATGATATTTAAAACTCTCAATATATTGTTTAACTAATTACATAACTTCATGCTGGGTGGGATTCCTTGCTCTAATTTCTGTGATACAACCTGATAAAGCAGAACTCTTTCTTCTTTAACTTCACTGCTGGGCTAGGTGTTCCCTTCCCTATTGTCTCTGACTGTGCTGTGCTTCTGTAGACATTCAGCAGGGGAACTCTGGTTGAACAGCTGCTGTACTTTGTATCACTTAGAAACCTGATTTAGGATGCAAAGTATACATATGCTGAGTTGGAGGAAGACAATACAACACATTTTCAAAGTGAAAGATACAATCAAGAATCAATCCTCAAGATACAACAACATTAAGATGAAATGAAACATTCCAAAATCATTTTTCTGATACTGATCAGACTTTTTTTTTTAAAGTGTTTGTTTTACTGCTCCATGGAGACCTTTTAATTAATCATAAGTCACAACTACCTAAAAATATAAATGAATACATTTATTTAAAACATACTTGTAAGTTTTTGTTTAAACCTCATGCTTTACCAAGCATGAATATTATTTTTTCTTCTCAAATCACTTAGCATATGCGTATCTATCATATTTGTTACTACATCCTGTCTGGTTTAGTAATTTTCTCAAGTTGACTTAACACATACACGTCAAATATCTCTTTTATAGGAAAGGGTATTTTTGTTTTGCATATCAATGAGCTCCATTTGTACACATCTTCTGTGACCATAATTGTGAAACATTATCAAGGTAGGTGGCCCTGCAGGGAATTCTACCACACTGGTGACTTTCTGTCCCATCATCATCATCATCATCATCATCATCATCATCATTTATTTATATAGCACCACTGATTCATCAGGGCTGTACAGAGAACTCATTCACATCAGCACCTGCCCCATTGGAGCTTACAGTCTAAACTCTCATAACATACACACACACAGAGAGAAAGAGAGAGAGAGATTAGGGTCAATTTTGATAGCAGCCAATTAATCTACTAGTATGTTTTTAGAGTGTGGGAGGAAACCGGAGCACCTGGAGGAAACCCACGCAAACACAGAAAGAACATACAAACTCCACACAGATAAGGCCATGATCAGGAATTAAACTCATGACCCCAGCGCTGTGAGGCAGAAGTGCTAACCACTTAACCACCGTGCTATCCCATAACTATATTGTATCTTTATATAGTATGCCGAGTATAATAACCCTGCAGTTTTCTTATAAAATTATGCAGAACCCTAAGGTCTCATCAGGCTGTAGGATTTATGATGATAAGTAACAATTTACACTTCTCCTAGGTCACTCAGGGGTCTATGCATCAATAAAAGGCGGTGCAACTAAATCGCAGTGATGAATATTTAAGCACCGCTGGGATGCATCATGCCAGCAGTGCTTAAGTTTTTTTCCTTTTTACCAGCAGCTTAGCGCTGCCGGTGAAAGGAGGATGTGCTTTGAACATAGCACTTCCACTGTAACGGATTCTGCGAAGCCAGAGAGGCTTCAGCAGGATCCCATAGGAAAAGAAAGGTAACGCCATCCTGACATGGAGTTACCTGTTTATACAATGCAAAGCTTATCAAAGCCTCATGCATTGCAGAACATCGCAGTCCCCATATTAATTCATGGGGACTGCGATGCTGAACGGTATTTGCCTAAACAGATAATTTCTGTGAAATCTCCTCTGTTAGGCAGTTAATACATAGCAACTAAACTTAAATAATGCGGGAAGTGCTTGATTAGCTTGATGCATAGACTCCTCAATCTCTTATCTAATCCCAGTAGGATTAGTTTATGATTTTCTCTGATGAGTATTATAAGCAATCACACAGTCTTTCATACTAGTTTAGACTACGTCTGATCCCATGCGATCAGCTCATTAATTACCTGGCCACTTTCACCTGTGTTGCAATCTGGTGATTGCATCGCAGGTGAAACATTTCACATTCAAGACACTGAAATAGAACCTGCAGACCCTTATGGATGCTCACACATGTTAGGGAATGTTTGTGGGAACCTCAATCAGTAAGGTGAGGCACAAGGTTCAGTCTGAGGTTTGGGTTTAATCAAATGAAAAGATCATGACTCCATAGACATCCGTCTACGCTGCTGGTCGTGAGAGCATACACCCTGCAGAATCCATCGTTGACCAAGTTTCTTAGTCTATAAAATCAAACCAAACGATACAATGTGTTTTTGAATAATAATCCTTGATCATTGGGGTGTACACACTAATGCGATATTGGACCAACCGGTAGTTTATTGTGTGATTGACCCGCTAATCGGCTGAAAACCCTGTAGTGTGTACCCAGCCTATGAAGACATCTGTTCAGACCATGTCAGCTTTTGACCCCTTCCTTCTGAATTCTGAAGAGCACAGAAGTGGACACACTTATTTAACTCACTAAAATATAAGTACAGGGTGATTCGAAAGTCGCAGTACACCCTTTTATTTCAAAAACTCTACAGGAATTGGGCGATTGGCCGATTTCAAGATGGCGCCCATGTTTGGTACATACCGTAAAAGATAGACCACGTCACCCATACCTTACTGGAGTATTCAGGTTTCCCAATTTCCTGTAGAGTTTTTGAAATAAAAGGGTGTACTGCAACTTTTGAATCACCCTGTATACTGTATTGCTTAACTGATACAATATTAACCATACACAGTCAATATTGTGCCAATCAGGTTGGCTCCACATGAAAATGTTTGTGGTCATTTTTGTAAGGGAATTGTTCAGAGACAGATGCTGCATTCGACAACACTATGACGTGACGTGTATATATATATATAAATATATATAACGTGTAATATCTAAAAGTTTTAAAAACCCCAGTACAGTTTATCAATCAAACACCATTGTTTTCCTTTTTTACCACTAAGAAACTCAACAAGTTTTATTGACGGTTATTTTAGTTACATTATATGACATATACAAAAGTCTTTGATGATTTTATTTGCAATTAAATAACACACATTAGTTCAGGTGCCAACAATTAATAAAAACAACACAAAAATATGAAACTTTTATATTTCACAAGTCAAACAGACTGTGTTATAAATATTATCTTTAATACTGATGAAAATATTTGGTTCCATTATATTTAAGCACCTTTCCATTGGAAAGTTTCTGCCATTTAAAACGGCACAATTGAATAAAGTAGCTTTAGTCTGTTACATAAAAAGTTACTAAGCAGGAGTCCAGGCTTGTAACCAAATGTCTAACTTCAGGTCACTCTGCACTCCACTTGGCTGCAAGCCAGAAATGACAAATTCCACGTGGGACTCTTGGGGGGTTTGTGCTTACAGTTCCACTCACAATATATTTCCCAAAATCTGTCACAGAGAAGTGTAGCTCAGCGATGGTCTTCTGCATTCCAGCCACTGAAGAACCTCTCTGAAATTAGAACTTCTCATCACTTCACCGTCCATCCATAACTTCCAAAATATCACTTGACATCCTTCATTAAATTACACTTTTATTATCAAAGAAACACTATTTCATACATAAATATGTTCTTGATACAACAGAAGATGTGGTAGAACTTGTCAAGAGATGATCATTTGATCCACCTCTATTAATGTGCCTTATCTACTGGTCCTCTAGTCAACGGTTAGTCCTTCGTCTTCCATTTAGAAGTCATCAAGCCTTTAAACCTTACTATAATAAGTTACAAATTCTTTCTTGGGTATATTTAGGTTATTAAACTGGTGATTTTCTTTAATACATCCATTCCCATTGTGGTGGTCATAGGCATTCAAGTTGAGAGGGGGCTTACATTTATGCCAGTTCTTTAGAAGCGTGTTCATCGTCCCTTGACTGGTGACCCCAAGGAGTTTGTCACTTTCTTCTTGCTCTGCTGCTTTCTCTAAAATATGGGGATGCTCCATGTCCATGTCTTTGTTGATGGTCTCGAAGAATTGTTGAATGCACAGTTTTGCAAAGCTTTTTGCGTGCTCAGTGCAGGTCTCGTCAAACAGCTTGCGTTCTATGTCAATATAGTGGGACCAGTATTTGCTTTTCAAAAAGGCTGCTTGTGTAAAGCAGGGTCGGATGGCTCTGACAAGAAATGCTAGGAAAGTTATGATTAAGACAAAGGTCCAGCCAAATGCCTAGAAGAAAGAAAAAAATTACAGGTTAGATTCCAAACTTTTTCAGTTCAAGGCACCTAAGGGTCTCCAAAAGTTATAATTTTGGGGTAAAAAAACACTTTATATTTTCCAACCCTTTCCTCTCATAGTAAAAATAAAGGGTATAGGGGCATTAGCACAGGGCTGGACTAAAAGATTACTAGTTGGTTAGGGAACCTTGATTAAAAAAAAGTTACATATTTAGAGTTCTATTAGGGGAGACCATATACACAAACATTAAATATGAACCAGAATAGTAAAACAGAAAAAATAAGATGGAAAGCGACAGAAATGATGTAGGTAGATGTACTAAAACTTCTAATAAGGAAAAATGTAGGTGTAGGTGCCCATAGCAACCAATCAGATAAAAGTTATTATTTATCTAGTACATTCTAGAAATTGATAGCTAGAATCTGATTGGTTGCTATGGGCAACATCTCCACTTTTTTTTCTTTCTAAAGGTTTTAGTATATCTACCCTTACATGAGTAAGAAATTGGTCAGGAAACACATGAATATAAGAAAGGGAGAGCAAAGAGGAATAGGAAGAGTAAATGTAAAAAAAAGCTATATGAAGCAGTACTCATGGAGAGGACGGAATTGAAGCAGTAAAAGAGCAGGTGTGCATGCAGGGCGGCTTTCCAGTTCCCTGGAAACACCCCCCATCCATGGATGATGAAAAAGCATGTATTATCATGCAAAACACTTGCCCTGTGTACAGCATCGCGGACGCTTATCCGACAGCGTCGCAGGTGCTGTATATTCCAGCACTGCCAAAATGGAGCTCATGCGCATTCGCAGCAGCTCCTCCAAGGAACAGACAGCCAGTGCTGCGCCGGCTGTTAGATGAGGTGAGATTGTGTGATGCGCGGGGAGTGTGTGATGCAGGTTGGGGGGCGGGTGTGATGCTTTAGTGTGATGCAGGGCAGGGAAAGAATGTGATGTGGGGGGAAGGGTGATGCAAGGGGGGGGGGGTGTGTGAAGCAGGGGCACAGAGTGGCATGAGGGGCACAGTGTATATATAATGTATATACATATTGTGTACAATCTTTATTGAAATTTCTCTTATGGCACTGAGATTATATATACACACACATATATACATATAGACACACACACACACACACACACACACACAAACACATATACATATATATATATACACGCACACACATATATACATTGTGACGAACTATAGTATATCTAATGACTGATTGTTATGTTCTGTTGAATCTATGTATAACACTGTGAATATTTTATGTAACCTTCCAAAGTGTATTTTGTTAACTGACTTGAGTCTGACCTAGGCAAGTGTCAATGGTCTTTTAAAAGTAGCCAGGCCCAGAGACAGATCTGGGAGTAGTTTGTGTTTGAAGAGGAGTTGGACAGAAAAAGCAGAGGTAAGGGATTCTCTGAGGTATCCAAACATATATCTAAGTGATAGATAATTTACTTCGGAAAGCTCTGTGACATTTGGGAGATCAATCTGTCTTTATTGGCAAATTAAATTCCTAAGGTGAAGAGCCAACAAGAAGTGGTTTAAAAATCCCTTGTTTCAGACATCAGATTGTCCATTTCTTTGAGGAGGGTCTACCACAACTGAAATGTGCCATTCTTCTCAATGTGTACACTTCACACGCCAATTCCTGAACTTGTAAGTAAGGATTCTGGTTTTATTTTCTGAAACTCATTTGTGCAACCTATTATATGTCTGTTTATTACCTTTTTGTAAATAAGCCTTGGAAACATTTTTCAGATTAAACATATTTTATCTAGCATTCTCTCCGTGATTCTTTGTGAACGTACGAAGTCCAAGGAGACTCATGCTACATATGTATGTGATCTAAGTGTGAAACATTAATAAGTGGTTCTGGTGAACATAAAAACACCATAATAAATCCTTCATGGTGGCATTAAAGGTGTATTCATTGTTAATTAACTAAAGTAACACCAGTCACAACCAGCTGTTCAGATTGTTGTATCTGAGACAGGCTGGACGTTCGTGACATACATATACACACACACACATACACACATACATACACACACACACACACATATATATATATATATATATATATATATATACACACACAAATATACACATATATATATATGTATATATGGGCCTATATATGTAAATTCATATACAGTCACACACACACACACACACAAGTACACATTCAAAGCTACCTCTTTGTATTTGAAAAAAATTCGGAAACCCCCCTTTAAAACTCCTGAAGCTCCTAGATGGAATAGGAAAGAATAGACTAATGTTTTCCTACAGATTTTTAGCATTAGTTGTTCAAATGTTGTAAATACCATAAAAGCTTTTTTTTACACTTATCTTTTCACAATTTGACACTAGATATTAAGATTTTGTACTCAATTCTCCAATGCTTATGTTTTACACAAAACATTTCTGTCCTTTTCTTGTGCAGAATATCTAAGTAAGGTAAATAATGCCACCCAGGGCTAGACATGTCCTTCTTCTGATAAGACTTTAAGGGATCTGTATCCAATTTTTTTAAAAGCTACAATATATAAAATGTGTTTGAAATGATTTACAGTTCTAAAATTGATGAAGACAGGTTTTTAAATAAAGTATATATTTTTTAATAAATGAGTGTAATGCCTTACCTGAGAGATACAGCGTAAGTATCTGGATGCCACTTCTTGTGGTATTATATAATGCCCATCATAGATGTCTTTACAAGGTATCCTGGCAAGAATTCTTTTAATTTCCTTTTCGGACAAGTTTACACCAGTCATGTTTCCCAGTTTATCTACAGGTACTGATGTGCTAAAAGCACATATGAAGCACTCACCATGCAATAATGTCACTGATATCCATACAGCTGGTGCGATTAATGCACGCTGCGTCATTGAGCAGAACATATAGCGCAAGACAGCTGAGTCCTTCTGTCTCATACCCGTTGGTCTCTTCCATTCCTCTGCCAGCATCGAAACGTTATTGTTCATTACAAACCCCAGTAAAAATAATACAATAGGTGGTACGCACAGAACACCCATGGCATAAGAGAGATTGTAGCTTGGAAGACAGGGGCAATTAAAATCAAATGTTGTATACAGTTGGGCGCTGGCCAGTGCCATAATACCACATATTCCATTCATAAAAGATTCCTGGTTGGCCTGCAGAAATTGGAAGATCATACGAAACTTATCCATTTTTAGGCTTTTCTATTTCTTCAGCAAACAAAAAAATATAACGTTTTTCTAGCTTTTTCTTGGATTTAAAACGTAGGTATCGAAAATATAATTCTTGCAGTAGAATCGATTATTTAGGACTCTAGTTTTCCTGCTTCAACCCCTTCTGTGGGTCCTTCTGTTATTTTCAGATTTTGCTAGGTGCTATTTTGTTTGTGCAGTTCATTGATGTTTCATTCAAAAATAAATCTGTGGTTGTACTGAATCAAATTGTTTTTTTTTTGTCTATTGTGCAGTCCCAGGTACAATCTCTGCTTTTCTCTGAAAACTACTAGGTGAAAAGCTGTTTGCAAATGCTTCTGTGCTGTGCTCACTCCCACAATAACCACAGAAAGAGGCCAGACCTTCCACACACCTATGCAAAAATATATCTAGATGAAACTAGCTGACAGTCATCTTGTGTGTTCAGGGAGCAGAATCTTGGCTAGGGCAACCTTGCTCAAATACTTCGGGCCTGATTCATTTAGGAAAGTAAAGCAAAAAAATGAGTAACTTTACACCTGGGCAAAACCATGTTGCATTGGAGGGGGAGCTAAATATAAAATGTTGGGACAGATTTATAGTTGGGGAAGGGTATGTTCAAGATCAACTTTATATTTCAATGTAAAAATAAAACTATCAAGTATTTGTGTGCTACATGAAATAACAGCCAGTATTTAACTTATGTGCAAAATAATAAACTTATTTGCACCCCTTGCATTGTAACATGGTTTTGTCCAGGAGAAAATGTTTTTTGCCTTTCTTTCCTTAATGAATCAAACTCTTCATTTACATGGAATTTATATGTAAATTAAATAGTAGATGTAAATTAAATAGTAAAATGTAGATGTGTTTAAACCTGAACTAAGCAAAGGGGACATATGTTTTGTTCTTTTTTTGATTCTCTTAGAAAAAATTACATTTGTACTTGTATCGAAAAAACTTAAATGTTTCTTATTAATTATTGTAATAAAACTGAATAAAAAAATAATAATGTAATTATCACTGACAACTTGACATCTTTAAAATAACTTTGTGGCTCTTTAGATAGAAATACAGAATATGTATATTAACACTGTCCCACAGAATTAAAAGTCTATAGACAAAATGCCACAGATTTTCCTCAGTGTAGATGTGGTAAACATAAAGTCCCCCCTGACCTGATTCATTAAGGAAAGTTAAGTAAAAAAATTGAGTAAGAAGTCTCCTGGACAAAACCATGTAACAATGCAAGGGGTGCAAATTATTTTTCTATTGTGCACATAAGTTAAATACTATCTGTTTTTTATGTAGCACAAAAAATATCAACTTTAAATTTCAGTGTACAAATAAGCTATCAAGTATTTGTGTGCTACATGAAAAAACAGTATTTAACTTATGTGCAAAATAGAAAACTAATTTGCACCCCTTGCATTGTAACACGGTTTTGTCCAGGAGACTACTTACTCAATATTATTACTTAACTTCCCATAATGAATCAGGCCCCCTCTGTTTAATTAGCTAATACAGCTATGAATGAAGTCCGGCTTTAGACTAGCCGCTCCTGCGGGAAAGAGATTTAGCTCCACTATTATGTCTCTCAACGGAACAGTGATTAAAATAAACTTTGCCGAAGTACTTAAGTCATGGCATTCTTCAAATGCTGCAACAAAGTATTAAACTGCAATAACAGTTCATAATACAGTGGGCCTGAGTCATTAATGAGAGCAAAGCATAAAAAAGGAGTAACTTTGCACCTGGGCAAAACCATGTTGTATTGGAGGGGGAGATAAATTTAAAATGTAGGGACAGATTTATAGCTGGGGTAGGGCATTTCCTAAATCAACTTTAAATTTCAGTGTAAAAAAAAAAAAAAAAAAAGCTATCAAGTATTTGTGTGCTAGACGTAAAAACAGCCAGTATTTAACTTATGTGCAAAATAATAAACTAATTTGCACCCGTTGCATTGTACACTTTGTCCTAGCGAACATTTAGTCCTTTTTTTTGCCTTAATGACTCAGAGAGTACTGACCAAGTAAGCCAAGCTGTCTTAGCGAAATGCTTTTCCTTAACACATTTCTGTGCATATATAAGCATAAGTATAAGCAAGTCATGTGCAATCCAGGAATTGGGTCTCGTACCGCGTACGACGTACCAGCCCTCCAGCAATGACTACAGATACAGCTCCTGACAAGTGCATACGCAGTTGTGTCCAGGACGAACTCACAATTACTTGACCATACATTACTGTGCCCATCCTAACACAAATAGAGGTCCAACTCTGGGTGATGCCCTCAGTATAAAATGCAATTTGACTAGTGGTCCTTAAAAGTATGCATGTTCTTGCATGTTGTTATCATGCCATGTGTCTCCACCCACGTTGTATGTAGGTAAGCTCCCTGTTGGAGAATTGGATATTTGTGAAAACTTGCGATTATATATCTACGGAGGAACAAAAAAGAGAGGTTGTCCCATCGAAATACACTGAGATGTTCCATACTATACAAAAAATGCTGAGGGTACAACTGCATACACAGAATGTCGGGGTTTGGGCAGCACATAGCTGGTACTGGGGTACACGGATGTGTTAGCACTGTTTGAATATCAAATAGCGTCTAATGAGGCACACAGAGGTGGAAGCACTGTTTGAACAGTGCATAGCGTGCAATAAGTTACACGGAGGTGTGGGCACTGGTTCAACAGTGTAGCGTGTAATGAGGTACATGGATGTGTTGTCACTGGTTGAACAGTGTAGTGTGTAATGAGGTACACAGATAAATTAGTAGATATAATAAACAAATGGATACAATGGAGCACATCACGGTGACACAGTGGGACAGAGATAGACAGCAAGTGTAGTAGACTATAGACACACAGATGACAATAGCTAGCAGGCGGGATTGGCACAACCAAATACACTGGTGCAAAGTCTAAGACCCCCCCCCCCACTGGACTTCACCAGGGATCCCTGCAAGAAGATATGGACCTTGCTCAGTGAGAAACCAGGTCGTGGCCCCGTGTAGTTGGCTCCCTCCCTGAAAGAAGCAAAGTACTTATCTGGTATGGGAGTGTTGCTGTCAGGGAGACTGGACACAGGAGTTGAAGAAACTCAAATAGATGTTGTACTTCCTAATATAGTCCTGGAGCGGGAGTATTGATGTTGGACACAATTGATACTCAGGCACCGAGGAGTACACTCAGCAGGTTCTTATAGTGTCTGCTTGATTGGTGATTCCCTGCATGTGTCATCAGTACTGGAGCTTAGTGGTAACACCCAGGGCCGTAACAAGGGTGCCGTCACCCAGGACGCAAGGCCAAGAGGGCGCAGCAGCCACCCGCTACCTGCCTCCATACCTTCAGCCCTTAAGTTCCGCTTAAGGGCTGAAGAGAGAGAGAGAGAGAGAGAGAGAGAGATATTAACTTATAAGAGTTTGATGCTTCAGCCCTTAAGCAAGTTTGCGTTCCAAATGCTGAAGTTTCTGTCAGTGGAACGCACATGCGTTCCACTGCGAGACTTAAGGGCTGAAGCACCAAACTAAGTTAATGTTAATCTCTCTCTCTCTCTCTCTGTCGTTTTTAAATCAAATTTGATTATATGAAGTAAATCACAATATATTAAAGTAACTTAAACCTACACATACTGCAGTATTTGAGTTACATTGAGCCATTATACGAATAACACAGACAATTTAGTATCACAATTCAAATTAAGTATATGTGAACCCCCCTTAAATTCATGCCCAGTACAGTTTATGTAAAATAAATATATACTTTGTCCTCTACATAAAACAACTAAAACTTATGAATTTCTTCCACACTGCTGTACAGAGAACTCATTTACATCACTCCATGCCCCATTGGGGCTTACAGTCTAAATTCCTTAACACACAGACACAGACAGTTTTGCTGTTCTTATTTGAGTATTAAGTGCATAAAATATTAGAATACTTATAGCTATATTTTTTTTGCATACTTTAAAAGGTCATTAGGGCAGAGAGCCGGTTGTTAATTTATTGGAATCCCACCACTGTGTGTATATGTGTATATATATATATATATATATATATATATATATATATATATAAAATATAAGAATTCTTTCAGTAAAGTGCTAGCCACACCCACACATTAGGTTGACCACACCCACTTGTCAAATGCCACTCCCACTTAGATGGGGGGCATCAGTGCCCTGTCTCGCCCAGGGCACTAAAATGTCTATTTACGGCACTGGTAACACCTGAGAGAGGTGCTATGTCATCTCTAGCCTGAGGATGAGCCCAGATGGATGCTATTAAGGATTCTAATTGGGAAGGCCAGTGATCTGTGGTACCAATGGGTAAGACTGCTGGTACTGACACTACTCTCTCTGGAGTCCAGGAGATATGTCTTAAATTCTGGAATCTAGACATTTTGGGAATGTAGGTATCTATGACATTTTGCTTATTTATAGAAGTGTGTGTCTTTAATGCTGTATTACACTGAATGCAGTCTGCCATTTTTTTTTTTTGCTATAGGGTATTAACAGTTCTCAGATTTGCCTCATATTCTGTGAGCCAAGAATGTCTGAGAGGCTCATGTATTAATAAACAGTTTCTGGACTTCCACAATCATCCTGCAAGGGTACATACATACCTGTAAGATGAACAGGGACGTGGCATGATGAAGCGAAATGCGTTACAAAGCCACACCCACCTTAGTGAACAGTGTAGTGGGTGTGGCTTGGTAATGCTTTTTGCTTCATCGCTGCACATCATCCTGACATCTTGCCCTAGTCACTTGAGGTGGCGAATTGCTTCATCAAGTCACTACTTCTTTTAATACCTTCCCACATTTCTCAAAAGGCAGATATGAAAAATAAATAAGTGTGATTTAATACCTTATAACCTCCTCTACGACACACATTTTGTTTTCTAGTGTTGTATAACACCATCTTTCCCCTCAGGCCCAGCTGTGACAGCATTTGTGACACAGCAATTTTAAATACATGTTTTAAGCAAATTGCTGAGAAGGTTCTGGAATTCTTGTTTATTTTCATAAACCTTATTGCGCTTTGCATGGGAATTATACATTTCCGATTCACTCTGGCAACCAGAAGAGAGCAAATAGCAATCTGTGTATACAATCTGTGTATACATGTATAACTACATTCCACGCAAACATTAGATAACAGGATTATTTAATAAAGTGTCTTTAGAGCCCATCTGGTTGAAAAATAGAATTAAGACTTTGAACCTGACAACATTTTTTCAACTGAAAATTGGAGGAGAAATGTAATATTTTTAGTATTCAATTCTATTTTTCTGGTACTATTCATTCTTTAATGTATACAATTTATACCAGTATTATATCATATTCTCTACATTAAACACACAATAAGTGATTGCCTTCCCCACTTGAATTAGCTTTAAAGAGAACAAATATTAAGGAGGTCCCCATGTTGTCTCAGTACAAGCATCGCAGAACCCCCCAGTGATAGTCTTCACCAACAGTGAAGTTTACCTTTACAAGGCAGCGCCGCTTTAAATTTAAGCTGAGAAGACGCCTATCTCCCACGAGTTGAGAAAACCGGGGTATGATACATTTACCCCCAGGACTTTATAACTGCTTAACGAAGGACTCTTTCTGGGCAGCACGTGGCTTAGTGGTTAGCACTTCTGCTTCACAGCACTGGGTCATGAGTTCAATTCCCGACCATGGCCTTATCTGTGTGGAGTTTGTATGTGGAGAACATACAAACTCACCCACCCACACACACACACTAAACAAATTATGGGAGGCAACAAGAAACTGTTCTTATAATTCCCTGTCATTGTACCCTGTACTGACTTGCTCCACAGTAATAGAAATAGCCACACTGGAAATAATGGTTTGCACCTAGCCTTAGAAGCGTAATTTGACTGCATTAAGTTGACAATAAACTACTGTGTAAGTGTTTTTAGGTAGTTGGCGAATAGGAGACTTTTATGTGCTTCAATCTATTAGAACGTGTTATTATGTAAAATTAAGAAGGGCCTCACATGTGAAAGAGTTGTCTACCACTATTGATAAATAGTCAAATATGGTGTAACGCTAATCACTGGTGTTAAAAACAAAAATGTAATGTGCTATTTAAGAAATTTAATGATTCATCAAAATAAATTATTTCTAAGCATTGAGATCTACACAGATGTGAAACACTTTAGTGACTGACAACTGTGTTAAGTTACAGTACTACTTCTGGAAGGTAGACTAGGTGTAATCCAGGATGGGAAGAATATATGTCCTGGGATTCTAATGTTTTATGCTACATTGGTCAGAAAGTTAGAACGTGTTGATTTCCATTTGATTATATTGTGAGTATATTTAGAATCGGGCATCTATGAAGTAAACATGTTTGGGTGTTCCTATCTGACCCCTGAACTGACAGCAGTAGTCACATTTTGCATTTATCTCTAAGACATGACATACTGTACAGAGAATGCAAATAGATCATGCAAATGCTCTTGTGGACGGCAGATTTCTATTAGACCTAAGGCCACAAAGAAAATAAAGCCTTTGCATAATGTCTAGGGTAGTACCTGAGTCTCTCAGATGCATGCTCCTTTGCATAAAACAGAACTATTGACAAATAAAAGCATCAGTGTATTTCACAAATGGCTAAAGTAATTGCCGTACTAAATGATTTTATTACGTTTGCCAGATTGAGAGGATAATTTTGCATCTGTGCTGCCTGTCCCTAACCTTGTATTTCATTCTGATTTTGAACCTGAGTTGTTTGCCCTGTCCTCAGGCTGTATCCACAGTTTTTCTATCAGCAGTCACCTAGTCATACTAGCCTGGGGGGCACGACTTGTGGGTTCTCCTCATCGAAGTCCATCACTATGAAGCCCCTTTTTCACATGAGTGGTACCGTAGATGCTTCTCTCATTTGCACCACCCCCCTTTCTCTGGTCTCTTAAGCTGGGTACACAGTACAGAAATTTCAACCAACTTTTTATGCCGAGCGATTTTACATGCGATCGATGTTCCGAACGCTCGGTCCATGGACTGCATACACACTAGCCTTGTTTAGGACGATAAAGGGAAGAGCGGACGTCCCTTTAGCGACTTTTTACAGCCATGTTGTTGTGAGCAATGACTGTAATTTCATACTCACTGTTGTGCATCGGTCGGAAGTTTATACACACTACACAACGGAAACGAGATTTTAACGAAAATATTAAACGGTACGACCAACCAAATGAGGCGACAATCGTCCATTTGGGCAGACTTTCGACCATCGTGTCACTGCACACACTGACCCGACTTTTAAACGAGCGGTCATATGTCGGCTGATTTAGCCAATTATTGGATGAAAACTGTGTAGTGTGTACCCAGCTTTAGGCTGTCTCAGTCTTCTTTTCTCCTCCCTCCGGCTCTGTGGGGTTTGAAGTGTAAAAGGACACATGCCGAATTGGTAACCAGTTTAGTGTTTGGTTTGACACAGGTGTAACAGTGCAGTATGAAACACTCATGTTAGAATGGAAGCAAGACCAGCTCCCAATGAATTCACACTCCTTTTATTTACTATTCCAGCACTTCACTTATTTGCAGGTAACAAATAAAGTCAGCACAGGTACATCCGGGCTCGTCTTGAGGACTGTCACTGTGCCTCTCATCCTCTACGCCGTCTGTCTCTATCACCTCTATGTCTCTCTGTTCAGGAAGACAACACAGTCCACCGGTACCTGGACTCTCATCAAAACCTGTCTCTGCTCACTTTAGGCATGTTAAACCGACAGTGTTGGAACTGGTGCACTATTAGTCCCAGTATGTCAGTTAGTACTTGGTCACTTCTTAGCTCTGCATAGCAATTACTGCGACCCAGAGACTCAAGACTATCTTGAAAGGCCTAAACTCAAATTTGACACTCAACCCGGGTTCCGGACATTAGTAGTTGAGAGAAATTGAACAGTCAGCTCAAGGGGATCTTGAACTTAAACGCATGATAACTTTCATAACTTTAAATTTAAGCTTTAAACTTTAAGGTCCTAAGTCATTAAGGAGAGCAAATCGTAAAAAAGAGTAACTTTGCAACTGGGCAAAACCATGTTGCATTGGAGGGGGAGGTAAATTAAAAAAGTGTGGACAGACTTATAGTTGGGTAGGGCATGTCTTATAGCAACTTTAAATTTCAGTGTAAAAATAAAGCTATCAAGTATTTGTGTGCTACATGAAACAACAGCCAGTATTTAACTTATGTGCAAAATAATAAAGTAATTTGCACCCCTTGCATTGTAACATGGTTTTTCCCGGAGAACATTTACTCCTTGTTTTGCCTTACTTTCTGTCACGGGCACTAGGAGTCTTTACCCAGGGATCACCAGATGGTAGGCTTACCAGAGCAATGTAGATGGTAATAGGGTACTCTGGTAGCTGGGTGATCACGGAACATGAAATGATGGCCGATGAGATGCTCAGGAAAGTCTATGACTAGCAACACTGGTAATAATGAGGTAATGATACACAAGGAACTGTATGGACAAGGACACGTGAAGGTAGTCAGTGGTCTGCGATAGCAAGTCGTACCACTGCTATAGTGAGGAGGAATGTCCAACAGAAACAAGGAGGTGATGAGAGTCAGCGGTCTGCGGGTAGCAAGTTGTACCGCTGTCTGAGTGAAGGAATGGAATCCAAGTGGAGGTATCCAGGTAGTCAGTGGTCTGCGGTAGCAAGTTGTACCACTGCTATGTGAGAGGATAATGGAACAGGTGATACCGGAAACAGGGATCAGTGGTCTGACATCAGCAAGTTGTACCACTGCATATATATGTGAGGAGGTGCACGGGGGAAGACTGCAACACAGGATATACACAGGCACCTTATACACGATCCACAGTAATATGCACAATATAGGTATATATATATGTAAATGACTGATCAGGTCTGCAATCTAGAAAGTCTCTTGAAGTAGTCCAGCACAATGATAACACAGTCAATGATGGCAATAGACTCAGCGGATAGCAGACTCCAGAGAGAACCAAACACAGTCCAGCAAGATATGCAATACACAGCACAGTCAATGAGAGGTATGCATACCGTGGTTCAGCAGTAGCAGTCAGATGGGATTGCAGCGGTACCTGAGCGGCTGGAGGCCGACTGGATAGGAAGTCCCTGGACAGGTGAGGCAGCGGTCTAGCAGGTGCAGCGCACAGGTGAGTAGACCGACAGGGACACGAATCCACAGAAGTCAGCAACACGTGGAACTGGACTCATAGGAAACCCAGGAGAATGGAGATGATCCAGCAGAGGGTAGTAGAAGAGATACAAATCCAATGCTGACAGGAGGGTAGAGGCCAGTGGAACACGTGAAGGCGTGGAGAGTGGATCAGCAGGAGATGGACGATAACGCTGACCACAGCGGCAGGACTCAGCGGCACACGGAGGTAACCAGTAGCAACCACAGGAACCAACAGCGATGGGAAACAGGAGTGCAGCGCAGGGCAGGAGCTGTAGATCACGAAGTGTAGCAGATGGTAATGAAAAGCGGCAGTCTCGAGGAAGCCACAGCAAAGATGAGATGAGAATGTAGTGCACGGAGGCAGCGGATAGTAATCAGCTGGCAGTCACGATGTTGAACACAGGCGAGTTGCAAGCAGGAGACTGTAGTGCACAGAGGCAGCGGATAGTAGTCAGCTGGCAGTCACGATGTTGAACACAGGCGAGTTGCAAGCAGGAGACTGTAGTGCACAGAGGCAGCGGATAGTAGTCAGCTGGCAGTCACGATGTTGAACACAGGCGAGTTGCAAGCCGGAGACTGTAGTGCACAGAGGCAGCGGATAGTAGTCAGCTGGCAGTCACGATGTTGAACACAGGCGAGTTGCAAGCAGGAGACTGTAGTGCACGGAGGCAGCGTATAGAAATCAGCAAACAGACTTGATGAGAAGCAGGTGAGTGAGGTAAAAGCTGGAGTGCACGGAGGCAGCGGATAGCAATGAGCAAACAGTCACATTGATATAAAATAACATAGAAGTGGTGTAGAAGACTGTAGTGCACGGAGGCAGCGGATAGGAATCAGCAAACAGTCATGATGATAAAGTTGATGGTAGAAGTGGTATGGAACCACAGTAATAGAAGTGGTTAGGAAACCACAGGAATCAGCAGCACTGAATACACAAGTAATACAGGAACACCTTCAGAGACTCATGAGGAATGAGACTCCAAGATCAGGCAACGTGGTAGTGACCACAGGTGCTTAATATAGGGAGGTTGCCTGATCTGCCAATTAAGTTAAAGGGGTATACACTGAAGTATAGAAAAGGGCTGCGCATGCGCAGACCCTCAGGATGGTGGACGGCCACGGTTCCTAAATGTCCGGGAAGAGGCACTCACGGTCCGGTGAGTGACAGTACCCCCCCTTTTAAAGGTGGGCACAGAACGCCTGGAACCGGGCTTGTCCGGATTTTTGGAGTAAAACTTCTTCAAAAGGGCAGGAGCATTAAGATCTTCAGCTTTGATCCAAGAGCGCTCCTCAGGACCAAAGCCCTTCCAATGAACGAGGAAGTGGAGGACTCCTCGCGAAATTTTTGCATCTAGTACCTCGGTAATCTCAAAATCCTCCTCCTGATGGACTTGAACTGGCTGCGGAGCTGAGGGAGGAGTTGAAAAACGGTTGATAATAAGAGGTTTGAGCAAAGATACATGGAAGGCATTAGAAATCCGAAGACTCTTAGGAAGAAGGAGTTTCACACATACTGGATTGATAACTTGAATGATCCTATATGGACCAATAAAACGAGGGGCGAATTTCATGGATGGAACCTTCAAACGAATATTTTTTGTGGATAACCAGACACGATCTCCAATTTTTAGTGGTGGAATAGCCCGCCTCTTCTTATCAGCGAAAGATTTATATTTGACAGATGTCTTCTTCAAACAGGTTCTAACCTGAGACCAGATATTTTTAAAGGTCTGACAAACAGTCTCCACCGCAGGAACTTGGGTGGGCGGGAGGGCAGGAAATTCCGGAAAAGACGGATGGTGACCGTAGACCACAAAGAATGGAGTTTTGGATGATGACTCATGGTACATGTTGTTATGGGCGAACTCAGCCCAAGGGAGTAACTCTACCCAGTTGTCTTGATTGGCTGATGAAAATATCCTTATAAAAGTCTCAAGATCTTGATTGACACGTTCGGTTTGTCCATTGGATTGTGGATGGTAAGAAGATGAGAGTGCTAATCGTATGCCCAAGGTTTTACAAAGGGCTCGCCAGAATCTGGACACGAATTGTACTCCTCTATCAGACACAATCTCAGATGGACATCCATGGATACGGAAGATCTCTTTAATGAAATGTTCAGCCAGGATAGACGAGGAAGGCAAACCAGACAGAGGGATGAAATGAGCCATCTTCGAAAATCTGTCCACTACGACCCAAATAGTGTTATGGTTCTTACTAGGTGGTAAGTCAGTAACGAAATCCATACTAATATGGGTCCATGGTTTGGACGGAATGGGTAGTGGTCGCAGCAACCCTGCTGGGGTTCTGCGGGAGGATTTGAATTGCGAACATAATTCACAGGAAGCAATGAACTCTTTGACGTCTCTCCTCATTGAAGGCCACCAGTAACTTCGAGAGAGGATCTCAAAAGTCTTGTGTTCACCGGCGTGTCCAGAAAAACGAGAGGCATGGAACCACGAAAGGATTTTCCTCCTTAGAGTAGGAGGCACGAGGGTCTTCCCAAATGGTAGCGTTTTGGTGGATGAAGCAGCCAGTGAGATACATTTGGGGTCTAGAATGGTATGGTTGGAAACCTCTTCTATATCAGAGGACGTAGCAAAGGCTCTAGATAAGGCATCAGCTTTTTTGTTCTTGGCAGCTGGTTTGAAGGTAATTATTAATTCAAAACGGGAAAAGAAAAGAGACCATCTTGCTTGACGAGGGTTCAAGCATTGGGCAGACTGGAGATATGACAAGTTCTTATGATCCGTGAAGATCGTCACCGGATGGCGAGCTCCCTCCAACAAGTATCTCCATTCCTCTAATGCGGCTTTGATAGCCAGTAATTCCTTGTCTCCGATGGTATAATTCTTCTCTGCGGGTAGGAGACCCCGAGAATAGAAGGCACAAGGGTGGAATTTTTGCTGTTCCGAGCGTTGGGAGAGAATAGCTCCTAAGCCCACATTAGAGGCATCTACTTCTAGGAAAAAAGGGAGTGTCACATCAGGCTGACGAAGGATTGGAGCCGAAGAGAAGGACTCTTTTAATGTTTGAAAGGCTTGAATAGCCTCAGTAGACCATTGCTTAGGATTAGCCCCTTTACGAGTCAGGGCCACAATAGGAGATGCAATGGAAGAAAAGTCTTGAATGAAGCGTCTATAGTAATTGGCAAAACCTAAAAAACGCTGGATGGCACGAAGAGTAGTTGGCTGGGGCCAATGTAGTACAGCATTTACTTTGTCAGGATCCATCTTCAGACCAACTCCGGAAACAATATACCCCAAGAATGGAATCTGGGGTAATTCGAATGAACATTTTTCTAATTTACAGAACAATGAATTTTTCCGTAGCCTGGAGAGGACTTCTGCCACATCTTGGTGGTGAGAAGGCAGGTCCTGTGAAAAAATCAATATGTCGTCCAGGTAGACGACGACACATACATATAATAAGTCCCGAAAAATCTCATTGATGAAGCCCTGAAAAACAGCGGGGGCATTACATAGCCCGAAAGGCATTACCAGATATTCGTAATGCCCGTCTCTGGTGTTAAACGCCGTCTTCCATTCGTCACCGGAACGGATTCTGATTAAATTGTAAGCACCACGAAGATCCAACTTAGTAAAAATACGGGCTCCCTTAATGCGGTCAAATAGCTCAGTGATCAACGGAATGGGATACCGGTTCTTGATAGTAATGGCATTGAGTCCACGAAAATCTATACAAGGGCGTAATGATCCATCCTTCTTTTTGACAAAGAAGAACCCAGCTCCAGCGGGCGAGGTGGAAGGTCGAATGAACCCACGCTGGAGGTTCTCCCGTATATATTCAGATGTAGCTTGAGTTTCAGGTAACGAGAGTGGATAGACCCGGCCTCTGGGAGGAGTCTTGCCAGGAAGAAGATCAATCGGACAATCCCAAGAACGATGAGGAGGAAGACGTTCAGACTGAGCTTTATCAAAAACATCGGTAAATGAAGCATATTGAGGAGGGAGTCCCGGTGAAATAGCTGAAATGGAAGCTTGCTGTACCTTGAGAGGAATGACTTGGGAAAGGCAATGATGGTGACATTCAGGCCCCCAAGACGTGACTTGAGGGGTGCGCCAGTCAATCTGGGGAGAGTGACACTGAAGCCATGGAAGGCCTAGGACAATCGGACTTGTCGTAACAGGAAGAATTAAAAACGATATCTCTTCATGATGCAGAGCACCAATCTGAAGGGTTACTGGAGACGTACTCTGGGTGATGAGACCGTTGATGAGACGTGATCCATCGATAGCCGTCACAGTAATGGGAGTTTTTAAGGTAATCATTGGTAGAGACCATTGATTAACTAACGATTTGGAAATAAAATTTCCTGCTGCTCCGGAATCAATCAATGCCTGTGACTCAAAGGTCTTGGTAGCAAAGGAAATAGTCACATCAAAAGCGCAGACTTTAGATTTCATAGACGATGGAGAGGACTCCAGGGACCCTAACTTCACCTCTCCAGAACTAGTTAGGGCCTGGCATTTCCCGATCTCTTAGGGCAGGAGCTGAGGACATGAGTGGAATCAGCACAATAGATACAGAGTCTATTCTTGACTCTTCGTTTCCTCTCCTCAGAAGATAACTTGGAACGTCCAATCTCCATGGGAATCACAGCGGGTGACACTGGACGAAATTGAGGGTTAGAGCGAAAAGGTGCTTTAGCAGAAGTCGTTTTCTCAGCCTCTCTTTCACGAAATCTCATATCAACACGATGGCATAGAGAGATCAAATCTTCAAGTGACGAAGGAAGCTCTTGGGTAGTCAGTGCATCTTTAATTTTATCGGAAAGCCCCTGCCAGAAGGCGGCAACTAGGGCTTCAGTGTTCCACTGAAGTTCAGAGGCTAAGATCCTAAATTGAATGACGTACTGGCCTACAGTATGAGATCCTTGTCGCAGACGGAGGATGCTGGAAGCAGCGGAGGTCACACGACCTGGTTCATCGAACACACTTCGGAATGTAGAAATGAATTTGGCACTATCTTGTAATATTGGATCGTTCCTCTCCCACAGAGGGGAGGCCCAAGCCAGGGCTTGTCCTGAAAACAAAGAGATAAGATAGGCCACTCTGGAACGATGGGTAGAAAAATTTTGAGGTTGGAGCTCAAAATGAACTGAACATTGGTTAAGGAAACCCCTACAAGTTTTGGGGTCTCCATCGTACTTTGACGGAGTAGGCAGGTGAAGCGTGGAAGCTATAGACACCTGGGATGGCAATGGGGAAACGGAGGAAAGCACAGGAGCTTCAGTAGTAGCTGTCACAGTCTGTCCAGATGTTCCTTGGGAGGTTAATGACTGATAACACTGAAGTAACAGCTGTTGGCGGGCATCCTGTTGCTCCACACGGCTAACCAGATGTTGCAGCATCTCTTTGGCGGTAGGTTCCACATCTGGGTCTGTCATGGCCTGATCTTACTGTCACGGGCACTAGGAGTCTTTACCCAGGGATCACCAGATGGTAGGCTTACCAGAGCAATGTAGATGGTAATAGGGTACTCTGGTAGCTGGGTGATCACGGAACATGAAATGATGGCCGATGAGATGCTCAGGAAAGTCTATGACTAGCAACACTGGTAATAATGAGGTAATGATACACAAGGAACTGTATGGACAAGGACACGTGAAGGTAGTCAGTGGTCTGCGATAGCAAGTCGTACCACTGCTATAGTGAGGAGGAATGTCCAACAGAAACAAGGAGGTGATGAGAGTCAGCGGTCTGCGGGTAGCAAGTTGTACCGCTGTCTGAGTGAAGGAATGGAATCCAAGTGGAGGTATCCAGGTAGTCAGTGGTCTGCGGTAGCAAGTTGTACCACTGCTATGTGAGAGGATAATGGAACAGGTGATACCGGAAACAGGGATCAGTGGTCTGACATCAGCAAGTTGTACCACTGCATATATATGTGAGGAGGTGCACGGGGGAAGACTGCAACACAGGATATACACAGGCACCTTATACACGATCCACAGTAATATGCACAATATAGGTATATATATATGTAAATGACTGATCAGGTCTGCAATCTAGAAAGTCTCTTGAAGTAGTCCAGCACAATGATAACACAGTCAATGATGGCAATAGACTCAGCGGATAGCAGACTCCAGAGAGAACCAAACACAGTCCAGCAAGATATGCAATACACAGCACAGTCAATGAGAGGTATGCATACCGTGGTTCAGCAGTAGCAGTCAGATGGGATTGCAGCGGTACCTGAGCGGCTGGAGGCCGACTGGATAGGAAGTCCCTGGACAGGTGAGGCAGCGGTCTAGCAGGTGCAGCGCACAGGTGAGTAGACCGACAGGGACACGAATCCACAGAAGTCAGCAACACGTGGAACTGGACTCATAGGAAACCCAGGAGAATGGAGATGATCCAGCAGAGGGTAGTAGAAGAGATACAAATCCAATGCTGACAGGAGGGTAGAGGCCAGTGGAACACGTGAAGGCGTGGAGAGTGGATCAGCAGGAGATGGACGATAACGCTGACCACAGCGGCAGGACTCAGCGGCACACGGAGGTAACCAGTAGCAACCACAGGAACCAACAGCGATGGGAAACAGGAGTGCAGCGCAGGGCAGGAGCTGTAGATCACGAAGTGTAGCAGATGGTAATGAAAAGCGGCAGTCTCGAGGAAGCCACAGCAAAGATGAGATGAGAATGTAGTGCACGGAGGCAGCGGATAGTAATCAGCTGGCAGTCACGATGTTGAACACAGGCGAGTTGCAAGCAGGAGACTGTAGTGCACAGAGGCAGCGGATAGTAGTCAGCTGGCAGTCACGATGTTGAACACAGGCGAGTTGCAAGCAGGAGACTGTAGTGCACAGAGGCAGCGGATAGTAGTCAGCTGGCAGTCACGATGTTGAACACAGGCGAGTTGCAAGCCGGAGACTGTAGTGCACAGAGGCAGCGGATAGTAGTCAGCTGGCAGTCACGATGTTGAACACAGGCGAGTTGCAAGCAGGAGACTGTAGTGCACGGAGGCAGCGTATAGAAATCAGCAAACAGACTTGATGAGAAGCAGGTGAGTGAGGTAAAAGCTGGAGTGCACGGAGGCAGCGGATAGCAATGAGCAAACAGTCACATTGATATAAAATAACATAGAAGTGGTGTAGAAGACTGTAGTGCACGGAGGCAGCGGATAGGAATCAGCAAACAGTCATGATGATAAAGTTGATGGTAGAAGTGGTATGGAACCACAGTAGTAGAAGTGGTTAGGAAACCACAGGAATCAGCAGCACTGAATACACAAGTAATACAGGAACACCTTCAGAGACTCATGAGGAATGAGACTCCAAGATCAGGCAACGTGGTAGTGACCACAGGTGCTTAATATAGGGAGGTTGCCTGATCTGCCAATTAAGTTAAAGGGGTATACACTGAAGTATAGAAAAGGGCTGCGCATGCGCAGACCCTCAGGATGGTGGACGGCCACGGTTCCTAAATGTCCGGGAAGAGGCACTCACGGTCCGGTGAGTGACACTTTCCTTAATGACTCAGGCCCTAAATCCTCAGTTCCAGTAAAAGATCACCCTATGTGCCACAGGGTGGCACTCTCAAATAAGCAAACAATGCAAACCCAGTCTGCTAAATAGTTATCAGTCAATGAGACTTTACACCCCAGCTTAGCCATCGTCATTTGCCAAAAATTTGACAAATAGCCATTTTCGGTGCAGACCTACCAAACAATCATCTTGACTACCAATAACGTACTGTGCATTAGTCCAGACACATGGTATGATGTGGGGGAGGGGGGAAGTGCACAAATGTTTTTTAGTTTCATTGGTTTGAAGAGAATGGGTTGTAGTCTCTTGGTAATTGGATATTTGGTTGAAGACAAATACAGGGGCATGATCAGTGATGTCATGATAGTGACCAGGGTCGTTGCATGCGTTCCTTTATTGCATCTATCTGCAGCCCTATAGCCGTTGCATGGTATTTAGGTGACTTTTGCAGTTTAGAATGGAGGAATTTTCTGTCAGGCTTTACTTACAAGGTCTATCAAACAAAGTTATCAGGGTAGAACGGAACATTCCATCTCCATGAAACACATACAGAAGTTTGATTGTTGTCCTTTACATAAATTGTTTAGCCCTTATGGTAAGTACTGTAAAACCAAATATATCTTATCAGCCTCTAGAACTCTGTGCATAGATATGGGTGGAATGTGCAATGTCACAAACTGGATAGAGGACATGTACTTAACATTTAATATATCTTACATCTATAGTTCCAGATTAAGCTTGTGGTTGTCAAACCTGTCCTCACCAACAGTGCAGGCTTTGTCCCCATAAGAGTTGTGGTGAATATATCTGGTTGTTGGGATCCTAATAATTTCCTATGGGCTTCTGTGAGGAGATGCACTAAACATCCAATGTTGGTGAGGCCTCAGAACAGGGTCGGCAACCAATGGTCTTTGAAAGCAACTATACATTTAGGTGAATGGCTTATTAACATGATTAGTTGATTGAAGGCCATGATACATTAAGTGAAAGAAGTTTTCCTGCATTGCAAATACATATTGCACAATATACTTTCCGTTAATGAGGACTTAGTTTGGTGCGAAATGTTAAAAAGCTGATGGACTCACGAATCCACTTTGATGTTGACAAGGATAGGACCAGGCAGAGATTAGTAACCACAAAAAGGAAGGAATGTTGTGGTTCAGTTGGACAACACCCAAGGAAAACATAAGTCACAAGAAATTATTCATTAGTAAAAGTGGCCTGACTTTGCCCAGTATGGGATAGGAATAATATAGGTTTGTGAATTAGACATTTCCCAATATTGGGACACTTTAGACTATGAGGTATATTTACTAAACTGCGGGTTTGAAAAAGTGGATATGTTGCCTATAGCAACCAATCAAATTCTAGTTATCATTTATTTAGTACATTCTACAAAATGGCAGCTAGAATATGATTGGTTTCTATAGGCAACATCTCCACTTTTTCAAACCTGCAGATTAGTAAATATACCCCTATGTCTGTGATTATTCCATGTCAATCCACAAATATGTTTTGCCACCCACCAAATGGTTGTCCCCTTCCATTCCTCTATTATCAGCAATTTAGAGGACAAAAGGCCCCAGAAATTACTAATAAAAAAAGTTTATACTACGGAGGACCAAACCACTAAAGTACTGCATTTAAGCCAAGTGTCATACAGTGGTATAAAATTCCATTCACTTACCTTTTCACAGTCCTCGCTCAGTATCAATCTTCAGGGTGTACTCTCACAGGAATATGTGCTAATAATGTAATAAAAATAAGTCAGAAGCAAACGCAGGATTTGCAGAGGGGGGTTTCCACACCACGCCGCCAGTGGGTGCGACCAGCATGCATGGGGGCGTGGCTATAAATTTAGACAGTGCTTGGCTGCTCTCCAACTCTTCCTATCCCCATAATATACATGGCCAATGCTGCGTGGACTACTGTTAGGTACATGCAGCTCTCGCTTTTCAAGCAGAGCTGTGTGAAGCGGGAGCAGGGTCCAGCCATCCCAGTTATACAGTGCCCAAGGCTTGGAGGGGGGTTTCCAGGCACTAGGAATTCCCCCCCCCCCCCTCGGTTTGCCTATATAAGTTGCACTAGTTTTAATGTTAACTAAGATAAATCTTTATTAACATAATATGTATTGGCATGTCCTGTAAGATATGTGATGTAATTGGGCAGTGTAGCCAACTGAAAAGTCAGAAAGAGGCCAATGCTATAAAATAGAAGACTCCCCATAATTTCAGGGGATAAGGTTGGTGACTTCTACATCAGGAATATTTGCAAATGTCACTCACTGTATGTGAAGAAACTAAGTAATGGTCATATAATACACAAGTGATATCTTCAGCTTTACCTTCCATTTCATTTTGTTTGTACTTAATTATTAAGGTCCCCTCAATGTATAGCACTGTGTAATATGTCAGCACTTTATAAATAAATGATAATAATAGTAATTAAACAAATAACCAGCATTATTTAAAGTGGAAACAATCTTTAACTGACATCTGTGCATCTGGAAGTAGTATTACTGGGCCTGAGTCAATTAAGAGTTCATGTTACATGGCACACTAAAGTAACACGAACTCTACAAAAACTTTCTCGTAAAGCAGAACGTCACTGGCGTAAATCTTGTACCTCTAATGATTTCATCACATATACTGCTCTCTACCACTCCTAATGAAATGCTCTGGACACTGCAGAACAAACATACTTCTAATCTCTCATCTATGCTCAGGCTTATAACCCCAAATGCCTTTTTAACACATTTAAATCTCTTCTCAATCCTCCCACCCCAAACCCTTCGACTACCATCAGTGCCCAGGATATTGCTTCCTATTTCAAGAACAAAATAGATAAGATCAGACTAGAAATGGTATCATCTCCCTCGACAAGCAATCAGTTAAATTCCTTCCCAGCACCCTCTGACACCCTCTCATCATATGATCCCATAAATGAAGAGGAAGTCTCTACTCTCTTCTCATCTTCCTACTCTACCTCCTGTCCTCTTGATCCCATACCCTCACAAATTGGTAGGTTCCTGTCTTTGGTGCTCATTCCACCTCTAACTAAAATTTGTAATCTCTCTCTCTTTACTGGTATTTTTCCATCACTATTCAAGCACGCAGTGATTACTCCTATTTTGAAAAAACAATATTCTCACCTAAACTCTCTCTCAAATTACCGCCCCATCTCTCAGCTCCCATGTCCCTCCAAGCTTCTCGAGAGAATTGCTTACACTTACCTCACACACTTTCTTACAGCTAGCATCCTACTGGATTCACTTCAGTTAGGCTTTCGCTCTCAACACTCAACAGAGACTGCGCTGACCAAGGTTGTCAATGATTTGATCACAGCAAAAACTGAAGGCCATTACTCTCTTCTAATTCTCCTGGATCTCTCTGCTGCATTTGACACTGTTGACCACTCTCTCCTTATAAAAACCACTACAATCCCTAGGTCTTGAAGGCACTGTCCTATACTGGTTCTCATGCTACCTATCTAATCGCTCTTTCAGTGTTAATTTCTCTGGATCCACCTCTGCTCCGCTTCCTTTATCAGTTGGAGTACCAAAAGGCTCAGTCCTAGGTCCTCTGCTACTTTCTATCTACACCACTTCTCTTGGAAAACTAATAAGCTTTTTTGGATTTCAGTATCATCTCTATGCGGATGATACACAAATCTATCTATCCTCTCCTGATCTCTCACCATTTGTGTTGTCTCGCGTTACTGACTGTCTTTCTGCCATTTCATCTTGGATGTCTCCTTGCCAACTCAAACTCAATCTTTCAAAAACTGAATTAATAATATTTCCACCTAAAAACACATGTTTCCTGCCTGACATTTCTATTTCTGTTGATAACATGACCATGAATCCCACCCCGCAAACTCGCTGCCTAGGTGTAATCCTTGACTCACAACTATTGTTTATTCCCCACATTGACTCTATATCTAAATCATGTTACATACACCTTATGAACATTTCCAGAATACGTACATATCTCACACAAGACACTACGAAAACCTTAATTCATGCACTCATCATCTCCTGCATCGATTATTGCAATTCCCTCCTTACTGGTCTTCCCAAAATCAGACTTGAACCCCTACAATCTATTTTGCCCGCAGCTGCTAGAATGATTTTTCTTGCAAACCTTCTTCCTCTGCTGAGCCACTTTGTCAGTCTCTACATTGGTTGCCTGTTTTTCAACAAATCCAATATAAAATTCTTCTACTAACATACAAGGCCGTCAACAAAACTGCACTGACAAATACTTGTCTCAAAATATCTCCCAACTCGACACCTCCGCTCTGCACAAGATCTGTGTCTCTCTTCCACTCTCATCACATCCTCCCATTCCCAGTAATAGGACTTTTTTCGGGCTGCACCCACCTTGTGTAATTCCCTCCCTCGCACAGTAAGACTTTTAAGCGTTCTCTGAAAACCACCTCTTCAGGCAAGCTTATGATATTCCTCAACCAGCATCTTAATCTCCCTAGGTTACCCTATTACCACCCTCTACACAGCTAACACAAGACAACAACCCTCTGACCAACATTGCTGTGTGACTGATCACATAGCCCACTCAATACTTTTTACCTTTGCATTCCAGCTGGTCCAATGTGCAATATGATGTAGCACGTGCCCTTGTGTTTCAAACTCCCATTGTCCCTTAGATTGTAAGCTTGCGAGCAGGGCCCTTTTACCTCTGTCTGTATGTATTACCCAGTATTGTTTTATTAATGTTTGTTCCCAATTGTAAAGCTCTATGGAATTTGCTGGTGCTATATAAATAAATGTTGATGATGATGATGCTACCATGCAAAGGGTGCAAATTAGTTTATTATTTTGCACGTAAGTAAAATAGTGGCTGTTTGTTCATGTAGCACACAAATACTTGATAGCTTTTTTTACACTCAAATTTAAAATTGATCTAGGACATGCCCGACCCCAACTATAAATCTCTCCCCACATATTAAATTTACCTCTCCGTCCAATGCAACATGGTTTTGCCCAGGTGCAAATTTACTCCTTTTTTATGTTACTTGTTGTTTTGGAGAGAGTAGCAGGGTCATCATCTATCATCATCATCTATTTATTTATATAGCGCCACTAATTCTGCAGCGCTCTACAGAGAACTCATTCATATCAGTCCCTGCCCCATTGGGTCTTACAATCTATATCCCATAACTTACACACAAACACTGAGAGAGACTAAGGGCAATTTAATAGCAGCCAATTAACCTATGAGTATGTTTTTGGAGTGTGGGAGGAAACACTGCGAAAACCTTAATTCATGCACTCATCATCTCCCGCATCGATTATTGTGTGATATTATTGCGTGACGTCATCATGCCCGATATTCAGTGAGGAGCGGCGCAGTGAGGAGCCAGCAAGAAGACAGGAAGAGAAGAAAAGAGAAGAAAGAAGCGAAAAGGAAGGTAAGTAAAGGAATGGAGGCAAGGGTGGGGCAGAATGGCACAGGGTGATTAAGAGGGGAGGGAAAGCAGGATGACACAAAGTGATGAAGGGGGGAGCAGAATGGCACAGAGAGAAGAAGGGGGGGGCAGAATAGCACAAAGTGAGGAAGGGGGGAGCAGGATGGCGCAGGGTGATGCAGGGGGGCAGGATGACACAGGGTGATGAAGGGGGGAGGAGGAGGGAGCAGGGTGATGAAGGGGGAGCAGGATGGCATAGAGTAAGGAGGGGGGAAGCCGCATATCACAGAATGAGGAAGGGGGGAAGCAGCATGGCACAGAGTGAGGAAGAAGGGAGCAAAGGCAGCATGGCACAGGGTGATGAAGGGGGGCCAGGAGAAGGGGGGAGCAAAGGCAGCATGGTACAGTGTGAGGAAGGGGGGCCAGGTGAAGGGGGGAGCAAAAACAGCATGGAGAGTGCAGTGTGATCATAAGGGGGCACAGTGTGGTGATGAAGTAACAGTAATAATTGTGTGATAGCACAGGGGTTTGTGGCAATGTAGTGTGTGTGTGTGTGTGTGTGTGTGTGATGGCACAGGAGCTTGTGGCAATGTAGTGTGTGTGTGTGTGTGTGATGGTACATGGGGCTTGTGGCAATGTAGTGTGTGTGTGTGTGTGTGTGATGGTACATGGGGCTTGTGGCAATGTAGTGTGTGTGTGTGTGTGTGTGTGATGGTACATGGGGCTTGTGGCAATGTAGTGTATGTGTGTGAGGTAGGTGGTGGCTACTTAATGGGTGCTATTTTGTTTGTGGCGTGATAGTGGGGCAATTTAATTTAATAGTGGGGACTATTAATTTAAGATAGGGTGGTTTGGGGGCTATTAATTGAATATGGGGGTGAGTTTAAGGAGAATGAGGTCTATTTATTAAATGTGAATATGAATTATTTAATGGCAGTGATGATTGCGGGAAATATGTATATTTATTAAATGTAAAAACTATTAATTTATTGCTGGGGCTGTTTGGAGGGATGGAAATAGGTTTATTTATTAAATGGGAATACTATTACTTTAACGTTTTGGTTGGAGGGATATAAATCTATTTATTAAATGGGAATACTATATACTATGTTGGGGCTGGAGAAAGGCCTAATTATTAATAATTGCTGCTATTGATTTAACATGAGGGCTGGTTGGAATTTTCTAAATGTACCCATATTTTTTTTTTCAAATAGGGCCCCCAACATTCCAGGAACCAGACAACCCGCAACTAAAGAAACCAGCAGCCACAGGTGGTGAACGTGACAAGAACAGGTAGAAGACTGTTCTGCCCAATCAAAGGAGTGCAAGACTGTATACTTTTTATATACACACTGCATTCTTTATATACTACACTATAGTGGTAGCTGTCTTTCGTGGGCATACCACACCCCCTCTAGTGGTTTGGTTACGCCTCTCTAGTGGCTGGCCACACCTCCTCTGGTGGGCCTCTACCATTGTATTCCCCCTGTGGGCCCTTCATGCCCCAGTTCGACACTGGACAGTAGCCTTATACACAAAGAGCCCCATTTAGAGTTACGAGTAAATCCAGGTAAATGTACAAATTTGCACTTGGATAAACCATGTTGTTATAGAAGTGAAGCAAATGCTTTTTTATACATGCAGTAAAATCACTGCCTGCTATTCCATATAGTACAAAATAGTGGGCAACTTAATTTTTGCATTGTGATTTAAAGTTGAGCTAGGAAGCTCCCTCCTCCCAACTCTAAATCTGTCCGTTCATTTTACATTTGCTCCACCCCCTGCAACATCAAGGTACAAAAATGTGCCTTCTAGTGGGATTTACTCCTGACACTAAATGGGGGCCGAATGTTTCATACATTTCAATTAGCTTCTTAATACCAGATGCAAATATAGGAGCTAATATAACTGTATGTATTAAATGTGAATCCATGTGTTATTTCTGTGGATTATTTTTGTCTGTGAGAGTATACTGACACAAAAGTGTACTGAAACCAAGCCCTCACACTCAGGGTAAGATGAAACACAACAATTTTAGTTTATGGGTTTTCTTTTCTTAAATATATCATGTCTGACTTAAAATGTTAGCAATTCATATTAATAAGCTGGGTTTATGTTAGTGGGTGATTGTTGCCAATGAAAGCCTTATGACAGCTCTGCAAATCATTCTCTGATGCATGAGAGTGTTGTCACTTAGACATTTATACAATTTGTGTTATATACATAAAGATGTACATTTGTTGTTCTAAACAAAGGTCGCAACATTCTGTCTTTCTATGTCCTTGTGTATGTATGTTCTGTCTTTCTACGTATACATTGTTTCATTTATGATGAAACCTAATCATTTATTTTTACTGTGGAAGGTAAGTTTTACTGTTGCTTCACCAACAAAAACCAGAACTAAAACAGAAGCATCAAAGCTAAAGAACGACATTGTTGCAGTGTTAGAAATTGCTTTATTCATTATTATGATCCCAGCAATATGCACACAACAACTATGCTAATGGATGCAGCACATTATCTTTTAAAAGCCTGGCACTGTGATTGGTGAATGCTGTTAGTACGCTGTACATAAGTTCTTCATACTGACTGTGCAATGGAACACAAACATTAATGCGGGTTATTGAACTCTATGGAGAAGTAAACACTGTGCATGTACATTCAGATGGACCACGGACACAACATGCACTGTTTCTGGCATGCAGGCTGATGTCATTTTTGGACCCTAACTCAATGATGTAGTTCTGTATATACTATATTCACCATGTGTTGGGTGAAGGCCAGGCAAGACGTACCACTGGCTCATGAATAGCACCAGGTGCTTGAGCTCCAATGGAATTATGAAGAAATAACATTCACATCGTTCAACTTCCGACACCTTTGGCAACAACGTAGGGAGATATCAGCATGATAACCTGCTTCTTGTATAGCCTGGAGGCCCCATTACCTGAAGCCAGGAGTTTGTTCCAGCTGCAGCTCTTGAAGACTCAATCTAATCAGAAGAGTTCCAATGAAGAGAAATGGATAGATTGAGATGCCGGGTTGCTGTAATTGAAATGAGTGAGCTGCTTTGAAGTCTTGCTCCTGGCTTCTGGTAACAGGGGTGTACCGTGTGTCAGGGGCAATTATAATAAGGTGAAGTTGTCCAGAAGCGGTCCGTCCACTCCTTATCCTTTAAGAAAGTAGGAATAAGAACATCCCAAGTGAGGAAATTAACTGGGGATAACACGAAGAAAACAATTTATCTCTGGGTTTAATGAATTGGGCAGTTCTGCTATGTGACAGGATTGGTCCATCATCAAGGAAAATCCTAGTGAACAAAGACTGAGATGTACGTCAATATGAAAACACCCATCTATTATTTTCACAGGCACAGATGTCAACTATGCAAAGTTTTAAAATATTTGTTGTTTATTTTAGTTTTCATGGTCCAGTGTACCATTTACAGTAAAGACAAGCAAACACGAAAGATCATGTGTAAGTTACTAATATAAAATTGAAATCAAAGTGACCTGTAATAACACATGCTGTATGAACTGGCCAGGCCATATAGACATTGGCTATGGCTGACAAAAGCATAGTAATAATATAGTTTCTAGGAAGGTCAAGATTTGGTTCTGAATAAGGTGAGGGAAATCTTGGGCCATAGAGATTAATGACAAAAGAAGTATTACAGAAGACAAAATATACTGGCTGCATGGCTGACGAGAGGAGAACCACTTAGAGAAGGGCTACTGAAACGTGTTTGAAATAGAAACTGAGCTAGCAAACATTAGTATGGAGGCGTTGTGGATCAAGGCAAAATAGGTTAAGAAAATGTATAAAAATGTGTTTGGAGTTTATTTTGAATTAAACATTGAATCTAAACATCTGTTTGTTGATCAGTATGGTCTTCTAAGCAGCAGCCATTGTGTTTTGCTTTAACATGTTGTCGTTGAGTTGGGTGATTGACTGATATTGGGGGTTTGCTTTGGTACCAGGATTTTAAGAGTTCATTCACCTGATCCTGATCAGTAATTCCGTGCAGGTGGTCTTCTTCGTCCTCTGTCTTCTTGACCAAACGAGCTATCTTCATTTCATTGTGCATGCTCTGGAAGAAATGGAGGATGCATTTATGGGCAAAGTCTCGTGCATGTTCGCAACAAGTCTCGTCAAAAATCTTCTGCTCAATATCAATGTAGTTGCTCCAGTAGCGGGTTTGCAGAAAAGCTGTCTGGTCAAAGCAAGGCTTGAGGGAACGAGCAAGGAAAGCCAGGATAATGAGACACAACAGGATGCTCCATCCTAAAGCCTGAAATGAAATATATTATGAAACAATTTCAGCAGGCAAACTATATAAACAACCAATGAGACATCATGTATTAACCAACCATAGCACTTATTTTTTTTTTCAACTTACCCCCACCTTACCTATATATATATATATATATTTATTCCCCCCTTGCCTGTATACAGTATATACCCCCACCTTACCTTTATATATATGTGTATTTTTATCAATAAACAAAATGCAAAGTGAATGAACAGAAGAGAAATCTAAATCAAATCAATATTTGGTGTGACCACCCTTTGCCTTCAAAACAAAATCAATGCATCACTTCTTCTAGGAACACTTGTACACAGTTTTTGAAGGAACTCGGCAGGGAGGTTGTTCCAAACATCTTGGAGAACTAACCACAGATCTTCTGTGGATGTAGGCTTGCTCAAATCCTTCTGTCTTTTCATGCAATTCCAGACAGACTCGATGATGTTGAGATCAGGGCTCTGTGAGGCCATATCATCACTTCCAGGACTCCTTGTTCTTCTTTACGATGAAGGTAGTTCTTAATGACATTGGCTGTATGTTTGGGGTTCTTGTCCTGCTGCAGAATAAATTTGGAGCCAACCAGATGCCTCCCTGATGGTATTGCATTATGAATAAGTACCTGTCTGTGTTTCTCAGCATTGAGGACACCATTAATCCTGACCAAATCCCCAACTCCATTTGCTGAAATGCAGCCCCAAACTTGCAAGGAACCTCCACCATGCTTCACTGTTACCTGCAGACACTCATTATTGTACCGCTCTCCAGCTCTTACTGTAATAGAAGTGGAGGCTGAATGTCCCATAGCAACCAGTTAAATGATGTCATTTTTTCTAGTACAGTTTAACCTTCAGTGCTAAGATGAGGCACATATACCTCAAAAGTGCTAAGGACAAATACCTCTCATTCTTAGCATACACAGGGGACCGAGGACGGGGCAGTGCAGAATGACGTTATCGTACTAGCTCTCGGTACTCTGCAATACAAAAAAATTGAAGATCCAGGAGATGTGGGATAGCACTAAAAGTGCCCAATCTCCCCCATCCTGGCTCCTAGAGACTTGTGGGCAATCTCCTGAGAAGTCATTGTTTGGTGATCATGTCTGATCACAAGACAATAACTCTTACCTTACAGAAATCAACAAGAAGTCCAGTGATGGGGAAAGGACCTCACCCATCCTGGCCTCAGTAAACTCAGGGAAGTCCCCTCTTTCAAATTATTTGCCCCTTTAGTAGTTATTGTTTGATGATCAACAGACAATAGCACCCTACACTACAGAAAGCATTAAAAAGTCCAGAGATGGAGGGTTATAATGCCCAGATTTCCCCATCCTGGCTTCAGTAAACTCTGGAGTAACCTCATTTAATGCAGTAGGTTGTCTATTTTTAAAAATTGTCTACCCATATTATTCCTACACATTTTACACATTTCTTTCAAGACAGTGCAAACTAGCAAAACAAAAATGCCTTATCGCTTTTAAGTGCAGATTTTATTATAAAAATCAGCTTTGTGCTGTTTTAGAAAGGTGGATTAATACCAAAGCAAGAACCACAAAGTATTTCTTGAAAGTGTTTAGAAAACAATATGCACATTTTCATTTAGTTCACTTTCTTGCAATATCAGTTAAAAAACCCACTTTTTTATTTCTTTGACATTTTGGTTAGGTCTTCTTTGCTGTGCCAAGAGGTATAAGCAAACTAATGGTATTTCCTGAAAATGCAATTCTGAAAAAAAAGGTATAATTTGTGTAGGTTCTGCATACACAATTTGCTGATTGATGTTGGAAACTTACCAGCCCCAAAGTGCCAAAATAGGCTCAGCACAGTGGTGAAGGGGTTAAAGATGACAGCATATATCTATTCACTATGTGTTATAGTGTTGAGGGCAGCACAGTGGCTAAGTGGTTAGCAGTTCTGCCTCACAGCATGGGGTCATGAGTTCAATTCCTGTCCATGGCCTTATCTGTGAGGAGTTTGTATGTTCTCCCCGTGTTTGCGTGGGTTTCCTCCAGGTGCTCCGGTTTCCTCCCACACTCCAAAAAACATACTGGTAGGTTTATTGGCTGCTAACAAATTGACCCTAGTCTGTGTGTGTGTGTTAGGGAATTTAGACTGTAAGCCCCAATGGGGCAGGGACTGATGTGAGTGAGTTCTCTGTACAGCGCTACGGAATTAGTGGCGCTATATAAATAAATGGTGATGATGATGATGATAGTGTATGGTAGTGTGAACACTAAAGGAGTGCACATTGTCTCTCTGCACAGAACAACTTTAATTATGTTTCTTTGTCATAAATCCATCGTACAGCTCTAATGGCAAACAAAAATGTAAGCCTTAGAGGCTAAAATACCAAACTTGAGTTTACAGGATGCAGAAGCTGCAAAGGGACAAGCATGTTGGTAACAAATATATGATAGTGAGCTACATTAATGCATACTTGCCAACTCTCCGGGAATGTCTGGGAGAGTCCCAAATTTCAGAACAATTGGTAAACCAAATACCCCAGTGAAATCCTAGGTCTGGGGATGAATTCACGAGCTGGGTTCTCTAACTTTGAGGCTGGCTTTTCAGAGTAACGGGTATGAAGATTAAACTACTTAACTGATGTTCTTACGCCATATTTATGTTCTCTTTTGGAAGATGATCGTGTATTGGACCATATGTTTTATTATGGTTTCTGTATATCTCGACTAGTAAAATGAAACAACACATTTTATTATATACAAATAGGGTATTTTGTAATAATTTAGATTTTTCTTCATTTTCTTTCTTTTTTTCTTTGAACTGTATGGTTTTAACTTTTGACAGACTGCTCTTCATAGGAACATTTTATTGTTTTGAATGTCTGCAGACAACCCTTTTTTTTTATCTTGTTTTTGATGTTTTTTTCACCTTTGGACATTAAGAAATGATGTGTTTTACAGGATCCATCAGCCCTGGTTTTAAAATGTATTTCCATTGATTAAATAATCACATTAGATATTGGTTTTGCTTTTGTCTTCTATAGTATTACAAAGCTATAGCGCCAGGGAGTTTTCCTTTGGATTCAGTATCAACTTTTCCTTTGAGAGGTTTAGGGATCTGCTCCCTTTCTAACCTTTTTTGGCAGCTTTATATTCTATCATCTATGGAGAGTGCTGGTATTCTTCTCTTTTTGTTTAAAATAAGGAGTGGATGCCTATTAAATTTTCTTTGCTATTCCTCCATCAACAATTACTTTGTTTTTCAGAGCCAAGACATTTTAAAAGGGTCTAGCAGTTATTTGTTTTTTTTCTTGAAGTCATATTGTGCATATTTTTATGTGTTTATTAAATGTCTGCTTTTAGTCTTAAGAGCCTTTCCATTTTATTTTATTCTGCATAGGAGATATTTTGTGATTGATATTTCATTTTACTTCAGTCACTTTCCACAGCGCAGTGTTTTTTGTTTTTTATTGGTTTATAGTTTATTGGGCTTTGCAATGGGCCCCTGACTAGCTGCAGTGGATTGTGTTGTCTGTCACATATTATATGTTTTTTCTATGTTAATCCTGTACATTTATTTCACAATTCATTATATACTTTTTTACCCCCCCTTTTCTTGTGAGCGTCGGTTTAATCCTCTAGTTTGACTATCCCCCCTTTAGTTTTTGCTCTATCTAACCTGAACAAGCTGGATTAATCCTTGTTGCATCTCTACTGATTTTTGTCTGATAAGTATATTCGGTATAAGTGCGCTAAAAGTATTGTGATTGATTGGTCTAAATTATCTTCTGCCGCAGCATTTAGTGTATTGGGGTAATTAGCTTGTAGCAACCGGTTGTCTCCTACAGTATCTATCCAGTGAAATCCATTTCACTGAAGCACAGTGTCTAAATTTAAAGTGGGATATATTTATTCAGCGACCTATGTGTTGTGTCGATTTATGCTTGCATTTTGTTGAACCAAGATTCCTAAATTGTTATTTATTTTGTGACATGTTGAATAACATTGCATGTTGATGGTATCGTGCTATTATTTCTCTACACTACTGCTACTTATCTGCTGCTGTGGTAAAGCTTTATGTCACAAGCAAAGAGAATAAACCAACAAGTTTATGCAGTTTTAGCCCTGTGTTCCTTGTTTTATTCCAACACCACTGGGGGGGGGGGGACCTTGGTCTCTTTACCATACCACGGGAGAATCCTTCATTATACTACTTTTGGGGGGGCCAACCATCCATCCTGTTACATGTGCATGTGAGGCCCAGTTTGCCGGTTCACTCATGCGCAGTGGAACTGGAAGCCAGGTGATGGACTTTCACTTTCAAGAAAAAAAATAAATATAAAATTAAAAATAAATATTTTAATATAGAGCATTAGTAGAATAGCAATGGTGCATGTACTGCCAGTGTCCTGGTTAAACAGCATGGAGAAGTTGTCACTTGAAAGATCTGGTGAAGGTTTTAACTGACGCTAGCTACCATCGGCAGGGAAACTTTGAAAGCACCCATTTTCGCCAGAGAAAGGGCTTTTCTCCACTTCATAAATAGGCCTCTATATGAGAAGTAGTCTATAGGAACTATTCTAGGTGGGGTGTATAACTGGTCATGCCTCAGGTTGTTATTAATGGATCAAATCCCTGACAAAGTGCCGATACCATTGAAAACATATGGATCCTGAAAATTCTCATTTGATTGGTGTGGTTCAGCTACACTTGCCTACACTCCCAGTGGCTTCTGAATTTTGGGGGCTCCACCCGGACTTCCAGAAGAGCAGCCACTCTTCTGGATGCTGGGTGGAGGCTGGGCTTAATAAAGCGACTTGCGTCATAAGCCCCACCTATGCTGGTAATTCCGACACCTGTCATGCCTCCAAAAAAACCTGGAAAGAATAGAAAATCGACTTGAAAATAATTAGACTTACCTTGAAGATGATGCTGGAGATCCCCGAAGACAGCAGCATAATGATAGGAAGGCTTTCCGATTGGAGAACTGACTGCCTCTGCTGCCTGATGTCATCGCGACGTGTGTCAAGCAAAATTTAAAGCGTCAATGTGGGGTCCCCTAAGGTTAAGTGGTTAAACACTTAACCGAACATTGGCGCTTGCCTGTGTAGTGGGAGAAGCCACCAACCTGGTTTTGGTCATGGCCCTTTCTGCAGCTATGGAAGGGGCACAAGAAATTGCTGTACCAGGGCCTGAATTTCATCTTGGCAGCCCTGCACAAAGCCCCCAGTACGCTTCATATGTGAGGTCCAATAATTGGATAATGCAAAATATGTTTTCATTTAAAGCTATTACCGCACATGGGATATACATTTATGATTTACCTGTGACCAGCATTTCAGGTATCTAGAAACAGCTTTCCTTGAAGTATTGTTTCTGATCAGGACGTCCTCTTTACAAGGCACCTTGTAGAGCAGGAATTGCATCTCTGGTGTCGTGTTGTTTGCAAAGCCTGGGAATTTGTCTGGGTCCACAGAGCCACTAAATGCACAGACAAAGCATTTTCCATCCAGGAGTGAAGTTAGAATCCAGACCACCGGAGCAACCATAGCTCTTGTGAGCACCGAGGTGCACATATACCTGTCAGTGATAGAACTTCATTAGATACATTACTGCATGTATCAGCGTCACTTGGCAACATTGTTAGTGTTTATGACATGAACAATTTGGTAAATGAAATACCCCAGTCAATACAAAGCCTTTAAAGTCTTTGTCAGTACAAAGCCTCTAAAACCTTTGGCAGAAATATTTCAAAAAGAATATATAAGTCCAGCTAGAGTAGAACCTTGATGACAGTTCCGGGTTCTAGCTCCACCTGCACTGAGCTGCAGCCTGCATCTACTAACAACTTTAAAGTACCTCCGCTGCTCATTTTAATTTACCCATTGTCATTATCCAGCACTCACCTGAGCCTGCGTGATATGTGTGATTAAAGGTTTAATCAAAAGCAACCACCTAGTCTGGTTTAAAATGATTAAAACTTTTCCTGTATTTTGCCACACACTAACTTTGCCATACCAATTGCTTTCATCAGAGTTATCATAAACCAAATGATCTCTTCTGTTTCAACTATGCATCATTCTTATACCAAGTTAATTCTGACAGGTGAATTCGTAAGAACACAGAGACATGAACTTATTACGTGTAATTTAATATGGAGAATAAATCTACAATGCTTAGGACAAAAACAATTAACAAAATGACATACAAAGATATAATACAATAGTTTCTTGTACAATAAAATAGAATAAAACAACAGACATGATAACTTACAAATGATCAGTTTCTGCCTTGTTGAGAAAAGCAGAAATAAAGGGACACTGTCAGTGTTATCAGCCTGTAGTGGATTACACCTTTTGTGTAATCATGTCGGCCTGTTCACAGTCGGTGTTGTCAGTATTGTTATAAGGTACCCCACCCACCGATTTATGCATGCACAATGGAACTGAAAGCTCATACAGTGCCACTAGTTGGACAGGGGGAAAAAATTGTTACAAATTGATTCAAAATATTAAAAGAAAATATATTTTGAAAACATTGAAGCCTAAATATAATGCTTTATTCAAAGAATATAGCATTGCTGCAGTTATTTTGTCTGTTATCGCCACCTGAGATGGATGGATGGAGGCAATATTCGCACCACTGTGATCTTTGTTGAATAGGCTTCCCGACAAAGCCCGGAGAATTTTACCACTGGTGGGGGCTACCCCATAATGTATAGGATGCCTTATGGTAAATATGCCCCTAAGTGATAATATATGTGCAAGCACCAGCTGTAAAACTGAAGTACAGAAGAGATGCATAGACGTTTATACTGTATTTTCATCAATTATTGATCAAAATCATGCTTACATTATTTTGATGACTAATTAACCGTTCTTATAAAATTATTATGGTTATAACCAAATGGCCACAATATGGTAGCGCGTGTGGTCACTAACCAATCATATTTGAGCATCAGATCTGATCGGCAGGTCCATAAATCTAGATGGCCTATAATTACATTGGTGTGCATGTGAGGGCATCTGTTGATCAGAATGTATTGGGCACTAGGTATGCTATGCACCAAGAGGGCAGTTTTTTAATATTTTAGTCTTCCTAGTCCAAGATCTAGTCATTTAAGAAAATCACACTGAATGATTTAATTGGCCAGTTCCATATGATATTAAAATGTCACACTGCACCTAGATTATGGTAAAAATGGACCATGGCTGTGTGAGTGTGGCAGGGAATTTAGATTGTAAGCTCCAATGGGGCAGGGAATGACGCAAATGACTACACATTCTCTGTACAGCGCTGTGTAAAATAATTGGCACCATATAAATAAACAGTAATAATAATAATAATAACGACATAGAAATATCATGTATACTTGGGGCTAGATTTACTAAGCTGCGGGTTTGAAAAAGTGGGGATGTTGCCTATAGCACCCAATCAGATTCTAGGTATCATTTTGTAGAAAGTACTAAATAAATGAAAGCTAGAATCTGATTGGTTGCTATGGGCAACATCCCCACTTTTTCAAAACCGCAGCTTAGTAAATCTAGCCCTTGACCTTATTTAAGAATGACTGGCTAATTTAAGATTATCCAGGAACCTACTTTACAATTGCCAGGTCTTTCTTTCTTCTGCCGGTGGGTCTCTGCCACTCTTCCATCATTATGACTGATTGCCTGTTAACAATAAGACCACAGAGGAATAGGGCAACCGGAGGAACAAACATAATCCCCATGCCATATATCATGTTATATCTGGGAAGACATGGGCAGTTGAATTCTAGCGTACTGTAGATTTTAACACTTGCGAGTGCTAAAAGTCCGCAAATCCCGTTCATCACCGACTCTGAGTTGGACTGGAAGTACTGAAAAATCATCTTAAACCGATCCATGGTGTTCTAGCTTGTTGTACGTTCCAAAATATTCTATAAAGAAAAATGCAGTCCACGTTACGTATTGATAGCTATAATGTATTCAAGTCCTAGGATTTTCCTTGTATATATATTTATATTGGTTGTTAGCTATAGACAATAACTTGCTTGCTGTGCTGTGAAGGTGTATTGCCTTGCAGTGTTCCTCTCTGTGCAGGATTTTCAGCAAGATGATATTTGAGAGTACTTCCTCTGACTGGCTGTAAGCTACAGAGACTCTGTCTGGCTTATGCAGGTAAATGAGTTAGTCAAATGTTTGTTTTAATGAATATATTATTGTCAGCTCTCTTGTAAGAGGATCAGCACGTTTATGACACAAGCATGTCAGAACATAAAAATATAAGAAATCTTGTGTTTCAGAAAAGTTTTGCTGAAACAGGATTTTTTATTGCTAAATATTTATTTAGATTTTTGTGGTTATTTTTTTTTTTTTTTTGCTATTGTACAAATTTCCTAATATGTAAAGGAACATTTGATGAAGCAATCAATTAAGCTTGCCTAAACTTAGACTTGTTGCAGCACAGCTTTAGTAGTAAGTAAGAGTAAGCTGAAACAGATTCCCTGTAAGAAATTATTTGGAGGAATGGAGTTCCACAAATTGTCCCCAATCTGTTTGTTTGCTTGTTTTTAAAGGTTTTATTGATACATTTTCTAAAACATAAAAAAACGTATACAAAAGTGTAAATAACTGTAAAATATACATTCAACCAATACAGGCAGAAGATGCCAAATAAAGTCCCATGAAGGTGGGGAATGGGGTGTCCCACATATTAACCTCACTGAGGCATCTGCCACTGGGCACACATTTTGTGAAATTTTTTGGGTAATTTCTACTTATATAGTTGGTAATATGGCAATGGCAGATCAGTTTCATCCATGACAACATGGTGGGAGGTTCAGCATTACTCCATGTAAGGCAATTGATTTACAAACATACATAACATGTTTGAGCCCTGTACAAAGATCTTCGAGCTGTATAGTGAAGATTTCTTTCACAGCTCCAAAGAGAAAAACCTTAGGGGAGATCAGCAAATGTAAGTCTACACTGTGCTGGGGACCTTGGCATGTTTGCCTTTAATTAAATACTATATATAGCTGTTTTAAATATGATCGTCAAGTGCAAGGAAGGGGTAAGAAGGGGGAGAGGTAGACGACAAGGTGGGTAGTTAAGCGGGAAACTGGAAGGCTTTTAAGAAAAGGTGGGTTTTTAAACCCCTTTTGAAACTGCACAGATTGGGGGATGTTCTGATGGAGCGAGGGAGCTTGTTCCAGTGGAGAGGGGCATAGTGGGAGAAGTCTTGGATACGCTTGTGAGAAGAGGTATCAGAGGGGAAGAGAGACGATGATCATTGGCAGATCGCAGAGGGTGGGATGGAGCATGAAAAGAGATGAGGTTAGAGATGTAGGGAGCAGTGGAGTTGGTGAGGGCCTTGTATGTGAGTGTGAGGAGCTTGAGCAGGATTCTGTAGGGGAAGGGGAGCCAGTGCAGGGCTTAGCAGAGGGGGAAGATAGAAGAGGAGAGTCGAGAAAGGAAGATGAGTGTAGCGGTTGGTAGGGGTGTCAATAGGGAACTTGAAGTCCCTGAGGATGATGGAGGGGAGGTCAGAGGAGAGGTGGTGGGATGCCAGCAGCAAAGTTGTCAATGAAAAGGGATTTGGGACCAGGGGGGTGGTAGATGACAGTGATGCGGAGATGGATGGGGTAGAAGAGACGGATAGAGTGGGCATCAAGAGAGGAGAAGGAGAGGGAGGGTTCAGGAGGGAGGATAGGAGGAAGCCCACTCTACCGCCTGGATGTGCACCAGGTCTGGTGGAGTGGGTGAAGGAGAGGCCAACATAGGAGAGAGCGGCAGAGGGTCAGGTGGGACATGGGGAGAGTATGGGTAAGGTAAAGGGTAAAGAAGTATAGAACTATAGATAAGGGCTGAAGGGAAGTGGAGCAGAGGAGGGAAGGTGTTAGAGTGGAGAAGGGGGGGCAGGATAGAGAGTGGCGGCAGGAGGTAGGGTGACTGAGTGAGGAGGCTGAACGGAGCGAGATGAGAGGATACAAGGAGGACAGAAGAAAATGAGATGCGTCAGCTGGCAGAGATACGGCCACAGAGAACAGGGGAGACAAAGAATAAAACACGAGGAAAGTGAGATAGAGTGAGATAAAGTCGGTTAAAGAGGCCTAATATAAAAGTGAGAAAAGATGTGGCATAAAAGCATGGCAGGCTGTGTAATATAAGATAAAGTGGAATGACTGTAATGTAGCGTGAAATGCGAAATGACATAGAGAGCAGAGGAGCGCAAATGATGAAATGAAATGCGGATAGAGTAGAATACAAATGCAACTAGATAAGAATTAAAAAAATTAAAAATTGAGAAGTAAAAAGGGAAGAAAGATAAAAAAAATAAGGCATGGAAGGCAACAACAGGAACAGTGTAATAATAGAGGCAATAAATAACAAGTACTTAACGTGGCTTAGGTGCAGGCAAAAGTATTATGCCAACCCAGGGGATGAAGCAGAGTCTCAGGGAAAAAGTCTGTTAAGTGTACCAGTGAGGCAATAGATACAACAAGAGATAGCTAAAGTGACTTGGGTGCAGACCTAAGTATTGTGCCAACCCAAGGGGATAATGCAGAGCCCCAGGGAGAAAGTCTGTGGAGGCTTCATAGGAGGAGCGGGACATCAGATGAGGGGGAGCAGCAGCATTGAGAAAAGCATCAATGGGGGTCAGGAGAGGAGCATCGGTGGAACATCTGTGGGCGTCAGGAGAGGAGGTCAATCAGGTTCATCCGTGGGCGTCAGAAGCATCGGTGGAAACATCCGTGGGCGTTAGGAGAGGATAGGAGCACCAATGAAGAGCAGTAACGTAGAGAGTAACTGCAGAGTTGAGAGGCAGCAGAAGCGAGGAGAGCACCCGAGTCTGTGGATACAGCCGGAGGTGGGTCGCAAATCGGGTCGGTCGTTAGGAGGACCCAGAGTATCGCTGGAACAGGAGAGTCAATGCGTAGAGGAGGTGAAGTCACAGGAGTAGGTGGTGTCAGCGTGGATCGAAGCGGCAAACCGAGGCCAGGGTTACAGACCAGAAGTGGCTCTCACCGTGGAGAGGAGCGGCACTCAAGACCAGGGATTCAAGTAGGCCTCGCAGACGTACGTACCAGGCAGCGGCAGGACCCGGGGAACTGCCGGATGGAAGTCCTCAGGAGTGAGCAGAGAAGGGCCAGGAAGCACTGGAGACCGAGGTTGGAGCGATGAAGGAGAGCCAGGTAGGAATGGTGGAGACAGCTGGGCTGGAGCTGGGGGCTCGATTTAGAGGAACCTATGAAGAGAATCGCTGATGGGCGCTGGAATTCAGCAGGAGGCAAGGTAAGTGGAGGTGATGTAGGCAGGCAATGTAGAGGCGCCGGGGCTACTCTACAGAAATAAGGAACCCAGGACTTGGACCCCAGTGGAGAGTTCACGCGGCACGTCCGTGCAGCATCGGAGCTGGAAGAGGAAACTCATATTTTGTATGTGACAAAAGTACCTTAAATGGTACTGTTGTACATCATTCCTGATGTAGTGCTGACAGCTTACACTTGACCCACAATTAGTTCATGTCATGAACTTGCAAGACATGTGGGTTTGAAAAGGTTAATCAAAATAAAACCACCTGTCTAAAAATGACTAGAACCCCCACCAATATTATATCTCACACTCACTATTAAACACTAAGGTTTAGTTCGAGAGCTGACACTCTTAGGATGTCTTCAATTACTACCTGATTTATCTCAGATTTCAATCGCAACCCAATTTAATCAGACTAAACCAAACAATTATCTGCATTAAATGTAGAATTATAAAAAACCAAACCTACCTGGTACATGAATTCTTTAAGAACACAAACACAGAGCATTATTAAATGGACTTTAATATGACAAAGAGTCACAATGCTTACTGAAAACAAATGGTGATAACAAATTTACATACAGAAATACAAATGCAAAATTTTTATTAAAATAAAATTGAAAAGGGCAATAAAACAGTTGTAAAACAGATTAGCATACCAGTAGACCTTTGCCAGTGTGGTCACCAAGGAAGGGGGCTTGGCAAAGAAGAGAATATTTTAAAGTAGGAAAATTATTTTAGGTATTGACAGTTTTGGGGGGTTAGTCTGCTACTGAGGAAATGTCCACCTTCTAGCTTTTCCCTGGGCAGTAGATTACATGAGAAGTCCATGAGTGTAATATTTTGCATTCTGTTTATATTATTAAATAAAATATTTAACTTGTAGGGAACTCAATATCTGAGAAGCAGTTTCTTGTTGGCAAAAATTGCATCTTCAATTAACACTGATGGTCTGGAAAATCTGCACCAAAAATGGTTGGGCGGCAGTTGTACCACTTGTCCACATACGTCAGTGTCTCCTCTGCAGTATTAATCATTCCTCTTCTATCACCAAATACTTCATTGTCACTGTTCCTTCTCCTACTTTCAAAGTAGCTCTTTACAGATCTCTCGGCAAGTGTATGATTATGCTCTATGCACATCACCTCAAAGTATTTCTCCTCCATGTCTGAGTACCTGCTCCAGTAGCGTAGTTGCAGTAATGCGCTGGTGTTGTAACAATTGGTCACAATTTTTGCGATGGAACCTATCACAATAAATGTCAGCACTGTTACACAGCCAATGCCCTGAAGAAGAGAAGACAACTAAGATCACATATTATCCTGGCTCACACAGATAACTTTACTGCACTGGTAACAATAAAATGAATGGGATAGTATATCTACGCTCTGTAACCAATTGCTATTGTGTGTATTAAGAGTCACTAACCTGGACCATTAATGATTGTATTGTCATGCATAGGCTGCATGTAAGTGGCTGCATCTAAAGGCTTCACTCCCTCTGCAGAAGCAGAATAAAACCCACAATGATCATCATCATTCTAGCTTCACTTCCCCAATGAGGATGAAATGTTCTCCAATGTCTTACAGGAGACACAATGTTTGCCCCAATTTCATGTGGATTATCAGATGCGGTGGTAGTCATATTATCCCCACTGACTATGCCGACAAACTTTTCAACGGCAGAAAAATAGCGATGAGTGTGACAGCGACGAGCTGAAAATGTGGACTTACCATATTTCGGACAGCCACTGTTTCCGCCAGCTTTATTTGTCTCCACAGCAAAAATGCAACTCTTACAAACATCTAGTGAAATTACGTCACTTGTAATAGCCCTACTGAAAACTCCGCTTTTAAAGCGACAATGGCCGGATCCAAAGCCTGTATAATGTAATCCAGGTGCTGGGCCTGGCCATTGCCGCTTTAAATCATCGCTATTTTTTTGTTGTTGAAAACTTGGTCTGCATAGTGGGGATAAATCCTACCACACCCATCAGATGGGGATGGGGACATGACACAATATGGCAACATTGCCAGGAAAATCACGGGTGTGGCCAAATCTAATATTTTAAAAAAGAAATGGGAGGAATGCCCTAGACTTATTTTCACGCGTCTGTGGTTCTCGACGAAGGTGTAAATCCCATCGCCCTCCCACTGGACATTTACCTGTGATAAAAATTTAAGGAACCTGGATATTGCTTTCCTGGTGGAGGACTTGCTGAGCAGCTCAAAGGTCTTGCAGGGTACTTTAGCTAGTAGGAGCGCTGTATCATACTTAGTGTAGTCAGCAAAGCCCCCAAACTGCTCTGGATCGAGCATCTCACTGAATGCACAAACAAATGGCTTCCCATCTAGTAAACACACCAGAATCCACAGGACAGGTGCGGCCAGTGCTCTGATTGTCATTGCTATGAACATGTGCCTGAAACAAGAGAAAACACATATATTTGCACAATACAGGGACACAGTTGAGGTTTTCACTTATTTCTGAAATATATTTTGAGTTTTTTCCTTTGCAGTAACACAAGGGATTATTATAGACCCAGTCAGAGATTGATATATGACTGGTAGGAGATACTTTAAAACCAGAGTTCTAAAACTCTGTGTAGTGTATCAGAGCCTGATTTAAGTCCTTTGTTTCAAGGGAACATACTGTATCAATACAAGCTTTTTATGATGGTAGTAGCAGTTTTGTAGTGTTCTGAAAAAATAGAGATCATTGCAGCTTTATTACTTTTACATGAAGACCAGTGGTACATTTCTTATTTGTCCAAATCTGAGAAAAGTTTGCCTGTTTTTTTTTATTGTTTTTTTTTTGTTAGGGGGTTAAGGCAGGATGACTACAAACATCACAATCCGAAGAGCAGTTACATAAAATGGACTAGTTTGCTCTGTTCATGTTTCCATTTATATATTTATTCTCTTGTGAGTCTTGTTTTATTACTGTTATGATGTCTGTATATTGGTATATATGTTATTAGGGTACAGATATTAACTGTGCTCAATCTTTTAGTCTGAGGAGGAGTAGAGCCTTTAAACATTATTGATGGCACATTAAGAGTATCTTGGGTTCCTGGCTGAATTCATATATTTCCTTTGCATACTTTTAAATATCCTGCTACACTCATATCTCACTGCGCCGATTCAAAACCAATTTTGAGTTTATATTGTGAATTCTGCATACAAGTGCTAAGTTATGTAGCACCCCAACTGACAGACCACTGTTTAGCAGACAGGAGCCGTGTGGCTGGGTTAATTGACAATCCCACCCAGTAGTTGCATCAGGCAATCTTTGGGGGCACTGCCAGTCCCCCTCACCCCTGGGCTGTGTAGCAGCCGCTCTCCCTTCCTACCGTAGTTCTGCCATTGGTGGGGACCAAATGCCAGTGCTCTCTTGCTCACAACGATACAATCATTATAGCAGGACATAATAAACTTTTGTTTCTGTTTTGAATATACAATACCTTTGATGTTAGGGTAGAATGAACGTTGTGTGTGCACAGCTGTACAATAATATTTGCTGGGAGCATGCAAGCAAGTAAATAACACTATGCCATTTGGCTTCAGCATGTGTACATGAGATGTCTTTATGATGGACACATACATTCCGCTTTTTTCTGCTAAATGTTATTCTTTATTTATACAATCACTCACTCTAATCAAACGCAAGTAATCTAATTGATGTGACAACCCTTGATCTTTGCAGGTGTATAACACAGCAGTAAAAGTTGCAGAAAAGTTTTATCAAGGCTTTATCTAAAAGTGCATTGAGTGTAACCTGAATTGCAATCCCACTAAAGTTGAGAAATCCTGCCCTCTTATGATCCCCATATGCCTGCAATACATGAGGTCCTCATATCCATCTGATATGCAGCATATTTAAAAATATCATCAAATATATTACATATATACAATTGAAATTGAACATGAAATTGTGTTATATTAGAAAAATGCACCTACATTAGTTTTGTTTTGGTATAAGTCTTCTCATTAAAACAGAGCTGTTGACAAAAATCATTTAGGCAATGACTCCACCACCCCCTGCTCCACCAACTAACATGCCTGAGACCCCTGCACCATGGGAGAAGCAGAACCATTATTGGCTCACAGCTTGGAGTTTGAAGTTAGACTTGCGATATATATGAGTATATGTTAGTACATGTCCAGTCTTATACTAACAGTTCTCCTAGAAGGATGCATGTTTCAGTCAGAGCCTCTTGCAGAACATTCTGCATTTTCTTAGCATCTGACTAATTTCTGCCCATGACAATATTGTCTGAAAGTTGTTTACGTTGTTTGTAGTTTGTATACTAGGAGATTAGAAAATTTCTTGATCTGGACGTGACTGTGCCAGACTGCTGGGATTGACTATTGCTTCTCATGAACAATTATGTGAGGGGCTCCCTGTGCTTTGGAACTGGATCTGATCTCATAATTGTAGCTCAATACCTTGCAATTAATCAATAAAATATAGGATTTATTTCCATCTGTGTGTATCTATTGTATCACTGGCACTTCGCAATAAAAGTTACTGTGGTTCATGGTACGAGACTGATGCTTATGGAAGTTGTCACAGTCCATTTTGCAGAATTTTTCATAGCATTATATTTTGAGGATTCATTAGTCAGGTGGACAGTAATATCTTCCTACAGCCTTTACTTGTTTTTGTGATTGTACTAGGAGTACCTTCACTGCTCTATTCTCAGACCCTCTGCCCTCAGCCCTCTGCCCATGCATCTACTGCTCCTCTGCAAATGCGATCATCCTGCCCTGAAAATCTGTTTTCCCTCTGCTGGAAATTTAGGTGCACTTATCTAATTGTACTTCTACAAATCGAGTATTTGGAACCATTTGGCGCTTGATAAATTACCTCCAGAGCATTTCATAAACCACACATGAAAACATCTATAATATAAATGCTTAGTGGCGTGTGATAGTCTGTCTGTGTGTGTGTGGAAAAAATAAAACCAAGCTGCAGCACCACCTGCTGGGCGGAGTTATACACTGACCTACTAAATTCTTAGTGTGTGTGTAAAAAAAAATTCAGAAAGGGCTGAAATTTGGTATACTAAGATGTTTTTAATTTGTTATTTTAATTTGTTAATTGTTAAAAGTGTTTATAAAGATTTTAAAAATATATATATATATTTCTTGAAGGAGAAGTGACAGTGGGGAGTGGTTGGTGGTTGCCGGGGGTGACAGTGGGGAGTGGTTGGTGGTTGAGGCCTGGGCTATGGCCCAAATGCATGACAAGAACCTTTTTAACACCTTAAGTAGCTTGATTTGACTAGAATGCATGAGTATCATGCACGGGTTAACTTGTGTATATATATATATATATATATATATATATATTTAGATGTACCTTAACACCTTCTTGTTTTTCTCTCTATTGCCTTCAGGTCTAGAACACTCTATTGTCAGAGAATCACAGTACTGACTGACAGTAATCCCGACCAAGAAGAAGATCATCGGTGGGGTAAAGAAGACTATGAAGGCATAGGGTTTATTGTATCCTGGTACACATGGGCACTTAAATTCATACGCCTTGTAAGTGATCATGCTTGTTACCACGATAAGCCCACAAACGAGGTTCAACTTGGCATCTGCGTCTGACTTAATGTACTTTATAACTTGATCCATGGTGGCTTCTAGAAAATAAAGATTAAAAACATATTACTGTTGTCGCTGTTTACATTTATTAAGGAGCGGTAAACAATGTATTTTTTATTGGAATATGCAAAAAAGACAGCTTTTAAAAAAACCACAAACTATTTCTACATTCTGTTCATTAATAGTAATAGTGGAATGAATCTGCCCAGATGAGGAGGTGGGCACATGGTGGATGGATAAACAAGATAGACAGATAAGCTGATGGTGTTGACGGGAAGGGTGAAAGTTTTGATCATCTGCAAATAATAAAGTTGGACACACGCTGCAGTCCTGCCCGAGGACTTAATGACAGGATCACCGTCCAACAATGCCATGCATGTGGGTGGCCTAGTAGTAGGAGATGCCACCCTTCGTGGTGGAGCTGAGCAGGTTGGTCACTTCCAGCATCACTAGCTACCCATAGGCAAACCAAGGGGGGTTTACTAGTGCCTGGAAACCCCCATTTAAGCCCGGGGCACTGTATAATTGAGGTGGCTGGACCCTGCCCCCGCTTCACACGGCTCTGCTTGAAACGGGAGAACTGCGTGCACCTAACAGTAGTGCACACAGCATTGCCTATGTAAATTATAGGGATAGGAAGAGTTGGAGAGCAGCCAAGCACTGTCTAAAATTACAGCCACGCCCCCATGCATGCTGGCCACGCCCACTGGTAGCGTGGTGTGGAAACCCCCCTCTACAAATCCTGCGTTTGTCCCTGCTACCAGATCTGTCAGTGCAGTGAGAAGATGTCATCTTCTAATAGCATTTACCAACATATCTGGTGATGATCATATCAAATCTGATAGGATCATGATCAGTGATTTGAAACCACAAGTGACAATATTGAATCAATTGCTTGCTATAACCTGCAATATTGCAGCTTGTGTGGCCAGAATAAGATCCCAAGTCTAAGGGCTTGTAGATGAGTCAACATAATAACATGTCAGAATTAGAAACAAAACAATCCGTAGACTACAGCTGTATTGCTTAGTATATATCCCACAATCATTCATACACTAAGGGAATATGATCACATGCAAAGACAATGTTTCAACAAGAAACATTCATATTCTGTCCCTCTCAAAATCCTGATACTTCCACCTTCGGAATCTATTACCATTGAAACCACCATCATAATGCCCAGCTGGAAGATGAGTATAAGAGTACATAGCAAGTAATAGATTGACAGTGATACTTTAATCACATTGGGCCTGATTCATTAAGGAAAGTTAAGCAAAATTAAGTAAGTAAGGCAAAAGCATGTTGCATTGGAGGGGGAGGTAAATTTAAAATGTGGGGACAGATTTATAGTTGGGGGAGGGCATGTCCTAGATCAGCTTTAAATGTCAGTGTACAAATAAGTTATCAAGTATTTGTGTTCTACATGAAAAAACAGACAGCATTTATCTTATGTGCAAAATAATGAACAAATTTGAACCCCTTGCATTGTAACATGGGTTTGTCCAGAAAACGAGTAAGAAAACTTACTAAATTTTTTGCTTAACTTTCCTTAATGTATCAGAGGGGCTAAGTATGATTTTTTTTTTTCAACAAAGACAGTTTTATTAAGAATACAATATTACACAAATGACTCAGGGGATTTTTGCAGTATAAATACAGTTGGCATAATCTCCTTTACATTATACAGTCTACTAATTATTTTCCATAAAATAAGTGATTTCTGATCCATTAAGATAGAAAAAAGATAAGTTCAACATACCTCAGTTGCAGAAATTCAGGATGAATTTGTAAGAGACATTTTAATCTGGTCTGATCAAGTTCCTTTAAGTATAGGTCTGTGCTATTTGATTTTTTTCTCAGTAAAATATTTTGATTATTTTAAATCCTGCTACTACGTTCCTATGAACCTGCTTAGAAAACAGACATAGACATAATATTTGAGGGAATGAGTTGTCGCACCTATTAAATTTGCTGGAATAACTGGTTTTATGACGGAACAATGCTAAAAATGAAAACAGTACCAGCGTCCATTCATCTTCTTTCCACTACCAGCATTGCTATTTCTCTAAATTACTGATGGAAGTGATAAAATGTGTTTTTCTTTGTTTTTTTACCAGCTGCATTGCAAAAGCATTTTGTAGGTAGTTTGAGTAAAGTACCTTTGCATGGGAATCGCTATATCCCTGTCTTTGTGCAGGTTTCTATCTTTATGAATCCTTCATGCCAGTGTTGTTACAAGCCACATTAAATATAACCTATTGCAAAGACCTTATTGTCAGCCACATAATCATAGTCATTGCTCAGACCCCAATGGCAGCCACATTGCACAGATCTCATTACCAGCTACGTAGCCACAAACTGGATAGCAAAGCCCTTATTGCAGACACATTGCAAGGGGTTGGTACCCAGTGTTGGACTGGGGCATGAAGGGCCCACTGGAGAAACCAATGACTGGCGCCCATCTAATACCATGTAGCGCTGCAAAGGGGGTGTTGGGGGGCCTTTAGACAAATTTTAGAGAAATACACAGGCAAAACTGTGTGCCCTACTGTTATGTGCACACAGTTCGCAGCCTTCGCGAGCAGTACTGTGTGTAGTGAGACATACCTCCCAACTGTCCTTGTAGTCGGATCAAATCCTGACTAAGCGAGACAGTCACCCAAATTCATGAGTGCCCCCCCAGATTCAGGACAGTTCGCAGACTGTCCTACTCTTTCCTACCTGTTCTTGTCACTTTCACCACCTGTGGCTGCTGGTGTCTTTATATCAGTTGCTGCTTGTCTGGATCCCTGGAGGCCCTATTGGGGAAAAAAATGGGTACATGAAATTTAGAAAACTACAACCATCCCCTGCATTAAATCAATAGCGCCCACATGTAATAATTAGGCCTGTCTCCAGCCCCAACCTTAAAATAATAGTAATCACATTTGATAAATATATCTATTTCCCTCCAACCAACACCAACATTAAATTAATAGTATTCCCATTTAATAAATAAACCTAATACCCTCCCTCCAAACAGCCCCAGCAATAAATTAATAGTATTCACTTTTAATATAACCATTTCCCACGACCGTCCTCCCCAAAGTTCAGCCCCACATTCAATTATAGATCCAAACCACCCCAGCATTAAATTAAAGGTCCTGTCACCCCATCTTAATTTAATAGGCTCCACCAATAAATTAAATTGCCCCATTATCACCCCACAAATAAAATAGCATCCATTAAATAATTATTCCCCACCTAAACTCCACCATTAAAGTAATATCCTACCTTGCATCCATGTACTATTAAGACAGACCCTCATTCCCACACACATTATACCCCCCCTCCTTATAGTTTAGCATAGGCAGCTTCCCCTATAGTTTAGTATAGGCAGCCCCCCACCTCCTCCCTATAGTTTAGTATAGGCAAGTCCCCCCCTCCATCCCTAAAGTTTAGTATAGGCAGCCCCCCTCCTTCTATCCCTATAGTTTAGTATAGGCAAGTCCCCCCCTCCATCCCTATAGCTTAGTATAGGCAGGCCCCTATCTCTCCATCCCTATAGCTTAGAATAAGCAACCCCTCCCTCCATCCCTATAGTTTAGCACAGAAGCCCCCCCACCACCACTACTCCCCCCCCTGCTCACTTACCTTTAGCTGCTCTGGCTGGCATCGCTCCACAGATCAGGCAGACAGGAAGTGAAGTGAGACTTCCTGTCTGCCGCATTGCACTGTGGGGCCCCATACAGCTACAGGCAGCCTAGCGATTGGCTGCCTGTTGCTGTCCACTGACCACCAATGCCTTTGATCACCACCCACCCCCCCCCCCCTCCCAGCACCCTGGCGGGCCAGTCCGACGCAGTTGGTATATATTTCATACATGGACATATGTGTCCTCCATGAGGACGCAGATGTGATAAATTTTCCAGGGCATATTTTACAAATGTGTTTTTTCAGAAGTGGGGTGTGAGGTCATGTCAGGATGCTGTGCCAGATTCCAATTCGACACCCTCACTTATGTCCACTTAGAAGCTGGACACATCGTGCATTGCAGTCTGGATGCAAGGACACCACATGAAACCAGTGCCTGTCATCAGAAGATATTGGTGGGAGCGATGCTGGACGATGGGTGGGTGGCTTGCTCATTGCTAGAGGAAAGGAGCCATTGGAAGCTTCTAGTAACATGTAGCAGAAGGCTCCTAGCAGTTCCTGCTTCTTAGCAATGAACAAGGGGCAGAGCGGGAAACAGTACTGACTTTTCCCTGCTCTGCCACTTTATAAGCATATAATGAGATGGGGTCTACTCTAGTTACCAGTTTTTGTGGGGGGGGGGGGGGGTCTTCTCTAAACTAATTGCAGATTGGAGGGACTGGACTACACTAGCCACCAGATTGGTCAACACTAATTACCAGGAGAGACAGAGTTGAAGAAAGAAACAACTGACAACTGGGGGGAATCAAGGAATCAAGGGGTATCCTACTGGGAACATCCAGGGCATCTTGCTATATATATATATATATATATATATATATATATATATATATATATATATATATCATTGGGCATCTTCATCGGTTCATTACTTGGCAACTTACAACTTGTTTTGCATTTTATATTGTGTGTGTACTGTGTGGCAGGTTACATCTTATTTGTAATGTTATATTGCACGCATAGCACTTGGCATATTGAATGCTGTTGTTATTTGGCATATTATATCATGTTGTGTATATTTACCTTTGCAGTCTGGCTGGTCCATTGTGCAATATGATGTAGCACGTGCCCTTGTGTTTCTAACTCCCACTGTCCTATAGATTGTAAGCTTGCGAGCAGGGTTCTCTTAACTCTCTGTCTGTATGTATTACCCAGTATTGTCTTATTAATGTTTGTTCCCAATTGTAAAGCGCTACGGAATTTGCTGGCGCTATATAAATAAATGATGATGATGATACATGGTACATTACATCTTGTTGACTGTGGTGGCATAGGGTTGGGTGACTGGAGCTGTTATTCTGGGCATTGAACTGTATGTGGTGGGTATTGGGATTGTATGAATAGCATTTATTTTATGCCCATATTGTGCATGTAACATATTTACTCTTTCAAAATACTGAAGTAAATATATCTTTGTCTGTCATAGCACAAAGTCAGGTGCGCATGTTGTACATGGCATACTAAATATATCCTTTATTATCTATGTTGTCTTCTTTGCCATGGTATGCTGGTCATTGCCACGTTAGTTTGCTAAGCAGTCCATCTATGCATACTTTAAAATGAAGATTCTTGTTAAAATATACAGAAATACATGTAAAGAAACATATTCCAAATAATTCTACAGATATTGACACTTTATAAAATGTTCTCTTCCACCTCACCTGATTGTTGGAGGACCAGTGGTCACTCTTGTCCCTGTCTGGTGGTCCTGTCTCATAAAAGTGCCCTATTGGGACAATATGCATACCCTTCCAAACAGGCTATTTGAGGCTTGGCAACTAAGGACCCCAGTGTATTTCTTTTGTGTTACCCCACCCGGCACCTGTCCCATTACCAGTCACATTGTACCGGTCCTATTGCCAGTCACATTGCACTGGTCCCATTGCCAGTCAGATTGCACAGGTCCCACTAGCAGTCACATTGTACCAGTTCCATTGCAGTCACATTGTACTGGTCCTATTGCCAGTCATATTGTACCGGACCCATTACCAGTCACATTGCACTGGTCCCATTGCCAGTCAGATTGCACAGGTCCCACTAGCAGTCACATTGTACCAGTTCCATTGAAGTCACATTGTACCGGTCCCATTACCAGTCACATTGCACTGGTTCCATTGCCAGTCAGATTGCACAGGTCCCACTAGCAGTCACATTGTACTGGTCCTATTGCCAGTCATATTGTACCGGTCCCATTACCAGTCACATTGCACTGGTCCCATTGCCAGTCACATTGCACAGGTCCCACTAGCAGTCATATTGTACCAGTTCCATTGCAGTCACATTGTACCAGTTCCATTGCAGTCACATTGTACCGGTCCTATTGCCAGTCACATTGCACTGGTTCCATTGCCAGTCAGATTGCACAGGTCCCACTAGCAGTCACATTGTACCAGTTCCATTGAAGTCACATTGTACCGGTCCCATTGCCAGTCACATTGCACCAGTCCCATTGCCAGTCAGATTGCACAGGTCCCACTAGCAGTCACATTGCACAGGTCCCACTAGCAGTCACATTGTACCAGTCCCATTGCCAGTCAGATTTCACAGGTCCCACTAGCAGTCACATTGCACCGGTTGCATTGCCAGTCACATTGTACCAGTCCCATTACCAGTCACATTGCACCAGTCCCATTGCCTGTCAGATTGCACAGGTCCCACTAGCAGTCACATTGCACAGGTCCCACTAGCAGTCACATTGTACCAGTCCCATTGCCAGTCAGATTGCACAGGTCCCACTAGCAGTCACATTGTACTGGTCCCATTGCCAGTCATATTGTACCGGTCCCATTACCAGTCACATTGCACTGGTCCCATTGCCAGTCAGATTGCACAGGTCCCACTAGCAGTCACATTGTACCAGTTCCATTGCAGTCACATTGTACCGGTCCCATTACTAGTCACATTGCACTGGTCCCATTGCCAGTCAGATTGCACAGGTCCCACTAGCAGTCACATTGTACCAGTTCCATTGAAGTCACATTGTACCGGTCCCATTACTAGTCACATTGCACTGGTCCCATTGCCAGTCAGATTGCACAGGTCCCACTAGCAGTCACATTGTACCAGTTCCATTGCAGTCACATTGTACCGGTCCTATTGCCAGTCACATTGCACCAGTCCCATTGCCAGTCAGATTGCACAGGTCCCACTAGCAGTCACATTGCACAGGTCCCACTAGCAGTCACATTGTACCAGTCCCATTGCCAATCAGATTTCACAGGTCCCACTAGCAGTCACATTGCACCGGTTGCATTGCCAGTCACATTGTACCAGTCCCATTACCAGTCACATTGCACCGGTCCTATTGCCAGTCATATTGTACCGGTCCCATTACCAGTCACATTGCACTGGTCCCATTGCCAGTCGGATTGTACCGGTCCTATTGCCAGTTATATTGTACCGGTCCCATTACCAGTCACATTGTACCGGTCCTATTGCCAGTCACATTGCACTGGTCCCATTACCAGTCACATTGTACCGGTCCTATTGCCAGTCACATTGCACTGGTCCCATTACCAGTCACATTGTACCGGTCCTATTGCCAGTCACATTGCACTGGTCCCATTACCAGTCACATTGTACCGGTCCTATTGCCAGTCACATTGCACTGGTCCCATTACCAGTCACATTGCACTGGTCCCATTGGCAGTCACATTGCTTTGGTCCTATTACCAGTCAGATTCAACAGGTCCCATTGGTCGGCACATTGCACCTGTCCCATTGGCAATCACATTGCTCAGGTCCTATTAATAGTCAGATTGCACAGGTCCCATTGGCAGTCACATTGCACCGGTCCCATTGCCAATCACATTGTACCGGTCCCATTGCCAATCACATTGTACCGGTCCTATTGGCCAGTCAAATTGTACAGGTCGCATTAACAGTCGTATTCTACCAGTACCATTGCCAATCACATTGTACCCTTCCCATTGGCCAGTCAAATTGTACCGGTTCCACTGCCAGTCACATTGGAATGGTCGCATTAACAGTCATACTGTACCGGTCTCATTATCAGTCACATTGTACCAGTCCCATTGGCCAGTCAAATTGCACCGGTCCTATTGCCAGTCATATTGCACCGGTCCCATTACCAGTCACATTGCACCAGTCCCATTACCAGTCCCATTGTACCAGTCCTATTACCAGTCACATTGCACCGGTCCTATTGCCAGTCATATTGTACCGGTCCCATTACCAGTCACATTGCACCGGTCCTATTGCCAGTCATATTGTACCGGTCCCATTACCAGTCACATAGTACCAGTCCCATTGCCAATCACATTGTACCGGTCCTATTGGCCAGTCATATTGTACAGGTCGCATTAACAGTCGTATTCTACCAGTACCATTGCCAATCACATTGTACCCTTCCCATTGGCCAGTCAAATTGTACCGGTTCCACTGCCAGTCACATTGGAATGGTTGCATTAACAGTCATACTGTACCGGTCTCATTATCAGTCACATTGTACCAGTCCCATTGGCCAGTCAAATTGCACCGGTCCTATTGGCAGTCATATTGCACCGGTCCTATTGCCAGTCATATTGCACCGGTCCCATTACCAGTCACATTGCACCAGTCCCATTACCAGTCCCATTGTACCAGTCCTATTACCAGTCACATTGCACCGGTCCTATTGCCAGTCATATTGTACCGGTCCCATTACCAGTCACATAGTACCAGTCCCATTGCCAATCACATTGTACCGGTCCTATTGGCCAGTCATATTGTACAGGTCGCATTAACAGTCGTATTCTACCAGTACCATTGCCAATCACATTGTACCCTTCCCATTGGCCAGTCAAATTGTACCGGTCACACTGCCAGTCACATTGGAATGGTCGCATTAACAGTCATATTGTACCGGTACCATTGCCAGTCATACTGTACCGGTCTCATTATCAGTCACATTGTACCAGTGCCATTGCTAGCAACACTACACTTGTCTCATTGCCAGCCACAGTGTCAATTCTTTAAAATTAAACTACAAGGACCTATTTCTGCCATGAGCTGAAAACCTTAAAACTTTTTCTTGTCGTAATACTGCAATGTTCTATGTATGTAGTGTAAATGTTTCAACTGTGTACTAGAACGTAAGATGTGAGCATTGTAAATCTTTCCCCGGCTTCTGTCCATGGAATAGAAAAGAAAAACAACTAAATAGAACCTTTCACACCAAAGATGCTTTTATATAAGTATGTGCGGCAGGCTCCCTCTAGTGGTATTTTACTGGTAAAACTACACGGCTACTTCATTTTAAAAATGCCAATGCCAATTCTATTCTCATTTATCAGTAATGAGAAATTATCAGAGCCCAAGCACGGTAAAGGTAAAGCACATGAACTGCCGGGACCCCAAACTTCAGAAAAGGCAAATCATCCTAAAAAAATAAGCTCTGTATGTTAGATGCTTGCATCAAATAAGGCTCTGCTTTATTGTCTGTATAGATTGTAGATAAGTTGTGTTATGATCATCTACAGTGCTCATGTCATGTTAATGGTTTGTATAGCGTTTAATAGAATTTATTAATATCATGTTATTATTATTTTATTATTAATCATTTAGATATATAGCGCTAACATACTCCAGAGTGTTTCCAGTGGGTAATGACATGTTGGCTAAGTGTTGTGCCCTATGTCTATATAAATTGTAATAGAATTGTATTATGATAGTCATGTCCAGTGGCCAGATCATGTCCAGTGCAAATATGTCTTGTTGGCAATGTGTAACGTTAAGTTTGTATAGAACGTACAGGGCACGATGAACCAAGAGGCTGATCAGGCTGCAGCCTGGGGCACTGGGACCTGGGGGGTGCAACGCCGGCAGCATTTAAGATTTTTTCTTATATTTTTTATTTACTATCCTCCACACTGTCGCTCCCTCCTCCCCTCTCCTCCCCCTCTCCCCACTCCTCCTCCCTCCTCCCTCCTCACTGGCCGTCGGGCATGATGTCATCATCACGTCCCGACTATGTCAGTGAGTAGTTGCAGTGAGAGGAACTGATTGCCAGCGGAAGAGAAGAAGACAGGTAAGTAGATTTGTGTTTATGCAGGGGGACAGCGTGCAGAAAGGGGGACAGAGTGTTGCAGAAAGGGGAACAGCATGCAGAAAGGGGGGTAGAGTGTGTGCAGAAAGGGGGACAGCGAGCAGAAAGGGGAACAGAGTGTGTGCAGAATGGGGGGCAGCATGTAGAAAGGGGGGCAGAGTGTGTGCTGAAAGGGGGACAGAGTGTGTTCTGGGGGGACAGCATGCAGAAAGGGGGACAGCGTGTGTTTTGAGGGGCACAGAGTTTGTATTATGAAAGGGGACAGAATGTGTTCTGGGGGGACAGTGTGCAAAAGGGGGACAGAGTGTTTTTTGAGGGGGACAGAGTGTGTTTTGATGGGAACAGCGTGCAGAAGGGGGACAGTGTGTGTTCTGAGGGGGACAGTGTGCAGGGGAGTCATGAATTGGCCACTTCGGTGTGATGAAATTGTTGGGGGGTCATGAATTGGCTGCTTGTGGGGGGGGTATGATCTCTGTATTGTGTGGCGTTCATGAGGATACTCTCTAAAGAGTCTAATCATAGAGGGTTTGTAACGTTTGCACATTTTGAAAACAGGACCACAACTTTCCAGAAGACAGCTAAACGACAACAAAGCTGCAAGAAAGAGCAGCAAGAACAGGTAAGAAAATCTGTCTAAATTTGTTTGCTGGAAAATACTCCTGAATTCTCCTTTAATGATTTGGGGGGGCGGGGCGCTATGGGTGCATTAGCCTAAAACGACCAGAACCCTTAATCAGGTAGTCAGATGCTGTGGATTATTATTGTTTATTTATATAGCGCCAATCATATTGCTATAGGCAACATCTCCACTTTTCAAACCCGACTGAAAACATGATACATTTATCCCTGTGTCACCGTGCTGCCCCAGTGTTAAGTTTAATTACTATGCCCATTGTGAGATGTGTGCTTGCAAAACTTTTCTTGTATTTAAAATGTTACACTCACTTGGTGGCCCAGTGAAGATCCAGGGAGTCCAGCGCTGTTTCAGCAGGGTTGCCATAAACTCTGAAATATCAGTGTATTCGAGAGGGCCCAACAGTGATAGGCTGTCACTTCCAGGATTCCTTGGTTAAGGGGGCTGGATCTCTTCTCTCCAGCCAATAGTGTTGAAACTGTATAAAAGGACGGCTAGTAGCTCATGTAAAGTGGTTAATACCATCAACAGAACAACTGTTTGCAATAGTTATATGAAGCAATATACATTACTATTAAGTCCCTGCTTGTTCCTATGAAATGCCTGTCTCTGGTGTGTAAAACTTTTTATTGCCTAACTATTCCCAGTGTTTATATAATGACTTCTGTCATATGATGGTTTATTAAAACAGTCTATTTATTATGTCTTTTTGATATATTTTATCTAGCGCTGTTTACTTTGTTTTTGCTACCAACTTGTTAATGGGGCCTCCCTGTACCCAGGAACCTTGGCCACTAGAACCAGACCCTTGAGGAACCTGGAGTGCTGGAGAACTTGAGCACAGGATTTTCTAGGAGTTACGACTCTTGCTGAACTGCCAAGGATTGAAAACTTTATAGAAGGACTTGGAGAACCGAACATTCGCTTCCTTCCTACTGGGTCTCTGCGGATAGTAAAAAAGAGCTGAAAGCGGGGTGACACAAGCAGGACCTCTGCCTTGCCACCATTAAAAGTGAGGAAAGCTTGGTTCTATAGGACTGTGTCCAAGCAAGGTACCATAGGACTGGCTAAAGGAGGCTGATAATTGTATTGCATTGTTTCCCTTTATGTTTTGTCTCAGTATGGTTGTTAATCTTTTAATTAAAGCACTATATTGCTTCTGGTGAAAATTTGTGCTAAATAAATTACAGTCCTGGTTAGTGATGACTTGGCACGAAGGTAGTCTCCAGTTTACCCTGGGTACACTCTTTGTGGTTGTTGGATGTAGATAGCCCCTGGGTGCCTTGACATCTATACAAATCCCAGACCTATGGTGATTATACTGTACAGGTCTCAGATCTATGGTGACTTTTTATAATGCAGACTGCCCCAGATTTTTGGTGGTTTTACTATATGGAGCTCATATCTTTGATGGCTTTGCTATACTGAACCTAGATCTCTGGTGGCTTTGTAATGCTCACCCCACCCAAACTTGCAAAATTTCCAACACTCTGATTGGTGAATGGCCATAGCTATCACTAAACAGCATGCTTGGAGCCATCTACTGGGTATGATGTCCGTAATCATACCCAGTAATATTGCAGCCACACAATTCATGGCCGCAGCTTGTAGGCTGGCAAAAGTTGTTACGCGGCTGTTCCAATTTGTAACTGCTGGGGAGAATCTTCTGTCTTCCTTCAGTCTACCATGCAGCCACTAACTGTGCGGTCACAGGTGATGTAGCCCAAGACAGTTGCAGATGAAGGTTGGCCGTCCCGAGACACCATCATACCCAGTATACAACTCCCAGTTCTAGATAGCTGTAGGCATTCACTAATCATTGTGTGGGGACCTCATGACACTATGACTGGCGAATATCTAGCACTATCAATCAGTGTGCTTGCAAACATCTATTGGATATGATGGCAGCCATCACACCCAGTAACTGTGGACCAGCACAGTTCATGACCATGCTCAGCAGCTGCGAGTCAAAGCTACCAGCAAAGGGGTGCTGCAGCAGCTACACACTATATAGAGGGTAAAAGACTTGCATCATGGTCAGGTCATGATGAGCAGGACCAGCAGCCATGGAATGTTGACAGGTTTAGTGTTCTACATGTGTACATACATGTCTATACCCAGAGAACAGTCTGATCGCAAACTAGTGCTGGTAAAGCACAGAGGAGAAATTCTGTGTGGGTTCCTATTTTATCTCTTTAAATTTTAGAATGTATGTAAGTGAGAGAGCAGGAAGTTCACCCTTCAAGCGGGAAGTTCACCCTTCAAGCCTATGATTGCATCGGTCATGGATAATTCAATTCTTCCCCTGTTCCTCCTCCTTGGATGCCTGAGGTGTATTTCATGTAGAATATAATATTATAATAATAATATTTCTGCCTATGAGCTGGTATGTGAATGTGCTCACCAAAGAATTTGCATTATCCTTATATGAAGCATTTGTAAATAGTACTATAGCTAATGTTCAAATAGTTAGTTTTCACAGCCCCCAAAGAGGGGGGCGTGGGGTGCTTACTGAGATTTTTTATGGAGCTGATAGTATAACCAGCCTTATGATTATTATACAGACTATAATCTAATTTCTTTTCTGACAGATAAGATGATTTAGTCGCTTGGCTTAATCACTGAAATAAATACATGCTGATATTCTGCTAATCCACACCTGGTTAGAAACCACTAATCTTATGTGCCCTTATTTACGTGAAACAAAGAATGAGACTAGTACATTCACAGCTGTGTCATTTGAACTAATAATTTCCTACCTGTTACTTAAAGGTTATCTACTAGTCATGCGTGCCTAACCCCATGTGATTAACAGAGGAAGAAGATACAGGAAGACAGTGGCTGGGTATAGAACATACTTGCCAACTTATGGTAAGTATGATCTGGGAGCCTGCCGGGGAAGGTGGGCGTGCGGGGCTCCGAAAATTGCGTCATTTTGGCCCCGCCCCGTGACGTAATGACGCACAATGCGTCATTTTACAGCGGGCGCGGGGCCAAACGCTGCAATTCCCGGTGAATCGCGGCGTTTTGGACCTAAATCTGAGATTGCCACACTTTCTCGGGAGTCCGTGAGACTCGCGCTAAATGCGGGAGTCTCCCGGACATTCGAGAAGAGTTGGCAAGTGTGGGATAGAACAAGCACTCACCAATCAGAGCACTGAAAGTCAACTGCAACACAGTATATTTTAGCTCAGCCAACTTCTGTTACTCATTTGTGGGCAAAGTTGAAGCAGGAGGGACTAACATCTCTTTTAGCTAGTGGTAGCATCTAAACATTAACAACAACACAGAGTTGTGATTTGAGGCTCCTATAAATCTAGTATGGGAAGATGTCAGGGTACCAGTTTTCTTGCTGTCTCTATGCCCATGTGACCCGTGAGGAGTGCCGGTGGACTTAACCGAGAGCAACTCCAGCACCAATCTGACAAACCAGACATTCTATAGCCTTCATTTATTTTACCCGATACTACTGATCATGAATAGACGGTGGACAAGTATTTTTCTCAACTGACAATCCTCTCAGAATGACTCCTTTTTGCATTGGCATTGTTTCATCCAACTCCATTCCCTTCAAATCTGCTCCAGTCTTGCAAGGGACACTAGAAGAAAAGCTAGATTAGATCGCTGTAACATATATTTCTATCTCACTGTCCATCTGACTTACAGGACTTTCACTTTTGTCTACAGCTCAATAAAGTGTGTCAGCAATGTACATATATTTACAGGACAATACAGCAATATTTTCAGCTGCTATTTTCCTTGGTTCAGGTTTCACACCTTGATCTGAGACAACATCGCCCATAAAAGTAAGTGTGTTCACTCCAGACTCATATTTGTCTTTGTTGAGCTTTAAATTCACTTTCTTAGTGAGTTCCATTACTTGTTTCACTCGGGAATCATGTTCTTCTTTCTAGAACCCCAAATGATGAAGCCATCCAACATTGCTTTGACACCTGAGATATGTTCAAAGATCAGGTTTATTCTTTTGAGGTATACTTTGGGAGCAGACAATATTCAGTTTGGCAACCTAAGGAAACTGTATCGACCATTTGGCATTAGGTGTAACCATAATGATGCGTCTAATTTACTGAACAATTTTGCTCCAGAAAACTGCAACATGATTTCATCTCTGGTTGGTATTTTGAAATGTTCTCTTTTAATTAAATTTCAAGGATCCAGACATATACTGAGATGTGCATTTTTCTTTTCCACTATTACTAATGAGCTCACCCAATCTGCAGGATCGTCAGTTTTCTATGCCACACCTAGGGCTATCATGAGGTGTAGTTCGTTTTTTTTAGTTTTTCTCTTATTGCAAATCCCACTTTTCTACAGGGGTGTATTACAGAAGGAACCTGTTCTTTTTATGCTTACCAGGCAAACATCCTAAACCTTCAGATATGTCACTGTACTCCGTAAACCATGACTTGCACTTGTCGTCTACTTGTGAAATCATCATAAAGACTTTCTTTATCGAGTTAAATTTCATACAAGAACTTAAACCTAAAATTAACTCCACATGCTCTGAACCGTTTATTCCTTTTAGCGGAATGTTCTCCCCAGTATAGACCGTCACTTTCAACTTGGCTGGATGAATCTTAAGTTTTACTCTAAAAAAGTCTTATAATCTTGCATAGATATCAAATTCAAAACCAGAGAAAAATAAAAGCCCGCACTCGGTATATCCCACATTATATATGGTACCAGCTGCTTGGCTGGTACCATATATAATGTGGGATATACCGAGCGCGGGCTTGTTTTTCTCTGGTTTTGGTTGAAAATATTGCCTTTTTGTCATAGCAGCTGTCCATTAAACCTATTTAAGGCACATTTGGGTGTGGCTCACAAGCCAGCCTTTGCTAGATGTAAACCCCTATACCTGGGAGGTGAGTGCATATGATTTTAACTGCATTTTAATGGTGTTTAAAGCATATAGGTCAGTGTAGGACCTGCATATAATGAGGTACCCTTGATGTTGGGATGCAGGCTTAAATCTTTTGATCAAAATATGAACTAATACCTCATGTTTTCATTTTGCTAGACACACACAGATATGCAGTGGGATGGATAAGCGCTGACAACTGTCTTTTTGTTTTGTATAGATATCAAATTCATTTGCGCACTCACATCGGAGTAACAATCTTGTTCACAGTTAAAGGTACAATCCATTCCCTGTTATCTGCAGAGCAAAGGTCAATGGAATCTGCAAACAACTCTTCAATCTTATCTTGTTTCATACTATGCACCTTGTTTGTATTTTGTTTGTTTGACAGCATTTAGCAAAGTGATTATTCCTACCACATGTCATGCCAGATTTGCATAAGCTGGGCAATTTCTAGGACCGTGACTGCTTCCACATCTGCTACACATTTTTCTATTAAACTGCATTTTGTTTTGTTCTGTTTTAGCAAATGGCGGTTTGTTTGGTTGAGTTTTATTCACCACGTGTACTGCACAATAATTTTCTTTATGCGGTTCCTTTGCCCGAAATCTAGTCGTTTCTGCGGCTCTGCACAGTCACTGCCTTGTCTAATGTTACATCTCTCTCTGAGTCCATTATCTGGTATTCCACAAACCTCCAATCAGTGATTCCTTTAAATCACCAAACTCACACGTTTTGCTGAGTAATCGCAGTTCTGTCACATATGGATCAAAACTATCTGATTTCTTCCGAACACAAGTGAAAAACTTATATCACATTCTTTCTAGGGACAAAGTATTCTTCAAACATTTGCATTATAGAGGATAAGACCAGGTTTTGTCCCTCAGCAAACTGAAAACTTATAAATGTCCAGCACATCCTCCCCTATAACATGGAGTAAAATCAAAGCCTTTGTTTTCTCTCCCTTGTGGTCTGCACCACTTGCAGCAAGGTATATATTAAACCCTTGTCCAATGCACAGAGAGATTACCAGACATTGCCGTTCCCTTGGAGGAGTCAGTCTACCCATTGCCTACTCCTTTCATAGCTCCCAACATTCAGAATCCTGAAAGCAGGACAAAAGAACCCCCACTCAAATTCCATCTGTTACACCCAAACCCCACCCACATATGACCATATTTGGTCAAAAACACACTCACTTTTACATTAAGTCATGCCCCTTTTTATGGGCCTCCAATCGTGACATCCCGCTAAAATAGGGACAGTTGGAATATATAATGTGACAAGTACACTGATCAGCCCAGACCAAAGAGAACACATTTTCAGAGTAGATTCTTACTCACTGTTCAACACAAGAAAATGACTTTTCCAGGATCCCTGCACACTATGAGCATTTACAGTATAGTCCTCTTCTGATACCATGATTTTGTTTGTGTTTTTTGTAGATTAAAAAACACTGGGATATGGTAAGAACTATGTGTTTCTTTATTCAGTCATTACCAACTATCATCGCCTATGCAAACACACCCCTATTTCCCAGCCACCTCCTGGTGTTAGGACCACTGAAGAATCAGGCATACATAACCACTAAGGGAGTGTCTACAAACACTATGCATATGTGAATAGGCAGTTCTCGAAAACAGGCGGACAAATGGGTGCATTTATACAAAATTAAATGTGCTGCACATCTATATATTCTGCAGTTAGTAAATAAACCTTATTAAGGCGAAGGGGGTCCGAAGATCCTTGCCCCCTAAGGGAGCTTTTGGTTCCGGGGGTCGGGACCAGGGCCCTTTCTTTTTAAAGGAAGGGCCAAGTTCCGCATCCCTTTTCACTTTTATGGTTTTGCACCTTTTTTGGGCACTTTTGGATTTTTGATAGCACATTCCCAAGCTTTCAATAAAAAAAACAAAAACTATGAACCACACTGCATTATGGGTGCTCTCACATGCAGATGAGTATTGGAAAGATGTGGAAACAATGATCCCAGTCTCCCCTGAAACGTAATTCTGAGGTATTACTGTTTAAAAGTTGTGCATAAAAGACTTATGTGGGTTAAGTAGCAGTTTCAGTGGTCTGCAACCTGTTTGTTTAAAATGTTATTATCACCAACTATGTTTCTTCTTGCTGTGGTAAGCACTAGAGTCGTTAATGAGTAAGATTGCAAATTTGTAACAAAGACAGTATGGAAATAAAAGGTGATTTATGTCTAGAAAACAAAACCTCTTTCCCGTGGGAAGGCAGACTTGATTTATGAATGGCAGCTGATAACCTCTGGTGAGTGTTCAGTATTACCTCATGCTCCCTGGTCACATGACAGCGGTTGTACAGAAGGCTCTAGTAGTGGAAATGTTCTGCAGGGGATCAAGCTTAGGAAGAAGGAAGTTCTTAATTAAGCCAAAATAGAATGTTCACTTCCACCGAGTGCTGTGTTGGTGAATGATAGGATTTGCTGCCTTGGCTAATTAAGGAATTAAGATGTTTAAGTCACTCCAGGTTTCTGGGTCAGTGTCTGTCTGACAACATTAAGGTTGCATTTGACTTATTTTTAAGTGTGATAGAATCTTTTGTCTGGCACCTGGTGACACTGTGTAGGCAATTACAGGGGGTTTGGTATTGGGTTAGGTCGGAACATTTTCCTGGAAGTAATATCCATCAGACATTGCACAGAATAAGCTGGAAAAGATGGGGACAGGCAATCAGAGCCTGATCAACCAATAGGCTGATCAGGCTGCAGCCTGGGGCACTGGGAACTGGGGGGCGCAGCGCCGGCAGTATTTAAGATTTTTTATTAATTTATTTAGTTTTACTATACATTATGTGCTCCCTCCTCCCCCTACTCCACGCTGTCGCTCCCTCCTCACTGGCTGTCAGGTGTGATGTAATCATCATGTCCCAAGAGTGTCAGTGAGGAGCCCGGCAGAGAGGAGCAGCAGCCCGAAGACGGGTCAGGTACGGAAAGCATGGTGTACAGGGGAGAGGGGTGGTGTGTTAGGGGGCAGTGTAATGCAGAGAGAGGCAGTGGTGTGATGCAAAGGTGGGGGCAGTGGTGTGATGCAGGAGGGGGGGCAGTGGTGTGATGCAAAGGGGGGGGCAGTGGTGTGATGCAAAGGAGGGCAGTGGTGTGATGCAGAAGGGGAGGCAGTGATGTGATGCGGAGGAGGGACAGTGGTGTGATGCAAAGGGGGGGCAGTGGTGTGATGCAGGGGGGGCAGTGGTGTGATGCAGAGGAGGGACAGTGGTGTGATGCAAAGGGGGGGGGCAGTGGTGTGATGCAGGAGGGGGGCAGAGGTGTGATGCAGATGGGGGGCAGTGGTGTGATGCAGAGGATGGACAGTGGTGTGATGCAAAGGGGGGGCAGTGGTGTGATGCAGGAGGGGGCAGTGGTGTGATGCAGGGGGGGCAGTGGTGTGATGCAGAGGAGGGACAGTGGTGTGATGCAAAGGGGGGCCATTGGTGTGATACAGGGGGGGGGGGCAGTGGTGTGATGCAGAGGAGGGACAGTGGTGTGATGCAAAGGGGGGGGCAGTGGTGTGATGCAGGGGGGGCAGTGGTGTGATGCAGGGGGGGCAGTGGTGTAATGCAGAAGGGGGGCAGAGGTGTGATGCAGGGGGGGCAGTGGTGTGATGCAGAGGAGGGACAGTGGTGAGATGCAAAGGGGGGCCAGTGGTGTGATGCAGGGGGGGGGGGCAGTGGTGTGATGCAGAGGAGGGACAGTGGTGTGATGCAAAGGGGGGCAGTGGTGTGATGCAGGGGGGGCAGTGGTGTGATGCAGGGGGGGGGGGCAGTGGTGTGATGCAGGAGGGGGGCAGAGGTGTGATGCAGATGGGGGGCAGTGGTGTGATGCAGAGGATGGACAGTGGTGTGATGCAAAGGGGGGGCAGGGGGGCAGTGGTGTGATGCAGGAGGGGGGCAGTGGTGTGATGCAGAGGGAGGGAGTCAATGGTGTGATACAGGGGTGCAGTGTGTACTGCAAAGGGGACAGTGTGTGCTGTAATGGGGGCAGTGTGCTGAGGAGCAGAGTGTGCTGCAAGGGGAACAGAGTGATGAAGGGCAGCGTGTACTGCAATGGGGGCAGTGTGTGCTGCAATGGGACAGTGTGCTGTAGTGGGGGCAGTGTGTGCTGCAAGGGGAACAGTGTGCTGAGGGGCAGTGTGTGCTGCAAATGGGAAGGTGTGCTGCAGTGGGGGGCAGTGTGTGCTGCAAGGGGGGCAGTGTTCTGTGAGTCAGAGTGTGCTGAGGGGCAGAGTGTTCTGCAAGGGGGACAGTGTACTGAGGGTCAGAGTGTGATGGAGGGGGACAGAGTGTGATAAAGGGCCCAAGGTATTGAGGGGGCATTGTGATAAGGGGTACACTGATTTGATGGTGTGGGGGGGGGATCATGAATTGGACACTGGGGGTTAAGAGACATTTATGCATACATCCGTTTCACTAATGTTATTAATTGGCAAGTGGGGGGAGCTAAGGTGGATGATAAATTGGCTGTGGGGTAGTTGATGATTTAACTTGGGAAGCGGGTGATGAAATTGCCAGGGGCATCATGAATTGGCCACTGGGATGTGATGAAATGGCTTGTGGGGGAGCAGTGTGCATGATCTCTGTATTGTTTGAAGTTCATGAGGATGGTCTCTAAAGAGCCTAATCATTGAGGTTTTGTAATGTTTGCACATTTTTAAAACAGAACCCCAACTTTCCAGAAGACAGGTAAATGATGACAAAGCTGCAAGAACAAGCAAGAAAGAAAAGGAATAACAGGTAAGAGAATCTGTCTAAATTTGTTTGCTGGGTAATACTCCTGAAGTTTCCTTTAATGATTGGTGGGAGGAAAGGGGTGGGGCGCTACAGGTGTATTAGCCCAGGGCAGCCAGAACCCTTAATCAGGCCTTGCAGGAAATAGGATTTTATAAGCACTGTGCAATAAACTGATCCTCACATTTACATAGCAAGTTTTTTCAACCGCAAGGGAAAACAAATGTCATGGAAAAAAAAGGAGGCTGGTTTCAGGTGATTGCACCGTGGTGACATAAGATATTATTATTCCCACCACCCTTTCTACAGCTTTTTCCATGCAATGGCTGATGAAATTTAACTAGCAGCAAAGGCTTCTGGCTCCTGCACTCCCATGGGCATGCTCGCCACTAGGCATATTCATAGTTGCCTCCTCTCCCGGAATGTCTGGGAGACTCCCGAATTTCTTGGAGTCCTCCCGGACTCCCGACAGAGCAGGGCAACCTCCCAGATCCTGTCGACTTAGTTGGTGAAGTGGGTGGGGGCGGGCTTAATGACGTGATTCATGCGTCATCGTGGGGACGGGGCCAAAATTACTTGCGATGCCCCACCCCCACACGCCCACCTCCCCGTGGATCTCCCAGAGGCCAATAGAAAAAAGTGGCCAAGTATAGGCATATTCTGGAGAAAGACAGCTATGCCCAGAGATCACATAAAGAAAGTTGATAGTCAGAGTTTAAGTTAGATTTTGGGGTTTAACAAGTTGAGGTTTACTTGAAGTGGAAAGCTAGGATAGGACTGAGGTCATTGAGAGTATAGTTTCCTTGAATGAAACCCTGACTACAACCCAAGCAAATGTTATTGTAAATGTGTTCTTCCTTGCAAATGCCATGCACATATGCAGGACTGCACCTCTGCTGAGAATGCACAGTAGTAGGAATGCCCCGCAGGGGCCTAAAGAGCCAGGCCAGGTGGCACGCACGGTTCTAGGTCATAAATGCCATTTTTTACCTGCACATATATAATAGCTGAATCATGACTATGTTTCTACTTCATAAAATATGATAATATTAATCTGTCTCTACACCTCCCAACAGTCCCAATTTTTGGATTAAAAAAGATGGGATAGTCTTATAGGAAATAGGCGTGGTATGGGTTTATCCAGCTTGTCTCTGGCAGATCAGGGTAAGGCCTAATGTGTCCCAATATTCCAATTGGGAACGTTATGAGGGGTGTGTATAACCTCAGTCGTATATACAATTTTCAATGTTATATGAAAACATTTTCATAACATAAACATAATTCATGGTGCTATACAAAATATTTCCTGTTGAATGTAGGAAAAAAAAGCAACAACTGTCAACCTCAACACTGAAACTCTTATACACAATGTAGCACCTTCCTTTTGGAAACTAAATGGTGTCTTTGGGTTCGTATTGGAGACATTTAGTGAACATGCACCGTCCCCTTCTATCGCAAGTGGAGGGCTGGCAAATTTTAGCCCGGGGGGCAAGACTCGACTTAGCAGGATATAAGAAACATTTTAAAGGGAAAAAACAATGCAGGTGGCCCAGTGACCCAGCCCAGGGTAGCCCACTACGGGATCGGCCTGGGGGGCAGATGCCCCCTTGCCCCTCAGCTCAACCTGCCCCTTTCTATTACTCATGTTTTGGTCTGCTGATTGCTTTTGTAATATGCCTTTTACTATCTCAAATAAGGATAATTTTGGAGAGCATCATACCCACCTCCTTAGTATGATTGACAGTCCCAGCACTGTTACAATAGCGCCGAGTATTTCAATCATCACATCCTTGGCTGCATTACTCGGCAGGGGGTGAGTGTTCCATTAGTTAGGTAACTGACTCCACACTGCACTGTTTCTTTTATCAAACTTGAGAAATGAATTTAAATGACAGTCTGGCCAGGGGTAATGGATGGTATCACAGTGGCATAGTGGTTAGCACTTCTGCCTTACAGCACTGTGGTCATGAGTTCAATTCCCGACCATGGCCTTATCTGTGAGGACTTTGTATGTTCTCCGTGTTTACGTGGGTTTCCTCCGGGTGCTCCGGTTTCCTCCCACACTCCAAAAACATACTGGTAGGTTAATTGGCTGCTAACAAATTGACTCTAGTCTCTGCCTGTCTGTGTTTGTTAGGGAATTTAGACTGTAAGCCCCAATAGGGCTGGGAGTGATGTGAGTGAGTTCTCTGTACAGCGCTGTGGAATTAATGGCGCCATATAAATAAATGATGATGATGATGATATATGTAGGATTCAGTAACTGATATTCAAACTTAATATATGATAAATATAACATTAAGCACAATACATTCTGCAGAAAAGGAAGGAACAAATGACATAAATAATTACAAATATAAGTAAAAGTTGCAAACCTTACTTGTGGTATAGTTGTAATATTAATTTATTTTGCATATTATATACAATTCTAGTAATCAACTACACCTTCAAATGTAGAAATCAACTATGTGGCTTTATTTAAAATATTTAATTTACTTTGTCTGAGTATTTTACTTGACCTTGTCTTGCTAATCATATTAAGTGTACTGGTTACTATTGATTTACTACTTTTATTCAAAAAAGGTTTTAGTGGAGATGTTTTACTCCGCCATATCCAGCAGGGGGCCACAGTGTTCCTGTATTTCAAAGATAAAGCACTAGTCAATAAGTTACATCCAACCAAACATTTGGCTGCTGTTTCATAATGCTGGAGTCTAATATATAAAAATGATCATAAGTGTATATAATACTGCTGGATATTAAAATGCTATAACATGCTTGTGAGGCTTACTATTAATTTAGGATATTATAATTTGAAATGTATTTGTAAGGTTTACAGCGTTTGTCTTAATGGGGGGAAGTGGAGGATTTATTTGTGGAATGAAAGGTTAAATAGACAAGGATCACGAATATTATTAATGACTTCACTGTAATTTGGCAGCTTGAAAGCAGCACATGTTGCAAAATATTGTATCAAACACTAATTGATAACAAGACAGTTCAGGGTACAATATTGTATATAAAAAGATGCTAATTGCTGATATGTTATGCTAAGATGCTGATATATATATATATAATGAGTGACCTCTGCTTATTGCTAATCCTCAGGTTGGGGAACATTTCTAAAGACTGGTGCACTCGTAAATGTGGAAAAAAATGAGCTGCAGGTTATGAATGGCTTTTGTTGGATTTCATTTCTTGAACTGTATTAGACAATGGTCTGTGTCTGATTGTTTTAGAGCTCTGATTTTGTAGCTACCTGTGCACCAATTTTTATACCTGTCCTCCATTTTATCACAACAGGTGAAATAAGTTTGGAAGAATATTGTTATTTTCATTTATTTAAATATCACTAATCAAATTCCGCAGCACTGTACAATATGTTATTAGTCACATTAGTCCTTGCCTCATTGGAGCGTACATTCTAAATAATCTAATACACACACCAGAGGCAGAACTAGTGAGCTGTGGGCCCCGGTGCAGGGAGGTGGGGAGAAGGGAACCGGGGCCCCTGACCCACTGCATCTGCCATGTTGGCCCCATTATCTCCATGGGCCCCGGTGCACTGCACCTGACACACCAATGGTAGTTCTGCCATTAACACATACAGACACTAGGATTAATTTTTAGTCAGCAGCCAATTAAACTACCAGTATGTTTTTGGCGTGTGGGAGGAAAACAGGGCACCCAGAGGAAACCCACCCAAACACAGGGAGAACATACAAATGCCACACAAATAGGGCACTGGCCAGAATTGAACCCATACCCTAGTTCTGTGAGGCAACAATGCTTACCACTTTGCTACCCTGCTGCCCATAATAAAGTAGCTCACATTGTGATAAGATTCTCAAATGTTGTACAAAATAAAATACAATACAATACATAAAACTCTACTTGGTATAACAACTATTTTAGCTACACATCAGTTTGATAGTATATGGACCTGAGTGTAGTTGGCTTTAGGCTGTATAACTTTATTTATAATGATGAAAGTCTGACAGAGCCCGAGAGAAAGCTGAGTGAAGATCTGAGTCTCTGAGGTCTGTGATAGATGCACTGTTAAAGAGATAGAAGTCACTGAAATGACAGAGATCAAAATGGAGATCTCAAGATCTGACGGCGTGCAAGGTGCGAGCAGATGGACACTAACCTGTCTGGCAAGAGAGTTGCTTGTTGTGAGTGTGAGTGCTCACTCAGAGACCTTGAGGCTGTATTTGTCTGTACCCTAACTGCAGGTGAGAATGAGAAGAGAGAGAGGGAGAGTATAAATCTGAGGCCATATCAGCTGATGTGAAGGCTGCAGTGTAGAAGAAGCAGAGTGATTGAGAGAGAGTGACAGTCCCATCAAGTGAGAGTGTGAGTGCTCACTCAGAGACCTTGAGGCTGTATTTGTCTGTACCCTAACTGCAGGTGAGAATGAGAAGAGAGAGGGAGAGTAGAGGTCTGAGGCCGTATCAGCTGATGTGAAGGCTGCAGTGTAGAAGAAGCAGAGTGATTGAGAGAGAGTGACAATCCCATGACTCCCATCAAGTCAGAGTGTCAGTTCTTCAACTAAGCACTTACAGCTACAGAGCAGTGATGTATTAAGGAGATTACTACTGGCGTGGAAAGTGACTGGAGTGATGGGATGATCTGTACTGCAGTATAGCATCATGCAACAATGTGACTTGTGCTCCTAAAGTGAAATCGTGCGAGTGTGCAGAAATCTTTATCATTTATTCATCTAACGCAGATTACCTGGCACCCAGTACACCTGATGCTTCTGCTTTACACCTGTTGTAGCATTATTCTCTCATTCAGGCTTCCCATCCAGGCAGCACACACCAGTATGACAGACAAGCCGACCTCTACAACACAGCACAGAAATATTAAGGACAAATGTCCCTTTGCAGCAGTAACAAAGTTATATTTTGCATATTCTTCTAAGTGTGACTGACACATTCCAGAATTAGCCAATTTGTTTGCTCCACTTACAGCCTGATTAAGACCCTATGAGGTCCTAAGCTAGATACTGGTTTGGGACCCTTTTTCCCCTCTGTTTGTAAAAAATAAATACACACAGATAAAAATGGGTTAGAGGAATCTGGGCCCCTCAGAGCCCACTGGCTTTAGGCCGGAGCTTAAGTTGCTTAATGAATGACCCAACTCCACAATCGTGAGGAACGTTCAGCTTTTTTAGTCCTTTTCTTTCATGAATATCTTTTATACTTATTATGCGTGTTGCTGAATATGTTCCGGGGTGAGCATGATACTAAAGAAAAACACCCCATTACAAATACCTACTCCAGTGACAGCCTTCCCTTGTTGTTCAGTGAAGGAAAGTTATGATTGCCAATAGCTGACTTATTAAGATTTTCACAATTAATTATCTTTAAATTCTTTTTCATCTCATTGTATGTAATTTGTTTGTGTCTTGATCTTCTCTATGTACAGTCATGGCCAAAAGTTTTGAGAATGACACAAATATTATTTTTCACAAAGTCTCTGACTCAGTTTTTATGATGGCAAATTGCATATACTCCAAAATGTCATGAAGAGTGATCAGATGAATTGGAATTCATTTCAAAGTCCCTTTTTGCCATGACAATGAACTTTAACCCAAACACAACATATCCACTGCATTTCAGCCCTGCCACAAAAGGACCAGCTGACATCAGGTCAGTGATTCTCTCATTAACACTGGTGAGAGTGTTGGCGAGAACAAGGCTGGAGATCACTCTGTCATGCCAATTGAGTTAGAATAACAGACTGGAAGCTTAAAAAGGAGGGTGGTGCTTGAAATCATTGTCGTTCCTCTGTTATCCATGGTTATCTGCAAGGAAAGACGTGCACTCATCATTACTTTGCACAAAAAGGGCTTCACAGCCAAGGATATTGCTGCTAGTAAGATTGCACCTAAATCAACCATTTATCGGATCATAAAGAACTTCAAGGAGAGAGGCTTTGGTTTTCACAAAGTTTGCTGCTTCAGTGTTTTCAGACCCTTTTGTCAGATGTTACTATTGTATATTTAAGTATAATTACAAGAATTTGTTAACATTGGATGTCTACGGCTTTTAATGACAATTACATGAAGTTTATGCGAAAAGTCAATATTTGCAGTGTTGACTCTTCTTTTTAAAGACCTCTGCAATTCGCCCTGGCATGCTGTCAATCAACTTCTGGGCCACATACTGACCGATAGTAGCCCATTCTTGCCTAATCAATGTTTGGAGTTTGTCAAAATTTGTGGGTTTTTGTCTACCCGCCTCTTGAGGATTGACCAAATTAGTCAAATTTGCTTCCATCGCTATATAAACCCAAATGGTAAAAGACCATTGATTTGGAAACAGGGCCCTTTGCAAACTCCAGTCTTTTGTGGAGAGGGGGGGGGGGGGGGTTATGATTGCTTTATAGTGATGGATATATTTCTTTCTTGGGGGTCATGTTAATGCTTCACATCTGTCACAGTGTGAGCTGATATTTGGCCTCACCTTCCTCTTCTAATCTAAAACCCACTTGAGTGCCGATAAAAAGATTTTCTTCACAACGATGACTGTATTGCCAATTTGCCTCTTGGGCAACTTTTGCTCCCACAATATTCTAGGTTAATTTTCAATATCACTGTCCTCTTCAAGGTAATTTACAATATTCTCACCAGTCAATATAGGAAGTTAGTAGTCTATGTTTTGTAAATCATTTTTTATAAAGCGACAGTACAAGCATCAAATAACAGCAGCAATACAAAACGGATATAATACAAGATTTCAAAGAACTACAGAGTGAAGTTAAATGAGTACTGTCAAATTATCTAATGGGGAAGAGTAAGAAAAGAGGGGGGAGACAAGGGGGGTGCGGACCTCGCATTGTGGTTTTCTTTCTTTGTAAAGCTAATCGCCAGTTACGTGTCGTTTCGGTTTCTTTCCTAGATTTTCATGTTGATCACTGATCATAGCACAGTAAGAGATAAAAAGCTTGTGCGAATTAGTGATACAAATAGGTGCTGTGATTGTACTCATTCATTTATTTGTGGATTTCGAATAAACACAGATTTTGTATGCTTGCCAGCACTTGCCACAATATTCATTTTATATACAACATTATTTTGTTTTGGTAAGAAAATCTGGTCCTCCTTCATGTTGCCTTTGAAACAATTCTTTGTGTAAGATGCTGAGTTATGTGTCCAAAGCTTCAACAAAAATATATTGATTCAAAATGTTATAAACTGCACTTGGTTTAATGTAATTGTAGGTGACATAATATTGTTTTATAGCATACTGTGGAGGTCATTTAGAAAGTGCACCAGTTGCACACGGCACAAGGCCATGGTGTTACCCCAGTACACGCCTAAATTCTGCTCAAGGGCGATACCTCCACAACTTAGAAGCAGAAGCGCACTGTGCAAAAAGTAAATGAAACATCAAAGTCTAACCTTCTAGCGATTAGTACAACCCCTTTCGGTTACAATAAATATTTTTTTTCTCCTATAATTAAGCTTGGCTGAGGCTGGGTACACACTACAGAATATTTCTCACGATGCGATATTGTTAACGAATTTACCAACCATTGAAAGTCCCGATCAGCATGCAGATCCATGTGTACACACTGTAGACGTTTTACAAGGTTTACCTTCAGATCTGTGCTCTTCATCTGTCATAACCATCTGCTGAAAAGATTGTGGCACAATCTATGGAGATCTGTCTACACTGCTGGTCGTAAGTGCTTACACACTGCAGAATTGGAAAGACCTGGTTTCATCATTGAACATGATGTTTAGTCCATTTATAAAATCAAATGATACGATACGATGTGCTTTGGAACGATAAAACATGATTGTGGGAGCATCCCTCTGCAAGGCAGATTCTGCGCCCCTCTGCAAGCCAGAAAGCCAGCTATCACTCTAGGTCACTTCTCTCACTCGGAAATGGAAATCCCTTTTCTGCACTAAAAAATTAGGTGCACTGGTGCACCCACTCTGTACATCGCCAGGAACGCCTTCACTTTCCCCAATTGCTCTAGCTGGATAAACTCCTGCTCCTTCCTAAATGCTGTCCTTTCGCTCTGTAGACTCATGCACTGTGGCGGAATATTGAGTGAACTTGCACAAATCAAGGTGCCCACAAGTCTAAAACTAGTCTTGTCTGCGCAGAGGACATTTTGCTCTTCGTAAAGGACCTCCAGCTTGCAGAACGAATACATGTTGAACAGAATATATTATGGTTGCAATTATGGTGAGGGTGATCAAAAAAAAACTAGGAGGGCAGCGGCGCACAGAGGATTGTCGGGGGGGGGGGGAGGTTTCCCCCCGCCGACCCCAAAAAACCCCCCCAAAAAAAACCCCGAGCGAGAGCTGCTGCGCATGCGCCGCGGCTGCTGTATAGGACAGTGGCCACTTAGTTAGCGCAGGGGGGGGTTTCTAGAGACTCAGAAACCCCCCCTGCGTGCGCCACTGGAGGGCAGCATCCAGCCTACAGATCTCCACTTGGACAGGTGTCTGTTACGGCTCTTGCAATTATGACAAAAATATGTGTTTTTTGCTTCTTGTGTTCTAATCTATAGATGTTTGTGGAGTAGGAGTGTTATCACTTATATTTGGAGATGTCTTTTTTTGAAACATGACTCATCTTGGAAGTGTTCTGTAATGGATCATATAACTATATACTGTATATATTGCTTTGTTTCAATTTCAAACTTGTGTATTATACAGAATAAAGTACATATCTACTGTAAAATGAAAGTATATTAAAAGGCCTGCAGACTCATATCTGAACATGGCCATGCAATTCTTTGGTGGCTTCTAATATTCCTATATTTTATACTAGAGGGTGCACTATTTTAGATAAGATGCATCTATATATAGATAGATAGATAGATATAAATATATATATATAAAGGAAAAAAGGAAACACGGCGCCACATAGTGTATTATCACAATAAAATAATGTAATAAGAGAGAGTAAAGTGGATGAGTCAGATATATAGATTCTCTCCGATAGGGCTAATGAAACCGAAAGGGTGATTAAATATATACAAAAGTTACAGCACACTGTGTTCAATGCCACCAATGTAATCACCAATAAACATATATCTGCGTACCAGATGGTAGAACCAGAAGATGTATGAATCAGTTCAATGGAAAACTCCAAATCTGAGCAGCTGTTACCAGTAACGTCACTCATCCAAGTGTATAATTCTGTTAGGACTGGAAATAAAAACACAAGGTAACAAACATATATTGGTATCTTTAGGTACTCATCTGGGATGTATTCAGAGATGTATGCATAAATAACAATCAGCTCATATGTAGATCTCTGCAGCGCTCCCACCACACTAGTACCACGATATCCAAACAGATGATGGAAAGGTCCTTAGACAACAACGCGTTTCGTCTGGTTAGATGTTCAGACTTCATCAGGAGGAAGAAATAGTATACTACACTTGGATGAGTGACGTTACTGGTAACAGCTGCTCAGATTTGGAGTTTTCCATTGAACTGATTCATACATCTTCTGGTTCTACCATCTGGTACGCAGATATATGTTTATTGGTGATTACATTGGTGGCATTGAACACAGTGTGCTGTAACTTTTGTATATATTTAATCACCCTTTCGGTTTCATTAGCCCTATCGGAGAGAATCTATATATCTGACTCATCCACTTTACTCTCTCTTATTACATTATTTTATTGTGATAATACACTATGTGGCGCCGTGTTTCCTTTTTTCCTTTATAGACTTTCCAGACTCACCACCTGTATTGGAACTGGCTGCCTCCTGTACATTGGACTTTGGGTGTAATTATCCTGCCTAGTGACTGTACACTGAATAGGGTTACGCGCCCCCTTTTATGTGGTATCTGTTATCTGCAATAAATATATATATATATATATATATATATATATAGATATATAGATATATAGATATGTAGATAAATATCTATACATAGCTATATCTATCTATATATAGAGAGAGAGAGAGAGAGAGAGGAGAGAGAGATTGATTGATTGATTTAGACCAGTTATCCATGTTCATCAATACGTCATCGGGGCACAGCCAAACTTTGTCAAGATTACAGGAGCCACCATATAAGAGTGAATATATATATATATATATATATATATATATCCACCACCTATTCAAGCCAAACTGTTACTGATTGGGGCGAGTAAATGGATGATTGGGCTGTAGTGTTGTCCACCCCAGACATACAGACATATACATTACTACTGATACAACAAGCTGAAACAAAACTAGCATAAACAATTCAATGCACATCAATAAATTACATTGTAATATACAATATATATATAAATAACACATGAAGATATATGCAATTGGGCTGCATTTCTCATATAACGGTTATTATGTGAGACTTATAGTCAAGTGTCATTTTTGTACATGAGCACATATCTTCTTTTAAGTAGTGTGTATATCTACATGTATGTAGACCTCATAGGTTGCTGGGCAACGGTTTGGGACATGTTTTTCAAATAGAGGGAGGATATGTGTCTGCTGTTAGATCAATGCTTTTCTAATTTTAACAAAAGTTGGCTGCGCCTCACTGAAACACAGCTGAACATGGATTAAAAGCTGCCAGTGATGATGTAACTGTACAAGACCTAAACACAGAATCCCCCAGTACTCAGCTGTTACCAGCAAAAAGACCAATTAAAGTTGCTTGCATGGGGGCTTGTATTCAGGTCAACAGCTGCCAGAGAGTGCTGGTCCTCACTCTGACATTTGGAGGTTTTGGGGCACCTCCTGGTCAGTTTTACTTTTAATGTAAAACTACATAAGTATAGGTGACCTACTATGGGTATAGTCACTGTTTAGTTAGGACCCTCCTTTTAGCGGAAGCACCTCAAAAGTGGTGGATGGCTTAGTATATATTTACAGATGTATGCGGCTAAGACCCCGGCATGTTGTTGGTATTTTAATAGCAGTCTTAATTAGTCTTGTTTGCTGGTGACAGCTGAGTATTGTTTTATTAATGTTTGTTCCCAATTGTAAAGCGCTACGGAATTTGCTGGCGCTATATAAATAAAGAAATGGAAGTTGCTCAATCAATTTATAGGTTGATGATGATGATAAGTGTTGAGGGATTCTGCGTTTGTTCTATATGTACTACCGGCCTCCTTCCAGCACCTTGTAGCTACGTATTAACTACAAGACCTGTAAGAATGTACTCTACAACTATATATATATATATATATATATATATATATATATATATATATATATATTATACATACATATATTAGCATAGAAGAAAGACATTGACAGGGTTTGTAGAAAGCTTAAACTTAGTATTTTTTAATAGTGTGTTTTGGGGATAACACCGCGCAAATCCTCATCTTCACAGTGCACATGCTTTGTACCTGCTGTGTCCCTAGTTTTAGTTTATAGTTTTGCATAGTGCTCCTCAAAAGATTTTACTGCTTGACCTTAACTTTGCAGGGGAGGCTACATATATATATATATATATATATATATATATATATATATGTGTGTGTGTGTGTGTGTGTGTGTGTGTGTGTGTGTGTGTGTGTGTGTGTATATATATATATATATATATATATATTATATTATATATATATACACATCAGTGTATCGCCGGTGTCAGTCGTCGGGATCGGACAGAGCAGTGCTGAGCTCAGGTAGTGCAGCCCGTTCACCGGCGACTTAGATCAGGTGAGAGATGTGGAACCAGGTGGCAGCAGAGCCTCACGGATGGCATCAGGACACATGTGACTGTGGGGAACTGACGGGAGGTGATGTAGAATATAAAGCAACCTTAAGCGTACAAGATATATTAATTGATGGTTAAGCAGGTGTATAAAAAAATAAAAATACAGAGGATGTGTAACTGTTTTACTGAAGATTAGAAGCACAATATTTTTGTACTTATATGTGTGATGCCATTATTTTATATTGGGTTACAAATGAGATAACCTTGCCTATGTTATAAAATGTAATATGTACTAAGAGAACAGAAAATATGTTAAAATAAATGAATAAACTGCAAGCACAGTCAGTCGGAGAGAATAAAGCATTGATGAGCAGAACAACTGACATTTAAATGATTGGATAAATAGATAAGCAATATGCGTTCACCGAAAAAAAAGAAAAATACTCTGCTGGTCTCAACCTTGTGATTACATTACTATGTAAATAATAAATACTTTCACCTCAATTTGACTACAAAGAAATGTGTTGGAGGCTTATTGTGATAAAGTATTTTTGTGCTTTTTTCCAACAGCAAATATTTAGAAATCCCTGTCTTGAAAGTCTGTGTTTACCCTTCAACAATGGTCAGAGTTTAAATAATATAACAATCCTAGTTTATTAATATATGTTTATATATGTTTGCAGCTTTTTTCGTTTAAGAAGATTCCTTTTTCTAATTTTGTAAACAAACTTATGCCATGAACATATGATATCTTTATTATATTATAGGAAAAATATCCCACATTGCTATACTAATTTGTTTACTTTATCATTTGTATAAGCTGTACCTTATATGATAAAAATAAATAAAAATTGATTGAAAACAAAAAACAAAATCAAGGGCCGGCGCTACCATTAGAAGAACCTAGAACAAAGGTGCTCAAACCCAGTCCTTGAAAGCTAGCAACAGGTCAAGTCTTCAGGATATCTGGGCCTGATTAAAGAAATCCTAAAAGCATGAACTGTTGGTAGCTCTTGGGGGCTGAGTTTGAGCTCCTTTGAGCTAGACAGTCACATAGGTTAAGGGGAGCCTAAAACACTGAAGACCTCATAAAGTCCATTTCAGGCGCATCCTGCACATTACCACTGATGAGTTCCGTCTGCTTTTCAGACGCAAGTGTACACTGCGAAGGCTTGCGTCTCAGTATGAGGGAAAAGGTGGAACACGGAGTTATGTAGGTGTGACCGTGAATAATTCAGATACTATGGGCGTCTACCCGCAAAAACTACCCTAGTCGGATCAAGACGCAGGCGGAACACACGTCAAAGCAAGACTGAAAAAGTGCGGCAGGAATTAGGTGGCGCCAGTAGTTAGCTAGCTGCAGGAACTGGTCGCAGCTTGGTAGGGTATTACGAGTGGGACACAACTGGGGTTGCATGTCACTCGTACTACCCTACTCTTTCATGTAAGTCTTAGACGCACATTGCGTCAGACTCTAAATGAGGTCCTAAATGTGTGACATAGAGGAGTAGCAGCTGGAAGCATATTACCAGTGAAGCTTTCAGCTGCTGCTTCTCAATGACACAGATTGGCTGGGAGAGTGGCGCTGGGCAGTGACATCATAGCCCAGCGCCAGTCTCCCTGACTGAAGGGAGCAGGAGATGTCACCTTCACAGTCCTTCCTGTATGCTATGTTAAGAAGCAGCAAGGGGTGAGAGGCGTCACATGCCAATGGGGGGAGCTGCTTGCAACGGTGCTGCCCTGAACACTGCATGTTTTCCGTATCCACTAGCTGGAGAACATGTGTATTCACTACTGACACAGATTAAAAGATCCACAGGTGGTACTAAATATTTCACTTGTGATCCTGTGAGGAGATCTGGAAAACATGCGCTGTTAGCAGTCTAAGGTACCTGCAGTACATACTTTTTTCAATGACCTATGACCCTGAAAATATTAATCTAATTTTGATCTGGATAAATGCTGCAGTTGTATGATTAATTATTAATGACATAGTATACAGGGTCATATTTACTATGTATCACAGGTAGTGGTGGCAGAAAAGGATCAATTTAATTGTTTATTTTCACCTGCCAATGATCCGTAAATGGCGATAGTGTCTTTTGAAATGATTTACAGTGCTGCAGGCAGGTGTGTTATATTTATGTGACCTTTCGGTGTCCCTTAGTAAATAGCACAGGAGAGTAACAGGTGCATTCCAGCAATTGCAGATTATACAAATATGCATTAAGTAGCAATTTCAATAATTCTCTTCATAAATGTTACCTGCAACGCAACCAGCAGACGTCATCACAGAAGCACAGAAAACCGCAGACCCCAACATGCAGCGAATCTATAAGACCTAGGAATGAGTCTCGCCCAGCGTTCAGCTAATAGCAATGTGATGACAGGAGGGACGTTGTGGGTTTGTAACCCTTTGCATGTGACCTACCTCCTGTTTGAACAATTCTGTATTCAGTTGCAGTTAAGTTTATTTGAACATCAGATTTGAATCAGGATCATATTTAAGGAGAGTCCTCTGAGCATTTGCCTAATGTAATGAATGTTCATTTTCACATAATAAACTCTCTATGTTGTAAGTATAAACACAGTGTATTGGAGCAATGAGAACATTCTACAGCAATCATGGCTGAAGTCTTATACGCTACTAGAACATTTATACAATATAAACAGCTAATCTCTTCCACTGAAAGGTTCCATTCCAATCAGCTTTATTTCATTCCTATTAACTGTTTCATTTGTCAATTATGTGTATGTCAGCAGGTCGGTCCAGGGTCAACACAAGTAAAGGATAGTATTAGGCACAGTAAGACTGTGTTTGGCTGTGTGCATGTTGGAAGCCATTATAAGGACTTTACACCAGGCCTGTCCAACCTGCGGCCCTCCAGGTGTTGTGAAACTACAAGTCCCAGCCTGCCCTTCCAGTTATCAGCTGGTTGTCTATCAGCAAAGCATGCTGGGGCTTGTAGTTTCACAACACCTGGAGGGCCACAAGTTGGACAGGCCTGCTTTACACCTTTAGATGAGAATATATTGGCTTTTACTTGCAAGATTTACTAAATACATTGGGCCTCATTAATGAAGATATATAAATTCACCTTACCAGGATAACATTGTACCCTTTTTACACTTATTATTATATATGCTATAACAACTTACCGCTACTTAACCACATTATGGCATCTTTGTTACTTTCATCATCATCATCATCAGCTATTTATATAGCGCCACTAATTCCGCAGCGCTTTACAGAGAACTCACATAAGTCCCTTGGAGATTACAGTCTAAATTCCCTAACACACACACACAGACACTAACTATGGTCAATTTGATATTAGCCAATTAACCTACCAGTATGTTTTTGGAGTGTGGGAGGAAACCGGAGCACCCGGAGGAAACCCACGCAAACACGGGGAGAACATACAAACTCTACACAGATAAGGCCATGGTCAGGAATCGAACTCATGACCCCAGTGCTGTGAGGCAGAAGTGCACTTTAGAGGCTAATTCTATTTTGTAACACAGACACGCACACACATACAATCTGCTGCTTGTTAGACCCCAAAATCACTTACTGTCCCCCGATACAAAGGCTAGAAAATCATGCTACACCTTATATAGACCTATGACAGGTGGCTTAGCCAAATGCGAGCAAAGGAATATGAACATACCTTTTGAACAGTCCCTGTAGTCAGGACAAAGTCTCTTCGACTTGTTCTTGCAGCTTTGACTACCTGCTGATGCTGGTGAATTAAGCTCAGTTGCTGCTTGAAAGCCGAGCAACAAGTAAACACTCTGGGCGTCTCTTCCCCTAATAAACCTCTGATATTAAATTAATAGCATGCGCTTTTTAGAATTAGGCCCTCTTGCACCCAACCAGACCCAACATTAAATCAATAGCATTAACATTTAATAAATAGCCACACCAACTATCCCCATCATTAAATAGCCTCCACATTTAACAGATAGGCCTATTTCCCCCAAACCAGCCTGACGTTACATTTATATCATTCGCATTTAATAAATAGGACTATTTCTACTACTGCCCATGGTGTTAGGGGGTGTTGGGGAACATGGAGTATAAATAGTTTCTTTCACCTCTGACTTCTAGCACCAAGTCTTCTCTGCTGCATGCGGGATGTGAAAGAGAGATACATTGTATACGACAAATGGATGCTACCACTGTATCTATGGTCAGACCTCCCAGGGCCATCTTAACAACATTATGGGCCCCCGGGCAAAGCAGTGCACCGGGGCCTCTAGATATAGATATATATATATATAGATATATAGATGTATACAGATACAGATATAGATATAGATATATAGAGCTAGAGATAGATAGATGTACTTGCTCAGTGACCCTTGTAGGTTTTTTTTGCAGGTTTTTTTCTTTTGCAGGATTATTTATTCTCATTAAGAGCCGTGCCTATGGGGCCCCCTTGCCCGTGGGGCCCCCGGGCTGCTGCCCATCGTGCCCAATGGAAAAGATGGCCCTGAGACCTCCTCTGGAGTGAAGTCCTGTCTGCTCACACCATGCACCAAGATCAGGAGCCTCCCTCTCTGGTTATGGAATAGCTTGAATGGCCCCCTGTAGCTGTAGTTACAGAGTTCTCCTGAAGTCTTCCTCTGATTGGTTGCAATGTTCTTATGTGAGTGCTGCTGTAAGCATTTTGATGATGTGATTAACGATTTTATGTCCCCATCAAATTCAAAAATCTGAACAAGTGGGAGTCAAAAACAATACAAAAAGGCTCTCTAAACTTAGGGCTCATTCAGACAAGTGTTTTTATAGAATTGGCTCACGCCATGTTTCAAATGGAATGCAACGCGAGTAAACCACTCTAAAAATACTGAAGTCATTGGGCTCACGGGTGGCAGCAAATTTCAGTCTCAGTAGGTTATACTGCCTTAATAGTGAACAGCAGAGGCTTGCAGGCACCGGGCTCAATGATTCCAAAGCCTTCAGTATTTTTACAGTTGTTTGCTCATGTAGGAGCAAACCAAAAAAAAAAAGTGCAAATTTACTCTTAGACAACACAGATTGCAAAGCAAGGGGTGCACATGCATGTATTCATTTGCCTGCAAGGAAAATATTGGCTGCTTTTGAATGCAGCATGCAAATACTGGACAGCATTATTTCTACACTGCAATTTACAGTTGAGCTAGGTCATACCTCCCTGTACTCCAACTCTAAATCTGTCAACACATTTTAAATTTGCCCCCCTGCAGTGCAACATGATTTAGCCCAGGTGCACATTTGCTCCTGTTTTTTTGTTTAGCTCATAACTGTAAATGAGGCCCAATGTGTTCCGTTTAGAATTTCTAAATTTCTAATGAGCTCTAACAATGAGCATTGGTAGTACATGGCACGTGAAGCACTGATCACAGCTTTTCAATTATTTGGCATGTCAAAACATATTTTATTATAAGCAGGGTTTACTTCTGTATTCTTTTGCTTGCTTAGTAGAACTTGCTATTTGACAACAAAGGAGAACACTTGAAGAAAACGGCTAAAAATTGACACCCTTTATTAACTAGATTACCAGATGTATAAATGTCTGCGGCTGACTAGAGCGAACAGCACTTTATTAAAATGTTATAGTTTTGACCTACTTAGCATGTTCCCAATAACAGTGTGGTTGACATCTATCACAAACTACTAAATACCACCGGGGTCAAAAAATCTTTACTGATTGTCAGATAACCTCCCAATATGTTCATGTGTTGTTGAATCAGAGGTTTGCTGCGGAATTAGTGGCGTTATATAAAGGATGATGATGAAGATGATGATGACTTGTTTGAGCAGAACTGAAAATGTAATTGACCGACCAAATACACCGTAGGGACATATGGGGGACGCTGAGATCAGATTACAGTCCTGCATACATGAAATAGAGGCCTTACTGATATATTTAATAAACATTTTGAAAGTACTGATTTCAGTGTAATTGAAGGAAAAATAGATTTCTAAGCACAAGAGATGTCTCACAGATGAAGTAATGAAATAAGAATTAAAGATTGTATGCATATTACAGGTTGCGATTGGGAAGTCTAACTAATGCTCGCCCCACATGTGATTATCCTGAGTAACCTGATCTCTGCCATTGTATCCACACACAAGGATGACCAAACGACACAATCTGTTCTAACAAACTAACAGTAAAGCATAAAACTTTTGCTAAAGACCTGCGACCACCTGCGTACAAACCGATCTGTGTACCTGCCAATGGGGTTTACCAGACCGCCCAATCCAAATTCAGTTTGGATTTTTGAAAATTGTTTGTATTTAAAATGCTTTGGACCTCATCCGATGTGCAAGGAGTGTAAAGTGCAAAACATCTTGGTTTTGCACCAGGGCTCCATGAATGCCGCCATATCAGGGGGCACGGCTACTCACCGCCTCTGCAAATTAGAAGTGTGCCTAATCAGGCCCGGCGCTCCCATTAGGCAAGGTTAGGCACTTGCCTAGGGCACCGGGCTCTGGAGGGCGCCTGGAGGGCGCCACAAGAATGTAAATTACTTTAAAACTGTGCGGCGACCGTTGACCATACCTGTCACGGCCGCCGCACAGCATTCAGATGCACGGGGAGGGGGGAGAGGCTATTGCTCACCACCGCCGCCTCTCTGCTCCGTCTCCTCCCCTCCACTCACTAGTGTCAGTGAGTGGAGGGGAGGAGACGGAGCAGAGAGGCGGCGGTGGTGTGACAAGGTAAGGAAAGACGGGGTGAGGGGGGAGGAGGGCGCCGGTTTTTGCAGGGGGGGGGGACCGGCGGCGCCGATTTTTTTTGGGGGGGGGGGGCGCCGATTTTTTCAAAATGCCTAGGGCGCCATGGACCCTAGCACCGGCCCTGTGCCTAATAGACCAGACAGGCGCACTGTGCAAAACGTCACATCATAGCCAAACCTTCTACCGCTAGAAGGTTTGGCTATGATGTTATTAAACTTCACTTATTAAACTTCCTGTTATTAAACTTCAGTTTTCCTCCTACAATACTGCTTGATTTAGCTTTAATTATGGCTTATCTTAATCGTGAGTAAGGGGACATTGGGGAAATCTTTATTATGTGGCACTATCAGGTGTTTGAACATTTGTTTTAACAAGAACTTTGTTCTTAGTTGCATCTATATAGTGCGTTCATATTTGCCATGCATCTGGTACTCTGAGGAATATCGGCTTATCTCTTTTCTAGTAGATTTATTTTATATTGAGCAAACTGCACTTGGAAATACTTTTCTCCACCAAAGTGCAACTTTGACCAGACCTTCTCTAGCTCAAACCTGGTGAAAATATTAAGGACCTGAGTCATTAAGGAGAGCAAAGCATAAAAAAGGAGTATCTTTGCACCTGGGCAAAACCATGTTGCACTGGAGGGGGATGTAAATTTAAAATGTGTGGACAGATTTATAATTGGGATAGGGCACAACCTAAATCAACTTTAAATTTTAGTGTAAAAATAAAGTCGGCAAGTGTTTATGTGCTACATGATAACAGCCAGTATTTAACTAATGTGCAAAATAATAAACTCATTTGCACCCCTTGCAATGTAACATGGTGTGTCCTGAAGAACATTTACTCCTTTTTTTTGCCTTACTTTCCTTAATGACTCAGGCCCTAAGACTTTTTGCAATGTGAAAATGGCTGTGTACCCCTCCGCACAGCAAAGAACCTGATACAATTTACCATTGGTGCAGTTACTGTAATTTCCAAGGAACTCTGCCCACCAGCTGCTATAAACTTCTGCCCCTCAGCAAACACCTCCATGTTGCTATAGGTACACTTGTGCTAACTGAAGTGCATGGTCCACCACAGAGGTTTCTCCACCAACTCTCAGCCATTTTGCCCATCATAAATGTGCCCCAATGTTTCTTTTTATTTTCTGACTTACATGTCTAGATAAAAGGAAAAATGATGTCACCACTAGATGGTTTTATTCTGTACTGATTAGATGAATTTCTCCAGGACTTCAATGCTACACGTGGGAGTCTGCTACCTACACGACTAATGTATTAATGATGTGGATGAGTGTATTCATCTGATCTTACAATGTATCCCTGCACACAACACAGAGCTCTTACAGCCAAGCTGCCAAGGTCCTTAAACACCTCACACACAGACCAGGTTGTTCCTCATGAACTAATGTAAGATTAGTGGATTCTATTATTTGGAGACCTAACCCGTGTCCCTTGGGTCTGGTGAGACTGGTAAATCGATGTAGAAGATGGTTCTGAGGGTAGGAGCATAAAGCTCATCCAGGTTTGGGGAAGATGGTTCTGTGGGTAGGAGCATAAAGCTCATCCAGGTTTGGGGAAGATGAAAGTTTCTACCCTGCAGGGAGAGGCGGGCAGGATTGGCCAGATGATCCTGGTTATTTATTCATAGGGAGCTGAGCAAATGCCAGGTAGCCGGCAGAGGCAGTGATCCCAACTGAAGCAGACAGCTCCGCTGGCTGAGAACACAGAGTAGCCAGCATGGAGCTGTCCCTTCAGCCCTTTCCAAGAGGGGCATCATCTAAGTAATAGCCTACAGGGAAGGAGACAGGGATCCACAGCAGGTCACAGTGGAGTGCATCAGCAGCCAAAGGGGGAGGGAGGGACAAGACAGTGGGGGCTGAAGTCCCTCGGTGGCAGAAAAGGAGATATTAGATGATACAAGAAGCTGCAAAGAGAAGATTTACACTGATCTGTCAGCAGCATCTCTCCGGGCTTATTCTATTCTCTCTGTGCTCTTGTGCTGCCTTTGGATGCAATGGGGAACAGTTTATCCAGCAGCAGCAGCATCCCTGCGTTCCCCAAAGGAAACCAGACCAGACTCCACAGGGTTCACCAGCAGCACCACGTCAAAGGTAGGTGGACAAACTAATACCAATGTGTTCCCAGACAAGGCTCCTGCCCTCACTTCCATACCAAGCAGGCGCACCCTACCGCTGCCGGGGGTGCTTGATGACCTCCAGCGATGCACTCCAAGGAATGGAACACTTAGAACCCTACAGGTATCCAGATGTGTCATTGTCTTCTGTCATCAGAGCCGCGGCTTCTATTGTTCCCCAGTCCTGTGTAATTCATAGCTGCTGGGTGTACTGTAATCTCTGGCATTACTCCCTCTAATAGATATGGATTGACTGACTTTATGGAACTCATTTGTAATGCTAAATTGTATTATTATAATTGTCATCACTTATTGAGATAATGGGTGCTTCACAGCATCCCTAGTTTTTGTCTCGAAAAATAAAGCTTTATGTATATATGTATATATATATATATATATATATATATATATATATATATATATATATATATATATGTACTAAAGAAATATACACAGGTATAGATATAGGTATAAAAATATATAGTATATAAGGTGTCATTTATTTTAATGGCTATTTGTATTTTAAACCTATTGGTCGTACTTCAATTTATTTCATGTCGACAAGGTTAAGGCAACATGTGGTTCTCCAGGTGATGTGGACTGCCAGTCAGACAGGGCATGCTGTGACCTGTAGTTCCCCACCAGCTGGATACCTCTGCTGTAGAGATTGAGAATTCTATTTGTATTGGTTTAGGAACAGTCTTTGTAACAGGAATTTGTTGTATAAAATGTGGGCGTAACACTGTCACAGTCTGTGGAATGACTTCATCATACACAGAATTATAAACCCACACAAACAAATCCCAATGAGAGAGTATATGACACACAGTAACTACAGCTTCAGTGAATCAGAAGTCTCTGGACCAGGAGAACATTCCTTCATAGAGGCAGATCACATGTCTGTGTGGAGATTTGGAGAATATTTATTATTTGCTCCTGTGGATGGAATACTAGTGATTTTTTTTTTGTAGCTTTTAATACATCCTTTTTGCATTTATCCAGTTTATAGATAGGTTAATACACATACAATACGAATGAACCAGCAATTACATAAGTAATATGACAAAACATCATTATTTTATGTATTGCGCTACAAATGGTCTCTAGGATAAATAATATACTTTATCTAATCATTTTTAGAGGTAATCATTAAAGTGATCATTTTTTTCCAAACCCTGAACAAATGTCTAATATTTCAACTTATATGGTTCTCTTTCAGGTTTAGTATAAAACTTTGTAGGACAATGGAGCATCCTTCCTGATAATGGTGATTGTGGTGAATTGTAAACCTTTATTCTGCTGAAATACCCAGAATAGCAGTCAGTGGGTTATACCTATAAAGGTCTCCAAATAGTCCTCTTACCTAGTTTGCGAGACTGAATTGAATAACCTGCTGCACAACTTCTTGGAAACCAAAGCTGTCAGTCATGGATGCAGACTAATGATTGACAGCTCTACTTTGCAAGAGGTTCTGCATCAGCTGTCCGGGCTGCCACACATGACCTAGTGGGGAATCTCAGTAGACTTAAGGGTTAGTGCTCAGTTTCCCACCCCTCTGTGTCTGGTGCCATGTAATGCTTGGGGTTTTATATTTACATAGGAAATAAACAAGGCTGATAAGATCTGACAGCTTTCTTCAGGTTTAGAGGCATAATATGAATGCATGAATGTCATCGGGAATGGCATTTGTTTCAAAGAACACGATTTACAATAATGTAAATACTGCTGATACAGACATATAAAATGAATCTCTTTATACAACGGTCAGGTCACACGGGCTCATTTAATAACATTGTATTTAGGAAAACATTTTGCACTACAGCAACCAGTCAGCAATTTCCTTTCATCTGTGTAGTTATCAAGTTAGACCTAGGTCAGTGCCTGGTTGCTGTGCTTTAGTGCACATTTTGCAGCTTTATTCAATATTAATAAATAGAAAATAATATCTGTTTAGCTTAGTATAGGTGATTTTTGCATGTACTATATAAGTGTCAATCTCAGCTAGAATATGTATTGTTATATTCTGTCACCACCTCTGGGTCTCTCTCCCCCCCATCCACCCTTCCAGTCGGGGTCCCTCAGGGCTCTGTTCTGGGACCCTTACTCTTCTCTCTATACACCTCCTCCCTGGGTGAACTCATCAGCTCCTTCGGCTTCAGCTACCACCTTTACGCTGACGACACTCAACTATACCTCTCCTCTCCTGATCTCTCTCCCTCCCTCCTCTCTAGGGTGTCCGCCTGCCTCTCTGCCATCTCCTCCTGGATGTCCTCTCGATTCCTCAAACTTAACCTTGCCAAAACTGAGCTCATAGTTTTTCCTCCCTCTCATACCCCATCCCCTTCTGACCTCTCCATCACTGTCGACAACACCTCTATCTCCCCTGTCCCCCAACTTCGCTGCCTTGGTGTCATCCTCGACTCCTCTCTCTCCTTTGGCCCCCACATCCTCTCTCTTGCTAAATCCTGCCGCTTCCAGCTGCGCAACATCGCTCGCATCCGGCCCTTCCTCTCCCAAGATGCCACCAAATGCCTTATCCACTCTCTGATCATCTCCCACCTGGACTACTGCAACCTCCTCCTCACTGGCCTCCCCCACTCTCATCTCGATCCCCTTCGCTCCGTCCTTAACGCTGCAGCTAGGCTTATTTTCCTCTCTCGCCGCTCCTCTTTTGTCTCCCCCCTCTACCTAGCCCTTCACTGGCTCCCAATCCCCTTCAGAATCCTCTTTAAGCTCCTCACACTCACCTACAAGGCCCTCGCCAACTCCACTGCGCCCTACATCTCCACCCTCCTCTCTATTCATGCTCCATCCCGCCCTCTCCGTTCTGCCTCTGACCGTCGCCTCTCTTCCCCCCTTATAACCTCCTCCCACGCGCGTATCCAAAACTTCGCCCGCGCTGCGCCCCTCCACTGGAACAAGCTCCCTCCCTCCATCAGAACTTCCCCTAATCTGTCCAGCTTCAAACGGGCCCTAAAAACCCACCTTTTTCTTAAAGCCTTTCTGTCTCCCACTTAACTTCCTACCTTATCTTCTGCCTCTGTCCCCCTACTCTCCCTCTCTCCCCTGCGTCTCTCTGTCTGTCCACCCCTCCCCTTAGATTGTACGCTCCTCTGAGCAGGGCCATCTCTCCTCCTGTTTCCACCACTTCTAACTCTGCTCTCCAGCTACTTAGCCCTCCTCCTCGAGGGTCCTCCACCCCACGTCCACTCTCGCTCCCTCCTCCCCCCTGGGGGTCTCCCTGTCTTCCGCGCCCTCCTTCTTGGGCCCCGTCGTTTGCGGATCCTCCCTCCCCCTTCCCCGCCCTCTCTAGCTGTGCATTGAGCGTACTGAGTTGCTGTGTTTACTGTACTGTGCTGTCTCCCATTGTATTGTGATTTTGTTTGTCTCTGTACGGCGCTGCGGATGCCTTGTGGCGCCTTATAAATAAATATTAATAATAATAATAATAATAATAATAATATTGTTTTGTTTTACACTTTCTCCATTTACCCTACCACCCACACAGTAATGCCACACTTGTATCTTTAAAATAAACCTAACCGTGCCAGAAATATTACACTATGTTTAAAATTAAGGTGATCTATATTGAGTGGCCTTTGTGTAACTGTCAGAACAGTTATTCATCAGAAACTCCTTTAGAAGTTATGCAATACACACTGCCATATCTCTGTGAGAGTTGATACCATTAGTTCACATTCCAAGTCACTGACTTGGACACATAACTAAAATTCTCTGTTAGATAGTAATGCTTCATACAAAAATTCCATTTTGAGACCACTTTGAAATGTTGACATGTTCACACATTTCAAAAGGTAGACAGTCGCATCAAAGCAATTAGTGTTCTTTAGCGTTTTCATTGCTTACAGTATACAGAAAACTACTGCCCATTTACAATAGAGCATCATGGCAGCTCCCAGTCAGCAAAAGATGATATTTTAGAGTAGATGTAAGCAGGCCCAGTTTCATGGTAAGTCCACATTGCCCTAAGCCTAAGATGGCAGAACTGCTGAAGCAACAGGGTGCCCATTGTTGCATCAACTTATGTCTGGTAGAACAAGCAAATCAATGTTAATTTTTGTAACTATTGGGATAAGACATTTATTTTTTCATCCATGGGATGTTGTGGAGTTTGGCGCAGATCCTAGGCAGCCTAGTGCGGCAACAAACTTAAGTTACCACCGAATACCCATGTATTTGATGCAGAGTGTGTTTTTTACATTTTTAATGTGGTTAATTCCATTTTAAAATATAATGTCTAGTTGCCCAAAATATATGATTACCGTTTCAATGGCATTAACTTTCACTGCTTATTTCAAGTTACAATGCAGACATTGGGTATATTTACTAAACTGCGGCTTTAAAAAAGTGGAGATGCTGCCTATAGCAACCAATCAGATTCTATTTACTATTTATTTAGTACATTCTAGGAAATGATAGTTAGAATCTGATTGGTTGCTATAGGCAACATCCTACATTGTGTATAACAGTATAGGCAACATCGACACTATTTCAAACCCCTAGTTTAGTAAATATACCTCATTATGTTTGTTTGCTTTTTACCCTGTGTGTTGTTTATTTTTTATTTTTTTTAAATCTGCTGAATCGATCTCATCCTCCCTTGCCCAGGCTGCCCCTGGCATTAGCGAAGGACTACCAGGTCTGGAGAAGGAAGGAAAAAAATGAAAATGTTGTTGTTTCTGGAACAAGCGGCTAAAATATAAATATATTTTTTGTATGGTTGAATCAGAATAAGTAATTATGATGTCACCAACTCTTATCGTACAATGAGCTTTACATAGTCATATCTGATGGTGCCATTTGAAATACTATAATAATATACTATTATAATAGTAATAATAATAATAATAATAATAATAATAATAATAATAATAGAACTAATAGAACTCAATATAAGATGCAGATTCATGGTTTTTGCGTTTAAACTTCAAAAAGGTTTTCCATGTTCAGATGACGTTTAATGCATTGACTTGTACATGCCATAATGCAGTGTGTACTAAATACATTGTCTTCTCCCTGACTGTCTTCTGTGCTTTTCAGCCAGATCTTTATATCAGCTGAGTTATTTATTTCTGTTGCCCTGGGATACAGCACCAACTCTTCTGTGCTCTGTATCCAGGGAGCAGCTTTGTGTAGTAGCTCATGGCAAGGACAATAGCAAAAGAGGAGAAAGAGGCGAATAAGAACAAGTGAATAAAAATGTCAAAGGTGGGAAGTCCCCTTTAAAAGGGATTCACATAAAAAAAAAATTTTAAAATAGAAATATGTTTATCTATTCTTGCCATCATTTTTTCATGTATTTTTATATATTGCTCCTGTATTCTGATATGTAATTACAATGCCACTGTAAGACTGCATTAGAAAGTGGCAGAACGTTTACGTTTATCATTTTAAATGGCGGCGGAGGAGCGGTGTGAGCTGAAGGTGCAATCAGAAGCTGCAATCTCTGTGATTATGGCTTGTAATTGGTACTCGGTAGCGTTAAACATGCTCCCAGGGCCCTTCTCATATATGGGCGTCCGCTCATTGTCCCAATTGCCCAACTTCAAAGTTAGGAGGTATAAATCATAGAGCCCCAGGTAAAACAGCTGCATGGAGCAGCCCCTCGGGATGCAGAGGGGGAAGGAACATATTAGTTTAAGCATACATGCCAACCTATGGTTATTATGGAGGGCAGGAGGGGGCATGGGGACGCCATTGTGTCACTAAAACCTTACCTCCTGACCTGATTTGTGGCTGTGTACTGCAGGGGTGGGGCTTGTGTCATTAAGCCCAGCCTCCCTGGAACTGGGAGCCTGCTCTTCTGAATTTCCCGAAAATCTGCGGCAGTTTCCCTGGCTGCCGTGACTCATTGCCCCCAGCCTGTCTACATCCCGGCCGGCTCAATGGCGACTGGGACGTCACTTTCGGCTCCTCGTCTCGGTTTCCTGGGCAACAGCCGGGACGCTGTCCTCTGTCTGCCGCCACGCCCGGCGAACTGTCAAACAGCCGGACACGTGCGCAGTTCTCTTTAGTTATTTCACCCTTCTGTGGCCTATTAGTGCAGACGAGATTCTGCATTTTGCATTGGGCAGCCGGGCAGATGCGCAAATAATTAATTTGCCTGTGAGATAATTAATTAATTATTTATTATGCTGCTTCTGGGGCTCATTACATCCACCTCTCCTCTCTTCCTATTGGTCAACTTGTGTATTTAAGGCAGGAAGGGCTTAGCCTCGCTGCCGGTTATAGCGTTCTGTTTCCTGGTTGCTGACCTGCTCCTGTAGTCTGTTCCTACTCTGTTCCTATATTTTTGGATTGACCCTTCTGTGTATGACCTCTGGCTTGTTTCTTGGACCGTGCTTTACTGCTGGTGACCTTGACCTCTGCCTGTTACTCGGATACCGTGTCTTGCTCCCGGCCCTGACCCTTTGCCTGGCCCACACCTCGCTGACTGCTTTTGCCCTGTGACTTTGGCCTGTTCTTGACTACGCCTATCTCCTACCATCATCCCCTTGCCTGCACTACGGTTTATGCATAAGCTTGTATTACTCTGGGTTTAAGACCTGGGGGCATCTGAGTACCTGTGAGCGCGTCAAGCTCTATGGGAAAGGCGGCTGCTAATGGTGAAGACCTCTACCACCTGCTCTACAAGCTTATAACATTAGCCATTTACCATAACAGGGAGCCTCTCAAACACTCCAGGAGACTAGACAAGTACGGCTTTAAGGCTGAATAAAGCATTGTTTATTACTTGACATCATAAGTGAGTTGCACTATAGATAAAATAATGTTTCTTTTGGTATAGTCTGACTTACACAATAAACTGAGACACTAATCATATCAATTATTTCCCTGAATACGCACTGCTAGGCTCATTTGAGACCTGCCATGATGCAAAACAGCTTCATTCTACATCTTTGTTTCAATATATTTAGTTTTAAATAAAAGTATATTTAAATGATTGAATTACAGAGCACGATTTCGAAAGGTACAAACTTGTCAGGCAGATCAAATAAGAACCAGGAATATTATTTTTCTATAAATTGTATTGATCTAAAGTACCTACTAGTGTATAGGTATGCTTTTGCCTCCTACTCACTGCTCACTAGCGAATTGCAGCTTGCATTATGTTATCTCGTGCTGAGCAGTCTCTATGGCTTTTTTATATCACACAGCGATGGGTATAAAGGTTATCATAACACAAATAAATTACATTACAGCCACTTAATCCCAACAGTAATGTACAATGAAGTGAAGCTTTATTGATTATTTTGAAAATTGCAGCACATGAAGAGATTTATGTTATATTTCATTGAGTTTATTCCACTGATAAAACCTATGGTATTTTTCAGAAGGATTTGCCCCAAACATTCCTACAGAACAACGATTAAGGTTATGATGAAGTAGATTCAGAGAAGTCAGGTGTCTTACACTGAACGCAGCAAGAGTTTTGTGACAACAGTGTGTATCTATATGACTGTATACTGTAAAATAGTACATAACCTAAGCTGTGGTGGTCTAATCCTCTATAAGGGCAAAGGCATGAAAATGGATTTATATATATATATATATATATATATATATATATATATATATATACGCACCACTAGTCAGCCTCCTGAGTGGTGGTCGAAGTGTGAATTTCACAGTAGCAGTATGAAAAATGTAATGGGGATGCAAGTGATTGGAATTTGATAGTCATCATCATCATCATCATCATTTATATAGCGCCACTAATTCCGCAGCGCTGTACAGAGAACTCACTCACATCAGTCCCTGCCCCATTGGAGCTTACAGTCTAAATTCCCTAATATAGACACACACTCATGCAGAACAGACAGAGAGGGACACAGACAGACAGAGAGTGAGAGACTAGGGTCAATTTTGATAGTAGCCAATTAACCTACTAGTATGTTTTTGGATAGTCTTACAATGAAGTCAGTAGGACAAGTGGCGGTATGACATACCACCATATACGTCCCCACTTGCACCACTGATCCTGAACCAAAGGTAAGCTAGCACAAAAATCACACATTTCTGGTTTTTATAGTATATGCATGTGAATACCTTCCATTCTAAGGGACATTGTTAGTGAGAATATTTTGGGGGGTTCCTGAGCAATTCTATTGTTATCATGGGCATATGAATACTTTCTGTTTTATTGAGATTGCTGGTGAGCATTAAATCTCTCAGTTTGGTTATTTTAAGGCACTCTTAATTTATAGCTTATGCATGTGATTACCTTCTGTTATAAGGAGTTTGTTAAAAATTGGGTCGCAAGCAGGGCTGTGACTACTGAGATAACAGCTGCAATGGACCCCGCAGAGCAGTCATCTAGACTGCTCTGGGCCCTGTCCTCTCTGGCATGTTTCTGGGTGCTGTGTTCAGAAAAGAATAGCTTGGTGTCCGCGGTCAGCAGGGAGCTCAATCGTCTCCTCCCTGTGTGACCACTAACACCATAAGGCATCTGAAGCATGCAAGCCTATCTGTGTGTATATTTAATAGTTATTTTATATACTAGTTATAATGGGTAACTCATTGTTGCTTACTCTCCCGGAATGTCAGGGAGACTTCCGAATTCCGGGTATGTCTCCCGAACTCCTGGGAGAGCAGGCAATTCTCCAGCATCCTGTCTCCAACGGGCCTCAATGACGTGATTCATCGTGAATCGCATCATATTGTCCCCCCTCTGGGCGGGGCCAAAATGACACAATTTGCCATGCCCTCCCCTCTCCTGCTCTCCCACCACACCCCTCTTATGGGAACTCCCAGAAGGAGACAACACAAAGTAGGCAAGTATGGGGTAACTTACACAAGCTGCTAATGAGCCTAAGCACACACATAGACTTAGCAGTTCACAGCAAAACACAATGGACACGTGTATGTCCCTTCCCTTCAGCCAGCAATGTGTAGAAAGGACATGCCCATGGTTGTTTCAGGCATTACCTCCCCACTCCACTACAAGCAGCCGAAGCTCCTCCCACATCTGTTGGACAGTGTCCTAATGGATTCTCATATTGTTCAAAAAGCATTGAATGAGTTGTTGCGACATCACTAGTCCTGCCCCTGTGTAAGCATCCACCAATATGCACAGAGTATTTCTGAAGAGCACGTCTGCCTAGCTGTCAGTCACTGGCTGCTTCTTTACTTAGTTAAGCATCTCCATGCTAATCTGGGACAAGGGAGTGACAGAGAGCATAATGGGCCTGATTCATTAAGGAGAGCAAAGCAAAAGAAGTATATTTGCACCTTGGCAAAACCACAATGCAAGGGGTGCAAATCAGTTTATTATTTTGCACATAAAGAAAATACTGGCTGATTTTTCATGTAGCGCACGAATACGCAATAGCTTTATATTTACACTGAAATGTAAAGTTTATCTAGGACATGTCCTACCCCAACTATTAATCTGTCCCCCCATTTCAAATTTACCTCCCCCTCCAATGCAACAAGGTTTTCCCAAGGTGCAAATTTACTCTTTTTTTTTTTTTTTGCTTTGCTCTCCTTAATGAATCAGGCTCAATAACTTTCTAACAATCCTGCTGCTGTAGGTCGAAGCTATGATTAGTCTGAAATGATATGGAAATACAGGGAGACTAGCTGTGTATGTCAATTACACGCATCATCATCATTTATTTATTTACATAGCGCCACTAATTCACCAGCGCTTTACAGAGAACTCAGTTTGATATCTTATGGCTTAATTTACAAAGCCCCAAACAGCCAAAGTGTAGTGCAAAATCATTTTTTGGTAGTGTTGTGCATCTTCATTTGCACAAGTGCACCTAGATTTCTGTGCACCTAGATTTCTGCACATAGATTTCTGTGCACCTAGATTTGTGCACTTTGGTTTACAAAGTAAAATGGCATTTGCATAGGAACAGACGTTTGCACTGACTGATGGGAGCAGTTGAGCAGCATGAGAACTTTCCATGCAAAGTAAAAATTAGGTGCACCTAGTTTTGTGGATCAGTGCAAAAACAATATTCCATTTTTGTTGATGGAGATTATTATTATTATTTATTGGAAAATATTTTGCTGCTTTGCACCTTTACACTATGTAAATGTGTCCAATGTAAAGCAAAAACTCAAACACACAAAAGTGCCACATGTAATAATTGCAGCCTAAATGTCCCCTAACTCTGGTCATTAATTTAAGCCGTAGATGCGGCTAAACTGAGCAGCATTTGAGATGAGACATTTACACGTTTGCACAGCGCGTTTCTTCGACTTTCTCTCCTCTCTCTCACACGGAGGCACACTTTAGTTTGCAGAGGAGTATTCTTAAAGTGGAGACTAGTCAAGCACTGTGATGTGCGCAAGGCACGCAATCTAGGCGCAATGATGCACAATGAAAGCCTTTTGCTCTGTGCATTAACAGTGTGCCGTAAATTAGGTCCTTACTGTCCACATCAAGAGGACCATTCTGTGTAAATGAATCTGAATTTTTGAGAATCTTATTGGTTAGTGCCCAATCTATACCTTCTATATACCTACCAAATATCTTTGAATGCCTGTCTCGCTTTTAATTCCCTCTTTTCTCTCCTTTCATTAACATTTTGGGCCTCATTGGGCCAATCATTAAGGAAAGAAAAGCAAAACAATTAGTAACTTTTCACCTTGGCAAAACCATGTTACAATGCAAGGGGTGCAAGTTAGTTTATTATTTTGCACATAAGTTAAATACTGTCTGTTCTTTCATCTAGCACACAAATACTTGATAGCTTTATTTTTACAC